>NW_027362765.1:343517199-344117199 GCF_046119375.1 Phyllobates terribilis | reverse complement strand
ACTGAGCTGAGGCGGATGCTGGATGCGCTAGGAGATCGGGCCACAGAGGTAGAGCGGGCGGCAGTGTAAGCAAATATCTGGGTGTGCATGTAGCAGTACTCCCACCTGCCCCATCGCAGATGGCAGTGAATAACCGGAAAGAGGGGCCCGCATCTTTAAGGTACCAGGATATACCACAGTTCAATGAGGACACCTCGGATATTGATGAACATCTCCGGTTATTTGAGAACCTCTGTCTGCTGCATGAGGTGTCAGTCAGTGACTGGCCCAGATTTTTGAGTGTTGGCCTGACCGGAAAAGCAAGAGAAGCTTTTAATAACTTGTCTTCGGTGGATCAGAGATGTTACTCTACCATTCGCAGTGCATTGCTAGAGAGGTATGCCGTCACACCGTAAATCTACTGGAGGATGTTTCGGGAGACTGACAAGCCCGCTGCACACACACATCGGGAGTTTGCCAACACACTACGTACGGCATGCACTCGGTGGATAGAAGGACTCAGGGCTCGGGAAGCAGAACATGTAATGGATACAGTCATGCTGGAACAATTTATGTCAAAGCTTCCAGGTAATTTAAAAGAATGGGTGACAGATAGAAAACCACTTAGCCTGGATGATCCTGCAAGATTGGCTGATGATTAGTCTGCTAATCGACCAGGGCAACGTGGAAGTACAGCCCCAGTGAGTCAGGAACAGGATCTTACAGGGAGGCCATCGAGACCCATGGACCGGCCAGATGAGGAACTGCAGGGATTTTGGACTTCACAAAGAGGGGGAGGTTTCCCAAGCCTCCAAGTTCGGTCTGTGTTGGGGCGAGGAGGGCTAAACTGCCATAACTGTGGCTGCATGGAGCGTTTTGCCAGGGAATGCTGGGAACGTTCTAGCCCACATCACAACCTAGGACGAGGATTGGTGTGCCATTGGGCCAATGTCGTAACCCAAAGCCAAAGACCGTTTCTCACTGATTCAGCCAAGAGGGAGCGGCACTATCTGCAGACTAACCCCCCACCTGTGGTGAGTAATACACAAAATACAATAACTGCTACCATGAAGGAATGTGACCTGGGGGAGGGAAATGACATCAGGGAGGAGGGCCAGGGACTTCGGGACACTGGTTCTACCATCACTCTGGTCAGCCCAGATATTGTCCCCCCAGAACACTATGTATCAGGCCGCCAAGTGACCATCCCCCTAACTGGGTGGCAGCACTCTGGGGTTGGTTGCAATGGATACAAGTTTGGTTCTCATCAGGCACGTGTGGAGTTTCCCAGGACAAACTGGGAATCAGGGGGAGGATATGGAGGACCCCATGGAAGGGACAGACCCCTAATCCAGCGAACTAAATACAGAGTCCTCGTCCCAGGGCGTCCCTCATTGGGAAGTTGGCAGGATCTGAAAGACCATATGAGAGAAGCTGGAGATGTCTATTACACTGACGTATATCAGGGTGGAATGGGGACGGTGGAGTATATTCGCAAGGGCGACATGGAATATGCTTTGAGGAAACTGGATGATACAAAGTTTTGTTCTCATAAAGGCGAGACCTCTGACATTCGTGTCCATGGTGAAAAAGTGGGGGAGGTATGTGAGGAGCTGCCCACTTACTAAAGACTATGATACTTTTCCAGCACGAACCACCATTTTCGTCAATATTATTATTCTGTGTTACTAGTGATTTATTTGTTATGTTTTATATAGTTCTTCTTACTTGTCAGTATGGAAGATTCACTTGTAAAATGTCCAGCATTCCACTAATCTCATCTTTATCTCAGGAGTCCATTGTTCCAACAGTCAATAATCTCATTATGTGTGTGTAGATTGAGACACAGGGGGTCTTACAGGCAGTCTCAGATGAAGGCTTGTAGAATATTCTTCATTGTTTTAGCGACCAGTAAATGCTTAAGGGGAAGGGTGTCAGATCCCAGGGAAAGAAAGGACAGACATGTTTTAGTGAGAGTTGTGTGGAAGGATTGAAGGAAGAGGATGGAGACCGTGGACTTGGAAGGATGGATGGATAAACATGTTACCATTATGGATTATGTCGTTTGGATTTACACTTTCTTGAAAGGACCGCTGCTACTGGATACCTGTGCTTTCATCGTTTTATCTGCCATCTAGAGGATCATGGACTGTGGCTGCAGACTAGACTGGCTGGAGATACGAAATCTGTGGCCAACCAACAGTTGACAGACAGTGAGTATGGCCTTATACAAAGCCAGTGGAACTACTGAACCCAGAATGGGAAATTGAGGACTGAGAGAACTGGATTTTGGCCATTTACCTGTAATTGCTTTATTACCATGCCTGTGATCAATAAAGTATTGATGCATCGTTAACCTGCCTAGGTGATTACTTACAACCCACAACCTCAGATTTTTACAACCTCCATCATCAGTATCTGGTGACCACCCATCTCCTTCATCATCAGTATCTGGTGACCGCCCGTCGCCTCCATTATCAGTATCTGGTGACCGCCCGTCGCCTCCATCATCAGTTTCTGGTGACTGTCCGTCATCTCCATAATCAGTATCTGGTGACCGCCCATCTCCTCCAGCATCAGTATCTAGTGACCGCCCGTCTCCTCCATCATCAGTGTCTGGTGACTGCCCGTCATCTCCATCAGTATCTGGTGACTGCCTGTTGTCGCCTTCATCATCAGTATCTGGTGACTACCCATCACTTCCATCACCAGTATCTGGTGACCGCCCGTCTCCTCCATTTAAGATTCTGGTGACCGCCCGTCGCCTCCATCATCAGCATCTGCTGGCCGCCCGTCACCTCCATTGTCAGTATCTGATGACTGGCCCTCTCCACCATCATCAGTATCGGGTGACTGCCCATCGCCTCCATCACCAGTATCTGGTGACCGCCCGCCTCCTCCATCATCAGTACCTGGTGACCGCCCATCGCCTCCATCATCAGTATCTGGCGACCGCCTGTCACCTCCATCATCAGTATCTGATAACCGCTCATCACCCCCAGCATCAGCATCTGGTGACCGTCCATCTCCTTCATCATCAGTATCTGGTGACTGCCCGTCTCCACCATCATCAGTATCGGGTGACTGCCCGTCGCCTCCATCATCAGTATCTGGTGACCCACCGTCGCCTCCATCATCAGTATCTGGTGACCGCCCGTCGCCTCCATCACCAGTATCTGGTGACCGCCCGTCGCCTTCATCATCAGTATCTGGTGACCGCCCTTTGCCTCCATCATCAGTATCTTGCGACCGCCTGTCATCTCCATCATCAGTATCTGGTGACCGCCCGTCTCCTCCATCATCAGTATATGGTTACCACCTGTCGCCTCCATCATCAGTATCTGGCGACCGCCTGTCACCTCCATCATCAGTATCTGATAACCACTCATCACCCCCAGCATCAGCATCTGGTGACAGCCCATCTCCTTCATCATCAGTATCTGGTGATTGCCCGTCTCCACCATCATCAGTATTGGGTGACTGCCCGTCACCTCCATCATCAGTATCTGGTGACCCACCGTCGCCTCCATCATCAGTATCTGGTGACCGCCCGTCGCCTCCATCAACATTATGTGGTGAACGCCATTCGCATTCATCATCAGTATCTGCTGACCGCCTGTCACCTCCATCATCAGTATCTGGTGAACGCCTGTCTATTCCATCGTCAGTATCTGGTGACCGCCTGTCACCTCCATCACCAGTATCTGGTGACCGCCCGTCACCTTCATCATCAGTATCTGGTGACCGCCCTTTGCCTCCATCATCAGTATCTTGCGACCGCCTGTCATCTCCATCATCAGTATCTGGTGACCGCCCATCTCCTCCATCATCAGTATATGGTTACCACCTGTCGCCTCCATCATCAGTATCTGGCGATCGCCTGTCACCTCCATCATCAGTATCTTGTGACCACCCATCACCTCCATCATCAGCATCTGGTGACCGCCCATCTCCTTCATCATCAGTATCTGGTGACCGCCCGTCGCCTCCATTATCATTATCTGGTGACCGCCCGTCGCGTCCATCATCAGTATCTGTTGACCATCCGTCGTCTCCATATTCAGTATCTGGTGACCGCCTGTCACCTCCATCATCAGTATCTGGTGACCACCCGTCGCCTCAATCATCAGTATCTGGTGACCGCCCGTCACCTCCATCATCAGTATCTGGTGATCGCCCTTCACCTCCTCCATCAGTATCTAGTGACCGCCTGTCACCTCCATCATCAGTATCTGGCGACCACCTTTCACCTCCATCATCAGTATCTGGTGACCGCCTATCTCCACTATCATCAGTATCTGGTGACCACCCGTTGCATCCATCATCAGTATCTTGTGACCACCCGTCACCTCCATCATCAGTATCTGGTGACCGCCCGTCACCTCCATCAATAGTATCTGGTGACCACCCGTCACCTCCATCATCAGTATCTGGCGACCGCCTGTCACCTCCATCATCAGTATCTTGTGACCGCCCATCACCGCCATCATCAGCATCTGGTGACCGCCCATCTCCTTCATCATTAGTATCTGGTGACCGCCCGTCGCCTCCATTATCATTATCTGGTGACCGCCCGTCGCCTCCATCATCAGTATCTGTTGACCATCCGTCGTCTCCATATTCAGTATCTGGTGACCGCCTGTCACCTCCATCATCAGTATCTGGTGACCGCCCGTCTCCTCCATCATCAGTATATGGTTACCAACTGTCGCCTCCATAATCAGTATCTGGCGATCGCCTGTCACCTCCATCATCAGTATCTTGTGACCGCTCATCACCTCCATCATCAGCATCTGGTGACTGCCCATCTCCTTCATCATCAGTATCTGGTGACCGCCCGTCGCCTCCATTATCATTATCTGGTGACCGCCCGTCGCCTCCATCATCAGTATCTGTTGACCATCCGTCGTCTCCATATTCAGTATCTGGTGACCGCCTGTCACCTCCATCATCAGTATCTGGTGACCGCCCGTCGCCTCAATCATCAGTATCTGATGACCGCCCGTCACCTCCATCATCAGTATCTGGTGATCGCCCTTCACCTCCTCCATCAGTATCTAGTGACCGCCTGACACCTCCATCATCAGTATCTGGCGACCACCTTTCACCTCCATCATCAGTATCTGGTGACCGCCCGTCACCTCCATCATCAGTATCTGGTGACCGCCTGTCTCCACTATCATCAGTATCTGGTGACCACCCGTTGCATCCATCATCAGTATCTTGTGACCACCCGTCACCTCCATCATCAGTATCTGGTGACCGCCCGTCACCTCCATCAATAGTATCTGGTGACCACCCGTCACCTCCATCATCAGTATCTGGCGACCGCCTGTCACCTCCATCATCAGTATCTTGTGACCGCCCATCACCGCCATCATCAGCATCTGGTGACCGCCCGTCACCTCCATCATCAGTATCTGGTGACCACCCGTCACCTCCATCATCAGTATCTGGTAACCGCCCATCTCCTTCATCATTAGTATCTGGTGACCGCCCGTCGCCTCCATTATCATTATCTGGTGACCGCCCGTCGCCTCCATCATCAGTATCTGTTGACCATCCGTCGTCTCCATATTCAGTATCTGGTGACCGCCTGTCACCTCCATCATCAGTATCTGGTGACCGCCCGTCGCCTCAATCATCAGTATCTGGTGACCGCCCGTCACCTCCATCATCAGTATCTGGTGATCGCCCTTCACCTCCACCATCAGTATCTAGTGACCGCCCGTCACCTCCATCATCAGTACTTGGCGACCACCTTTCACCTCCATCATCAGTATCTGGTGACCGCCCGTCTCCACTATCATCAGTATCTGGTGACCGCCCGTTGCATCCATCATCAGTATCTTGTGACCACCCGTCACCTCCATCATCAGTATCTGGTGACCGCCCGTCACCTCCATCAATAGTATATGGTGACCACCCGTCACCTCCATCATCAGTATCTGGTGACCGTCCGTCGCCTCCATCATCAGTATCTGGTGACAGCCCGTCACCTCCATCATCAGTATCTGGTTACTGCCTATCAACTCCTTCATCAGTATCTGGTGACCCCCCGTCGTCGCCTTCATCATCACTGTCTAGTGACCGCCCATCACCTCCATCATCAGTATCTGGCGACCGCCTGTCACCTCCATCATCAGTATCTGATAACCGCTCATCACCCCCAGCATCAGCATCTGGTGACCGTCCATCTCCTTCATCATCAGTATCTGGTGACTGCCCGTCTCCACCATCATCAGTATCGGGTGACTGCCCGTCGCCTCCATCATCAGTATCTGGTGACCCACCGTCGCCTCCATCATCAGTATCTGGTGACCGCCCGTCGCCTCCATCACCAGTATCTGGTGACCGCCCGTCGCCTTCATCATCAGTATCTGGTGACCGCCCTTTGCCTCCATCATCAGTATCTTGCGACCGCCTGTCATCTCCATCATCAGTATCTGGTGACCGCCCGTCTCCTCCATCATCAGTATATGGTTACCACCTGTCGCCTCCATCATCAGTATCTGGCGACCGCCTGTCACCTCCATCATCAGTATCTGATAACCACTCATCACCCCCAGCATCAGCATCTGGTGACAGCCCATCTCCTTCATCATCAGTATCTGGTGATTGCCCGTCTCCACCATCATCAGTATTGGGTGACTGCCCGTCACCTCCATCATCAGTATCTGGTGACCCACCGTCGCCTCCATCATCAGTATCTGGTGACCGCCCGTCGCCTCCATCAACATTATGTGGTGAACGCCATTCGCATTCATCATCAGTATCTGCTGACCGCCTGTCACCTCCATCATCAGTATCTTGTGACCGCTCATCACCTCCATCATCAGCATCTGGTGACTGCCCATCTCCTTCATCATCAGTATCTGGTGACCGCCCGTCGCCTCCATTATCATTATCTGGTGACCGCCCGTCGCCTCCATCATCAGTATCTGTTGACCATCCGTCGTCTCCATATTCAGTATCTGGTGACCGCCTGTCACCTCCATCATCAGTATCTGGTGACCGCCCGTCGCCTCAATCATCAGTATCTGATGACCGCCCGTCACCTCCATCATCAGTATCTGGTGATCGCCCTTCACCTCCTCCATCAGTATCTAGTGACCGCCTGACACCTCCATCATCAGTATCTGGCGACCACCTTTCACCTCCATCATCAGTATCTGGTGACCGCCCGTCACCTCCATCATCAGTATCTGGTGACCGCCTGTCTCCACTATCATCAGTATCTGGTGACCACCCGTTGCATCCATCATCAGTATCTTGTGACCACCCGTCACCTCCATCATCAGTATCTGGTGACCGCCCGTCACCTCCATCAATAGTATCTGGTGACCACCCATCACCTCCATCATCAGTATCTGGCGACCGCCTGTCACCTCCATCATCAGTATCTTGTGACCGCCCATCACCGCCATCATCAGCATCTGGTGACCGCCCGTCACCTCCATCATCAGTATCTGGTGACCACCCGTCACCTCCATCATCAGTATCTGGTAACCGCCCATCTCCTTCATCATTAGTATCTGGTGACCGCCCGTCGCCTCCATTATCATTATCTGGTGACCGCCCGTCGCCTCCATCATCAGTATCTGTTGACCATCCGTCGTCTCCATATTCAGTATCTGGTGACCGCCTGTCACCTCCATCATCAGTATCTGGTGACCGCCCGTCGCCTCAATCATCAGTATCTGGTGACCGCCCGTCACCTCCATCATCAGTATCTGGTGATCGCCCTTCACCTCCACCATCAGTATCTAGTGACCGCCCGTCACCTCCATCATCAGTACTTGGCGACCACCTTTCACCTCCATCATCAGTATCTGGTGACCGCCCGTCTCCACTATCATCAGTATCTGGTGACCGCCCGTTGCATCCATCATCAGTATCTTGTGACCACCCGTCACCTCCATCATCAGTATCTGGTGACCGCCCGTCACCTCCATCAATAGTATATGGTGACCACCCGTCACCTCCATCATCAGTATCTGGTGACCGTCCGTCGCCTCCATCATCAGTATCTGGTGACAGCCCGTCACCTCCATCATCAGTATCTGGTTACTGCTTATCAACTCCTTCATCAGTATCTGGTGACCCCCCGTCGTCGCCTTCATCATCACTGTCTAGTGACCGCCCATCACCTCCATCATCAGTATCTGGTGACTGCCTGTCTCCTCCATTTCATTATCTGGTGACCGCCTGTCGCCTCCATCATCAGTATCTGGTGACCACCCGTCTCCTCCATTTCATTATCTGGTGACCGCCCGTCGCCTCCATTATCAGTATCGGGTGACTGCCTGTCGCCTCCATCATCAGTATCGGGTGACTGCCCTTCGCCTCCATCATCAGTATCTGGTGACCGCCTGTCTCCTCCATCATCAGTATATGGTGACCGCCAGTCGCCACCATCATCAGTATCTGGTGACTGCCCGTCTCCACCATCATCAGTATCTGGTGACTGCCCGTCTCCTCCATCATCAGTATCTGGTGTCCGCTCATCGCCACCATCATCAGTTTCTGGTGACCGCCCGTCACTTCCATCATCAGTATCTGGTGATCGCCTGTCACCTCCATCATCAGTATCTTACGCCCGCCCGTCGTCTCCCTCATCAGTATCTGGTTACCACCCATCACCCCATCATCAGTATCTGGTGACCGCCCCTCACCTCCATCATCAGTATCTGGTGACCACCTGTCACCTCCAGCATCAGTATCTGGTGACCGCCCGTCACCTCTATCATCAGTATCTGGTGACCGTCCCTCACCTCCATCATCAGTATCTGGTGACCGCCCATCACCTCCAGCATCAGTATCTAGTGACCGCCCGTCTCCTCCATCATCAGTATCTGGTGACTGCCCGTCATCTCCATCAGTATCTGGTGACCGCCCGTCTCCTCCATCATCAGTATCTGGTGACTGCCCGTTATCTCCATCAGTATCTGGTGACCGCCCGTCTCCTCCATCATCAGTATCTGGTGACCGCCCATCTCCTCCATTTAAGATTCTGGTGACCGCCCGTCGCCTCCATCATCAGTATATGCTGGCCGCCCGTCACCTCCATTGTCAGTATCTGATGACTGCCCCTCTCCACCATCATCAGTATAGGGTGACTGCCCATCGCCTCCATCATCAGTATCTGGTGACCGCCCGTCGCCTCCATCATCAGTATCTGGCGACCGCCTGTCACCTCCATCATCAGTATCTGTTAACCGCTCATCACCCCCAGCATCAGCATCTGGTGACCGTCCATCTCCTCCATCATCAGTATCTGGTGACCGCCCGTCTCCTCCATCATCAGTATCTGGTGACTGCCCGTCTCCTCCATCATCAGTATCTGGTGACCACCCGTCTCCTCCATCATCAGTATCTGGTGACCACCCGTCTCCTCCATCATCAGTATCTGGTGACCACCCGTCTCCTCCATCATCAATATCTGGTGACCACCCGTCTCCTCCATCATCAATATCTGGTGACCGCCCGTCACCTCCATCATCAATATCTGGTGACCGCCCGTCACCTCCATCATCAGTATCTGGCGACCGCCTGTCACCTCCATCATCAGTATCTGTTAACCGCTCATCACCCCCAGCATCAGCATCTGGTGACCGTCCATCTCCTCCATCATCAGTATCTGGTGACTGCCCGTCTCCTCCATCATCAGTATCTGGTGACTGCCCGTCTCCTCCATCATCAATATCTGGTGACCACCCTTCACTTCCGTAGGGAGCAGCCCATTTACTAAAGACTGTGATACTTTTCCAGCACGAACCACCATTTTTGTCAATATTATTATTCTGTGTTACTAGTGATTTATTTGTTATGTTTTATATAGTTCTTCTTACTTGTCAGTATGGAAGATTCACTTGTAAAATGTCCAGCATTCCACTAATCTCATCTTTATCTCAGGAGTCCATTGTTCCAACAGTCAATAATCTCATTATGTGTGTGTAGATTGAGACACAGGGGGTCTTACAGGCAGTCTCAGATGAAGGCTTGTAGAATATTCTTCATTGTTTTAGCGACCAGTAAATGCTTAAGGGGAAGGGTGTCAGATCCCAGGGAAAGAAAGGACAGACATGTTTTAGTGAGAGTTGTGTGGAAGGATTGAAGGAAGAGGATGGAGACCGTGGACTTGGAAGGATGGATGGATAAACATGTTACCATTATGGATTATGTCGTTTGGATTTGAACTTTCTTGAAGGACGGCAGCTACTGGATACCTGTGCTTTCATTGTTTTATCTGCCGTCTAGAGGATCATGGACTGTGGCTACAGACTAGACTGGCTGGAGATACGAAATCTGTGGCCAACCAACAGTTGGGAGACAGTAAGTATGGCCTTATACAAAGCCAGCGGAACTACTGAACCCAGAATGGGAACTTGAGAACTGAGAGAACTGGATTTTGGCCATTTACCTGGAATTGCTTTATTACCATGCCTGTGATCAATAAAGTATTGTTGCATCGCTAACCTGCCTAGGTGATTATTACAACCCACAACCTCAGATCTTTACCAGTGGTGGCAGCGGGGGGACCACCTATCTCTGGACAGCACACCAGGGAAAGTCACTGAGAGGTGACTTGGCAGAGGAAATGGCAGACTCCATCTGCAAGAGGCTCAAGAAGGAGGAGCTGAGAGCCCTTTGCTCTGAGAGAGAACTAGAGTGGTTGCCGGAGGACAATCGGGAGACCCTAATGCAACGCTTGGACGATTGGGACCAGGAACAACCACATGAGAAGGTCAGTTCAGACATGGATGAGGGACAACAGCCAAGGGCTGTCATCTAGATGGTGGGGGATCGACCGACTGAGTTGAGGCGGATGCTGGATGCGCTAGGAGATCGGGCCACAGAGGTAGAGCGGGCGGCAGTGTAAGCAAATATCTGGGTGTGCATGTAGCAGTGATTATAGGAAGTTTCGCCCCCATCAGTTTGTCCCCAGGTACATTTCGCCCCCGCACGTTTCACCCCTGGACCGGGGCGAACTGTGGGCAATATGTGCGGGGGCGAAACATCCTGGGGGCGAAATGTGCGGGAGCGAAATGTACCCGGGGCGAACTGCTGGGGGCGAAACATCCAATTCCCTGTAGCTGTACCCCAACCCGCCCCATTGCAGAGGACAGTGGATAACAGGAGAGAAGGGCTGCATCTTTAAGGTACAGGGATATACCACAAATATATCAGATACTGATGATAGAGGCGACGGACGGTCACCAGATACTGATCATGGAGGTGACGAGCGGTCACCAGATACTGATGATGGAGGTGACGAGCGGTTACCAGATACTGATGATGGAGGTGACAGGCGGTGACCAGATACTGATGATGGAGGTGACGGGCGGTTACCAGATACTGATGATGGAGGGGACGGGAGGTCACCAGATAATGATGATGGGATACACATTTCTCGTCTCTTTAGTCACTTTGTATTTTGTTCATTGTCTTTGGCTCCAGTTTTGGTGCAGTGTTTTCTGCAGTGCAGTATTATAGCACTTTCGCACAGTGTGTGTATATATATATATATTTATATATAGAATATATACAGAGAATGTGTTCACTTGCCGCCTCCAGGGTATCGGGGCATCGTCTGTCCTGTTCCTGTGTTCACTGGCAGAGATCTCTGAAGAACTGTCACTTGTGAAGGAGCAGCAGGAATCAGTGGCGCGGCGCCCTCTGCAGGGAGGCGAGTGCAGCTTGCGGCTGTACCGTGTGAGTGGTGTCCTGACGGCTGAGCCTCCGTGGCCGAGAGTTCTGCACAGCGCCACCTATCAGCTGAATGGTGTAAAGCTGAGGGCAGCCTCTCCAGGGTGTGACGGCGCCACCCACTGGGTGGGCAGAGCAGCGCTTCAGATCCTGCGCACTATCTGACCATCACATTACTTTTAATAGTAGACACAGAAAAATGCAGTCTGCCGGGTCTGACTCTGGGCGGAAAAGTAAGTGCACCCCAGTGCTGCCCAATCAATCAGGTAAGCAATTTCAATAGATAATTGGGATGAATTTCCTCAGCTGCAGCCGCCATGATCCCCATGAGCTGCACATCAGGTGCACACAGTGTAAACCAGACATTTCCATCCACTATATAAAGACACATCTGCAGGTTCTTCTCAATATCTGACATGAGATCAGAATAAACCTTTCTCGTTTTAGGACAATTAGGATGAGAGAGAATGTTTTATTACTTACTGCAAAGTCAGCTGTTTCCATACACTAAAATTACTATGTCTTTAAACAATTCTGGACGACCCATATGTTGATGTCAGGTGTTTGGAAGATTCTGATAGGTTTTTGGCAACATCTGAGTTAATTAGAGACACACCTGTGGATGTATTTTAATGCACACCTGAAACACACTGCTTCTTTGTGTAGCATCATGGGAAAGTCTAAAGAAATCAGCCAAGATATGTGGAAGAGAATTGTGGACTTGCACATGTCTGGCTCATCCCTGGTTACAAGATCCCTGATGGTGCCTCATTCATCTGTACAAACAATTATACGCAAGTACAAACAAGAGGGGAATGTCCAGCCATCATACTGCTCAGGAAGGAGACGGGTTCTGTGTCCCAGAGATGAACGTGCTTTGGGCCGACATGTGCATATCAACCCAAGGACAAAAGCAAAAGACCTTGTGAAGATGATGGTGGAAGATGGTAAGATTATGTCAATATCCACAGTGAAACGAGTACTGTATCAACATGGGCTGAAAGGCCGCTCTGCCAGGAAGAAACCATTACTCCGAAAGAAACATAAAAAAGCCAAATTAATGTTTGCAAATGCACATAGGAACAAAGACCTTAATATTTGGAGACATGTCCTGTGGTCTGATGAAACTAAAATTGAACTTTTGGGCATAATGACCATCGTTATGTTTGGAGGAAAAAGGGAGAAGCTTGGAAGCCTAAGAACACCATCCCAACTGTGAAACACGGGGGTGGCAGCATCATGTTGTGGGGTTGTTTTGCTGGAGGAGGGACTGGTGCACTTCACAAAATAGATGGCATCATGAGAAAAGAAGATTATGTGGCAATACTGAAGCAACATCTCAAGACATCAGCCAGGAAGATAAAGCTTGGGCGGAAATGGGTCTTCTAAATGGACAATGACCCGAGGCATACTGCCAAAATGGTAACAAAGTGGCTTAAGGATAACAAAGTTAATGTTTTGGAGCGGCCATCACAAAGCCCTGATCTCAATCCTATAGAAAATTTATGGGCAAAGCTGAAAAGCTGCGAGCGCCGAGCAAGGCAACCTCCAAACCTGGATCAGTTACACCAGTTTTGTCAGGAGGAATCGGCCCAAATTCCACCAACTATAGTGAGAAGCTGTGGAAGGAGATCCCAAACGTCTGACCCAAGTCATTCAGTGTAAGGACAATGGTACCAAATACTAATGAAATGGATGGAAACTTCTGACTCTGCAGTAAGTAATAAAAATGCCTTAAACCTTCTCTCTCTCTCATTATTCCGGCATTTGGCAAATATTAAACATTATGGTAAAATCCTATTTGTCCTAAAACGGGAAAGGTTTATTCTGATTTCATGTCAGATATTGAGAAAACATCCAGATGTTTATCCATTCCTCTTACAGGTACGTGACCCAACTTTGCCATCCTGATTTCCATGCAGCCTTCTCTATATCTCTCTGCTCCTACTATATACTAATGGTACGTGACCCAACTTACACCAGCCACCCCCCACTTTCATTTATGACCTTGTTTACTCAACCTTTGAGTATCCAGCATCTGGTTCAGCCTTAATCAGCTGATCAAGATGAGCACAGACCACTCCCCTCTGGTTCACAGCTGAATGCATTCTGTTACAAATATATTGTGGGCCAGGAGTCTGTTAGACTTTAGTCTGTGTCCATCACCTTAAGTGTCCATTAGCTGAAGTGTGAGAAATATGAATTAATTCGGAATTGAATCTGAAGTGAACTGAAGGTAACTGGATACTAAGTCACAGTAAACAATGTTTGTGTTTGTTTACACGCTCACCCCCTTAATCCTTCACTTCTTACAACCACCCCTTATCCCTACACCTAGTAATAAACTCTTAATCTCTCCCTCCATTCTCCCCACCCATCTCACCTCCTCCTCAGAGCTATTCCTCAACATACAATCCTTTGCCTCCAAACACAGACAGCCACCTCATGCCCTCTCCTGCTCCCACCTACTAACGCTTTCTCTGCTCCTCCTCACTGCCGGCGACATCTCTCCAAATCCTGGCCCTCCTCACCACATCCCTACACTCACTTCCACCTCCTACCCACGATCTATGCCAAACTCTCGGAACCCTTCTAACCTTATACCCATCCGCCCAGCCCCCGCTTCCCCAATCCCCCTAACAGGAGCTCTATGGAACGCTCGCTCCGTCTGCAACAAACTTTCCTACATTCACGACCTCTTCATCACCAACAAGCTTTCCTTCCTTGGCATCACTGAAACCTGGCTCACCCCCTCTGACACGGCCTCTCCTGCTGCACTTTCGTACGGCGGATTCCACCTCTCCCATACCCCCCACCCCACCGGCAAGCACGGTGGAGGCATAGGTTTCCTCCTCTGGGAAAACTGCTTCTTCACCCACATCCCACTGCCGCCCTCAATTACTCTCCCCTCTTTTGAAGTGCACTGCGTGCGCATCTACTCCCCCTCCAACCTCCAACTGGCTGTCATCTACCGCCCCCCAGGATTAGCCACCACTTTCTTTGACCACTTCACCACTTGGTTACTTCATTTCCTCTCCGTTGACATTCCCACTATCCTCATGGGTGACTTCAACATCCCCATTGACACTTCCCTCTCAGCTGCCTCTAAGCTTCTATCCCTCACTTCCTCCTTTGGTCTTACCCAGTGGTCTTCCACACCCACCCACAAAGACGGCCACACGCTGGACCTCATCTTCACCCGCCTCTGTTCCCTATCTAACCTCTCTAACTCTCCTCTCCCTCTCTCTGACCACAACCTACTCACATTCTCTTCTCTCTCCTCTCCAGTGCAACAATCCCCACTTCACAAACTTGCATACCCTCACAGAAATCTCAAACACCTTGACCTACACTCACTCTCTGAATCCCTCCTCCCTCTTACAGACATTAGTTCCTTACATGATGCAGATGTTGCTGCCGCTTTATACAACACCACAACCGCTGCAGCTCTCTATTTGGTCGCCCCTCTCACACATACCAAAGCTAGCACAATCAACAGACAGCCCTGGCACACCAGCCTAACTAAAGAACTGCGACGGGCCTTCAGGGTTGCTGAGCGTAGATGGAAAAGGTCCCACTCCAATGAGCACTTCATCACATTCAAACAGTCCCTCACTACCTTCAAGTCCACACTCATTGCAGCAAAACAAACATACTTCGCATCTCTCATATCCTCCCTGTCTCACAACCCCAAACAACTATTCAACACCTTCAATTCTCTCCTCCGTCCCCCAGTGCCTCCTTCCTCTCCTCTTATTTCAGCAGAAGACTTTGCCTCATTCTTCAAACAGAAGATTGACACCATCAGACAAAGCTTTTACCTAAAGCCCCCACAGCCCCTCCCCACACCTACTCAACCCTCCTCCTCCAAAACCACATTCTCCACCATTACGGAAGATCAACTTTCCTCTTTACTCTCCAAATCACACCTCACCACCTGTAAACTTGACCCTATCCCGTCCCACCTCATCCCAAACCTTACCACTATCTTCATCCCAGCCCTAGCCCACCTCTTCAACTTGTCACTAACAACTGGTGTCTTCCCCTCATGCTTCAAACATGCCTCAATCACACCCATCCTCAAAAAGCCCTCCCTTGACCCATCTTCTCTGTCTAGCTATCGCCCCATATCACTTCTCCCCTATGCATCAAAACTACTGGAACAACACGTCCATTCTGAGCTGTCCTCCCACCTCTCCTCCTACTCCCTCTTCGACCGCCTACAATCTGGTTTCCGACTGCACCATTCTACTGAAACTGCACTGACTAAAGTCACCAACGACCTACTAACCGCCAAATCTAAGCGACACTACTCCGTCCTCCTCCTCCTGGACCTGTCATCTGCCTTCGACACAGTGGACCATTCCCTCTTACTACAGATTCTCTCATCTCTCGGCAGCACAGACTTGGCCCTATCCTGGATCTCCTCATACCTAACAGACCGGACATTCAGTGTCTCCCACTCGCACACCACCTCCTCATCTCGCCCCCTATCTGTCGGTGTCCCCCAAGGTTCAGTTCTAGGACCTCTGCTCTTCTCCATCTACAACTTAGGCCTGGGACAGCTCATAGAGTCACACGGCTTTCATTATCACCTCTATGCTGATGACACACAGATCTACCTCTCTGGACCCGATATCACCTCCCTACTAACCAGAATCCCACAATGTCTGTCTGCTATCTCATCCTTCTTCTCTGCTAGATTTCTAAAACTTAACATGGATAAAACAGAATTCATCATCTTTCCACCTTCCCATTCATCCCCCCCAATCTGACCTATCTATCAACGTCAATGGCTGTCCACTCTCCCCAGTCCCACAAGCTCGCTGCCTTGGGGTAACCCTGGACTCTGAACTCTCCTTCACACCACATATCCAAGCCCTTTCCACTTCCTGCCGACTCCAACTCAAAAATATCTCGCGGATCCGCACATTCCTCAACCATGAATCTGCAAAAACACTAGTGCACGCCCTCATCATCTCCCGCCTCGACTCCTGCTCTGTGGCCTCCCTTCCAACACTCTCGCACCCCTCCAATCTATCCTAAACTCTGCTGCCCGACTAATCCACCTGTCCCCCCGCTATTCCCCGGCCTCTCCTCTCTGTCAATCCCTTCACTGGCTCCCCATTGCCCACAGACTCCAGTTCAAAACCCTAACCCTGGTATACAAAGCCATCCACAACCTGTCTCCTCCATACATCTGTGACCTAGTCTCCCGGTACATACCCGCACACAACCTCCGATCCTCACAAGATCTTCTTCTCTACTCCGCTCTAATCTCCTCCTCCCACAATCGCATACAAGATTTCTCCCGTGCATCCCCCCTACTCTGAACTCTCTACCCCAACACATCAGACTCTCGTCCACCGTGGAAACCTTCAAAAAGAACCTGAAGACCTACCTCTTCCGACAAGCCTACAACCTGCAGTAACCACCACTCCACAAATAATGCTGCACGACCAGCTCTTCCCTCACCTACTGTATCCTCACCCATCCCCTGTAGATTGTGAGCCCTCACGGGCAGGGTCCTCGCTCCACCATACCGCTGCACGACCAGCTCTACCCTCACCTACTGTATCCTCACCCATCCCCTGTAGAGTGTGAGCCCTCGCGGGCAGGGTCCTCGCTCCACCGTACCGCTGCACGACCAGCTCTACCCTCACCTACTGTATCCTCACCCGTCCCCTGTAGACTGTGAGCCCTCGCGGGCAGGGTCCTCGCTCCACCATACCGCTGCACGACCAGCTCTACCCTCACCTACTGTATCCTCACCCATCCCCTGTAGAGTGTGAGCCCTCGCGGGCAGGGTCCTCGCTCCACCGTACCGTTGCACGACCAGCTCTACCATCACCTACTGTATCTTTACCCATCCCCTGTAGAGTGTGAGCCCTCGCGGGCAGGGTCCTCGCTCCACCATACCGCTGCACGACCAGCTCTACCCTCACCCGTACCCTGTAGACTGTGAGCCCTCGCGGGCAGGGTCCTCGCTCCACCATACCGCTGCACCACCAGCTCTACCCTCACCCACTGTATCCTCACCCATCCCCTGTAGAGTGTGAGCCCTCGCGGGCAGGGTCCTCTCTCCACCGTACCGCTGCACGACCAGCTCTACCCTCACCTACTGTATCCTCACCGGTCCCCTGTAGACTGTGAGCCCTCGTGGGCAGGGTCCTCGCTCCACCATACCGCTGCACGACCAGCTCTACCCTCACCTACTGTATCCTCACCCATCCCCTGTAGAGTGTGAGCCCTCGCGGGCAGGGTCCTCGCTCCACCGTACCGCTGCACGACCAGCTCTACCCTCACCTACTGTATCTTTACCCATCCCCTGTAGAGTGTGAGCCCTCGCGGGCAGGGTCCTCGCTCCACCATACCGCTGCACGACCAGCTCTACCCTCACCTACTGTATCCTCACCCATCCCTTGTAGACTGTGAGCCCTCGCGGGCAGGGTCCTTGCTCCACCATACTGCTGTACGACCAGCTCTGCCCTCACCTACTGTATCTTCACCCGTCCCCTGTAGACTGTGAGCCCTCGCGGGCAGGGTCCTCGCTCCACCATACCGCTGCACCTCCAGCTCTACCCTCACCCATCCCTTGTAGACTGTGAGCCCTCGCGGGCAGGGTCCTCGCTCCACCATACCGCTGTACGACCAGCTCTACCCTCACCCACTGTATCCTCACCCATCCCCTGTAGACTGTGAGCCCTCGCGGGCAGGGTCCTCGCTCCACCATACCGCTGCACGACCAGCTCTACCCTCACCCGTCCCCTGTAGACTGTGAGCCCTCGCGGGCAGGGTCCTCGCTCCACCATACCGCTGCACCACCAGCTCTACCCTCACCCACTGTATCCTTACCCATCCCCTGTAGAGTGTGAGCCCTCGCGGGCAGGGTCCTCTCTCCTCCGTACCGCTGCACGACCAGCTCTACCCTCACCTACTGTATCCTCACCGGTCCCCTGTAGACTGTGAGCCCTCGTGGGCAGGGTCCTCGCTCCACCATACCGCTGCACGACCAGCTCTACCCTCACCTACTGTATCCTCACCCATCCCCTGTAGAATGTGAGCCCTCGCGGGCAGGGTCCTCGCTCCACCGTACCGCTGCACGACCAGCTCTACCCTCACCTACTGTATCTTTACCCATCCCCTGTAGAGTGTGAGCCCTCGCGGGCAGGGTCCTCGCTCCACCATACCGCTGCACGACTAGCTCTACCCTCACCTACTGTATCCTCACCCATCCCCTGTAGACTGTGAGCCCTCGCGGGCAGGGTCCTCGCTCCACCGTACCGCTGCACGACCAGCTCTACCCTCACCTACTGTATCTTTACCCATCCCCTGTAGAGTGTGAGCCCTCGCGGGCAGGGTCCTTGCTCCACCATACTGCTGTACGACCAGCTCTGCCCTCACCTACTGTATCCTCACCCGTCCCCTGTAGACTGTGAGCCCTCGCGGGCAGGGTCCTCGCTCCACCATACCGCTGCACCTCCAGCTCTACCCTCACCCATCCCTTGTAGACTGTGAGCCCTCGCGGGCAGGGTCCTCGCTCCACCATACCGCTGTACGACCAGCTCTACCCTCACCCACTGTATCCTCACCCATCCCCTGTAGACTGTGAGCCCTCGCGGGCAGGGTCCTCGCTCCACCATACCGCTGCACGACCAGCTCTACCCTCACCCGTCCCCTGTAGACTGTGAGCCCTCGTGGGCAGGGTCCTCGCTCCACCATACCGCTGCACGACCAGCTCTACCCTCACCTACTGTATCCTCACCCATCCCCTGTAGAGTGTGAGCCCTCGCGGGCAGGGTCCTCGCTCCACCGTACCGCTGCACGACCAGCTCTACCCTCACCTACTGTATCTTTACCCATCCCCTGTAGAGTGTGAGCCCTCGCTCCACCATACCGCTGCACGACCAGCTCTACCCTCACCTACTGTATCCTCACCCATCCCCTGTAGACTGTGAGCCCTCGCGGGCAGGGTCCTCTCTCCACCATACCGCTGCACCACCAGCTCTACCCTCACCCACTGTATCCTCACCCATCCCTTGTAGACTGTGAGCCCTCGCGGGCAGGGTCCTTGCTCCACCATACTGCTGTACGACCAGCTCTGCCCTCACCTACTGTATCCTCACCTGTCCCCTGTAGACTGTGAGCCCTCGCGGGCAGGGTCCTCGCTCCACCATACCGCTGCACCACCAGCTCTACCCTCACCCACTGTATCCTCACCCATCCCTTGTAGACTGTGAGCCCTCGCGGGCAGGGTCCTTGCTCCACCATACTGCTGTACGACCAGCTCTGCCCTCACCTACTGTATCCTCACCTGTCCCCTGTAGACTGTGAGCCCTCGCGGGCAGGGTTCTCGCTCCACCATACCGCTGCACCTCCAGCTCTACCCTCACCCATCCCTTGTAGACTGTGAGCCCTCGCGGGCAGGGTCCTCGCTTCTCCTGTACCAGTCGCCGTCACATTGTGTTCAAGATTATTGTAATTGTTCTTGTATTATACCCCTTTCTTCACATGTAAAGCGCCATGAAATAAATGGCACTATAATAATAATAATAATAATAAAGATGTGTCTTTATATATAGTGGATGGAAACTTCTGGGTTCGGTGTAGACAGAAGAGCAGGAGGTGAGATGTCCTGATAGATCGGGGTGACGTTGGGGTCTGGGGTGCGGCAGCCACCACATCATACAGCCTTCAGAGCCCCCCGACGCTGCACAGCATCCGCAGCACTTTTCTCCTCATTATGCAAATGAGCGAAAAACAGACAGAAAAGAGCAGTGATGGGATTGGCCCAATGTGCCGTGCAGGCTATTCCTCTCTGTTATCAGACAGCCACCCTATTCTGTGTGTGGCGGGGTCTCTCCGGCACTGAAGGGGTTACAGCAGGTTTCACGCAGGCGACAGTTGTCGGCAGCTTCTCTGACACATGAGGAGTCGCAGCAGCTGTGCCGCCTCTTCCACTCACCCCCTGTGGGTGCAGATGACACCTCGCGGTGCGGAGCGCGGGGGGAGCAGCACACCGACACCGCCGCGTCCACGACAAGTTCTGACTCGTGCACCATGGAGACGGGCGATGAGACGCCAGAGCCCCCCGGGACCCCCGTATACAGTGCCGACCGTCAGCTGCTGCCCGGTCACAGTGCAACGAGGTGTTAAACCTGCAGGGAAAGATTCCACACCAGTAACCCCTCGTGTGCCGGGGCTGATGGAGGAGCCCCCCGAGATACAAGACGTCATTAACCCCTCGTGTGCCGGGGCTGATGGAGGAGCCCCCCCGGGATATAAGACGTCATTAACCCCTCGTGTGCCGGGGCTGGTGGAGGAGCCCCCGGGATATAAGACGTCATTAACCCCTCGTGTGCCGGGGCTGGTGGAGGAGCCCCCGGGATACAAGACGTCATTAACCCCTCGTGTGTCGGGGCTGATGGCGGAGCACCCGGGATATAAGACGTCATTAACCCCTCGTGTGCCGGGGCTGGTGGAGGAGCCCCCGGGATATAAGACGTCATTAACCCCTCGTGTGCCGGGGCTGATGGCGGAGCCCCCGGGATATAAGACGTCATTAACCCCTCGTGTGCCGGGGCTGGTGGAGGAGCCCCCCCGGGATATAAGACGTCATTAACCCCTCGTGTGCTAGGGCTGATGGAGGAGCCCCCGGGATATAAGACGTCATTAACCCCTCGTGTGCCGGGGCTGATGGCGGAGCCCCCGGGATACAAGACGTCATTAACCCCTCGTGTGTCGGGGCTGATGGCGGAGCACCCGGGATATAAGACGTCATTAACCCCTCGTGTGCCGGGGCTGGTGGAGGAGCCCCCGGGATACAAGACGTCATTAACCCCTCGTGTGCCGGGGCTGATGGCGGAGCCCCCGGGATATAAGACGTCATTAACCCCTCGTGTGCCGGGGCTGATGGCGGAGCCCCCAGGATATAAGACGTCATTAACCCCTCGTGTGCCGGGGCTGATGGAGGAGCCCCCCCGGGATATAAGACGTCATTAACCCCTCGTGTGCCGGGGCTGATGGGGGAGCCCCCGGGATATAAGACGTCATTAACCCCTCGTGTGCCGAGGCTGATGGAGGAGCCCCCCCGGGATATAAGACGTCATTAACCCCTCGTGTGCCGAGGCTGATGGAGGAGCCCCCCGGGATATAAGACGTCATTAACCCCTCGTGTGCCGAGGCTGATGGAGGAGCCCCCGGGATATAAGACGTCATTAACCCCTCGTGTGCCGAGGCTGATGGAGGAGCCCCCCGAGATATAAGACGTCATTAACCCCTCGTGTGCCGAGGCTGATGGAGGAGCCCCCGGGATATAAGACGTCATTAACCCCTCGTGTGCCGGTGCTGATGGAGGAGCCCCCCCGGGATACAAGACGTCATTAACCCCTCGTGTGCCGAGGCTCGTGGAGGAGCCCCCCCGGGATATAAGACGTCATTAACCCCTCGTGTGCCGGGGCTGATGGAGGAGCCCCCCCGGGATATAAGACGTCATTAACCCCTCGTGTGCCGAGGCTGATGGAGGAGCCCCCGGGATATAAGACGTCATTAACCCCTCGTGTGCCGAGGCTGACGGAGGAGCCCCCCCGAGATATAAGACGTCATTAACCTCTCGTGTGCCGGGGCTGACGGAGGAGCCCCCCAGGATATAAGACGTCATTAACCCCTCGTGTGCCGGGGCTGATAGGGAAGCCCCCCGAGATATAAGACGTCATTAACCCCTCGTGTGCCGGGGCTGATGGAGCCCCCCCAGATATAAGACGTCATTAACCCCTCGTGTGCCGGGGCTGATGGGGAAGCCCCCCGAGATATAAGACGTCATTAACCCCTCGTGTGCCGGGGCTGATGGAGGAGCCCACCGAGATATAAGACGTCATTAACCTCTCGTGTGCCGGGGCTGACGGAGGAGCCCCCCGGGATACAATACGTCATTAACCCCTCGTGTGCCGGGGCTGATGGAGGAGCCCCCCAGGATATAAGACGTCATTAACCCCTCGTGTGCCGGGGCTGATGGAGCCCCCCCCCCAGATATAAGACGTCATTAACCCCTCGTGTGCCGGGGCTGATGGGGAAGCCCCCCGAGATATAAGACGTCATTAACCCCTCGTGTGCCGGGGCTGATGGAGGAGCCCCCCAGGATATAAGATGTCATTAACTCCTCATGTGCCGGGCTGATGGGGAAGCCCCCGGGATGTAAGACGTCATTAACCCCTCGTGTGCCGGGGCTGAAGGAGGAGCCCCCCGAGATATAAGACGTCATTAACCCCTCGTGTGCCGGGGCTGATGGGGGAGCCCCCCAGGATATAAGACGTCATTAACCCCTCGTGTGCCGGGGCTGATGGGGGAGCCCCCCGAGATATAAGATGTCATTAACCCCTCGTGTGCCGGGGCTGATAGGGAAGCCCCCCGAGATATAAGACGTCATTAACCCCTCGTGTGCCGGGGCTGATGGAGCCCCCCCCCCAGATATAAGACGTCATTAACCCCTCGTGTGCCGGGGCTGATGGGGAAGCCCCCCGAGATATAAGACGTCATTAACCCCTCGTGTGCCGGGGCTGATGGAGGAGCCCCCCAGGATATAAGATGTCATTAACTCCTCATGTGCCCGGGCTGATGGGGAAGCCCCCGGGATGTAAGACGTCATTAACCCCTCGTGTGCCGGGGCAGAAGGAGGAGCCCCCCGAGATATAAGACGTCATTAACCCCTCGTGTGCCGGGGCTGATGGGGGAGCCCCCCAGGATATAAGACGTCATTAACCCCTCGTGTGCCGGGGCTGATGGAGGAGCCCCCCGAGATATAAGACGTCATTAACCCCTCGTGTGCCGGGGCTGATGGAGGAGCCCCCCGAGATATAAGACGTCATTAACCCCTCGTGTGCCGGGGCTGATGGAGGAGCCCCCCGAGATATAAGACGTCATTAACCCCTCGTGTGCCGGGGCTGATGGAGGAGCCCCCGAGATATAAGACGTCATTAACCCCTCGTGTGCCGGGGCTGATGGAGGAGCCCCCGAGATATAAGACGTCATTAACACCTCGTGTGCCGGGGCTGATGGGGAAGCCCCCCGAGATATAAGACGTCATTAACCCCTCGTGTGCCGGGGCTGATGGGGAAGCCCCCCGAGATATAAGACGTCATTAACCCCTCGTGTGCCGGGGCTGATGGGGAAGCCCCCCGAGATATAAGACGTCATTAACCCCTCGTGTGCCGGGGCTGATGGAGGAGCCCCCGGGATGTAAGACGTCATTAACCCCTCGTGTGCCGGGGCTGAAGGAGGAGCCCCCCAGGATATAAGACGTCATTAACCCCTCGTGTGCCGGGGCTGATGGAGGAGCCCCCCCGGGATTTAAGACGTCATTAACCCCTCGTGTGCCAGAGCTGATGGGGGAGCACCCGGGATATAAGACGTCATTAACCCCTCGTGTGCCGGGACTGATGGGGGAGCACCCCAAGATATAAGACGCCATTAACCCCTCGTGCGCCAAGGCTGATGGGGGAGTCCCCGGGATATAAAACGGCATTAACCCCTCGTGTGCCCGGGTTGATGATGGAGGAGCACCAGGGATATAAGACGTCATTAACCCCTCGTGTGCTGATGGAGGAGCCCCCGGGATATAAGACGTCATTAACCCCTTGTGTGTTGATGGAGGAGCCCCCCGGGATATAAGACGTGATTAACCCCTCGTGTGATGATGGAGGAGCCCCCCAGGATGTAAGACGCCATTAACCCCTCGTGTGCCGGGGTTGATGATGGAGGAGCCCCCGGGATATTAGACGTCATTAACCCCTCGTGTGATGATGGAGGAGCCCCCCGGGATGTAAGACGCCATTAACCAACCCCTCGTGTGCCGGGGTTGATGATGGAGGAGCCCCTCGGGATATAAGACGTGATTAACCCCTCGTGTGATGATGGAGGAGCCCCCCAGGATGTAAGACGCCATTAACCCCTCGTGTGCCGGGGTTGATGATGGAGGAGCCCCCGGGATATTAGACGTCATTAACCCCTCGTGTGATGATGGAGGAGCCCCCCGGGATGTAAGACGCCATTAACCCCTCGTGTGCCGGGGTTGATGATGGAGGAGCCCCCGGGATATAAGACGTCATTAACCCTTCGTGTGCTGATGGAGGAGCCCCCGGGATATAACAGACGTCATTAACACCTCGTGTGCCGGGGCTGATGGCGGAGCCCCCGGGATATAAGACGCCATTAACCCCTCGTGTGCCGGGGCTGATGGAGGAGCCCCCGGGATATAAGACGTCATTAACCCCTCGTGTGCTGATGGAGGAGCCCCCGGGATATAAGACGTCATTAACCCCTTGTGTGTTGATGGAGGAGCCCCCCGGGATATAAGACGTGATTAACCCCTCGTGTGATGATGGAGGAGCCCCCCAGGATGTAAGACGCCATTAACCCCTCGTGTGCCGGGGTTGATGATGGAGGAGCCCCCGGGATATTAGACGTCATTAACCCCTCGTGTGATGATGGAGGAGCCCCCCGGGATGTAAGACGCCATTAACCAACCCCTCGTGTGCCGGGGTTGATGATGGAGGAGCCCCTCGGGATATAAGACGTGATTAACCCCTCGTGTGATGATGGAGGAGCCCCCCAGGATGTAAGACGCCATTAACCCCTCGTGTGCCGGGGTTGATGATGGAGGAGCCCCCGGGATATTAGACGTCATTAACCCCTCGTGTGATGATGGAGGAGCCCCCCGGGATGTAAGACGCCATTAACCCCTCGTGTGCCGGGGTTGATGATGGAGGAGCCCCCGGGATATAAGACGTCATTAACCCTTCGTGTGCTGATGGAGGAGCCCCCGGGATATAACAGACGTCATTAACACCTCGTGTGCCGGGGCTGATGGCGGAGCCCCCGGGATATAAGACGCCATTAACCCCTCGTGTGCCGGGGCTGATGGAGGAGCCCCCGGGATATAAGACGCCATTAACACCTCGTATGCCGGGGCTGATGAAGGAGCCCGTCGGGATATAACAGACGTCATTAACCCCTGGTGTGCCAGGGCTGATGGCGGAGCCCTCGAGATACAAGACGCAATTAACCCCTCGTGTGCCGGAAGTTTATATTTATAAAATTATCTCGGCACAGGAACATTTTATTTAAACACATCCAATTGTGGAAGTTATTTTTATTCCAAGATCTATTGATTAAAATCAACTTTCGTTCGTGGGAAAAGCCCTGATCTCAATCCTATTGAAAATTTCTGGGAAAAGCTGAAAAGGCTGCGAGCGCTGAGCAAAGAGACCTACAAACCTGGATCAGTTACATCAGTCAGGAGGAACTATTGTGAGAATGTTACACGCACGCCGCTAGGTTCAGATAGGGGCGAGACCGGTTACATGAGTTTGTTGGAATCCTGGGGGAACCACCACTCAGGGCGACCATAGACCATGTGCTGCAGCTCCTCTCAGGCACACAATAGATTCAGTTGCTGACCAGACACATCTGACAAGAGTCTTCATAAACGGTAGAACAGTAACATTTAATGAGGCACGGCCAGTGCAAAGCAAATGTCTAAATGAGTAACAGGCTCCAGTAATAACAGTACGGTCTCCTTTGCAGCACAGCAGTACACAGTCTATTATCCGGTAGCACAGTACAGCACAGTCTTAATGCATACACAACCACAAGCTTTTCCTTCACAAGGACTCAATAGTACACAGCATTCTTTATCCTGCATGGAGATGGAGGGGGGAAGGGTGCGATGAGGGAGATGATCTCTATGACAGGTTTCATTCCAGTCCTTATCTTCCTGACCGATAATACTCTGCACTGTTAGCTCAGGGAGTTTAACTGACCTTTGATTAGTTCCCTCCTGACCTGCATTCTGTTCTCTTGCCTTCTGTGAGATACAGATCATAAGCCACCTTTCTCTTCGGCTCAGGCCAGACAGTCAACAACCTCCCCACAATGCCCCTGGGGCTCTGCTAAACCACTCCCCTTCTCCTGGGACTGTGTTAACCCCTCTAGTTGCTGGATGCTTCTGGAGCACAACACTTCCTGTCTCATGTGCTTGTGTTACTTCTAATAGTTGCTGAATGCTTTTAAAGCAACAGCACTACTTCTGCATGTCACCTTCTACAACAGCACTACTTCTGCATGTCACCTTCTACAACAGCACTACTTCTGCATGTCACAAGAAGCTTGTGGAAGGAGGTGTGACCCAAGTCATTCAGTGTAAGGGCAATGGGACCAAATACTAATGAAATGGAAGGAAACTTCTGACTTTGCAGTAAGTAATAAAAATGCCTTAAACCTTCTCTCTCTCTCATTATTCCGGCATTTGGCAAATATTAAACATTATGGTAAAATCCTAATTGTCCTAAAACGGGAAAGGTTTATTCTGATCTCATGTCAGATATTGAGGAAAACATGGAGATGTGTCTTTATATATAGTGGATGGAAACTGCTGGTTTCAACTGTATCTCTGTATAAAGGGAGCTCCCCCTAGTGGTGACTGCAGACACAATCTTATCATGCGTCTCTGTATAGAGGGAACTCCCCCTAGTGGTGACTGCAGACAGGATCTTGTCATGTATCTCTATATACAGGGAGCTCCCCCAAGTGGTGACTGCAGACAGGATCTTATCATGTATCTCTGTATACAGGGAGCTCCCCTAGTGGTGGTTGCAGACAGTATCTTACCATGTATCTCTGTATACAGGGGGCTCCCCCTAGTGGTGAATGCAGACAGGATCTTATCATGTATCTCTGTATACAGGGAGCTCCCCCTAGTGGTGACTGCAGACACGATCTTATCATGCATCTCTGTATACAGGGAGATCCCCCTAGTGGTGGCTGCAGACAGAATCTTATCATGTATCTCTGTATACAGGGATCTCCCCCTAGTGGTGGCTGCATACAGGAACTTATCATACATCTCTGTATACAGGGAGCTCCCCCTAGTGGAGGCTGCAGACAGAATCTTATCATGAATCTCTGTATACAGGGAGCTCCCCCTAGTGGTGACTGCAGACAGGATCTTATCATATATCTCTGTATACAGGGAGCTCCCCATAGTGGTGGCTGCAGACAGGATCTTATCATGTATCTCTGTATACAGGGATCTCCCCCTAGTGGTGGCTGCAAACAGGATCTTATCATGTATCTCTGTATACAGGGAGCTCCCCCTAGTGGTGGCTGCAGACAGGATCTTATCATGTATCTCTGTATACAGGGAGCTCCCCCTAGTGGTGGCTGCAGACAGGATCTTATCATGTATCTCTGTATACAGGGAGCTCCCCCTAGTGGTGACTGCAGACAGAATCTTATCATGTAACTCTGTATACAGGGAGCACCCCCTAGTTGTGGCTGCAGACAGGATCTTATCATGTATCTCTACATACAGGGAGCTCCCCCTAGTGGTGACTGCAGACACGATCTGATCATGTATCTCTGTATACAGGGAGCTCCCCCTAGTGGTGACTGCAGACAAGATCTTATCATGCATCTCTATATACAGGGAGCTCCCCCTAGTGGTGACTGCAGACACGATCTTATCATGTATCTCTGTATACAGGGAGCTCCCCCTAGTGGTGACTGCAGACAGGATCTTATCATGCATCTCTATATACAGGGAGCTCCCCCTAGTGGTGACTGCAGACACGATCTTATCATGTATCTCTATATACAGGGAGCTCCCCCTAGTGGTGACTGCAGACACGATCTTATCATGTATCTCTGTATACAGGGAGCTCCACCTAGTGGTGGCTGCAGACAGAATCTTATCATGTATCTCTGTATACAGGGAGCTCCACCTAGTGGTGGCTGGAGACAGGATCTTATCATGTATCTCTACATACAGGGAGCTCCCCCTAGTGGTGGCTGCAGCGAGAATCTTATCATGTATCTCTGTATACAGGGAGATCCCCCTAGTTGTGACTGCAGACAAGATCTTATCATATATTTCTGTATACTGGGAGCTCCCCCTAGTGGTGACTGTAGACAGGATATTATCATGTATCTCTGTATACAGGGAGCTCCCCCTAGTGGTGACTGCAGACAGAATCTTATCATGTATCTCTGTATACAGGGAGCTCCCTGGTGGCTGCAGACAGGATCATATCATGCATCTGTATATACAGGGAGCTCCCCCTAGTGGTGGCTGCAGACTGGAACTTATCATATATCTCTGTATACAGGGAGCTCCCCCTAGTGGTGGCTGCAGACAGAATCTTATCATGCATGTCTATATACAGGGAGCTCCCCCTAGTGGTGGCTGCAGACAGGATCTTATCATGCATCTACATACAGGGAGCTCACCCTAGTGGTGGCTGCAGACAGAATCTTATCATGTATCTCTGTATACAGGGAGCTACCCCTAGTGGTGACTGCAGACAGGATCTTATCATATATTTCTATATACTGGGAGCTTCCCATAGTGGTGGCTGCAACATGTATCTCTATATACAGGGAGCTCGCCCTAGTGGTGACTGCAGACACGATCTTATCATGCATCTCTGTATACAGGGAACTCCCCCTAGTGGAGGTTGCAGACAGAATTTTAACATGTATCTCTGTATACAGGGAGCTCCCCCTAGTGGTGGCTGCAGACAGAATCTTATCATGTATCTCTGTATACACGGAGCTCCCCCTAGTGGTGACTGCAGATAGGATCTTATCATGTATCTCTGTATACAGGGAGCTCCCCCTAGTGGTGACTGCAGATAGGATCTTATCATGTATCTCTGTATACAGGGAGCTCCCCCTAGTGGTGGCTGCAGACAGAATCTTATCATGTATCTCTGTATACAGGGAGTTCCCACTAGTGGTGGCTGCAGACAATCTTATCATGTATCTCTGTATACAGGGAGTTCCCACTAGTGGTGACTGCAGACAGAATCTTATCATGTATCTTAATATACAGGGAGCTCCCCCTAGTGGTGGCCGCAGACAGAATCTTATCATGTATATCTTTATACAGGGAGCTCCCCCTAGTGGTGGCTGCAGACAGAATCTTATCATGTATCTCTGTATACACGGAGCTCCCCCTAGTGGTGACTGCAGATAGGATCTTATCATGTATCTCTGTATACAGGGAGCTCCCCCTAGTGGTGGCCGCAGACAGAATCTTATCATGTATATCTTTATACAGGGAGCTCCCCCTAGTGGTGGCTGCAGACAGAATCTTATCATGTATCTCTGTATACAGGGAGCTCCCCCTAGTGGTGACTGCAGACAGAATTTTATCATATATCTCTGTATACAGGGAGCTCCCCCTAGTGGTGAGTGCAGAAAGATTCTTATCATGTATCACTGTATACAGGGAGCTCCCCCTAGTGTTGGCTGCAGACAAAATCTTATCATGTATCTCTGTATACAGGGAGCTCCCCCTAGTGGTGGCTGCAGACAGAATCTTATCATGTATCTCTGTATACAGGGAACTTCCCCTAGTGGTGACTGCAGATAGAATCTTATCATGTATCTCTGTATACAGGGAGCTCCCCCTAGTGGTGACTGCAGACAGGATCTTATCATGTATCTCTGTATACAGGGAGCTCCACCTAGTGGTGTCTGCAGACAGGATATTATGATGTATCTCTGCATACAGGGAGCTCCCCCTAGTGGTGACTGCAGACAAAATCTTATCATGTATCTCTGTATACAGGGATCTCCCCCTAGTGGTGTCTGCAGACAGGATATTATGATGTATCTCTGCATACAGGGAGCTCCCCCTAGTGGTGACTGCAGACAGAATCTTATCATGTATCTCTGTATACAGGGAGTTCCCCCTACTGGTGACTGCAGAGAGGATCTTATCATGTATCTCTGTATACAGGGAGCTCCCCCTAGTGGTGACTGCAGATACAATCTTATCATGTATCTCTGTATACAGGGAGCTCCCCCTAGTGGTGACTGCAGACAGAATCTTATCATGTATCTCTGTATACAGAGAGCTCCACCTAGTTGTGACTGCAGACAGAATCTTATCATGTATCTCTGTATACAGGGAGCTCCCCCTAGTGGTGACTGCAGACAGAATCTTATCATGTATCTCTGTATACAGGGAGTTCCCCCTACTGGTGACTGCAGAGAGGATCTTATCATGTATCTCTGTATACAGGGAGCTCCCCCTAGTGGTGACTGCAGATACAATCTTATCATGTATCTCTGTATACAGGGAGCTCCCCCTAGTGGTGACTGCAGACAGAATCTTATCATGTATCTCTGTATACAGGGAGCTCCCCCTAGTGGTGACTGCAGACAGAATCTTATCATGTATCTCTGTATACAGAGAGCTCCACCTAGTTGTGACTGCAGACAGAATCTTATCATGTATCTCTGTATACAGGGAGCTCCCCCTAGTGGTAACTGCAGACAGAATCTTACCAGGTATCTCTGTATACAGGGAGCACCCCTAGTGGTGACTGCAGACAGGATCTTATCATGTATCTCTGTATACAGGGAGCTCCCCCTAGTGGTGGCTGCAGACAGGATCTTATCATGTATCTCTGTATACAGGGAACTCCCCCTAGTGGTGACTGCAGACAGAATCTTATCATGTATCTCTGTATACAGCGAGCTCCCCCTAGTGGTGACTGCAGACAGGATCTTATCATGCATCTCTGTATACAGAGAGCCCCCCGTAGTGGTGGCTGCAGACAGGATCTTATCATGTATCTCTGTATACAGGGAGCTCCCCCTAGTGGTGGCTGCAGACAGAATCTTATCATGTATCTCTGTATACAGGGAGCTCCCCCTAGTGGTGACTGCAGACAGGATCTTATCATGTATCTCTGTATACAGGGAGCTCCCCCTAGTGGTGACTGCAGACAGGATCTTATCATGTATCTCTGTATACAGGGAGCTCCCCCTAGTGGTGACTGCAGACAGGATCTTATCATGTATCTCTGTATACAGGGAGCTCCCCCTAGTGGTGGCTGCAGACAGAATCTTATCATGTATCTCTGTATACAGGGAGCTCCCCCTAGTGGTGACTGCAGACAGGATCTTATCATGTATCTCTGTATACAGGGAGCTCCCCCTAGTGGTGGCTGCAGACAGAATCTTATCATGTATCTCTGTATACAGAGAGCCCCCCGTAGTGGTGGCTGCAGACAGGATCTTATCATGTATCTCTGTATACAGGGAGCTCCCCCTAGTGGTGGCTGCAGACAGAATCTTATCATGTATCTCTGTATACAGGGAGCTCCCCCTAGTGGTGACTGCAGACAGGATCTTATCATGTATCTCTGTATACAGGGAGCTCCCCCTAGTGGTGACTGCAGACAGGATCTTATCATGTATCTCTGTATACAGGGAGCTCCCCCTAGTGGTGGCTGCAGACAGAATCTTATCATGTATCTCTGTATACAGGGAGCTCCCCCTAGTGGTGACTGCAGACAGGATCTTGTCATGTATCTCTATATACAGGGAGCTCCACCTCGTGGTGACTGCAGACAGGATCTTATCATGTATCTCTGTATACAGGAAGCTCCCCCTAGTGGTGGCTGCAGACAGGATCTTATCATGTATCTCTATATACAGGGAGCTCCACCTCGTGGTGGCTGCAGACAGGATCTTATCATGTATCTCTGTATACAGGGAGCTCCACCTCGTGGTGGCTGCAGACAGGATCTTATCATGTATTTCTGCATACAGGGTGCTCCCCCTAGTGGTGGCTGCAGACAGAATATTATCATGTATCTCTGTATACAGGGAGCTCCCCCTAGTGGTGACTGGAGACAGGATCTTATCATGTATCTCTGTATACAGGGAGCTGTCCCTAGTGGTGGCCGCAGACAGGATCTTATCATGTATCTCTGTATACAGGGAGCTCCCCCTAGTGGTGGCTGCAGACAGAATCTTATCATGTATCTCTGTATGCAGGGAGCTCCACCTAGTGGTGAGTGCAGACAGATTCTTATCATGTATCACTGTATACAGGGACCTCCCCCTTGTTTTGGCTGCAGACAAAATCTTATCATGTATCTCTGTATACAGGGAGCTCCCCCTAGTGGTGACTGCAGACAGGATCTTATCATGCATCTCTGTATACAGGGAGCTCCCCCTTGTGGTGGCTGCAGACAGAATCTTATCATGTATTTCTGTATACAGGGAGCTCCCCCTAGTGGTGGCCGCAGACAGGATCTTATCATGTACCTCTGTATACAGGGATCTCCCCCTAGTGGTGGCTGCAGACAGAATCTTATCATGTATCTCTGTATACAGGGAGCTCCCCCTTGTGGTGGCTGCAGACAGAATCTTATCTTGTATCTCTGTATACAGGGAGCTCCCACTAGTGGTGGCTGCAGACAGGATCATATCATGTATCTCTGTATACAGGGAGCTCCCCTTAGTGGTGGCCGCAGACAGAATCTTATCATGTATTTCTGTATACAGGGAGCTCCCCCTAGTGGTGACTGCAGACAGGATCTTATCTTGTATCTCTGTATACAGGGAGCTCCTCCTAGTTTTGACTGCAGACAGAATCTTATCATGTATCTTAATATACAGGGAGCTCCCCCTAGTGGTGGCCGCAGACAGAATCTTATCATGTATATCTTTATACAGGGAGCTCCCCCTAGTGGTGGCTGCAGACAGAATCTTATCATGTATCTCTGTATACAGGGAGCTCCCCCTAGTGGTGACTGCAGACAGGATCTTATCATGTATCTCTGTATACAGGGAGCTCCCCCTAGTGGTGGCTGCAGACAGAATCTTATCATGTATCTCTGTATACAGAGAGCCCCCCGTAGTGGTGGCTGCAGACAGGATCTTATCATGTATCTCTGTATACAGGGAGCTCCCCCTAGTGGTGGCTGCAGACAGAATCTTATCATGTATCTCTGTATACAGGGAGCTCCCCCTAGTGGTGACTGCAGACAGGATCTTATCATGTATCTCTGTATACAGGGAGCTCCCCCTAGTGGTGACTGCAGACAGGATCTTATCATGTATCTCTGTATACAGGGAGCTCCCCCTAGTGGTGGCTGCAGACAGAATCTTATCATGTATCTCTGTATACAGGGAGCTCCCCCTAGTGGTGACTGCAGACAGGATCTTGTCATGTATCTCTATATACAGGGAGCTCCACCTCGTGGTGACTGCAGACAGGATCTTATCATGTATCTCTGTATACAGGAAGCTCCCCCTAGTGGTGGCTGCAGACAGGATCTTATCATGTATCTCTATATACAGGGAGCTCCACCTCGTGGTGGCTGCAGACAGGATCTTATCATGTATCTCTGTATACAGGGAGCTCCACCTCGTGGTGGCTGCAGACAGGATCTTATCATGTATTTCTGCATACAGGGTGCTCCACCTAGTGGTGGCTGCAGACAGAATATTATCATGTATCTCTGTATACAGGGAGCTCCCCCTAGTGGTGACTGGAGACAGGATCTTATCATGTATCTCTGTATACAGAGAGCTCCCCCTAGTGGTGGCTGCAGACAGAATCTTATCATGTATCTCTGTATACAGGGAGCTCCCCCTAGTGGTGACTGCAGACAGAATCTTATCATATATCTCTGTATACAGGGAGCTCCCCCTAGTGGTGAGTGCAGAAAGATTCTTATCATGTGTCACTGTATACAGGGAGCTCCCCCTAGTGTTGGCTGCAGACAAAATCTTATCATGTATCTCTGTATACAGGGAGCACCACCTAGTGGTGACTGCAGACAGGATCTTATCAAGTATCTCTGTATATAAAGAACTTCGGCACTCCATACATGAATATATAAGAAATATTGTATCTAGACTAATGTTACTTTGAAAAATGAAGGTTTTTTTGCGCATAGTTTGGCCAATTGATGTGTGCCCATCAACCACGACAAGGTTACCTTCGCATGATGGGGAACTACGCTATGCTACCACTGGATATGCCACTCTTATAATGCATCTCTGTATACAGGGAGCTCCCCCTAGTGGTGGCTGCAGACAGAATCTTATCATGTATCTCTGTATACAGGGAACTTCCCCTAGTGGTGACTGCAGATAGAATCTTATCATGTATCTCTGTATACAGGGAGCTCCCCCTAGTGGTGACTGCAGACAGGATCTTATCATGTATCTCTGTATACAGGGAGCTCCACCTAGTGGTGTCTGCAGACAGGATATTATGATGTATCTCTGCATACAGGGAGCTGCCCCTAGTGGTGGCCGCAGACAGGATCTTATCATGTATCTCTGTATACAGGGAGCTCCCCCTAGTGGTGGCTGCAGACAGAATCTTATCATGTATCTCTGTATGCAGGGAGCTCCACCTAGTGGTGAGTGCAGACAGATTCTTATCATGTATCACTGTATACAGGGACCTCCCCCTTGTTTTGGCTGCAGACAAAATCTTATCATGTATCTCTGTATACAGGGAGCTCCCCCTAGTGGTGACTGCAGACAGGATCTTATCATGCATCTCTGTATACAGGGAGCTCCCCCTTGTGGTGGCTGCAGACAGAATCTTATCATGTATTTCTGTATACAGGGAGCTCCCCCTAGTGGTGGCCGCAGACAGGATCTTATCATGTACCTCTGTATACAGGGATAGCCCCCTAGTGGTGGCTGCAGACAGAATCTTATCATGTATCTCTGTATACAGGGAGCTCCCCCTTGTGGTGGCTGCAGACAGAATCTTATCTTGTATCTCTGTATACAGGGAGCTCCCACTAGTGGTGGCTGCAGACAGGATCATATCATGTATCTCTGTATACAGGGAGCTCCCCTTAGTGGTGGCCGCAGACAGAATCTTATCATGTATTTCTGTATACAGGGAGCTCCCCCTAGTGGTGACTGCAGACAGGATCTTATCTTGTATCTCTGTATACAGGGAGCTCCTCCTAGTTTTGACTGCAGACAGAATCTTATCATGTATCTTAATATACAGGGAGCTCCCCCTAGTGGTGGCCGCAGACAGAATCTTATCATGTATATCTTTATACAGGGAGCTCCCCCTAGTGGTGGCTGCAGACAGAATCTTATCATGTATCTCTGTATACAGGGAGCTCCCCCTAGTGGTGACTGCAGATAGGATCTTATCATGTATCTCTGTATACAGGGAGCTCCCCCTAGTGGTGGCCGCAGACAGAATCTTATCATGTATATCTTTATACAGGGAGCTCCCCCTAGTGGTGGCTGCAGACAGAATCTTATCATGTATCTCTGTATACAGGGAGCTCCCCCTAGTGGTGACTGCAGACAGAATCTTATCATATATCTCTGTATACAGGGAGCTCCCCCTAGTGGTGAGTGCAGAAAGATTCTTATCATGTGTCACTGTATACAGGGAGCTCCCCCTAGTGTTGGCTGCAGACAAAATCTTATCATGTATCTCTGTATACAGGGAGCACCACCTAGTGGTGACTGCAGACAGGATCTTATCAAGTATCTCTGTATATAAAGAACTTCGGCACTCCATACATGAATATATAAGAAATATTGTATCTAGACTAATGTTACTTTGAAAAATGAAGGTTTTTTTGCGCATAGTTTGGCCAATTGATGTGTGCCCATCAACCACGACAAGGTTACCTTCGCATGATGGGGAACTACGCTATGCTACCACTGGATATGCCACTCTTATAATGCATCTCTGTATACAGGGAGCTCCCCCTAGTGGTGGCTGCAGACAGAATCTTATCATGTATCTCTGTATACAGGGAACTTCCCCTAGTGGTGACTGCAGATAGAATCTTATCATGTATCTCTGTATACAGGGAGCTCCCCCTAGTGGTGACTGCAGACAGGATCTTATCATGTATCTCTGTATACAGGGAGCTCCACCTAGTGGTGTCTGCAGACAGGATATTATGATGTATCTCTGCATACAGGGAGCTGCCCCTAGTGGTGGCCGCAGACAGGATCTTATCATGTATCTCTGTATACAGGGAGCTCCCCCTAGTGGTGGCTGCAGACAGAATCTTATCATGTATCTCTGTATGCAGGGAGCTCCACCTAGTGGTGAGTGCAGACAGATTCTTATCATGTATCACTGTATACAGGGACCTCCCCCTTGTTTTGGCTGCAGACAAAATCTTATCATGTATCTCTGTATACAGGGAGCTCCCCCTAGTGGTGACTGCAGACAGGATCTTATCATGCATCTCTGTATACAGGGAGCTCCCCCTTGTGGTGGCTGCAGACAGAATCTTATCATGTATTTCTGTATACAGGGAGCTCCCCCTAGTGGTGGCCGCAGACAGGATCTTATCATGTACCTCTGTATACAGGGATAGCCCCCTAGTGGTGGCTGCAGACAGAATCTTATCATGTATCTCTGTATACAGGGAGCTCCCCCTTGTGGTGGCTGCAGACAGAATCTTATCTTGTATCTCTGTATACAGGGAGCTCCCACTAGTGGTGGCTGCAGACAGGATCATATCATGTATCTCTGTATACAGGGAGCTCCCCTTAGTGGTGGCCGCAGACAGAATCTTATCATGTATTTCTGTATACAGGGAGCTCCCCCTAGTGGTGACTGCAGACAGGATCTTATCTTGTATCTCTGTATACAGGGAGCTCCTCCTAGTTTTGACTGCAGACAGAATCTTATCATGTATCTTAATATACAGGGAGCTCCCCCTAGTGGTGGCCGCAGACAGAATCTTATCATGTATATCTTTATACAGGGAGCTCCCCCTAGTGGTGGCTGCAGACAGAATCTTATCATGTATCTCTGTATACAGGGAGCTCCCCCTAGTGGTGACTGCAGATAGGATCTTATCATGTATCTCTGTATACAGGGAGCTCCCCCTAGTGGTGGCCGCAGACAGAATCTTATCATGTATATCTTTATACAGGGAGCTCCCCCTAGTGGTGGCTGCAGACAGAATCTTATCATGTATCTCTGTATACAGGGAGCTCCCCCTAGTGGTGACTGCAGACAGAATCTTATCATATATCTCTGTATACAGGGAGCTCCCCCTAGTGGTGAGTGCAGAAAGATTCTTATCATGTGTCACTGTATACAGGGAGCTCCCCCTAGTGTTGGCTGCAGACAAAATCTTATCATGTATCTCTGTATACAGGGAGCACCACCTAGTGGTGACTGCAGACAGGATCTTATCAAGTATCTCTGTATATAAAGAACTTCGGCACTCCATACATGAATATATAAGAAATATTGTATCTAGACTAATGTTACTTTGAAAAATGAAGGTTTTTTTGCGCATAGTTTGGCCAATTGATGTGTGCCCATCAACCACGACAAGGTTACCTTCGCATGATGGGGAACTACGCTATGCTACCACTGGATATGCCACTCTTATAATGCATCTCTGTATACAGGGAGCTCCCCCTAGTGGTGGCTGCAGACAGAATCTTATCATGTATCTCTGTATACAGGGAACTTCCCCTAGTGGTGACTGCAGATAGAATCTTATCATGTATCTCTGTATACAGGGAGCTCCCCCTAGTGGTGACTGCAGACAGGATCTTATCATGTATCTCTGTATACAGGGAGCTCCACCTAGTGGTGTCTGCAGACAGGATATTATGATGTATCTCTGCATACAGGGAGCTGCCCCTAGTGGTGGCCGCAGACAGGATCTTATCATGTATCTCTGTATACAGGGAGCTCCCCCTAGTGGTGGCTGCAGACAGAATCTTATCATGTATCTCTGTATGCAGGGAGCTCCACCTAGTGGTGAGTGCAGACAGATTCTTATCATGTATCACTGTATACAGGGACCTCCCCCTTGTTTTGGCTGCAGACAAAATCTTATCATGTATCTCTGTATACAGGGAGCTCCCCCTAGTGGTGACTGCAGACAGGATCTTATCATGCATCTCTGTATACAGGGAGCTCCCCCTTGTGGTGGCTGCAGACAGAATCTTATCATGTATTTCTGTATACAGGGAGCTCCCCCTAGTGGTGGCCGCAGACAGGATCTTATCATGTACCTCTGTATACAGGGATAGCCCCCTAGTGGTGGCTGCAGACAGAATCTTATCATGTATCTCTGTATACAGGGAGCTCCCCCTTGTGGTGGCTGCAGACAGAATCTTATCTTGTATCTCTGTATACAGGGAGCTCCCACTAGTGGTGGCTGCAGACAGGATCATATCATGTATCTCTGTATACAGGGAGCTCCCCTTAGTGGTGGCCGCAGACAGAATCTTATCATGTATTTCTGTATACAGGGAGCTCCCCCTAGTGGTGACTGCAGACAGGATCTTATCTTGTATCTCTGTATACAGGGAGCTCCTCCTAGTTTTGACTGCAGACAGAATCTTATCATGTATCTTAATATACAGGGAGCTCCCCCTAGTGGTGGCCGCAGACAGAATCTTATCATGTATATCTTTATACAGGGAGCTCCCCCTAGTGGTGGCTGCAGACAGAATCTTATCATGTATCTCTGTATACAGGGAGCTCCCCCTAGTGGTGACTGCAGATAGGATCTTATCATGTATCTCTGTATACAGGGAGCTCCCCCTAGTGGTGGCCGCAGACAGAATCTTATCATGTATATCTTTATACAGGGAGCTCCCCCTAGTGGTGGCTGCAGACAGAATCTTATCATGTATCTCTGTATACAGGGAGCTCCCCCTAGTGGTGACTGCAGACAGAATCTTATCATATATCTCTGTATACAGGGAGCTCCCCCTAGTGGTGAGTGCAGAAAGATTCTTATCATGTGTCACTGTATACAGGGAGCTCCCCCTAGTGTTGGCTGCAGACAAAATCTTATCATGTATCTCTGTATACAGGGAGCACCACCTAGTGGTGACTGCAGACAGGATCTTATCAAGTATCTCTGTATATAAAGAACTTCGGCACTCCATACATGAATATATAAGAAATATTGTATCTAGACTAATGTTACTTTGAAAAATGAAGGTTTTTTTGCGCATAGTTTGGCCAATTGATGTGTGCCCATCAACCACGACAAGGTTACCTTCGCATGATGGGGAACTACGCTATGCTACCACTGGATATGCCACTCTTATAATGCATCTCTGTATACAGGGAGCTCCCCCTAGTGGTGGCTGCAGACAGAATCTTATCATGTATCTCTGTATACAGGGAACTTCCCCTAGTGGTGACTGCAGATAGAATCTTATCATGTATCTCTGTATACAGGGAGCTCCCCCTAGTGGTGACTGCAGACAGGATCTTATCATGTATCTCTGTATACAGGGAGCTCCACCTAGTGGTGTCTGCAGACAGGATATTATGATGTATCTCTGCATACAGGGAGCTGCCCCTAGTGGTGACTGCAGACAGAATCTTATCATGTATCTCTGTATACAGGGATCTCCCCCTAGTGGTGTCTGCAGACAGGATATTATGATGTATCTCTGCATACAGGGAGCTCCCCCTAGTGGTGACTGCAGACAGAATCTTATCATGTATCTCTGTATACAGGGAGCTCCACCTAGTGGTGACCGCAGACAGGATCTTATCATGTATCTCAGTATACAGGGAGCTCCACCTAGTGGTGTCTGCAGACAGAATCTTATCATGTATCTCTGTATACAAGGAGCTCCTCCTAGTGGAGGCTGCAGACAGGATCCTATCATGTATCTCTGTATACAGGGAGCTCCCCCTAGTGGTGGCTGCAGACAGGATCTTATCATGTATCTCTGTATACAGGGAGCTCCCCCTAGTGGTGACTGCAGACAGAATCTTATCATGTATCTCCGTATATAGGGAGCTCCACCTAGTGGTAGCTGCAGACAGAATCTTATCATGTATCTCTGTATACAGGCAGCTCCCCCTAGTGGTGGATGCAGACAGTATCTTATCATGTATCTCTGTATACAGTGGGCTCCCTCTAGTGGTGGCTGCAGACAGAATCTTATAATGTATCTCTGTATAAAGGGAGCTCCCCCTAGTGTTGACTGCAGACAGAATCTTATCATGTATCTCTGTATACAGGGAGCTCCCCCTAGTGGTTTCTGCTGACAGAATCTTATCATGTATCTCTGTATACAGGGAACTCCCCCTAGTGTTGGCTGCAGACAGAATCTTATCATGTATCTCTGTATACAGGGGCTACCCCTAGTTGTGACTGCAGACAGAGTCTTATCATGTATCTCTGTATACAGGGAGCTCCCCCTAGTGGTTAGTGCAGACAGATTCTTATCATGTATCTCTGTATACAGGGAGCTCCCCCTAGTGGTGACTGCATACCGAATTTTATCATGAATCTCTGTATACAGGGAGCTCCCCCTAGTGGTGACTGCAGACAGGATCATATCATGTTTCTCTGTATACAGGGAGCTCCCCCTAGTGTTGGCTGCAGACAGAATCTTATCATGTATCTCTGTATACAGGGAGCTCCCCCTAGTGGTGACTGCAGACAGGATATTATGATGTATCTCTGTATACAGGGAGCCCCCCCTAGTGGTGACTGCAGACAGAATCTTATCATGTATCTCTGTATAGAAGGAGATCCACCTAGTGGTGACTGCGGACAGAATCTTTTCATGTATCTCTGTATACAGGGAGCTCCCCCTAGTGGTGGTTGCAGACAGGAAATTATGATGTACTCTGTATACAGGGAGCTCCCCCTAGTGGTGGCTGCAGACAGAATCTTATCATGTATCTCTGTAAACAGGCAGCTCCCCCTAGTGGTGACTGCAGACAGGATCTTATCATGTATCTCTGTATACAGGGAGCTCCGCCTAGTGGTGACTGCAGACAGGATCTTATCATGTATCTCTGTATATAGGGAGCTCCGCCTAGTGGTGACTGCAGACAGAATCTTATCATGTATCTCTGTATACAGGAAGCTCCCCCTAGTGGTGACTGCAGACAGAATCTTATCATGTATCTCTATATACAGGGAGCTCCCCCTAGTGGTGACTGCAGTCAGAATCTTATCATGTATCTCTGTATAGAGGGAGCTCCAACTAGTGTTGGCTTCAGACAGAATCTTATCATGTATCTCTGTATACAGGCAGCTCCCCCTAGTGGTGACTGCAGACAGAATCTTATCATGTATCTCTGTATTCAGGGAGCTCCACCTAGTGGTGACTGCAGACAGAATCTTATCATGTATTTCTGTATACAGGGTGCTCCCCCTAGTGGTGACTGCAGATAGGATCTTATCATGTATCTCTGTATACAGGGAGTTCCCCCTAGTGGTGGCTGCAGACAGGATCTTATCATGTATCTCTGTATACAGGGAGCCCCACCTAGTGGTGACTGCAGACAGAATCTTATCATGTATCTCTGTATACAGGGAGCCCCACCTAGTGGTGACTGCAGACAGAATCTTTTCATGTATCTCTGTATACAGGGAGCTCCCCGTAGTGGTGACTGCAGACAGTATCTTATCATGTATCTCTGTATACAGGGGGCTCCCTCTAGTGGTGGCTGCAGACAGAATCTTATCATGTATCTCTGTATACAGGGAACTCCCCCTAGTGGGGAGTGCAGACAGATTCTTATCATGTATCTCAGTATACAGGGAGCTCCCCCTAGTGTTGGCTGCAGACAGAATCTTATAATGTATCTCTGTATACAGGGAGCTCCCCCTAGTGGTGACTGTAGAAAGGATCTTATCATGTATCTCTGTATAAAGGCAGCTCCCCCTAGTGGTGACTGCAGACAGAATCTTATCATGTATCTCTGTATACAGGGAGCTCCCCGTAGTTGTGACTGCAGACAGAATCTTATCATGTGTCTCTGTATACAGGGAGCTCCCCCTAGTGGTGGCTGCAGACAGAATCTTATCATGTATCTCTGTATTCAGGGAGCTCCCCCTAGTGTTGGCTGCAGACAGAATCTTATCATGTATCTCTGTATACAGGGAGCTCCCCCTAGTTGTGACTGCAGACAGAATCTTATCATGTATCTCTGTATACAGGGATCTCCCCCTAGTGGTGTCTGCAGACAGGATATTATGATGTATCTCTGCATACAGGGAGCTCCCCCTAGTGGTGACTGCAGACAGAATCTTATCATGTATCTCTGTATACAGGGAGTTCCCCCTACTGGTGACTGCAGAGAGGATCTTATCATGTATCTCTGTATACAGGGAGCTCCCCCTAGTGGTGACTGCAGATACAATCTTATCATGTATCTCTGTATACAGGGAGCTCCCCCTAGTGGTGACTGCAGACAGAATCTTATCATGTATCTCTGTATACAGAGAGCTCCACCTAGTTGTGACTGCAGACAGAATCTTATCATGTATCTCTGTATACAGGGAGCTCCCCCTAGTGGTAACTGCAGACAGAATCTTACCAGGTATCTCTGTATACAGGGAGCACCCCTAGTGGTGACTGCAGACAGGATCTTATCATGTATCTCTGTATACAGGGAGCTCCCCCTAGTGGTGGCTGCAGACAGGATCTTATCATGTATCTCTGTATACAGGGAACTCCCCCTAGTGGTGACTGCAGACAGAATCTTATCATGTATCTCTGTATACAGCGAGCTCCCCCTAGTGGTGACTGCAGACAGGATCTTATCATGCATCTCTGTATACAGAGAGCCCCCCGTAGTGGTGGCTGCAGACAGGATCTTATCATGTATCTCTGTATACAGGGAGCTCCCCCTAGTGGTGGCTGCAGACAGAATCTTATCATGTATCTCTGTATACAGGGAGCTCCCCCTAGTGGTGACTGCAGACAGGATCTTATCATGTATCTCTGTATACAGGGAGCTCCCCCTAGTGGTGACTGCAGACAGGATCTTATCATGTATCTCTGTATACAGGGAGCTCCCCCTAGTGGTGACTGCAGACAGGATCTTATCATGTATCTCTGTATACAGGGAGCTCCCCCTAGTGGTGGCTGCAGACAGAATCTTATCATGTATCTCTGTATACAGGGAGCTCCCCCTAGTGGTGACTGCAGACAGGATCTTATCATGTATCTCTGTATACAGGGAGCTCCCCCTAGTGGTGGCTGCAGACAGAATCTTATCATGTATCTCTGTATACAGAGAGCCCCCCGTAGTGGTGGCTGCAGACAGGATCTTATCATGTATCTCTGTATACAGGGAGCTCCCCCTAGTGGTGGCTGCAGACAGAATCTTATCATGTATCTCTGTATACAGGGAGCTCCCCCTAGTGGTGACTGCAGACAGGATCTTATCATGTATCTCTGTATACAGGGAGCTCCCCCTAGTGGTGACTGCAGACAGGATCTTATCATGTATCTCTGTATACAGGGAGCTCCCCCTAGTGGTGGCTGCAGACAGAATCTTATCATGTATCTCTGTATACAGGGAGCTCCCCCTAGTGGTGACTGCAGACAGGATCTTGTCATGTATCTCTGTATACAGGGAGCTCCCCCTAGTGGTGGCTGCAGACAGAATCTTATCATGTATCTCTGTATACAGGGAGCTCCCCCTAGTGGTGACTGCAGACAGGATCTTATCATGTATCTCTGTATACAGGGAGCTCCCCCTAGTGGTGGCTGCAGACAGAATCTTATCATGTATCTCTGTATACAGAGAGCCCCCCGTAGTGGTGGCTGCAGACAGGATCTTATCATGTATCTCTGTATACAGGGAGCTCCCCCTAGTGGTGGCTGCAGACAGAATCTTATCATGTATCTCTGTATACAGGGAGCTCCCCCTAGTGGTGACTGCAGACAGGATCTTATCATGTATCTCTGTATACAGGGAGCTCCCCCTAGTGGTGACTGCAGACAGGATCTTATCATGTATCTCTGTATACAGGGAGCTCCCCCTAGTGGTGGCTGCAGACAGAATCTTATCATGTATCTCTGTATACAGGGAGCTCCCCCTAGTGGTGACTGCAGACAGGATCTTGTCATGTATCTCTATATACAGGGAGCTCCACCTCGTGGTGACTGCAGACAGGATCTTATCATGTATCTCTGTATACAGGAAGCTCCCCCTAGTGGTGGCTGCAGACAGGATCTTATCATGTATCTCTATATACAGGGAGCTCCACCTCGTGGTGGCTGCAGACAGGATCTTATCATGTATCTCTGTATACAGGGAGCTCCACCTCGTGGTGGCTGCAGACAGGATCTTATCATGTATTTCTGCATACAGGGTGCTCCCCCTAGTGGTGGCTGCAGACAGAATATTATCATGTATCTCTGTATACAGGGAGCTCCCCCTAGTGGTGACTGGAGACAGGATCTTATCATGTATCTCTGTATACAGGGAGCTGTCCCTAGTGGTGGCCGCAGACAGGATCTTATCATGTATCTCTGTATACAGGGAGCTCCCCCTAGTGGTGGCTGCAGACAGAATCTTATCATGTATCTCTGTATGCAGGGAGCTCCACCTAGTGGTGAGTGCAGACAGATTCTTATCATGTATCACTGTATACAGGGACCTCCCCCTTGTGTTGGCTGCAGACAAAATCTTATCATGTATCTCTGTATACAGGGAGCTCCCCCTAGTGGTGACTGCAGACAGGATCTTATCATGCATCTCTGTATACAGGGAGCTCCCCCTTGTGGTGGCTGCAGACAGAATCTTATCATGTATTTCTGTATACAGGGAGCTCCCCCTAGTGGTGGCCGCAGACAGGATCTTATCATGTACCTCTGTATACAGGGATCTCCCCCTAGTGGTGGCTGCAGACAGAATCTTATCATGTATCTCTGTATACAGGGAGCTCCCCCTTGTGGTGGCTGCAGACAGAATCTTATCTTGTATCTCTGTATACAGGGAGCTCCCACTAGTGGTGGCTGCAGACAGGATCATATCATGTATCTCTGTATACAGGGAGCTCCCCTTAGTGGTGGCCGCAGACAGAATCTTATCATGTATTTCTGTATACAGGGAGCTCCCCCTAGTGGTGACTGCAGACAGGATCTTATCTTGTATCTCTGTATACAGGGAGCTCCTCCTAGTTTTGACTGCAGACAGAATCTTATCATGTATCTCTGTATACAAGGAGCTCCCCCTAGTGGTGACTGCAGACAGGATCTTATCATGTATCTCTGTATACAGGAGCTCCCCCTAGTGGTGACTGCAGACAGGATCTTATCTTGTATCTCGGGATACAGGGAGCTCCTCCTAGTTTTGACTGCAGACAGAATCTTATCATGTATCTCTGTATACAGGGAGCTCCCCCTAGTGGTGACTGCAGATAGGATCTTATCATGTATCTCTGTATACAGGGAGTTCCCACTAGTGGTGACTGCAGACAGAATCTTATCATGTATCTTAATATACAGGGAGCTCCCCCTAGTGGTGGCCGCAGACAGAATCTTATCATGTATATCTTTATACAGGGAGCTCCCCCTAGTGGTGGCTGCAGACAGAATCTTATCATGTATCTCTGTATACAGGGAGCTCCCCCTAGTGGTGACTGCAGATAGGATCTTATCATGTATCTCTGTATACAGGGAGCTCCCCCTAGTGGTGGCCGCAGACAGAATCTTATCATGTATATCTTTATACAGGGAGCTCCCCCTAGTGGTGGCTGCAGACAGAATCTTATCATGTATCTCTGTATACAGGGATCTCCCCCTAGTGGTGACTGCAGACAGAATCTTATCATATATCTCTGTATACAGGGAGCTCCCCCTAGTGGTGAGTGCAGAAAGATTCTTATCATGTGTCACTGTATACAGGGAGCTCCCCCTAGTGTTGGCTGCAGACAAAATCTTATCATGTATCTCTGTATACAGGGAGCACCACCTAGTGGTGACTGCAGACAGGATCTTATCAAGTATCTCTGTATATAAAGAACTTCGGCACTCCATACATGAATATATAAGAAATATTGTATCTAGACTAATGTTACTTTGAAAAATGAAGGTTTTTTTGCGCATAGTTTGGCCAATTGATGTGTGCCCATCAACCACGACAAGGTTACCTTCGCATGATGGGGAACTACGCTATGCTACCACTGGATATGCCACTCTTATAATGCATCTCTGTATACAGGGAGCTCCCCCTAGTGGTGGCTGCAGACAGAATCTTATCATGTATCTCTGTATACAGGGAACTTCCCCTAGTGGTGACTGCAGATAGAATCTTATCATGTATCTCTGTATACAGGGAGCTCCCCCTAGTGGTGACTGCAGACAGGATCTTATCATGTATCTTTGTATACAGGGAGCTCCACCTAGTGGTGCCTGCAGACAGGATATTATGATGTATCTCTGCATACAGGGAGCTGCCCCTAGTGGTGACTGCAGACAGAATCTTATCATGTATCTCTGTATACAGGGATCTCCCCCTAGTGGTGTCTGCAGACAGGATATTATGATGTATCTCTGCATACAGGGAGCTCCCCCTAGTGGTGACTGCAGACAGAATCTTATCATGTATCTCTGTATACAGGGAGCTCCACCAAGTGGTGACCGCAGACAGGATCTTATCATGTATCTCAGTATACAGGGAGCTCCACCTAGTGGTGTCTGCAGACAGAATCTTATCATGTATCTCTGTATACAAGGAGCTCCTCCTAGTGGAGGCTGCAGACAGGATCCTATCATGTATCTCTGTATACAGGGAGCTCCCCCTAGTGGTGGCTGCAGACAGGATCTTATCATGTATCTCTGTATACAGGGAGCTCCCCCTAGTGGTGACTGCAGACAGAATCTTATCATGTATCTCCGTATATAGGGAGCTCCACCTAGTGGTAGCTGCAGACAGAATCTTATCATGTATCTCTGTATACAGGGAGCTCCCCCTAGTGGTGGCTGCAGACAGTATCTTATCATGTATCTCTGTATACAGTGGGCTCCCTCTAGTGGTGGCTGCAGACAGAATCTTATAATGTATCTCTGTATAAAGGGAGCTCCCCCTAGTGGTGACTGCAGACAGAATCTTATCATGTATCTCTGTATACAGGGAGCTGCCCGTAGTTGTGACTGCAGACAGAATCTTATCATGTGTCTCTGTATACAGGGAGCCCCCCCTAGTGTTGACTGCAGACAGAATCTTATCATGTATCTCTGTATACAGGGAGCTCCCCCTAGTGGTGGCTGCTGACAGAATCTTATCATGTATCTCTGTATACAGGGAACTCCCCCTAGTGTTGGCTGCAGACAGAATCTTATCATGTATCTCTGTATACAGGGGCTACCCCTAGTTGTGACTGCAGACAGAGTCTTATCATGTATCTCTGTATACAGGGAGCTCCCCCTAGTGGTTAGTGCAGACAGATTCTTATCATGTATCTCTGTATACAGGGAGCTCCCCCTAGTGGTGACTGCAGACCGAATTTTATCATGAATCTCTGTATACAGGGAGCTCCCCCTAGTGGTGACTGCAGACAGGATCTTATCATGTACCTCTGTATACAGGGAGCTCCCCCTAGTGGTGACTGCATACCGAATTTTATCATGAATCTCTGTATACAGGGAGCTCCCCCTAGTGGTGACTGCAGACAGGATCATATCATGTATCTCTGTATACAGGGAGCTCCCCCTAGTGTTGGCTGCAGACAGAATCTTATCATGTATCTCTGTATACAGGGAGCTCCCCCTAGTGGTGACTGCAGACAGGATATTATGATGTATCTCTGTATACAGGGAGCCCCCCCTAGTGGTGACTGCAGACAGAATCTTATCATGTATCTCTGTATAGAAGGAGATCCACCTAGTGGTGACTGCGGACAGAATCTTATCATGTATCTCTGTATACAGGGAGCTCCCCCTAGTGGTGGTTGCAGAGGGGAAATTATGATGTACTCTGTATACAGGGAGCTCCCCCTAGTGGTGGCTGCAGACAGAATCTTATCATGTATCTCTGTAAACAGGCAGCTCCCCCTAGTGGTGACTGCAGACAGGATCTTATCATGTATCTCTGTATACAGGGAGCTCCGCCTAGTGGTGACTGCAGACAGGATCTTATCATGTATCTCTGTATACAGGGAGCTCCGCCTAGTGGTGACTGCAGACAGAATCTTATCATGTATCTCTGTATACAGGAAGCTCCCCCTAGTGGTGACTGCAGACAGAATCTTATCATGTATCTCTATATACAGGGAGCTCCCCCTAGTGGTGACTGCAGTCAGAATCTTATCATGTATCTCTGTATAGAGGGAGCTCCACCTAGTGTTGGCTTCAGACAGAATCTTATCATGTATCTCTGTATACAGGCAGCTCCCCCTAGTGGTGACTGCAGACAGAATCTTATCATGTATCTCTGTATTCAGGGAGCTCCACCTAGTGGTGACTGCAGACAGAATCTTATCATGTATTTCTGTATACAGGGTGCTCCCCCTAGTGGTGACTGCAGATAGGATCTTATCATGTATCTCTGTATACAGGGAGTTCCCCCTAGTGGTGACTGCAGACAGGATCTTATCATGTATCTCTGTATACAGGGAGCCCCACCTAGTGGTGACTGCAGACAGAATCTTATCATGTATCTCCGTATACAGGGAGCTCCACCTAGTGGTGGCTGCAGACAGAATCTTATCATGTATCTCTGTATACAGGGATCTCCCCGTAGTGGTGACTGCAGACAGTATCTTATCATGTATCTCTGTATACAGGGGGCTCCCTCTAGTGGTGGCTGCAGACAGAATCTTATCATGTATCTCTGTATACAGGGAGCCCCCCCTAGTGGGGAGTGCAGACAGATTCTTATCATGTATCTCAGTATACAGGGAGCTCCCCCTAGTGTTGGCTGCAGACAGAATCTTATAATGTATCTCTGTATACAGGGAGCTCCTCCTAGTGGTGACTGTAGAAAGGATCTTATCATGTATCTCTGTATAAAGGGAGCTCCCCCTAGTGGTGACTGCAGACAGAATCTTATCATGTATCTCTGTATACAGGGAGCTCCCCGTAGTTGTGACTGCAGACAGAATCTTATCATGTGTCTCTGTATACAGGGAGCTCCCCCTAGTGGTGGCTGCAGACAGAATCTTATCATGTATCTCTGTATTCAGGGAGCTCCCCCTAGTGTTGGCTGCAGACAGAATCTTATCATGTATCTCTGTATACAGGGAGCTCCCCCTAGTTGTGACTGCAGACAGAATCTTATCATGTATCTCTGTATACAGGGAGCTCCCCCTAGTTGTGACTGCAGACAGAATCTTATCATGTATCTCTGTATACAGGGAGTCCCCCCCTAGTGGTTAGTGCAGACAGAATCTTATCATGTATCTCTGTATACAGGGAGCTCCCTCTAGTGGTGACTGCAGACAGGATCTTATCATGGTTCTCTGTATACAGGGAGCTCCCCCTAGTGGTGGCTGCAGACAGGATCTTATCATGTATCTCTGTATACAGGGAGCTCCCCCTAGTGTTGGCTGCAGACAGAATCTTATCATGTATTTCTGTATACAGGGAGTCCCCCCCTAGTGGTTAGTGCAGACAGAATCTTATCATGTATCTCTGTATACAAGGAGCTCCTCTTAGTGGAGGCTGCAGACAGGATCCTATCATGTATCTCTGTATACAGGGAGCTCCCCCTAGTGGTGACTGCAGACAGAATCTTATCATGTATCTCTATATACAGGGAGCTCCCCCTAGTGGTGGCTGCAGACAGGATCTTATCATGTATCTCTGTATACAGGGAGCTCCCCCTAGTGGTGACTGCAGATAGAATCTTATCATGTATCTCTGTATTCAGGGAGCTCCCCCTAGTGGTGACTGCAGTCAGGATCTTATCCTGTATCTCTGTATACAGGGAGCTCCCCCTAGTGGTGACTGCAGACAGGATCTTATCATGCATCTCTTTATACAGGGAGCCCCCCGTAGTGTTGGCTGCAGACAGGATCTTATCATGTATCTCTGTATACAGGGAGCTCCCCCTAGTGGTGACTGCAGACAGAATCTTATCATGTATCTCTGTATTCAGGGAGCTCCACCTAGTGGTGACTGCAGACAGGATCTTATCATGTATCTCTGTATACAGGGAGCTCCCCCTAGTGGTGACTGCAGACAGGATCTTATCATGCATCTCTTTATACAGGGAGCCCCCCGTAGTGTTGGCTGCAGACAGGATCTTATCATGTATCTCTGTGTACAGGCAGCTCCCCCTAGTGGTGACTGCAGACAGGATCTTATCAAGTATCTCTGTATATAAAGATCTTCGGCACTCCATACATGAATATATAAGAAATATTGTATCTAGACTAATGTCACTTTGAAAAATGAAGGTTTTTTGCGCATAGTTTGGCCAATTGATGTGTGCCCATCAACCACGACAAGGTTACCTTCGTATGATGGGGAACTACGCTATGCTACCACTGGATATGACACTCTTATGATGCATCTCTGTATACAGGGAGCTCCCCCTAGTGGTGACTGCAAATAGAATCTTATCATGTATCTCTGTATACAGGGAGCTCCACCTAGTGGTGACTGCAAGCAGAATCTTATCATGTATCTCTGTATATAGGGAGCTCCCCCTAGTGGTGACTGCAGACAGAATCTTATCATGTATCTCTGTATACAGGGAGCTCCCCCTAGTGGTGACTGCAGAGAGGATCTTATCATGTATCTCTGTATACAGGGAGCTCCCCCTAGTGGTGACTGCAGACAGAATCTTATCATGTATCTCTGTATACAGAGAGCTCCCCCTAGTGGTGACTGCAGACAGGATCTTATCATGTATCTCTGTATACAGGGAGCTCCCCCTAGTGGTGACTGCAGACAGGATCTTATCATGTATCTCTGTATACAGGGAGCTCCCCCTAGTGGTGGCTGCAGACAGGATCTTATCATGTATCTCTGTATACAGGGAACTCCCCCTAGTGGTGACTGCAGACAGGATCTTATCATGCATCTCTGTATACAGGGAGCTCCCCCTAGTGGTGGCTGCAGACAGGATGTTATCATGTATCTCTGTATACAGGGAGCTCCCCCTAGTGGTGACTGCAGACAGTATCTTATCATGCATCTCTGTATACAGGGAGCTCCCCCTAGTGGTGGCTGCAGAAAAGGATCTTATCGGTATCTCTGTATACAGGGAGCTCCCCCTAGTGGTGGCTACAGACAGAATCTTATCCTGTATCTCTGTATACAGGGAGCTCCCCCTAGTGGTGGCTGCAGACAGGATCTTATCATGTATCTCTGTATACAGGGATCTCCCCCTAGTGGTGACTGCAGACAGGATCTTATCATGCATCTCTGTATACAGGGAGCTCCCCCTAGTGGTGGCTGCAGAAAAGGATCTTATCATGTATCTCTGTATACAGGTAGCTCCCCCTAGTGGTGGCTACAGACAGAATCTTATCCTGTATCTCTGTATACAGTGAGCTCCCCCTAGTGGTGACTACAGACAGGATCTTATCATGTATCTCTGTATACAGGGAGCTCCCCGTAGTGGTGGCTGCAGAAAAGGATCTTATCATGTATCTCTGTATACAGGGAGCTCCCCCTAGTGGTGGCTACAGACAGAATCTTATCCTGTATCTCTGTATACAGTGAGCTCCCCCTAGTAGTGGCTGCAGACAGGATCTTATCATGCATCTCTGTATACAGGGAGCCCCCCTTAGTGGTGGGTGCAGTCAGGATCTTATCTTGTATCTCTGTATACAGGGAGCTCCCCCTATTGGTGGCTGCAGACAGGATCTTATCATGTATCTCTGTATACAGGGAGCTCCCCCTAGTGGTGACTGCAGACAGGATCTTATCCTGTATCTCTGTATACAGGGAGCTCCCCCTAGTGGTGACTGCAGACAGAATCTTATCATGTATCTCTGTATACAGTGAGCTCCCCCTAGTGGTGGCTGCAGACAGGATCTTATCATGCATCTCTGTATACAGGGAGCTCCCCCTAGTGGTGACTGCAAACAGAATCTTATCATGTATCTCTGTATACAGTGAGCTCCCCCTAGTGGTGACTGCAGACAGGATCTTATCCTGTATCTCTGTATACAGGGAGCTCCCCCTAGTGGTGGCTACAGACAGAATCTTATCCTGTATCTCTGTATACAGTGAGCTCCCCCTAGTGGTGGCTGCAGACAGGATCTTATCATGCATCTCTGTATACAGGGAGCCCCCCTTAGTGGTGGGTGCAGACAGGATCTTATCTTGTATCTCTGTATACAGGGAGCTCCCCCTATTGGTGGCTGCAGACAGAATCTTATCATGTATCTCTGTATACAGCGAGCTCCCCCTAGTGGTGAGTGCAGACAGATTCTTATCATGTATCTCTTTATACAGGGAGCTCCCCCTATTGGTGGCTGCAGACAGAATCTTATCGTGTATCTCTGTATACAGGGAGCTCCCCCTAGTGGTGACTGCAGACAGGATCTTATCCTGTATCTCTGTATACAGGGAGCTCCCCCTAGTGGTGACTGCAGACAGAATCTTATCATGTATCTCTATATACAGGGAGCTCCCCCTTGTGGTGGCTGCAGACAGGATCTTATCATGCATCTCTGTATACAGGGAGATCCCCCTAGTGGTGACTGCAGACAGAATCTTATCATGTATCTCTATATACAATGAGCACCCCCTATTGGTGGCTGCAGACAGGATCTTATCATGTATCTCTGTATACAGGGAGCTCCCCCTAGTGGTGACTGCAGACAGGATCTTATCATGTATCTCTGTATACAGGGAGCTCCCCCTAGTGGTGACTGCAGACAGGATCTTACCATGTATCTCTGTATACAGGGAGCTCCCCCTAGTGTTCCCTGCAGACAGAATCTTATCATGTATCTCTGTATACAGGGAGCTCCCCCTAGTGGTGACTGCAGACAGAATCTTATCATGTATCTCTGTATACAGGGAGCTCCCCCTAGTGGTGACTGCAGACAGGATCTTGTCATGTATCTCTATATACAGGGAGTTCCCCCTAGTGGTGGCTGCAGACAGGATCTTATCATGTATCTCTGTATACAGGGAGCTCCCCCTAGTGGTGACTGCAGACAGGATCTTACCATGTATCTCTGTATACAGGGAGCTCCCCCTAGTGTTCCCTGCAGACAGAATCTTATCATGTATCTCTGTATACAGGGAGCTCCCCCTAGTGGTGACTGCAGACAGAATCTTATCATGTATCTCTGTATACAGGGAGCTCCCCCTAGTGGTGACTGCAGACAGGATCTTGTCATGTATCTCTATATACAGGGAGTTCCCCCTAGTGGTGGCTGCAGACAGGATCTTATCATGTATCTCTGTATACAGGGAGCTCCCCCTAGTGTTGGCTGCAGACACAATCTTATCATGTATCTCTGTATACAGGGAGCTCCACCTAGTAGTGACTGCAGACAGAATCTTATCATGTATCTCTGTATACAGGGAGCTCCCCCTAGTGGTGACTGCAGACAGAATCTTATCATGTATCTCTGTATACACGGAGCTCCCCCTAGTGGTGACTGCAGACAGAATCTTATCATGTATCTCTGTATACAGGGATCTCCACCTAGTGCTGGCTGCAGACAGAATCTTATCATGTATCTCTGTATACAGGGAGCTCCACCTAGTGTTGGCTGCAGACACAATCTTATCATGTATCTCTGTATACAGGGAGCTCCCCCTAGTGGTGACTGCAGACAGAATCTTATCATGTATCTCTGTATACAGGGAGCTCCTCGTAGTGGTGACTGCAGACAGGATCTTATCATGTATCTCTGTATACAGGGAGCTCCCCCTAGTGGTGACTGCAGACAGGATCTTATCATGTATCTCTGTATACAGGGAGCTCCCCCTAGTGGTGACTGCAGACAGGATCTTACCATGTATCTCTGTATACAGGGAGCTCCCCCTAGTGTTCCCTGCAGACAGAATCTTATCATGTATCTCTGTATACAGGGAGCTCCCCCTAGTGGTGACTGCAGACAGAATCTTATCATGTATCTCTGTATACAGGGAGCTCCCCCTAGTGGTGACTGCAGACAGGATCTTGTCATGTATCTCTATATACAGGGAGTTCCCCCTAGTGGTGGCTGCAGACAGGATCTTATCATGTATCTCTGTATACAGGGAGCTCCCCCTAGTGTTGGCTGCAGACACAATCTTATCATGTATCTCTGTATACAGGGAGCTCCACCTAGTAGTGACTGCAGACAGAATCTTATCATGTATCTCTGTATACAGGGAGCTCCCCCTAGTGGTGACTGCAGACAGAATCTTATCATGTATCTCTGTATACACGGAGCTCCCCCTAGTGGTGACTGCAGACAGAATCTTATCATGTATCTCTGTATACAGGGATCTCCACCTAGTGCTGGCTGCAGACAGAATCTTATCATGTATCTCTGTATACAGGGAGCTCCACCTAGTGTTGGCTGCAGACACAATCTTATCATGTATCTCTGTATACAGGGAGCTCCCCCTAGTGGTGACTGCAGACAGAATCTTATCATGTATCTCTGTATACAGGGAGCTCCTCGTAGTGGTGACTGCAGACAGGATCTTATCATGTATCTCTGTATACAGGGATCTCCACCTAGTGGTGGCTGCAGACAGAATCTTATCATGTATCTCTGTATACAGGGAGCTCCTCCTAGTGTTGGCTGCAGACAGAATCTTATCATGTATCTCTGTATACAGGGAGCTCTCCCTAGTGGTGGCTGCAGACAGGATCTTATCATGTATCTCTGTATACAGGGAGCTCCCCCTAGTGGTGGCTGCAGACAGAATCTTATCATGTATCTCTGTATACAGAGAGCTCCCCCTAGTGGTGACTGCAGACAGGATCTTATCATGTATCTCTGTATACAGGGATCTCCCCCTAGTGGTGTCTGTAGACAGGATATTATGATGTATCTCTGTATATAGGGAGCTCCCCCTAGTGGTGACTGCAGACAGAATCTTATCATGTATCTCTGTATACAGGGCGCTCCCCCTAGTGGTGACTGCAGAGAGGATCTTATCATGTATCTCTGTATACAGGGAGCTCCCCCTAGTGGTGACTGCAGACAGAATCTTATCATGTATCTCTGTATACAGAGAGCTCCCCCTAGTGGTGACTGCAGACAGGATCTTATCATGTATCTCTGTATACAGGGAGCTCCCCCTAGTGGTGACTGCAGAGAGGATCTTATCATGTATCTCTGTATACAGGGAGCTCCCCCTAGTGGTGACTGCAGACAGAATCTTATCATGTATCTCTGTATACAGAGAGCTCCCCCTAGTGGTGACTGCAGACAGGATCTTATCATGTATCTCTGTATACAGGGAGCTCCCCCTAGTGGTGACTGCAGACAGGATCTTATCATGTATCTCTGTATACAGGGAGCTCCCCCTAGTGGTGGCTGCAGACAGGATCTTATCATGTATCTCTGTATACAGGGAACTCCCCCTAGTGGTGACTGCAGACAGGATCTTATCATGCATCTCTGTATACAGGGAGCTCCCCCTAGTGGTGGCTGCAGACAGGATGTTATCATGTATCTCTGTATACAGGGAGCTCCCCCTAGTGGTGACTGCAGACAGTATCTTATCATGCATCTCTGTATACAGGGAGCTCCCCCTAGTGGTGGCTGCAGAAAAGGATCTTATCGGTATCTCTGTATACAGGGAGCTCCCCCTAGTGGTGGCTACAGACAGAATCTTATCCTGTATCTCTGTATACAGGGAGCTCCCCCTAGTGGTGGCTGCAGACAGGATCTTATCATGTATCTCTGTATACAGGGATCTCCCCCTAGTGGTGACTGCAGACAGGATCTTATCATGCATCTCTGTATACAGGGAGCTCCCCCTAGTGGTGGCTGCAGAAAAGGATCTTATCATGTATCTCTGTATACAGGTAGCTCCCCCTAGTGGTGGCTACAGACAGAATCTTATCCTGTATCTCTGTATACAGTGAGCTCCCCCTAGTGGTGACTACAGACAGGATCTTATCATGTATCTCTGTATACAGGGAGCTCCCCGTAGTGGTGGCTGCAGAAAAGGATCTTATCATGTATCTCTGTATACAGGGAGCTCCCCCTAGTGGTGGCTACAGACAGAATCTTATCCTGTATCTCTGTATACAGTGAGCTCCCCCTAGTGGTGGCTGCAGACAGGATCTTATCATGCATCTCTGTATACAGGGAGCCCCCCTTAGTGGTGGGTGCAGTCAGGATCTTATCTTGTATCTCTGTATACAGGGAGCTCCCCCTATTGGTGGCTGCAGACAGGATCTTATCATGTATCTCTGTATACAGGGAGCTCCCCCTAGTGGTGACTGCAGACAGGATCTTATCCTGTATCTCTGTATACAGGGAGCTCCCCCTAGTGGTGACTGCAGACAGAATCTTATCATGTATCTCTGTATACAGTGAGCTCCCCCTAGTGGTGGCTGCAGACAGGATCTTATCATGCATCTCTGTATACAGGGAGCTCCCCCTAGTGGTGACTGCAAACAGAATCTTATCATGTATCTCTGTAGACAGTGAGCTCCCCCTAGTGGTGACTGCAGACAGGATCTTATCCTGTATCTCTGTATACAGGGAGCTCCCCCTAGTGGTGGCTACAGACAGAATCTTATCCTGTATCTCTGTATACAGTGAGCTCCCCCTAGTGGTGGCTGCAGACAGGATCTTATCATGCATCTCTGTATACAGGGAGCTCCCCCTAGTGGTGACTGCAAACAGAATCTTATCATGTATCTCTGTAGACAGTGAGCTCCCCCTAGTGGTGACTGCAGACAGGATCTTATCCTGTATCTCTGTATACAGGGAGCTCCCCCTAGTGGTGGCTACAGACAGAATCTTATCCTGTATCTCTGTATACAGTGAGCTCCCCCTAGTGGTGGCTGCAGACAGGATCTTATCATGCATCTCTGTATACAGGGAGCCCCCCTTAGTGGTGGGTGCAGACAGGATCTTATCTTGTATCTCTGTATACAGGGAGCTCCCCCTATTGGTGGCTGCAGACAGAATCTTATCATGTATCTCTGTATACAGCGAGCTCCCCCTAGTGGTGAGTGCAGACAGATTCTTATCATGTATCTCTTTATACAGGGAGCTCCCCCTATTGGTGGCTGCAGACAGAATCTTATCGTGTATCTCTGTATACAGGGAGCTCCCCCTAGTGGTGACTGCAGACAGGATCTTATCCTGTATCTCTGTATACAGGGAGCTCCCCCTAGTGGTGACTGCAGACAGAATCTTATCATGTATCTCTATATACAGGGAGCTCCCCCTTGTGGTGGCTGCAGACAGGATCTTATCATGCATCTCTGTATACAGGGAGATCCCCCTAGTGGTGACTGCAGACAGAATCTTATCATGTATCTCTATATACAATGAGCACCCCCTATTGGTGGCTGCAGACAGGATCTTATCATGTATCTCTGTATACAGGGAGCTCCCCCTAGTGGTGACTGCAGACAGGATCTTATCATGTATCTCTGTATACAGGGAGCTCCCCCTAGTGGTGACTGCAGACAGGATCTTACCATGTATCTCTGTATACAGGGAGCTCCCCCTAGTGTTCCCTGCAGACAGAATCTTATCATGTATCTCTGTATACAGGGAGCTCCCCCTAGTGGTGACTGCAGACAGAATCTTATCATGTATCTCTGTATACAGGGAGCTCCCCCTAGTGGTGACTGCAGACAGGATCTTGTCATGTATCTCTATATACAGGGAGTTCCCCCTAGTGGTGGCTGCAGACAGGATCTTATCATGTATCTCTGTATACAGGGAGCTCCCCCTAGTGTTGGCTGCAGACACAATCTTATCATGTATCTCTGTATACAGGGAGCTCCACCTAGTAGTGACTGCAGACAGAATCTTATCATGTATCTCTGTATACAGGGAGCTCCCCCTAGTGGTGACTGCAGACAGAATCTTATCATGTATCTCTGTATACACGGAGCTCCCCCTAGTGGTGACTGCAGACAGAATCTTATCATGTATCTCTGTATACAGGGATCTCCACCTAGTGGTGGCTGCAGACAGAATCTTATCATGTATCTCTGTATACAGGGAGCTCCACCTAGTGTTGGCTGCAGACACAATCTTATCATGTATCTCTGTATACAGGGAGCTCCCCCTAGTGGTGACTGCAGACAGAATCTTATCATGTATCTCTGTATACAGGGAGCTCCTCGTAGTGGTGACTGCAGACAGGATCTTATCATGTATCTCTGTATACAGGGATCTCCACCTAGTGGTGGCTGCAGACAGAATCTTATCATGTATCTCTGTATACAGGGAGCTCCTCCTAGTGTTGGCTGCAGACAGAATCTTATCATGTATCTCTGTATACATGGAGCTCTCCCTAGTGGTGGCTGCAGACAGGATCTTATCATGTATCTCTGTATACAGGGAGCTCCCCCTAGTGGTGGCTGCAGACAGAATCTTATCATGTATCTCTGTATACAGAGAGCTCCCCCTAGTGGTGACTGCAGACAGGATCTTATCATGTATCTCTGTATACAGGGATCTCCCCCTAGTGGTGTCTGTAGACAGGATATTATGATGTATCTCTGTATATAGGGAGCTCCCCCTAGTGGTGACTGCAGACAGAATCTTATCATGTATCTCTGTATACAGGGCGCTCCCCCTAGTGGTGACTGCAGAGAGGATCTTATCATGTATCTCTGTATACAGGGAGCTCCCCCTAGTGGTGACTGCAGACAGAATCTTATCATGTATCTCTGTATACAGAGAGCTCCCCCTAGTGGTGACTGCAGACAGGATCTTATCATGTATCTCTGTATACAGGGAGCTCCCCCTAGTGGTGACTGCAGACAGGATCTTATCATGTATCTCTGTATACAGGGAGCTCCCCCTAGTGGTGGCTGCAGACAGGATCTTATCATGTATCTCTGTATACAGGGAACTCCCCCTAGTGGTGACTGCAGACAGGATCTTATCATGCATCTCTGTATACAGGGAGCTCCCCCTAGTGGTGGCTGCAGACAGGATGTTATCATGTATCTCTGTATACAGGGAGCTCCCCCTAGTGGTGACTGCAGACAGTATCTTATCATGCATCTCTGTATACAGGGAGCTCCCCCTAGTGGTGGCTGCAGAAAAGGATCTTATCGGTATCTCTGTATACAGGGAGCTCCCCCTAGTGGTGGCTACAGACAGAATCTTATCCTGTATCTCTGTATACAGGGAGCTCCCCCTAGTGGTGGCTGCAGACAGGATCTTATCATGTATCTCTGTATACAGGGATCTCCCCCTAGTGGTGACTGCAGACAGGATCTTATCATGCATCTCTGTATACAGGGAGCTCCCCCTAGTGGTGGCTGCAGAAAAGGATCTTATCATGTATCTCTGTATACAGGTAGCTCCCCCTAGTGGTGGCTACAGACAGAATCTTATCCTGTATCTCTGTATACAGTGAGCTCCCCCTAGTGGTGACTACAGACAGGATCTTATCATGTATCTCTGTATACAGGGAGCTCCCCGTAGTGGTGGCTGCAGAAAAGGATCTTATCATGTATCTCTGTATACAGGGAGCTCCCCCTAGTGGTGGCTACAGACAGAATCTTATCCTGTATCTCTGTATACAGTGAGCTCCCCCTAGTGGTGGCTGCAGACAGGATCTTATCATGCATCTCTGTATACAGGGAGCCCCCCTTAGTGGTGGGTGCAGTCAGGATCTTATCTTGTATCTCTGTATACAGGGAGCTCCCCCTATTGGTGGCTGCAGACAGGATCTTATCATGTATCTCTGTATACAGGGAGCTCCCCCTAGTGGTGACTGCAGACAGGATCTTATCCTGTATCTCTGTATACAGGGAGCTCCCCCTAGTGGTGACTGCAGACAGAATCTTATCATGTATCTCTGTATACAGTGAGCTCCCCCTAGTGGTGGCTGCAGACAGGATCTTATCATGCATCTCTGTATACAGGGAGCTCCCCCTAGTGGTGACTGCAAACAGAATCTTATCATGTATCTCTGTAGACAGTGAGCTCCCCCTAGTGGTGACTGCAGACAGGATCTTATCCTGTATCTCTGTATACAGGGAGCTCCCCCTAGTGGTGGCTACAGACAGAATCTTATCCTGTATCTCTGTATACAGTGAGCTCCCCCTAGTGGTGGCTGCAGACAGGATCTTATCATGCATCTCTGTATACAGGGAGCCCCCCTTAGTGGTGGGTGCAGACAGGATCTTATCTTGTATCTCTGTATACAGGGAGCTCCCCGTATTGGTGGCTGCAGACAGAATCTTATCATGTATCTCTGTATACAGCGAGCTCCCCCTAGTGGTGAGTGCAGACAGATTCTTATCATGTATCTCTTTATACAGGGAGCTCCCCCTATTGGTGGCTGCAGACAGAATCTTATCGTGTATCTCTGTATACAGGGAGCTCCCCCTAGTGGTGACTGCAGACAGGATCTTATCCTGTATCTCTGTATACAGGGAGCTCCCCCTAGTGGTGACTGCAGACAGAATCTTATCATGTATCTCTATATACAGGGAGCTCCCCCTTGTGGTGGCTGCAGACAGGATCTTATCATGCATCTCTGTATACAGGGAGATCCCCCTAGTGGTGACTGCAGACAGAATCTTATCATGTATCTCTATATACAATGAGCACCCCCTATTGGTGGCTGCAGACAGGATCTTATCATGTATCTCTGTATACAGGGAGCTCCCCCTAGTGGTGACTGCAGACAGGATCTTATCATGTATCTCTGTATACAGGGAGCTCCCCCTAGTGGTGACTGCAGACAGGATCTTACCATGTATCTCTGTATACAGGGAGCTCCCCCTAGTGTTCCCTGCAGACAGAATCTTATCATGTATCTCTGTATACAGGGAGCTCCCCCTAGTGGTGACTGCAGACAGAATCTTATCATGTATCTCTGTATACAGGGAGCTCCCCCTAGTGGTGACTGCAGACAGGATCTTGTCATGTATCTCTATATACAGGGAGTTCCCCCTAGTGGTGGCTGCAGACAGGATCTTATCATGTATCTCTGTATACAGGGAGCTCCCCCTAGTGTTGGCTGCAGACACAATCTTATCATGTATCTCTGTATACAGGGAGCTCCACCTAGTAGTGACTGCAGACAGAATCTTATCATGTATCTCTGTATACAGGGAGCTCCCCCTAGTGGTGACTGCAGACAGAATCTTATCATGTATCTCTGTATACACGGAGCTCCCCCTAGTGGTGACTGCAGACAGAATCTTATCATGTATCTCTGTATACAGGGATCTCCACCTAGTGGTGGCTGCAGACAGAATCTTATCATGTATCTCTGTATACAGGGAGCTCCACCTAGTGTTGGCTGCAGACACAATCTTATCATGTATCTCTGTATACAGGGAGCTCCCCCTAGTGGTGACTGCAGACAGAATCTTATCATGTATCTCTGTATACAGGGAGCTCCTCGTAGTGGTGACTGCAGACAGGATCTTATCATGTATCTCTGTATACAGGGATCTCCACCTAGTGGTGGCTGCAGACAGAATCTTATCATGTATCTCTGTATACAGGGAGCTCCTCCTAGTGTTGGCTGCAGACAGAATCTTATCATGTATCTCTGTATACAGGGAGCTCTCCCTAGTGGTGGCTGCAGACAGGATCTTATCATGTATCTCTGTATACAGGGAGCTCCCCCTAGTGGTGGCTGCAGACAGAATCTTATCATGTATCTCTGTATACAGAGAGCTCCCCCTAGTGGTGACTGCAGACAGGATCTTATCATGTATCTCTGTATACAGGGAGCTCCACCTAGTAGTGACTGCAGACAGAATCTTATCATGTATCTCTATATACAGGGAGCTCCCCCTAGTGGTGACTGCAGACAGAATCTTATCATGTATCTCTGTATACAGGGAGCTCCCCCTAGTGGTGACTGCAGACAGAATCTTATCATGTATCTCTGTATACAGGGATCTCCACCTAGTGGTGGCTGCAGACAGAATCTTATCATGTATCTCTGTATACAGAGAGCTCCCCCTAGTGGTGACTGCAGACAGGATCTTATCATGTATCTCTGTATACAGGGAGCTCCCCCTAGTGGTGGCTGCAGACAGAATCTTATCATGTATCTCTGTATACAGAGAGCTCCCCCTAGTGGTGACTGCAGACAGGATCTTATCATGTATCTCTGTATACAGGGAGCTCCACCTAGTAGTGACTGCAGACAGAATCTTATCATGTATCTCTATATACAGGGAGCTCCCCCTAGTGGTGGCTGCAGACAGAATCTTATCATGTATCTCTGTATACAGAGAGCTCCCCCTAGTGGTGACTGCAGACAGGATCTTATCATGTATCTCTGTATACAGGGAGCTCCACCTAGTAGTGACTGCAGACAGAATCTTATCATGTATCTCTATATACAGGGAGCTCCCCCTAGTGGTGGCTGCAGACAGAATCTTATCATGTATCTCTGTATACAGAGAGCTCCCCCTAGTGGTGACTGCAGACAGGATCTTATCATGTATCTCTGTATACAGGGAGCTCCACCTAGTAGTGACTGCAGACAGAATCTTATCATGTATCTCTGTATACAGGGATCTCCACCTAGTGGTGGCTGCAGACAGAATCTTATCATGTATCTCTGTATACAGGGAGCTCTCCCTAGTGGTGGCTGCAGACAGGATCTTATCATGTATCTCTGTATACAGGGAGCTCCCCCTAGTGGTGGCTGCAGACAGAATCTTATCATGTATCTCTGTATACAGAGAGCTCCCCCTAGTGGTGACTGCAGACAGGATCTTATCATGTATCTCTGTATACAGGGAGCTCCACCTAGTAGTGACTGCAGACAGAATCTTATCATGTATCTCTATATACAGGGAGCTCCCCCTAGTGGTGACTGCAGACAGAATCTTATCATGTATCTCTATATACAGGGAGCTCCCCCTAGTGGTGGCTGCAGACAGGATCTTATCATGCATCTCTGTATACAGGGAGATCCCCCTAGTGGTGACTGCAGACAGAATCTTACCATGTATCTCTGTAAACAGGCAGCTCCCCCTAGTGGTGGCTGCAGACAGGATCTTATCATGTATCTCTGTATACAGGGAGCTCCCCCTAGTGGTGACTGCAGACAGGATCTTATCATGTATCTCTGTATACAGGGAGCTCCCCCTAGTGGTGACTGCAGACAGGATCTTATCATGTATCTCTGTATACAGGGAGCTCCCCCTAGTGTTGGCTGCAGACAGAATCTTATCATGTATCTCTGTATACAGGGAGCTCCCCCTAGTGGTGACTGCAGACAGAATCTTATCATGTATCTCTGTATACAAGGAGCTCCTCCTAGTGGAGGCTGCAGACAGGATCCTATCATGTATCTCTGTATACAGGGAGCTCCCCCTAGTGGTGGCTGCAGACAGAATCTTATCATGTATCTCTGTATACAGGGAGCTGCACCTAGTGGTGGCTGCAGACAGAATCCTATCATGTATCTCTGTATACAGGGAGCTCCCCCTAGTGGTGACTGCAGACAGGATCTTATCCTGTATCTCTGTATACAGGGAGCTCCCCCTAGTGGTGACTGCAGACAGAATCTTATCATGTATCTCTATATACAGGGAGCTCCCCCTAGTGGTGGCTGCAGACCGGATCTTATCATGCATCTCTGTATACAGGGAGATCCCTGTAGTGGTGACTGCAGACAGAATCTTATCATGTATCTCTATATACAAGGAGCACCTCCTAGTGGTGGCTGCAGACAGGATCTTATCATGTATCTCTGTATACAGGGAGCTCCCCCTAGTGGTGACTGCAGACAGGATGTTATCATGTATCTCTGTATACAGGGAGCTCCCCCTAGTGGTGACTGCAGACAGGATCTTATCATGTATCTCTGTATACAGGGAGCTCCCCCTAGTGTTGGCTGCAGACAGAATCTTATCATGTATCTCTGTATACAGGGAGCTCCCCCTAGTGGTGACTGCAGACAGAATCTTATCATGTATCTCTGTATACAAGGAGCTCCTCCTAGTGGAGGCTGCAGACAGGATCCTATCATGTATCTCTGTATACAGGGAGCTCCCCCTAGTGGTGGCTGCAGACAGGATCTTATCATGTATCTCTGTATACAGGGAGCTCCCCCTAGTGGTGGCTGCAGACAGGATCTTATCATGTATCTCTGTATACAGGGAGCTCCCCCTAGTGGTGGCTGCAGACAGAATCTTATCATGTATCTTCTTATACAAGGAGCTCCCCCTAGTGGTGACTGCAGACAGAATCCTATCATGTATCTCTGTATACAGGGAGCTCCCCCTAGTGTTGGCTGCAGACAGAATCTTATCATGTATCTCTGTATACAGGGAGCTCCCCCTAGTGGTGACTGCAGACAGAATCTTATCATGTATCTCTGTATACAAGGAGCTCCTCCTAGTGGAGTCTGCAGACAGGATCCTATCATGTATCTCTGTATACAGGGAGCTCCCGCTAGTGGTGGCTGCAGACAGGATCTTATCATGTATCTCTGTATACAGGGATCTCCACCTAGTGGTGGCTGCAGACAGAATCTTATCATGTATCTCTGTATACAGAGAGCTCCCCCTAGTGGTGACTGCAGACAGGATCTTATCATGTATCTCTGTATACAGGGAGCTCCCCCTAGTGGTGGCTGCAGACAGAATCTTATCATGTATCTCTGTATACAGAGAGCTCCCCCTAGTGGTGACTGCAGACAGGATCTTATCATGTATCTCTGTATACAGGGAGCTCCACCTAGTAGTGACTGCAGACAGAATCTTATCATGTATCTCTATATACAGGGAGCTCCCCCTAGTGGTGGCTGCAGACAGAATCTTATCATGTATCTCTGTATACAGAGAGCTCCCCCTAGTGGTGACTGCAGACAGGATCTTATCATGTATCTCTGTATACAGGGAGCTCCACCTAGTAGTGACTGCAGACAGAATCTTATCATGTATCTCTATATACAGGGAGCTCCCCCTAGTGGTGGCTGCAGACAGAATCTTATCATGTATCTCTGTATACAGAGAGCTCCCCCTAGTGGTGACTGCAGACAGGATCTTATCATGTATCTCTGTATACAGGGAGCTCCACCTAGTAGTGACTGCAGACAGAATCTTATCATGTATCTCTGTATACAGGGATCTCCACCTAGTGGTGGCTGCAGACAGAATCTTATCATGTATCTCTGTATACAGGGAGCTCTCCCTAGTGGTGGCTGCAGACAGGATCTTATCATGTATCTCTGTATACAGGGAGCTCCCCCTAGTGGTGGCTGCAGACAGAATCTTATCATGTATCTCTGTATACAGAGAGCTCCCCCTAGTGGTGACTGCAGACAGGATCTTATCATGTATCTCTGTATACAGGGAGCTCCACCTAGTAGTGACTGCAGACAGAATCTTATCATGTATCTCTATATACAGGGAGCTCCCCCTAGTGGTGACTGCAGACAGAATCTTATCATGTATCTCTATATACAGGGAGCTCCCCCTAGTGGTGGCTGCAGACAGGATCTTATCATGCATCTCTGTATACAGGGAGATCCCCCTAGTGGTGACTGCAGACAGAATCTTACCATGTATCTCTGTAAACAGGCAGCTCCCCCTAGTGGTGGCTGCAGACAGGATCTTATCATGTATCTCTGTATACAGGGAGCTCCCCCTAGTGGTGACTGCAGACAGGATCTTATCATGTATCTCTGTATACAGGGAGCTCCCCCTAGTGGTGACTGCAGACAGGATCTTATCATGTATCTCTGTATACAGGGAGCTCCCCCTAGTGTTGGCTGCAGACAGAATCTTATCATGTATCTCTGTATACAGGGAGCTCCCCCTAGTGGTGACTGCAGACAGAATCTTATCATGTATCTCTGTATACAAGGAGCTCCTCCTAGTGGAGGCTGCAGACAGGATCCTATCATGTATCTCTGTATACAGGGAGCTCCCCCTAGTGGTGGCTGCAGACAGAATCTTATCATGTATCTCTGTATACAGGGAGCTGCACCTAGTGGTGGCTGCAGACAGAATCCTATCATGTATCTCTGTATACAGGGAGCTCCCCCTAGTGGTGACTGCAGACAGGATCTTATCCTGTATCTCTGTATACAGGGAGCTCCCCCTAGTGGTGACTGCAGACAGAATCTTATCATGTATCTCTATATACAGGGAGCTCCCCCTAGTGGTGGCTGCAGACCGGATCTTATCATGCATCTCTGTATACAGGGAGATCCCTGTAGTGGTGACTGCAGACAGAATCTTATCATGTATCTCTATATACAAGGAGCACCTCCTAGTGGTGGCTGCAGACAGGATCTTATCATGTATCTCTGTATACAGGGAGCTCCCCCTAGTGGTGACTGCAGACAGGATGTTATCATGTATCTCTGTATACAGGGAGCTCCCCCTAGTGGTGACTGCAGACAGGATCTTATCATGTATCTCTGTATACAGGGAGCTCCCCCTAGTGTTGGCTGCAGACAGAATCTTATCATGTATCTCTGTATACAGGGAGCTCCCCCTAGTGGTGACTGCAGACAGAATCTTATCATGTATCTCTGTATACAAGGAGCTCCTCCTAGTGGAGGCTGCAGACAGGATCCTATCATGTATCTCTGTATACAGGGAGCTCCCCCTAGTGGTGGCTGCAGACAGGATCTTATCATGTATCTCTGTATACAGGGAGCTCCCCCTAGTGGTGGCTGCAGACAGGATCTTATCATGTATCTCTGTATACAGGGAGCTCCCCCTAGTGGTGGCTGCAGACAGAATCTTATCATGTATCTTCTTATACAAGGAGCTCCCCCTAGTGGTGACTGCAGACAGAATCCTATCATGTATCTCTGTATACAGGGAGCTCCCCCTAGTGTTGGCTGCAGACAGAATCTTATCATGTATCTCTGTATACAGGGAGCTCCCCCTAGTGGTGACTGCAGACAGAATCTTATCATGTATCTCTGTATACAAGGAGCTCCTCCTAGTGGAGTCTGCAGACAGGATCCTATCATGTATCTCTGTATACAGGGAGCTCCCGCTAGTGGTGGCTGCAGACAGGATCTTATCATGTATCTCTGTATACAGGGAGCTCCCCCTAGTGGTGGCTGCAGACAGGATCTTATCATGTATCTCTGTATACAGGGAGCTCCCCCTAGTGGTGGCTGCAGACAGAATCTTATCATGTATCTTTGTATACAAGGAGCTCCCCCTAGTGGTGACTGCAGACAGAATCCTATCATGTATCTCTGTATACAGGGAGCTCCCCCTAGTGGTGGCTGCAGACAGGATCTTATCATGTATCTCTGTGTGTCACCCTGGCCTGGATGTCACAAGTGTAATTAAAGCTGTGTCTGAGAGCAAGGGGGAGGTTCTCTAGTCAGGGGAACATTAGCATGCAATGCCTCCTGTCTCAGGCCAGTAGGGGGAGCAGGCTGCCCCTATAAAAGCTGGTACTGGGGGCAGGGTTAGAGAGAACTGGATTGCCTGTCTCAGCACTGAGACTTGTCCCAGAGCAGAGCAGGGACAGACAGTTGCATTGTAACCTAAGAGGAAGTGTGGCATGAGGAGAGCCACAAGCCAGAGACAAGAGGCGAAGAGAGCCTGTCTTGGCAGATAAAGGACTTAATTTACCAGACTTTGGTGTCTGAGGCTGGGAGGATTCCACATCCTACAGCAGATAACCAGTCCGCAGGGGACTGTATATTCCTTGGCCTAAGAAGCCTGGAGGCTCTGCCACAACCGAAGGGACCAGTAAAGCCGTACCAGGCCGGGAGTAGAAAGGAACCCACGTCGCAGGCCATACAGGCGAGAATACACGGAAAGCTCGGAAACGTGGGCTGTTACCCTATAAGGAGGAGATAGCCAGAAGGAGCGCAGAAAGCACGGTAGGCCTACACCCTCACCCTGACCAGGGCCAATTTCCCCGTTGCTCTCAGACATCCAGGTTCCCTCCTAGCCGGGACTGTTTATGGGTCAGTTTACCTGTTTTAGTAAAGACCCTGGACTGCAACTTGTTGTCTGTGTGCTCCTTGCTCCTCCAGCACTATCAGCACCGGGACTCTCACTACCATCACTCCCACCATCCACTACACTGCCCTGGGGCCGCACTCTTCCCGTGGGGAGTCACACTACCATAGCTGCACACCTCATCAGCCCCAGCGGTCTGCCTTGCAGCGGCGGTTCCTAATAACCGCAAATCCACGGGTGGCGTAGTCGGACATAATCAACAGCACAAAACGGACTACCACTGGCCTGACCACCCTGAGCCACGGAACCGGGTTGCCACTACTACTCCCATCGTTCCCCCTATTGCCCGGATCCGAGTGCCCCACGGCCCAGGGGGCGAGTCAGCTTTGGCGTAGTCGGCAGGATTTCGTGCCCGCAACCACTGGGTACTGCGTGCCTGAAAAAGACTTTTGTAACTTGCCTGTGGCGAAGCTTCCCGCCGTCCGGAGTCGTTTCCCGCCATCAGACGCCATCTTGGACCGTTTCCCGCCGTCTTCTGCCGTCTTCCCGCCATCCGCAGCTGTTTCCCGCCATTGGACGCCATCTTCAGGACGCCGCGCGGGAAGAAGAGGGGCGTGGACGTCAAAACCGCGCGAGATCCGAAGCTCCGCCCCACGCACCGACGCTGCGCAAGGTCCTGGAAGGGAGAGAGAGCGACACTGACGTCATCAGGATGCGACGCCAGGTTCTCGTCCAGAGCAGCAGCAGCGGAGCCGCGGCCTACAGAAGAGGATCGTCGGAAGGTAGGCCACGCTTAACTAGGGGGGGAGGAAGATGTCGGACACAGAGGCGCCCACTACCACCAACGCAGCTGCAGCAGCGGTGATGCCCTTTTCCCTGCCCTACATCCCTGGAGCGGCCTGGCTGCCCAAATACTCAGGGGAGCCCCATGCCCTAACTGACTTTAAGGAAAGGCTGTACAGTTTGTTCCACGTTTACCCCCTGACAGAGGAACAGAAGGTCAGCATATTAACAGGGCAGTTAACTGGCGCAGCCCAAAGGGAGGTAAAATCATGGCCCACTGAGGAGAAAAGGACTGTGAAGGGTATTCTGGCCCGGCTGCGGGGTACCTTTGACACACGTACCTCCGCTGAGATTAAAATGAGGTTCTATGGATGTAAGCAGCGGGCACAGGACAGCATCAGAGACTATGCCCTAAATCTGCAGGAAGCCCTGAGGGCTATTCAACAAACTGACCCTGGCAGTGTGCAGGAAACCGATAAGCTGCTAACAGAACAATTCATAGAAGGTCTGCTGTCCAGCGCCCACAGGACCCAGCTGCGCCTCATGTTCTTTCAGAACCCCGACCTGACCTTTGCCCAATTTAAGGACAGGGCCATAAGGGTGCTCCGTGAATCTGCAACCAGTGGCGCTATAAACCCCCGGCGCCCTGCTCTCACCTACCACCAGGAGGCGGCGCCCTCCTCTATGGACCCCGTGGGGGCTGATGCACAGGCCCTGAACCAAGCCCCGTCGAAAGACCTGCACCACCAAGTCCAGGAGCTGACCAGGAGCGTCGCGGCGTTGACCAGGACCGTCCAGGCGTTGCAAGTGGACCCGTCAAGACCCATCGAGCTGGCTTCAAGTCCGGAGGATGTCCCGTGGCGTCGACAGAGGAGGATCCCGTCGTTCCGAGGGAGGCCCACAGACCACTACGCAGAGGATGGACAGCCCATTTGCCGTCGTTGCAACCAGCCCGGACACATTTCCAGGTACTGTAATTTAAACGGGTCCAACCTGGGGCAGAGGGCCAACTCCCAGGCATAAGATCACCAGGCCCTTATAATTGGCGTGATAAGTACGTTGGGGGGCGCCCGGTTTTACCCGTGGTGCTGGACGGTATCCCCATGAGCGCCTTGCTGGATACTGGGTCACAAGTAACCACAATCCCTTATGTACTTTTTAAGCAGTATTGGACTGATGCTGATATCACACGGTATCCAGACAGTAACTTGAGCATCATCGCCAGTAATGGCTTACCCGTGCCGCAGATGGGGTTCAAGGAGATGACCATTAAAATTGGTAAAGTTGAACTGCCGGCACAGGGAGTGATTATTGTGGACATTGACCGTCGTGAAAGTCACCCTAAAATAACTGTGGGTACTAATGTAATTGAAAATTGTCTTTCAGAGGTAATTGTAATTCTACAACAGGTGGCGGTGAATGCTAGTTCCAGCCAACAGAGAGTCCTCAACAAGGAGATAAAAGCCCTGATGAGACGGCAGCAGGTAGAACTGTCTGGTGGTGAGATCGGTAGCGTAAGACTGAGTGACCCATTCCCCATTTCCATGCCTCCCAAAAGTGAAATGATGATCTGGTGTCGGACTGCAATCGGGTTGAGAGGTAGAAACTACCAAGCCATGGTAGAACCCGCGTACTCAGACAGCAGGCCCACCATTTTGACAGCCCGGCGGGTGGTTGATGTCCGTCATGGGAGGGTGCCCGTCCGCATCCTCAACATTGGGGAGAGGGAAGTACACTTACCCAGGTACGCTACACTCGCCAAACTGTTTGTTGTCGAACACAAAGCTATCAGGGCCGTGGAACCCTTGCCTCCATCTCCACAGGCGGAGGGTAATGGCTCCCAGAAACAAAAGGAGGACTGGTGCCAGAAACTCCATGTGGGTGCTGACTCCACTCCCCTGCACCAAAAACAAGGAGTCTACCGGGTGGTACAGGAGTACGAGAGAGTCTTTAGTAAGCACCCGCTAGACTTCGGCAGAGTAAAAGGGATAGAGCACCACATCCCCACAGGGAGCCACCCACCAATAAAAGAGAGACACAGGCCTGTACCCCCTGCACATTATCAGAACGCCAAGGGCATGCTAAGAGAAATTAAAGAGGCTGGGGTCATTAGAGATAGCTGTAGCCCCTGGGCAGCCCCCTTGGTTCTGGTGAAAAAGAAAGACGGCACCATGAGAATGTGCGTGGACTATAGACAAATCAACCGTATCACCCACAAAGACCCATATCCGCTGCCTAGAATAGAGGAGTCTTTAGCCGCACTAAAATCTGCTAACTTCTTTTCTACTTTGGACCTTACTAGCGGGTACTGGCAGGTTCCTGTGGCAGAGGCTGACAAGGAGAAGACCGCCTTCACCACCCCGATGGGACTGAGTGAGTTCAACTGTATGCCCTTCGGGCTCTGCAACGCACCAGGGACCTTCCAGAGGCTGATGGAATGCTGTCTAGGGCACCGAAACTTCGAGACGGTCCTCCTTTACCTGGACGACGTGATCGTCTATTCAAAGACCTACGAGGACCATCTAAAGCACCTGGCCGAGGTGTTCGAAGCCCTGGCAGGCTATGGCCTGAAGGTGAAACCATCGAAGTGTCACCTGCTGAAACCAAAGGTCCAGTACCTAGGGCACGTGGTAAGCGCGGAAGGAGTGGCCCCCGACCCTGACAAGGTCACGGCAATCAAGAGCTGGCCAAGCCCCTCGAACATCAAAGAGGTGAGACAGTTCCTCGGGTTGGTAGGCTACTACCGAAGGTTCATCCCCGGGTTCACTAAGATGGCAGCTCCTATGCAGGACCTCCTGATAGGATAGTCCAAGTCCAGAAGTCAAAAGCCACCCTTCAAGTGGGATAAACCGGAAGAGGAGTCCTTCCGCCAGCTAAAGATGGCCCTCACGGGGGATGAGATCCTGGCCTACCCTGATTACGGCCAGCCTTTCATTCTCCACACAGACGCCAGTAATGTGGGACTGGGAGCCGTACTGTCCCAAAACCAACAGGGCAGAGAACGGGTGATCGCATACGCCAGCCGGAAGCTGAGGCCCACCGAGAGGAACCCGGAGAATTACAGCTCCTTCAAGCTTGAATTCTTGGCGGTGGTATGGGCCGTGACAGAACGCTTCAAGCATTACCTGGCCTCCGCAAAGTTCACAGTGTACACGGACAACAACCCGTTGACACACCTGGACAATGCAAGACTGGGTGCCCTAGAACAGCGGTGGATGGCCCGTCTCTCCAACTATGACTTTGTGATCAAGTACCGGGCAGGCAAAACCAATGCCAACGCGGATGCCCTATCAAGGATGCCTCACTTACCTGAAGGTGACGAAGACCCAGAAGAGCTGGAGGAGGTAGAACTCCCCGCGTTTCACCGGTATGGAGCCGCTCAATACTCCCACCGCGTGAAGGAGGAGGATCTAACAACCGTGATGATCAATCCACTACCTCACCACAGCTGGGCCGAGACCCAAGATAGTGACCCTGCCATCCGCCTGGTGAAAGATCTGCTGACCCAGGAAGACGCCCGCATGGATCCGGATGTCCCAGAGTAAGCCAAGCAGCTATGGAAAGAGAAGAGCAAGCTGTTCCTCTACGAAGGCAAGTTGTGCAGAAGGATTGTCAACCACCGGACACACGAGCTGACCTGGCAAGTCGTGGTTCCAAGGCGGGATGCAGCTATGGTCCTGGGAGCTTACCATGACAGAGCGGGGCACTTCGGTTGGAAGAAACTGGAGTTCCTGCTAAGAGGAAGGTTCTTTTGGGTCGGCATGAGAGGAGCTGTATAAAAATGGTGCAGAGACTGTGGCCCTTGTCACCTAAGGAGGAAGGACCGTGCCAGCCAGAAGACACCCTTGAGGCCCATCGTCACCACGCAGCTTCTTGAGCTGGTAGCTCTGGACCATGTCAAATTGGCTCCCAGCCGGTCAGGATACATCTATGCCCTGACAATCGTGGACCACTATTCCCGTTTTCTAGTGGTGGTCCCGGTAAAGGACTTGACAGCCCAAACAGCGGCCAGAGCCTTCCAGCAATATTTCTGCCGTCCACACGGGTATCCGGAACAGGTCCTGACAGACCAGGGTCCAGCGTTCGAGGCTGAAATCTTCCAGGAGTTCTGCAAACTCTATGGCTGTAAGAAGATTCGGACAACGCCTTACCACCCCCAAACCAACGGGATGTGTGAGAAGATGAACAATATAGTCATTGATCTCCTGAAGACGTTGCCCCTGGAGGAACGCAGCCTGTGGCCAGAAAAATTGCCGGACCTGGTAGACATGTACAACAATATCCCGGTGAACGCTACAAACTGCACCCCGGCTTACCTGATGCGAGCTAGACCAGGTAAGCTGCCCGTAGACCTGGAGATGGGAGTCCTAATACCTGAGGACACCTCCCCGGATGTGGACTGGGATACGGAAAGGCAACTGCAGTACAAGAAGGTACAGGAGAGTGTGGAGAAGAGCCTGGCCCAGGTGAGAGAGAGGCAAGAAAAACTCTTCAATCAACATGCCCCTGCTGGTCCCCTAGAACCTGGTGAGCAAGTCCTAAAGCGAAAAAGAAGGCTACATAAGTTGGACGACCAGTGGGAAAGGGAACCCTACACCGTACTGCAGTCTGACCACGACAACCCAAAGGTGTGCGTAATCACCAAGGACGGAGGAGAAACCACTAGTGTCGTCTCCAGAGACCACCTCAAAAGGTGCCCCGAGCAACTCCGTAGTGCAGAAGAGGATCAGAGTGACCTTGAACCCGCAGAGGACAAGGAAGAAATGATCAGCACCGTTCTCGGAGAGTTCCCTCAGTCCTGGACTCGCATAAATGATGCCATAGTGGTACCTGTCCTGCATTTCCTGCAACCGGCACAGCAACAACCAACACCAGAGCCGGAAGGTGAAGAGGAGCAAGCGGTTCCAGAGGCAGAAGAGCCTGTACCAGCAGCCCAGGAGAGTCAACCCTCTGCTGACAGTGAGCCTGCCATGCCTGCGGTAAGCCAAAGAACCCGCAGACAGCTGCCTGCCTTACCTGTACACCCAGCTGGTAGCTGTACCCCTAACGCTAGTGGGGAAAGCCAGGTTGGTCCACCACCAGACAGTGGGCTACGTAGATCAACCAGGAGCACAAAGGGACAGATACCCGCTCGCTGGAGAATATAGGGTGCACTAAAATTGTAAATAACCCTGTTACCAAATGTTGAATTGTTTGCCAAGTTACCTGCATGTTTGGTAATTCTGTTTCAGTTTCTTGCAGCTACCGTAAGGACTCACAGGTTATGGACTTTTATAACCGGGACCTTGTATGGACTGCGTTCGGAGCCTAACCCAGGAATGAACTAAGACTGTGAAGGATTTGGGGTAGGACAGATCCCCACCTGGTTAAGGCTCCCGTTGTTCTGGTGATATGGACACCCGGTCACAGACCACACTGTGACCTTAAGAACTCAATTTGTGCGTCGTCTGTCTATTAATGTTTTACTGTCTTTGTTTATTGTTTAGTCCCGGAGCACTAAATTTCACTAGGGGGGAATGTGTCACCCTGGCCTGGATGCCACAAAATGTATTAAAGCTGTGTCTGAGAGCAAGGGGCAGGTTCTCTAGTCAGGGGAACATTAGCATGCAATGCCTCCTGTCTCAGGCCAGTAGGGGGACCTGGCTGCCCCTATAAAAGCTGGTACTGGGGGCAGGGTTAGGGAGAACTGGATGGCCTGTCTCAGGACTGAGACTTGTCCCAGAGCAGAGCAGGGACAGACAGTTGCACTGCACCTAAGAGGAAGTGTGGCAGGAGGAGAGTCACAAGCCAGAGACAAGAGGCGAAGAGAGCCTGTCTTGGCAGTGAAAGGACTTAATTTACCAGACTTTGGTGTCTGAGGCTGGGAGGATTCTACATCCCACAGCAGATAACCAGTCCGCAAGGGACTGTACATTCCTTGGCCTAAGAAGCCTGGAGGCCCTGCCACAACCGAAGGGACCAGTAAAGCCGTACCAGGCTGGGAGCAGAAAGGAACCCACGTCGCAGGCCATACAGGCGAGAAAGCACGGAAAGCTCGGAAACGTGGGCTGTTACCCTATAACGAGGAGATAGTCAGAAGGAGCGCAGAAAGCACGGTAGGCCTACACCCTCACCCTGACCAGGGCCAATTTCCCCGTTGCTCTCAGACATCCAGGTCCCCTCCTAGCCGGGACTGTTTATGGGTCAGTTTACCTGTTTTAGTAAAGACCCTGGACTGCAACTTGTTGTCTGTGTGCTCCTTGCTCCTCCAGCACTATCAGCACCGGGACTCTCACTACCATCACTCCCGCCATCCACTACACTGCCCTGGGGCCGCACTCTTCCCGTGGGGAGTCACACCACCCCAGCTGCACACCTCATCAGCCCCAGCGGTCTGCCTTGCAGCGGCGGAACCTAATGACCGCGAATCCACGGGTTGCATAGTCGGACAAAACCAACAGCACAAAACGGACTACCACTGGCCTGACCACCCTGAGCCACGGAACCGGGTTGCCACTACTGCTCCCATTGTTCCCCCTATTGCCCGGATCCGAGTGCCCCACGGCCCAGGGGGCGTGTCATCTGTATACAGGGAGCTCCACCTAGTGGTGACTGCAGACAGAATCTTATCATGCATCTCCGTATACATGGAGCTCCCCCTAGTGTTGGCTGCAGACAGAATCTTATCATGTATCTCTGTATACAGGGAGCTCCCCCTAGTGGTGACTGCAGACAGAATCTTACCATGTATCTCTGTATACAGGGAGCTCCACCTAGTGGTGGCTGCAGACAGAATCTTATCATGTATCTCTGTATACAGGGAGCTCCACCTAGTGGTGACTGCAGACAGGATCTTATCATGTATCTCTGTATACAGGGAGCTCCACCTAGTGATGGCTGCAGACAGAATCTTATCATGTATCTCTGTATACAGGGAGCTCCCCCTAGTGGTGACTGCAGACAGAATCTTATCATGTATATCTGTATACAGGGAGCTCCCCCTGGTGGTGACTGCAGACAATATCTTATCATGTATCTCTTTATACAGGGAGCTCCCCCTGGTGGTGGCTGCAGACAGAATCTTATCATGTATATCTGTAAACAGGGAGCTCCCCCTAGTGGTGGCTGCAGAGAGAATCTTATCATGTATCTCTGTATACAGGGAGCTCCACCTAGTGGTGGCTGCAGACAGAATCTTATCATGTATATCTGTATACAGGGAGCTCCACCTAGTGGTGACTGCAGACAGAATCTTATCATGTATCTCTGTATACAGGGAGCTCCCCCTAGTGTTGACTGCAGACAGAATCTTATCATGTATCTCTGTATACAGGGAGCTCCCCCTAGTGGTGGCTGCAGACAGAATCTTATCATGTATCTCTGTATACAGGGAGCTCCCCCTAGTGGTGTCTGCACACAGAATCTTATCATGTATCTCTGTATACAGTGAGCTCCACCTAGTGGTGGCTGCAGACAGAATCTTACCATGTATCTCTGTATACAGGGAGCTCCACCTAGTGATGGCTGCAGACAGAATCTTATCATGTATATCTGTATACAGGGAGCTCCACCTAGTGGTGACTGCAGACAGAATCTTATCATGTATCTCTGTATACAGGGAGCTCCCCCTAGTGTTGACTGCAGACAGAATCTTATCATGTATCTCTGTATACAGAGAGCTCCCCCTAGTGGTGGCTGCAGACACAATCTTATCATGTATCTCTGTATACAGGGAGCTCCCCCTAGTGGTGGCTGCAGAGAGAATCTTATCATGTATCTCTGTATACAGGGAGCTCCCCCTAGTGGTGACTGCAGACAGAATCTTATCATGTATCTCTGTATACAGGGAGCTCCACCTAGTGATGGCTGCAGACAGAATCTTACCATGTATCTCTGTATACAGGGAGCTCCCCCTAGTGGTGACTGCAGACAGGATCTTATCATATATCTCTGTATACAGGGAGCTCTCCCTAGTGGTGATTGCAGACAGGATCTTATCTTGTATCTCTGTATACAGGGAGCTCCCCCTAGTGTCGGCTGCAGACAGAATCTTATCATGTATCTCTTTATACAGGGAGCTCCCCCTAGTGGTGGCTGCAGACAAAATCTTATCATGTATCTCTGTATTCAGGGAGCTCCCCCTAGTGGTGACTGCAGACAGAATCTTATCTTGTATCTCTGTATACAGGGAGCTCCACCTAGTGGTGGCTGCAGACAGAATCTTATCATGTATCTCTGTATACAGGGAGCTCCCCCTAGTGGTGACTGCAGACAGGATCTTATCATGTATCTCTGTATACAGGGAGCTCCCCGTAGTGGTGACTGCAGACAGGATCTTATCATGTATATCTGTATACAGGGAGCTCCCCCTAGTGGTGGCTGCAGACAGAATCTTATCATGTATATCTGTATACAGGGAGCTCCCCCTAGTGGTGTCTGCAGACAGGATCTTACCATGTATCTCTGTATACAGGGAGCTCCCCCTAGTGGTGACTGCAGACAGAATCTTACCATGTATCTCTGTATACAGGGAGCTCCACCTAGTGGTGGCTGCAGACAGAATCTTATCATGTATATCTGTATACAGGGAGCTCCACCTAGTGGTGACTGCAGACAGAATCTTATCATGTATCTCTGTATACAGGGAGCTCCCCCTAGTGTTGACTGCAGACAGAATCTTATCATGTATCTCTGTATACAGGGAGCTCCCCCTAGTGGTGATTGCAGACAGGATCTTATCTTGTATCTCTGTATACAGGGAGCTCCCCCTAGTGGTGGCTGCAGACAGAATCTGATCATGTATCTCTTTATACAGGAAGCTCCTCCTAGTGGTGGCTGCAGACAAAATCTTATCATGTATCTCTGTATTCAGGGAGCTCCCCCTAGTGGTGACTGCAGACAGAATCTTATCTTGTATCTCTGTATACAGGGAGCTCCACCTAGTGGTGGCTGCAGACAGAATCTTATCATGTATCTCTGTATACAGGGAGCTCCCCCTAGTGGTGACTGCAGACAGGATCTTATCATGTATCTCTGTATACAGGGAGCTCCCCCTAGTGGTGACTGCAGACAGGATCTTATCTTGTATCTCTGTATACAGGGAGCTCCACCTAGTGGTGGCTGCAGACAGAATCTTATCATGTATCTCTGTATACAGGGAGCTCCCCCTAGTGGTGACTGCAGACAGGATCTTATCATGCATCTCTGTATACAGGGAGCTCCCCCTAGTGGTGACTGCAGACAGGATCTTATCATGTTTTTCTGTATACAGGGAGCTCCCCCTAGTGGTGGCTGCAGAGAGAATCTTATCATGTATCTCTTTAGACAGGGAGCTCCTCCTAGTGGTGGCTGCAGACTGAATCTTATCATGTATCTCTGTATACAGGGAGCTCCCCCTAGTGGTAACTGCAGATAGAATCTTATCATGTATATCTGTATACAGGAAGCTCTCCCTAGTGGTGACTGCAGACCGAATTTTATCATGAATCTCTGTATACAGTGAGCTCCCCCTAGTGGTGACTGCAGACAGAATCTTATCATGTATATCTGTATACAGGGAGCTCCCCCAAGTGGTGACTGCAGACACGATCTTATCATGTATCTCTTTATACAGGGAGCTCCCCCTGGTGGTGGCTGCAGACAGAATCTTATCATGTATCTCTGTATACAGGGAGCTCCCCCTAGTGGTGACTGCAGACAGGATCTCATCATGTATCTCTGTATACAGGGAGCTCCCCCTAGTGGTGGCCGCAGACAGAATCTTATCATGTATATCTGTATACAGGGAGCTCCCCCTAGTGGTGACTGCAGACAGGATCTTATCATGTATCTCTGTATACAGGGAGCTCCCCCTAGTGGTGTCTGCAGACAGAATCTTATCATGTATCTCTGTATACAGAGAGCTCCCCCTAGTGGTGACTGCAGACAGGATCTTATCATGTATCTCTGTATACAGGGAGCTCCCCCTAGTGTTGACTGCAGACAGAATCTTATCATGTATCTCTGTATACAGGGAGCTCCCCCTAGTGGTGGCTGCAGACAGGATCTTATCATATATCTCTGTATACAGGGAGCTCCCCCTAGTGGTGACTGCAGACAGGATCTTATCATATATCTCTGTATACAGGGAGCTCCCCCTAGTGGTGATTGCAGACAGGATCTTATCTTGTATCTCTGTATACAGGGAGCTCCCCCTAGTGGTGGCTGCAGACAGAATCTTATCATGTATCTCTTTATACAGGAAGCTCCTCCTAGTGGTGGCTGCAGACAAAATCTTATCATGTATCTCTGTATTCAGGGAGCTCCCCCTAGTGGTGACTGCAGACAGAATCTTATCTTGTATCTCTGTATACAGGGAGCTCCACCTAGTGGTGGCTGCAGACAGAATCTTATCATGCATCTCTGTATACAGGGAGCTCCCCCTAGTGGTGACTGCAGACAGGATCTTATCATGTATCTCTGTATACAGGGAGCTCCCCCTAGTGGTGACTGCAGACAGGATCTTATCTTGTATCTCTGTATACAGGGAGCTCCATCTAGTGGTGGCTGCAGACAGAATCTTATCATGTATCTCTGTATACAGGGAGCTCCCCCTAGTGGTGACTGCAGATAGGATCTTATCATGCATCTCTGTATACAGGGAGCTCCCCCTAGTGGTGACTGCAGACAGGATCTTATCATGTTTTTCTGTATAAAGGGAGCTCCCCCTAGTGGTGGCTGCAGACAGAATCTTATCATGTATCTCTTTAGACAGGGAGCTCCTCCTAGTGGTGGCTGCAGACTGAATCTTATCATGTATCTCTGTATACAGGGAGCTCCCCCTAGTGGTAACTGCAGATAGAATCTTATCATGTATATCTGTATACAGGAAGCTCCCCCTAGTGGTGACTGCAGACCGATTTTTATCATGAATCTCTGTATACAGTGAGCTCCCCCTAGTGGTGACTGCAGACAGAATCTTATCATGTATATCTGTATACAGGGAGCTCCCCCTAGTGGTGACTGCAGACACGATCTTATCATGTATCTCTTTATACAGGGAGCTCCCCCTGGTGGTTGCTGCAGACAGAATCTTATCATGTATCTCTGTATACAGGGAGCTCCCCCTAGTGGTGACTGCAGACAGGATCTTATCATGTATCTCTGTATACAGGTAGCTCCCCCTAGTGGTGGCCGCAGACAGAATCTTATCATGTATATCTGTATACAGGGAGCTCCCCCTAGTGGTGACTGCAGACAGGATCTTATCATGTATCTCTGTATACAGGGAGCTCCCCCTAGTGGTATCTGCAGACAGAATCTTATCATGTATCTCTGTATACAGAGAGCTCCCCCTAGTGGTGACTGCAGACAGGATCTTATCATGTATCTCTGTATACAGGGAGCTCCCCCTTGTGGTGTCTGCAGACAGAATCTTATCATGTATCTCTGTATACAGGGAGCTCCCCCTAGTGGTGACTGCAGACAGGATCTTATCATGTATCTCTGTATACAGAGATCTACCCCTAGTGGTGGCTGCAGACAGAATCTTATCATATATCTCTGTATACAGGGAGCTCCCCCTAGTGGTGACTGCAGACAGGATCTTATCATGTATCTCTGTATACAGAGAGCTCCCCGTAGTGGTGACTGCAGACAGGATCTTATCATATATCTCTGTATACAGGGAGCTCCCTCTAGTGGTGACTGCAGACAGGATCTTTTCATGTATCTCTGTATACAGAGAGCTCCCCCTAGTGGTGACTGCAGACAGGATCTTATCATGTATCTCTGTATACAGGGAGCTCCCCCTAGTGGTGTCTGCAGACAGAATCTTATCATGTATATCTGTATACAGGGAGCTCCACCTAGTGGTGACTGCAGACAGAATCTTATCATGTATCTCTGTATACAGGGAGCTCCACCTAGTGTTGACTGCAGACAGAATCTTATCATGTATCTCTGTATACAGGGAGCTCCCCCTAGTGGTGGCTGCAGACAGGATCTTATCATATATCTCTGTATACAGGGAGCTCCCCCTAGTGGTGACTGCAGACAGGATCTTATCATATATCTCTGTATACAGGGAGCTCCCCCTAGTGGTGATTGCAGGCAGGATCTTATCTTGTATCTCTGTATACAGGGAGCTCCCCCTAGTGGTGGCTGCAGACAGAATCTTATCATGTATCTCTTTATACAGGGAGCTCCCCCTAGTGGTGGCTGCAGACAGAATCTTGTCATGTATCTCTGTATACAGGGAGCTCCTCCTAGTGGTGGCTGTAGACAAAATCTTATCATGTATCTCTGTATTCAGGGAGCTCCCCCTAGTGGTGACTGCAGACAGGATCTTATCATGTTTTTCTGTATACAGGTAGCTCCCCCTAGTGGTGGCTGCAGACAGAATCTTACCATGTATCTCTTTAGACAGGGAGGTCCTCCTAGTGGTGGCTGCAGACTGAATCTTATCATGTATCTCTGTATACAGGGAGCTCCCTCTAGTGGTAACTGCAGATAGAATCTTATCCTGTATATCTGTATACAGGAAGCTCCCCCTAGTGGTGACTGCAGACCGAATTTTATCATGAATCTCTGTATACAGTGAGCTCCCCCTAGTGGTGACTGCAGACAGAATCTTATCATGTATATCTGTATACAGGGAGCTCCCCCTAGTGGTGACTGCAGACACGATCTTATCATGTATCTCTTTATACAGGGAGCTCCCCCTGGTGGTGGCTGCAGACAGAATCTTATCATGTATCTCTGTATACAGGGAGCTCCCCCTAGTGGTGACTGCAGACAGGATCTTATCATGTATCTCTGTATACAGGGAGCTCCCCCTAGTGGTGGCCGCAGACAGAATCTTATCATGTATATCTGTATACAGGGAGCTCCCCCTAGTGGTGACTGCAGACAGGATCTTATCATGTATCTCTGTATACAGGGAGCTCCCCCTAGTGGTGTCTGCAGACAGAATCCTATCATGTATCTCTGTATACAGAGAGCTCCCCCTAGTGGTGACTGCAGACAGGATCTTATCATGTATCTCTGTATACAGAGAGCTCCCCCTAGTGGTGACTGCAGACAGAATCTTATCATGTATCTCTGTATACAGGGAGCTCCCCCTAGTGGTGACTGCAGACAGGCTCTTATCATGTATCTCTATATACAGGGAGCTCCCCCTAGTGGTGGCTGCAGACAGGATCTTATCATGTATCTCTGTATACAGAGAGCTCCCCATAGTGGTGGCTGCAGACAGGATCTTATCATATATCTCTGTATACAGGGAGCTCCCCCTAGTGGTGACTGCAGACAGGATCTTATCGTGTATCTCTGTATACAGAGAGCTCCCCCTAGTGGTGACTTCAGACAGGATCTTATCATGTATCTCTGTATACAGAGAGCTCCCCCTAGTGGTGACTGCAGACAGGATCTTATCATATATCTCTGTATACAGGGAGCTCCCCCTAGTGGTGACTGCAGACAGGATCTTATCATGTATCTCTGTATACAGAGAGCTCCCCCTAGTGGTGACTGCAGACAGGATCTTATCATGTATCTCTGTATATAGGGAGCTCCCCCTAGTGGTGTCTGCAGACAGAATCTTATCATGTATATCTGTATACATGGAGCTCCCCCTAGTGGTGGCTGCAGATAGAATCTTATCATGTATCTCTGTATACAGGGGGCTCCCCCTAGTGGTGGCTGCAGACAGAATCTTATCATGTATCTCTGTATACAGGGAGCCCCCCCCTAGTGGTGACTGCAGACAGGATCTTATCATGTATCTCTGTATACAGGGAGCTCCCCCTAGTGTTGGCTGCAGACAGAATCTTATCATGTATCTCTGTATACAGGGAGCCCCCCCCCCCTAGTGGTGACTGCAGACACGATCTTATCATGTATCTCTTTATACAGGGAGCTTCCCCTAGTGGTGACTGCAGACAGGATCTTATCATGTATCTCTGTATACAGGGAGCTCCCCCTAGTGTTGGCTGCAGACAGAATCTTATCATGTATCTCTGTATACAGGGAGCCCCCCCCCTAGTGGTGACTGCAGACACGATCTTATCATGTATCTCTTTATACAGGGAGCTCCTCCTAGTGGTGACTGCAGACAGGATCTTATCATATATCTCTGTATACAGGGAGCTCCCCCTAGTGGTGGCTGCAGACAGGATCTTATCATGTATCTCTGAATACAGGGAGCTCCCCCTAGTGGTGGCTGCAAACAGAATCTTATCATGTATCTCTGTATACAGAGAGCTCCCCCTAGTGGTGACTGCAGACAGGATCTTATCATATATCTCTGTATACAGGGAGCTCCTCCTAGTGGTGACTGCAGACAGGATCTTATCATGTATCTCTGTATACAGGGAGCTCCCCCTAGTGGTGACTGCAGACAGGATCTTATCATGTATCTCTGTATACAGGGAGCTCCCCCTAGTGGTGACTGCAGACAGGATCTTATCATGTATCTCTGTATACAGAGAGCTCCCCCTAGTGGTGACTGCAGACAGGATCTTATCATGTATCTCTGTATACAGGGAGCTTCCCCTAGTGGTGTCTGCAGACAGAATCTTATCATGTATATCTGTATACAGGGAGCTCCCCCTAGTGGTGGCTGCAGATAGAATCTTATCATGTATCTCTGTATACAGGGGGCTCCCCCTAGTGGTGGCTGCAGACAGAATCTTATCATGTATCTCTGTTTACAGGGAGCTCCCCCTAGTGGTGACTGCAGACAGGATCTTATCATGTATCTCTGTATACAGGGAGCTCCCCCTAGTGTTGGCTGCAGACAGAATCTTATCATGTATCTCTGTATACAGGGAGCCCCCCCCCTAGTCGTGACTGCAGACACGATCTTATCATGTATCTCTTTATACAGGGAGCTCCCCCTAGTGGTGACTGCAGACAGGATCTTATCATGTATCTCTGTATACAGGGAGCTCCCCCTAGTGTTGGCTGCAGACAGAATCTTATCATGTATCTCTGTATACAGGGAGCCCCCCCCCTAGTGGTGACTGCAGACACGATCTTATCATGTATCTCTTTATACAGGGAGCTCCCCCTAGTGGTGGCTGGAGACACGATCTTATCATGTATCTCTTTATACAGGGAGCTCCCCCTAGTGGTGACTGCAGAAAGAATCTTATCATGTGTCTCTGTATACAGGGAGCTCCTCCTAGTGGTGACTGCAGACAGGATCTTATCATATATCTCTGTATACAGGGAGCTCCCCCTAGTGGAGGCTGCAGACAGAATCTTATCATGTATCTCTGTATACAGAGAGCTCCCCCTAGTGGAGGCTGCAGACAGAATCTTATCATGTATCTCTGTATACAGAGAGCTCCCCCTAGTGGTGACTGCAGACAGGATCTTATCATATATCTCTGTATACAGGGAGCTCCCCCTAGTGGTGACTGCAGACAGGATCTTATCATATATCTCTGTATACAGGGAGCTCCTCCTAGTGGTGACTGCAGACAGGATCTTATCATGTATCTCTGTATACAGGGAGCTCCCCCTAGTGGTGACTGCAGACAGGATCTTATCATTTGTCTCTGTATACAGGGAGCTCCTCCTAGTGGTGACTGCAGACAGGATCTTATCATGTATCTGTGTATACAGGGAGCTCCCCCTAGTGGTGACTGCAGACAGAATCTTATCATGTATCTCTGTATACAGGGAGCTCCCCCTAGTGGTGGCTGCAGACAGAATCTTATCATGTATCTCTATATACAGGGAGCTCCCCCTAGTGGTGACTGCAGACAGGATCTTATCATGTATCTCTGTATACAGAGAGCTCCCCCTAGTGGTGACTGCAGACAGGATCTTATCATGTATCTCTGTATACAGAGAGCTCCCCCTAGTGGTGGCTGCAGACAGGATCTTATCATGCATCTCTGTATACAGGGAGCTCCCCATAGTGGTAGCTGCAGACAGAATCTTATCATGTATCTCTATATACAGGGAGCTCCCCCTAGTCGTGACTGCAGACAGGATCTTATCATGTATCTCTGTATACAGGGAGCTCCCCCTAGTGGTGACTGCAGACAGGATCTTATCATGTATCTCTGTATACAGGGAGCTCCTCCTAGTGGTGACTGCAGACAGGATCTTATCATGTATCTCTGTATACAGGGAGCTCCCCCTAGTGGTGACTGCAGACCGGATCTTATCATGTATCTCTGTATACAGGGAGCTCCCCCTAGTGGTGGCTGCAGACAGGATCTTATCATGTATCTCTGTATACAGGGAGCTCCTCCTAGTGGTGACTGCAGACAGGATCTTATCATGTATCTCTGTATACAGGGAGCTCCTCGTAGTGGTGACTGCAGACAGGATCTTATCATGTATCTCTGTATACAGGGAGCTCCCCCTAGTGGTGACTGCAGACAGGATCTTATCATGTATCTCTGTATACAGGGAGCTCCCCCTAGTGGTGACTGCAGACAGGATCTTATCATGTATCTCTGTATACAGGGAGCTCCTCCTAGTGGTGACTGCAGACAGGATCTTATCATGTATCTCTGTATACAGGGAGCTCCCCCTAGTGGTGACTGCAGACCGGATCTTATCATGTATCTCTGTATACAGGGAGCTCCCCCTAGTGGTGGCTGCAGACAGGATCTTATCATGTATCTCTGTATACAGGGAGCTCCTCCTAGTGGTGACTGCAGACAGGATCTTATCATGTATCTCTGTATACAGGGAGCTCCTCGTAGTGGTGACTGCAGACAGGATCTTATCATGTATCTCTGTATACAGTGAGCTCCCCCTAGTGGTGACTGCAGACAGAATCTTATCATGTATCTCTGTATACAGGGAGCTCCCCCTAGTGGTGACTGCAGACAGAATCTTATCATGTATCTCTGTATACAGGGAGCTCCCCCTAGTGGTGACTGCAGACCGGATCTTATCATGTATCTCTGTATACAGGGAGCTCCCCCTAGTGGTGGCTGCAGACAGGATCTTATCATGTATCTCTGTATACAGTGAGCTCCCCCTAGTGGTGACTGCAGACAGAATCTTATCATGTATCTCTGTATACAGGGAGCTCCTCGTAGTGGTGACTGCAGACAGGATCTTATCATGTATCTCTGTATACAGTGAGCTCCCCCTAGTGGTGACTGCAGACAGAATCTTATCATGTATCTCTGTATACAGAGAGCTCCCCCTAGTGCTGGATGCTTCCAGCTCTTTTCTCTCCTTTTAGGCTGATATTGGACCTGTTCACATTAGACTGATGATTGGGGTATATTCCTTGTTATGGGAGGGCTCTTTGCTGGGGATAATTGAGGTGTATGAGGCATTATTTTAGGGATTCTGCTTGTTGTGATGAGATTGGTGATGTGACCCGGCCGCTTTCCTCAATTTGTTTTTTTTGATTCTGAGCTAAATATATTTTCGGTGAATTGTGGATTTGATTAGTAATTCAAAGCTGAAGCGGTCGTGAGTGGAAAGCACGTATGGGATCAAGGTAAAAGGCTGCAGAAAGCGTAGGCAGCTGTGGGGGGCTATTAACCCCCGCATGGCCTTCATCCTGCTTCCCAGCACTGCGCAGAGCTCCGCTCCAGACAGGAAGGGGTTACTCAGGGAAACTCAAAGCAGATGTCCAAAATTAAAAAGCATAAATTACTCCCATAAATTCCCGTGATGAAAATCCATCATTTAGGACGGAGCAGGTTGGAAGGGGTTACATATTTGGGTACTTAACGTTATTAAACAAAGTGTCAAGTGAAGCCCCCGCTCAGAGTTTTGGGGGCTTTGATCTGCTGCAGCCCTGATTGAACTCCTTGTATTTTCTGGGCGGCGGGGTCCTCCAGGCTGCTCCCCTCCTGTTTTTGTTTGTGTGGGGAGTTGATCAGGACTGTGGGGGTCAGTTTGATGTTTGACCCCTTTAGTTCTCGGAGCCCTAAAGAGTGTGTATTGCGCTACAGGAGTAGTTATACTAGGGGGCTTCTGTGTTACTACTGCACTCTGGGAGTAAAGGAACATCTGTGCTGGACATTGGCTCTGGATAGAGATCCTTCTCTGATCTGTGTCTGTGGGATAGTGCCGGTACTGTGTGTGCTGGAGGTCATAATCTGATCACTGCCTGTGGGATAGTGCCAGAGGTCATCCTCTGATCTGTTCCGGTACTGTGTGTGCTGGAGGTCATTCTCTGATCAGTGCCTATGAGTCAGAGACAATACTATGCGTGCTGAAGGTCATTATCTGACCAGTGATTTTGAGTTAGTACCTGTACTGAGTGTGCTGGAGGTCATTCTCTGATTAGTGCCGGTGGGTGAGTGCCGGTACTGTGTGTGCTGGAGGTCATTCTCTGATTAGTGCCTGTGGGTGAGTGCCGGTACTGTGTGTGCTTGAAGGTAATCTTCTGATCAATGCCAGTGAGTTAGTGCCGGTGCTGTGTGTGCTGGTAGGTCATTCTCTGATCAGTGTCTATGAGTAAGTGCCAATACTGTGTGTGCTGGAGGTTATCCTCTGATCAGTACCTGTGGGTTAGTGCCGGTACAGTGTGTGTTGGAGGTCGTCCTCTGATCAGTGTCTGTTAATTAGTGGCGGTACTGTGTGTGATGGAGATCATTCTCTGATCAGTGTCTATGAGTAAGTGCCAATACTGTGCGTGCTGGAGGTTATCCTCTGATCTGTGCCTGTGAGTTAGTGCCGATACTGTGTGTGCTGGAGGTCATTCTTTGATCAGTGCCTGTGAGATAGTGCCGGTTCTGTGTGTGCTGGGGGTCATCCTCTGATCAGTGCCTGTGAGATAGTGCCAGTACTGTGTGTGCTGGAGGTCATCCTCTGATCTGTGCCTGTGAGTTAGTGCCGGTACTGTGTGTGCTGGAGGTCATCCTCTGATCTGTGCCTGTGAGTTAGTGTCGATGCTGTGTGTGCTGGAGGTCATTCTTTGATCAGTGCCTGTGAGTTAGTGCTGATATTGTGTGTGCTGGAGGTCACCTTTGAGTTAGTTCCGGTCCTGTGTGTGCTAGAGGTCATTCTCTGATCAGTGCCTGTGGGTGAGTGGCGGTACTCGGTGTGCTGGAGGTCATCCTTGGATTAGTGCCGGTACAGTGTGTGCTGGAGGTCATCCTCTGATCAGTGACTGAAGGTTAGTGCTGGTACAATGTGTGCTGGAGGTCATCCTCTGATCATTGCCTGTGAGTTAGTTCGGTACAATGTGTGCTGGAGGTCATCTTCTGATCAGTGCCTGTGGGTTAGTGCCGGTACAATGTGTGCTGGAGGTTATCCTCTGATCATTGCCTGTGGTTCAGTGGCGGTACTCTGTGTGCTGGAGGTCATCCTTGGATTAGTGCCGTTTCTCTTTGTGCTGGATGTCCTCCTCTAATCAGTGCATGTAAGTTAGTGCCGGTACAGAGTGTGCTGGAGGTCATCCTCTGATTAGTGCCTGTGAGTTAGTGCCGGTACAGAGTGTGCTGGAGGTCATCCTCTGATCAGTGCCTGTGAGTTAGTGCCGGTACAGTGTGTGCTGGAGGTCATCCTCTGATCAGTGCCTGTGAGTTAGTGCCGGTACAGTGTGTGCTGGAGGTCATCCTCTGATCAGTGCCTCTGGGTTAGTGCCGGTACAATGTGTGCTGGAGGTCATCCTCTGATCATTGCCTGTGGTTCAGTGGCGGTACTCTGTGTGCTGGAGGTCATCCTTGGATTAGTGCCGTTTCTCTTTGTGCTGGATGTCCTCCTCTAATCAGTGCATGTAAGTTAGTGCCGGTACAGAGTGTGCTGGAGGTCATCCTCTGATTAGTGCCTGTGAGTTAGTGCCGGTACAGAGTGTGCTGGAGGTCATCCTCTGATCAGTGCCTGTGAGTTAGTGCCGGTACAGTGTGTGCTGGAGGTCATCCTCTGATCAGTGCCTGTGAGTTAGTGCCGGTACAGTGTGTGCTGGAGGTCATCCTCTGATCAGTGCCTGTGAGTTAGTGTCGGTACTGTGCGTGCTGGATGTCATCCTCTGATCAGTGCCTGTGGTTGAGTGGCGGTACTGTGTGTGCTGGATGTCATCCTTGCGTTAGTGCTGGTTCTGTTTGTGCTGGAGGTCATCCTTTGATTAGTGCCACTGAGTTAGTGCCGGTACAGTGTGTGCTGGTGGTCATCCTCTAATCAGTGCCTGTGAATTAGTGACGTTACTGTGATTGCTGGAGGTCATCTTCGGGTTAGTTACGGTACTGTGTGTGCTGGTAGGTTATCCTCTGATCAGTGTCTATGAGTAAGTACCGATACAGTGTGTGCTGGAGATCATTCTCTAATCAGTGCCTGTGAGTTAGTGCCGATACAGTGTGTGCTGGAGGTCATCCTCTGATCAGTGCCTGTGGGTTAGTGCCGGTACAGTATGTGCTGGAGGTCATTCTCTGATTAGTGCCTGTGAGTTAGTGCCGGTACAGTGTGTGCTGGAGGTCATCCTCTGATCAGTGCCTGGGAGTTAGTGCCAGTACAATGTGTGTTGGAGGTCATCTTCTGATCATTGCCTGTGGTTGAGTGGCGGTACTCTGTGTGCTGGAGGTCATCCTTGGATTAGTGCCGGTTCTGCTTGTGCTAGATGTCCTCCTCTGATCAGTGCCTGTGAGTTAGTGCCAGTATTGTGTGTGCTGGAAGTCATCCTTAGGTTAGTGCCGGTTCTGTTTGTGCTGGAAGTCATCCTTTGATCAGTGCCTATAAGTTAGTGCCGGTACAGTGTGTCCTGGAGGTCATCCTCTGATTAGTGCCTGTGAGTGAGTTCCGGCTCTGTGTGTGCTGGAGTTCATTCTCTGATCAGTGCCTGAGAGTTAGTGCCGGTACAATGAGTGCTGGAGGTCATGCTCTGATCAGTGCCTGTGGGTTAGTGCCGGAACAATGTGTGCTGGAGGTCATTCTCTGATCAGTGCCTGAGAGTTAGTGCCGGTACAATAAGTGCTGGAGGTCATTCTCTGATCAGTGCCTGTGGGTGAGTGGCAGTTTGTTTGTGCTGTAGGTCATCCTCTGATCTGTGCCGATACTGTGTGTGCTGGAGGTAATTTTCAGTGCCTGTGAGTTAGTGCCGGTACTGTGTGTGCTGGAGGTCATGCTCTGATCAGTGCCTATGAGTTAGTGCCGGCTGTAGCGTCGGCGTCCCTGCCTCCTGCTAGGCAGGGACGCTGTTCCCCTCACCTCTCCGCTCCGTGCCCGGCGTCTTCCTCCCGCTCTGCTGGCAGCGCGCACTGCTTCCCGGCCACGGTGCTTAGGGCGCGCTCCCCCTCTCTTAAAGGGGCCGCGCGCGCCGTCCTAAGGAGTCCCCGGCCAATGGCCGGAGGACCTCACCATATATAAGGCACCTCCTCCAAAATGGAGGTGCCCGAGCAATGTTGTTGCACTGTTCACTACTCTGCTTCAGCCCTCAGGTCCCGTTACCAGATACCTGCCAGATTCCTGCTTGATACCTGCCTGATTCTTGTCTATCTACTTGCATTCCTGCGGTCCGACAGTCTGCCTACCAGCCCTGCCAGTCTGTCTATGGATCTGATTGCCCGCTCACCTGGTACCTGCCTGTTAGCCTACCTGGAGGCTCTGCCGTCACGTGCTGTGACCACCTGCCTGTCCAGAGACTCTTCCCCGCTCACCTGGGAGCGTCCATCTGCTACCTGCCTGCTAGTCTACCTGGAGGCTTAGCCATCACTTGCTGTGACCACCTGACTGTCCAGAGACTCTTCCCCGCTCACCTGGGAGCGTCCACCTGCTACCCGCCTGCTAGCCTATCTGGAGGCTTAGCCGTCACTTGCCGTGACCACCCGCCCGTCAAGAGACTGTCCCCGTCACTTGCCGTGACCTCCTGCCCCTCTACCCAGAGACTGTCCCCGTCACTTGCCGTGACTTCCTGCCCTTCTACCCAGAGACTGTCCCCGTCACTTGCCGTGACCTCCTGCCCTTCTACCCAGAGACTGTCCCCGTCACTTGCCGTGACTACCTGCCCACCTTCCCTGGGAGCCACCCGCTTCCTTACAAGGACTGCCCCTTTGTATCGTTGCTCAGAGGTTCCACCTCCCAGACCCGTTACACCGGCACATTGTGTGCTGGAGGTCATGGTCTGTTCAGTGCCTGTGAGTTAGTTCCGGTACGGTGTGTGCTGGAGGTCATCCTTTGATCGGTGGCACGCTGGGTGCAGGGTACCTCATTAGTTGGCAGATCAGCAGCATTTCCACTCTCGCTGCGGTTCAGCACCTTCTCAGTTAAAACAAGTTTTATGAGGTCATTTGGCAAATGTGTAACCTCTGTGAGGCCGCGGGGTGACGGTAATTGGAGGCTGGTGAGGCCGCGGGGTGACGGTAACTGGAGGCTGGTGAGGCCGCGGGGTGACGGTAACTGGAGGCAGATGAGGCCGCGGGGTGACGGTAACTGGAGGCAGATGAGACCGCGGGGTGACGGTAACTGGAGGCTGGTGAGGCCGCGGGGTGACGGTAACTGGAGGCAGATGAGGCCGCGGGGTGACGGTAACTGGAGGCAGATGAGACCGCGGGGTGACGGTAACTGGAGGCTGGTGAGGCCGCGGGGTGACGGTAACTGGAGGCAGATGAGGCCGCGGGGTGACGGTAACTGGAGGCAGGTGAGGCCGCGGGGTGATGGTAACTGGAGGCTGGTGAGGCCGCGGGGTGACGGTAACTGGAGGCAGATGAGGCCGCGGGGTGACGGTAACTGGAGGCAGGTGAGGCCGCGAGGTGACGGTAACTGGAGGCAGGTGAGGCTGCAGGGTGACGGTAACTGGAGGCAGGTGAGGACGCGGGGTGACGGTAACTGGAGGCAGGTGAGGCCATGGGGTGACGGTAACTGGAGGCAGGTGAGGCTGCGGGGTGTAGTACAGGGAGAACACGAAATAGATGGTACAGTACATGTAGTGCAGGGAGAACACAAAATAGAAGGTACAGTAAATGTAGTGCAGGGAGAACACAAAATAGATGGTACAGTACATGTAGTGCAGGGAGAACACAAAATAGATGGTACAGCACATGTAGTGCAGGGAGAGCACCGAATAGATGGTACAGCACATGTAGTGCAGGGAGAACACGGAATAGATGGTACAGCGCATGAAAAAAGGGGGAGACGTATTATAAATACCCAGTAATATAGAAAAAGGGGGGAGACATTATAAATACACGATAATATAGAAAAAGAGGGGAGACATTATAAATACACAGTAATATAGAAAAAAGAGGGGAGACATATTATAAATACACAGCAATATAGAAAAAGGGGGAGACATATTATAAATGCACAGTAATATAGAAAAAGGGGGAGACATTATAAATGCACAGTAATATAGAAAAGGGGGAGACATATTATAAATGCACAGTAATATAGAAAAAGGGGGAGACATATAAATAGACAGTAATATAGAAAAAGAGGGGAGACATTATAAATACACAGTAATATAGAAAAAGAGGGAGACATTATAAATACACAGTAATATAGAAAAAGGGGGAGACATATAAATACACAGTAATATAGAAAATGGTGAGACATATTATAAATACACAGTAATATAGAAAAAGGGGGAGACATATAAATACACAGTAATATAGAAAAAGGGGAGACAGATTATAAATACACAGTAATATAGAAAAAGAGGGAGACATATTATAAATACACAGTAATATAGAAAAAGGGGGGAGACATATAAATGCACAGTAATATAGAAAAAGAGGGAGACATTATAAATACACAGTAATATAGAAAAAGAGGGAGACATATAAATACACAGTAATATAGAAAAAGGGGGAAACATATTATAAATACACAGTAATATAGAAAAAGGGGGAGACAAATAAATACACAGTAATATAGAAAAAGGGGGAGACATTATAAATACACAGTAATATAGAAAAAGGGGGAGACAGATTATAAATACACAGTAATATGGAAAAAGAGGGAGACATATTATAAATACACAGTAATATAGAAAAAGGGGGGAGACATATAAATGCACAGTAATATAGAAAAAGAGGGAGACATTATAAATACACAGTAATATAGAAAAAGAGGGAGACATATAAATACACAGTAATATAGAAAAAGGGGGGAAACATATTATAAATACACAGTAATATAGAAAAAGGGGGGAGACATATAAATGCACAGTAATATAGAAAAAGAGGGAGACATATAAATACACAGTAATATAGTAAAAGAGGGGAGACATTATAAATACACAGTAATATAGAAAAAGAGGGAGACATTATAAATACACAGTAATATAGAAAAAGGGGGAGACATATTATAAATGCACAGTAATATAGAAAAAGGGGAGACATATTATAAATACACAGTAATATAGAAAAAGGGGGAGACATATAAATACACAGTAATATAGAAAAAGGGGGAGACAGATTATAAATACACAGTAATCTAGAAAAAGAGGGGAGACATATAAATACACAGTAATATAGAAAAAGAGGGGAGACATTATAAATACACAGTAATAAAGAAAAAGAGGGGAGACATGATAAATACATAGTAATATAGAAAAAGGGGGGAGACATATAAATACACAGTAATATAGAATAAGGGGGAGACATTATAAATACACAGTAATATAGAAAAGGGGGAGACATATTATAAATGCACAGTAATATAGAAAAAGGGGGAGACATATTATAAATACACAGTAATATAGAAAAAGGGGGAGACATATAAATACACAGTAATATAGAAAAAGGGGGAGACAGCTTATAAATACACAGTAATATAGAAAAAGAGGGAGACATTATAAATACACAGTAATATAGAAAAAGGGGGGAGACATATTATAAATGCACAGTAATATAGAAAAAGGGGAGAGACGACATATTATAAATACACAGTAATATAGAAAAAGGGGGGAGACATATTATAAATACACAGTAATATAAAAAAAGGGGGAGACATATAAATACACAGTAATATAGAAAAAGGGGGAGACATATTATAAATGCACAGTAATATAGAAAAAGAGGGAGACATTATAAATACACAGTAATATAGAAAAAGGGGGGAGACATATTATAAATACACAGTAATATAGAAAAAGGGGGGAGACATATTATAAATGCACAGTAATATAGAAAAAGGGGGGAGACATTATAAATACACAGTAATATAGAAAAAGGGGGGAAACATATTATAAATGCACAGTAATATAGAAAAAGGGGGGAGACATATCATAAATACACAGTAATATAGAAAAAGGGGGGAGACATATTATAAATACACAGTAATATAGAAAAAGAGGGAGACATTATAAATACACAGTAATATGGAAAAAGGGGGGAGACATATTATAAATGCACAGTAATATAGAAAAAGGGGGGAGACATATTATAAATACACAGTAATATAGAAAAAGGGGGGAGACATATTATAAATACACAGTAATATAGAAAAAGAGGGAGACATTATAAATACACAGTAATATAGAAAAAGGGGGGAGACATATTATAAATGCACAGTAATATAGAAAAAGGGGGAGACATTATAAATACACAGTAATATAGAAAAAGGGGGGAGACATATTATAAATGCACAGTAATATAGAAAAAGGGGGGAGACATATTATAAATACACAGTAATATAGAAAAAGGGGGAGACATATAAATACACAGTAATATAGAAAAAGGGGGAGACAGATTATAAATACACAGTAATATAGAAAAAGTGGGAGACCTATAAATACACAGTAATATAGAAAAAGGAGGAGACAGATTATAAATACACAGTAATATAGAAAAAGAGGGAGACATATAAATACACAGTAATATAGAAAAAGAGGGAGACATTATAAATACACAGTAATATAGAAAAAGAGGGGAGACATTATAAATACACAGTAATATAGAAAAAGGGGGAGACATATTATGAATACACAGTAATATAGAAAAAGAGGGAGACATATAAATACACAGTAATATAGAAAAAGGGGGAGACATATTATAAATACACAGTAATATAGAAAAAGGGGGAGACATATAAATACACAGTAATATAGAAAAAGGGGGAGACATATTATAAATACACAGTAATATAGAAAAAGAGGGAGACATATAAATACACAGTAATATAGAAAAAGAGGGGAGACAGATTATAAATACACAGTAATATAGAAAAAGAGGGGAGACATATTATAAATGCACAATAATACAGAAAAAGGGGGAGACATATTATAAATGCATAATAATACAGAAAAAAGGGGGAGACATATTATAAATACACAGTAATATAGAAAAAGGGGGGAAACATATTATAAATACACAGTAATATAGAAAAAGGGGAGAGACATATTATAAATACACAGTAATATAGAAAAAGGGGAGAGACATATTATAAATACACAGTAATATAGAAAAAGGGGGAGACATATTACAAATACACAGTAATATAGAAAAAGGGGGAGACATATTATAAATACACAGTAATATAGAAAAAGGGGGAGACATTATAAATACACAGTAATATAGAAAAAGGGGGAGACATATTATAAATACACAGTAATATAGAAAAAGGGGGAGACATATAAATACACAGTAATATAGAAAAAGGGGGAGACAGATTATAAATACAAAGTAATATAGAAAAAGAGGGAGACATATAAATACACAGTAATATAGAAAAAGGGGGGAGACATATTATAAATACACAGTAATATAGAAAAAGGGGGAGACAGATTATAAATACACAGTAATATATAAAAAGAGGGGAGACATATTATAAATGCACAATAATACAGAAAAAAGGGGGAGACATATTATAAATGCATAATAATACAGAAAAAAGGGGGAGACATATTATAAATACACAGTAATATAGAAAAAGGGGGGAAACATATTATAAATACACAGTAATATAGAAAAAGGGGAGAGACATTATAAATACACAGTAATATAGAAAAAGAGGGGAGACATATTATAAATATATAATAATATAGAAAAAGGGGGGAGACATATTATAAATACACAGTAATATAGAAAAAGGGGGGAGACATATTATAAATACACAGTAATATAGAAAAAGGGGGAAGACATATTATAAATACACAGTAATATAGAAAAAGGGGAGAGACATATTATAAATACACAGTAATATAGAAAAAGGGGAGAGACATATTATAAATACACAGTAATATAGAAAAAGGGGGGAGACATATTATAAATGCACAGTAATATAGAAAAAGGGGGGAGACATATTATAAATGCACAGTAATATAGATTATAATTAGTGATGAGCAAGCTTGCTCGCCACTGCTCGGTGCTCTCACGAGCATCACGGTGCTCGACAAGCTCGGGGCTCGGCAAGTATTTCCGGGTTGCTCGGCGGGAGCTCGGGTCCCCTCCCTGCATGTTTGGCGCTCTTTAGAGAGCCAATGAACATGCAGGGATTGCCAGCCACTCACTGTAATGCTGCCGCCATGCTCGTCACAGTCACTCCGGAATCAGACAGGGTATGTGGTAGACTTCAATACATGATAAAGCATAAGAGGGTCTACACTGTGTGCAGAATTATTAGGCAAGTTGTATTTTAGAGGATTATTTTTATTATTGATCAACAACTATGTTCTCAATCAACCCAAAAGACTCATAAATATCCAAGCTTAATATTTTTGGAAGTTGGAGTGTTTTTTTTTGACTTGGCTATCTTAGGAGGATATCTGTTTGTGCAGGTAACTATTACTGTGCAGAATTATTAGGCAACTTAATAAAAACCAAATATAATCCCATCTCACTTGTTTATTTTCATCAGGTAAACCAATATCAGTGCACAAAATTTAGAAATAAACATTTCTGACATGCAAAAACAAAAACAAAAAAATGAGTGATGAATATAGCCACCTTTCTTTATGATGACGCTCAGCAGTCTCCATCCATAGATTCTGTCAGTTGCTTGATCTGTTTTCGATCAACATTGTGTGCAGCAGCCACCACAGCCTCCCAGACACTGTTCCCAGAGGTGTACTGTTTTCCCTCCCTGTAGATCTCACCACAGCCTCCCAGACACTGTTCCCAGAGGTGTACTGTTTTCCCTCCCTGTAGATCTCACATTTTATGATGGACCACAGGTTCTCTATGGGGTTCAGATCAGGTGAACAAGGGGGCCATGTCATTATTTTTTCATCTTTTAGAGCTTTACTGGCCAGCCATGCTGTAGAGTAGTTGGATGCATGTGATGGAGCATTGTCCTGCATGAAAATCATGGTTTTCTTGAACGATACCGGCTTCTTCCTGTACCAATACTTGAAGAAGTTGTCTTCCAGAAACTGGCAGTAGGTCTGGGAGTTGAGCTTCACTCCATCCTCAACCCGAAAAGGTTCCACAAGTTCATCTTTGATGATACCAGCCTATACCAGTACCCCTCCTCCACCTTGTTGGCGTCTGAGTCGGAGTGGAGCTCTCTGCCCTTTACTTATCCAGCCTCTGGCCCATCCATCTGGCCCATCAAGAGTCACGCTCACTTCATCAGTCCATAAAACCTTTGAAAAATCAGTCTTAAGATATTTCTTGGCCCATTCTTGATGTTTTATCTTATGTTTCTTGTTCAAAGGTGGTGGTTTTTCAGCCTTCCTTACCTTGGCCATGTCCCTGAGTATCGCACACCTTGTGGTTTTTGATACTCCGGTATCGTTGCAGGTCTGAAATATGGTAAAACTGGTGGCGAATGGCATCTTGGCAGCTTCGCGCTTGATTTTCCTCAATTCATGGGCAGTTATTTTGCGCCTTTTTTGGCCAACACGCTTCTTGCGACCCTGTTGGCTATTTGCCATGAAACACTTGATTGTTCGGTGATCACGCTTCAAAAGTTTGGAAATTTCAAGACTGCTGCATCCCTCTGCAAGACATCTCACAATTTTGGACTTTTCAGAGCCTGTCAAATCTCTCTTCTGACCCATTTTGCCAAAGGAACGGAAGTTGCCTAATAATTAAGCCCACCTTATATAGGGTGTTGATGTCATTAGTCAACACCCCTGCTCATTACAGAGATGCACATCACCAGATTTACTGAATTGGTAGTTGGCTCTCAAGAATATGCAGCTTGGAGTAGGACAACATGTATAAAAAGTATCATGTGAGCAAAATACTCATTTGCCTAATAATTCGGCACAAAGTGTAGACGGTACAGCACATGTAGTGCAGGGAGAACAAAGAATAGATGGTACAGCACATGAAAAAAGGGGGAGACGTATTATAAATACACAGTAGTATAGAAAAAGGGGGGAGACATATTATAAATACACGATAATATAGAAAAAGGGGGAAGATGACATATTATAAATACACAGTAATATAGCAAAAGGGGGGAAATATATTATAAATACACAGTAATATAGAAAAAGGGGGAGACATAATATAAATACACAATAATATAGAAAAAGGGGGAGACGACATATTATAAATACACAGTAATATAGTGAAGGGGGAGACATATTATAAATACACAGTAATATAGAAAAAGGGGGGAGACATAAAAACACAGTAATATAGAAAAAGGGGGGAGACATATTATAAATACACAGTAATATAGAAAAAGGGGGGTGACGACATATTATAAATACACAGTAATATAGATAAAGAGGGGAGACATTATAAATACACAGTAATATAGAAAAAGGGGGAGACATATAAATACACAGTAATATAGAAAAAGGGGGAGACATAAATACACAGTAATATAGAAAAAGGGGGGAGACATATTATAAATACACAGTAATATAGAAAAAGGGGGGTGACGACATATTATAAATACACAGTAATATAGAAAAAGGGGGGAGACAAATTATAAATACACAGTAATATAGAAAAAGGGGGAGACATATTATAAATACACAGTAATATAGAAAAAGAGGGGAGATATTATAAATACACAGTAATATAGAAAAAGGGGAGACATAAATACACAGTAATATAGAAAAGGGGGGTGACATATTATAAATACACAGTAATATAGAAAAAGGGGGAGACATATTATAAATACACAGTAATATAGAAAAAGGGGGAGACATATAAATACACAGTAATATAGAAAAAGGGGGAGACATAAATACACAGTAATATAGAAAAAGGGGGGAGACATATTATAAATACACAGTAATATAGAAAAAGGGGGGTGACGACATATTATAAATACACAGTAATATAGAAAAAGGGGGAGACAAATTATAAATACACAGTAATATAGAAAAAGGGGGAGACATATTATAAATACACAGTAATATAGAAAAAAAGGGGAGATATTATAAATACACAGTAATATAGAAAAAGGGGAGACATAAATGCACAGTAATATAGAAAAAGGGGGGGTGACATATTATAAATACACAGTAATATAGAAAAAGGGGGGAGACATATTATAAATACACAGTAATAAAGAAAAAGGGGGGAGACGACATATTATAAATACACAGTAATATAGAAAAAGGGGGAGACATATTATAAATACACAGTAATATAGAAAAAGAGGGGAGATATTATAAATACACAGTAATATAGAATAAGGGGGAGACATATAAATACACATTAATGTAGAAAAAGAGGGGAGACATTATAAATACACAGTAATATAGAAAAAGGGGGGAGACATATAAATGCACAGTAATATAGAAAAAGGGGGAGACATTATAAATACACAGTAATATAGAAAAAGGGGGGAGACATTATAAATACGCAGTAATATAGAAAAAGGAGGAGACATATTATAAATACACAGTAATATAGAAAAAGGGGGAGACATATTATAAATACACAGTAATATAGAAAGAGGGGGAGATGTATAAATACACAGTAATATAGAAAAAGGGGGGAGACATATTATAAATACACAGTAATATAGAAAAAGGAGGAGACATATTATAAATACACAGTAATATAGATTATAATTAGTGATGCGCGAGCTTGCTCGCCACTGCTCGGTGCTCTCAAGAGCATCACGGTGCTCGACAAGCTCGGGACTCGGCAAGTATTTTCGGGTTGCTCGGTGGGAGCTCGGGTCCCCTCCCTGCATGTTTGGAGCTCTTTACAGAGCCAATGAACATGCAGGGATTGCCTGCCACACACTATAATGCCGTAGCCATGTTGGTTGTGGCATTACAGTGATTGGCTGGCCGCACAGCGTCATCAGGTGTATATCAGACCTGGCGCCACCATGCTCGTCACAGTCACTCCGGAATCAGGCAGGGTATGTGGTAGACTGCAATACATGATAAAGCATAAGAGGGTCTATTGCATGTTCAGCTTCTGACTGATCCTGCTGTGACAGATATTTGTAGACATAGTCCCAGATATCAAGGACCAGGGCAATTTTTTTTATCTTAATCCTTATTATTTGCTTAAAAAGCAATCCAGAGAACTCCGTTTATCTGCGCTATTTGTGTCACAGGTGTGTCAGAGGTGACAGACAGTCGCCCTGCAGTTGGTTGCAGGAGATCTCTACATTTGGCATTACAGACACCTTCTTAGATGCTGTCTCTCTAGGACCCACTGGCTACCTCCCTATGGCTAATTAACACCCTACCTGGGTGTATAAATACCTGCTGTGTGCCAGAGGGAGGTGCCGGCGATATTCATTACTACCTGTGAAGTCTTTAGCAAAAGCAGTACCTTTTCCTCTCTGTAGCTTGAGAACGTGTGCGCATTTGTCTGGACTCATCTAAAGCTAAGCAATTTCCCCCTGTTTGTCCACCACTGTTGTCTATAGTGTTTAGTGGATATCGACTAGTTTTCATCTCCTCCCTTCCCTAGTCTTAGCCATACGCCAGGGAAAGACAGGGCGAGGTTTGCGTTTGGCGATTAGTGAAGAGCCAATATAGGGTCATTAGGGGAGACAGGGTGACACTAGACCAGACTAGGAGGTCTCCACTCCCCCCTTTCCCTAGGGTCTGGGCTCCCTTTCCCTCTTCCCTCTGTGTTGCACTAAGTCTTTCCCACACCTAGTGTGACATTATTGCCGGCCGAGCACATTTTGAAAAGGAAAAAAAAAACAAAAAACTGATGCTTTGTTGTTTTTTTTCTCTGTGTGTTTTTGGGCTTTTTTTTTCCCTTTCTCCCTTTAGTATGGGATCAGTTGCAGAGCTCACAGACTAGTTCAACTGTCTGTCCCTGGAGGTGAATGACCTCCGCTGTGAGGTTCAGCTGCGGTTACAGGTCGCCAATGAGGGGGTCTCGGCAGGTAGGCCTGTCCAGTCTGACTCGAAGGTTGTCCTCCCGGACAGGTTTTTAGGAGGTAGGGACAAGTTTTTTGTATTTAAGGAGGCCTGCAAATTGTACTTCAAACTTCGTCCTTACTCCTCCGGTAATGAGGAGCAACGGGTTGGCGTTGTGATCTCTCTACTGCAGGGAGATCCTCAGTCGTGGGCCTTTTCTTTACCGCAGGACTCGGTTTGTCTCCAATCTGTGGAGGTTTTTTTTTTGAAGCCCTGGCCCTCTTCTATGATGACCCTGACCGAGTCGCCTTGGCTGAGTCTAGGCTACGTCGCCTTCAGCAGGGGAATCGGTCAGTGGAGACGTACAGTACGGAATTCTGTAGATGGGCAACGGATTCCAAATGGAAGGACTCAGCCCTTAGAAGTCAATTTTGTGAGGGTCTTACTGAAAGGTTGAAAGATGCCTTGGCTGTATATGATACCCCTCAGTCCTTGGAGGCTGCCATGTCCATGGCCAAACGTCTGGATAGACGCCTTTGGGATAGACGGGTGCGACCTACTTCTCCAGGGCCTTCTTGTCGGGGTTGGGTACCTTTGCCTAGGGAGTGGTCTGGCGGTGAACCAGTACTGAGGGAGGTGGAGGAACCCATGCAGTCAGGGGGTGTCTCTACATCATACATCTCCCTGGAGATTTGCAAGATAAAAGGCGTATGTTTTTTTGTGTGGGGAAAAAGGGACGTTTTGTTGGGACCTGTCCTGCAATTCCTAAACAAAAGGAGACTCGATTGACTCTCAGTAGTCTGGAGTTGGATAAACAAGGGATGAATTTGTTACCAACCTGCAGTTCCCGCTTTGTCCTGTCAGCAGAGGTGGTGCTAGAGAGAAAAACTGAGAAAATGTATGTGTTTGTTGACAGTGGAGCCGGGGTCAGCATAGTTGTTGCTGAGTTTGTGAATACCCATGGTCTTGCTTGCTGTACTTTAGCTGAGCCTATTCCCATCTTTGCCATTGACTCGGCACCACTTGCACAGAAAGCATTTACTCAGATTGTACATAATGTAAAACTGAGGGTGGGGTCAGTTCATTGTCCAGAACATAGCAAGGGATATTTTTACAATCTTCCCACACCTATTGTTTTGGGGATTCCTTGGCTTGTTAAACATAATCCGTTGGTAGATTGGCAAAACGGGGAGATTACTGAATGGGGAGATTACTGTCATGAGAACTGTTTAGATATTTCCCTTGCTACTGTCTCTACGGAAATATTACCTGCTTTTCTGTCTGGTTTTGAGGACATTTTTTCTGAGAGGGGCTGTCAGGATTTGCTTCCTCATCGTGCTTATGACTGTCCTATACTACCGAAGTCCAGACTGTATAATCTTTCTGGCCCTGAGAGACAAGCCATGAAGGTAGAGTTGAGCGCGCACTAAAATGCTCGGGTGCTCGAAGCTCAGGCCGAGCTCTCCGTGATACTCGGGTGCTCGACCCGAGCAACGAGCCCAATGTTAGTCTATGGGAGACCCGAGCATTTTTGCAGCGGCACCCCCGGCAGTCTGTAGAAAGCCTAAAAAGTGCCCAAAACGATAGTGACAGTGCTCAAATGACATGGGGACAGCATGGGCATCGCCCCAGGAAGCATTTCTGACCCCCAGGTCACGGCTGTCAACAACGTGGTCAGAGGTATTAAGCCACTTTTACGGGTTCACAATAAAATGTTCAAAAACGAAACTGAAACGGTTTTCCTGTGAAATATGTTAAGGAACTTCCTTTCCAGGGTAAAGACTTTTGTATAAGGTAAAATAAATAACCCCCCAAAAAAATACTCCTCCACACCTTGGGCTATGTTCACAAGTAGCATTTTTTATGCGTTTTTGCACTTTTGTATTGCTTTCAACCATGACAAATGCATTCACCGGCCCTTACTATTCTTAAAGGGTCAGAAGTCGGCCCTCTCTATTGTTAGAAAGCCATCAGCCGGCTATGCTTTGTTGTTCCCATTAATAAAGAGTGTAATAATGTCATTTTAACATTTTACAACCTTATCTGGCCATGTGCTGTGTGACACATGCATACAGTGCTGAAAAGACATGGGAACAGCATGGGGAAGACCCTTGGAAGCATCTCTGACTCCCAGGTCACTGCCTAAAAGTGTGCCCATCAGAAGTGATCCTTGCCGCATCAGAAGATGCAGACTTGCAACTATCCCCGTGCAAGTCCTTGTCCCAGGGCAGTGTTCAATTGTACCTCCCCCATTACTTGCAATGCAAGCGCAAGTATGCAGCCTGCCACCCACCCACCTGCAGGCTGCAATATTATACTGCTAGCTTGCACTTGAAATGGGGCCTTTTAGTTTGGAGGAGGCTGAAGCTGGCCACTACCTCATGTCGACGGCGAGGTCTCCTTACTCAGTCCCCAGCCGCCCGGCGGCCGGGTGTCCACGCTCGTTCCCCAGCCGCCAGGGGGCGGTCGGGTGTCCATACTCGGTCCCCAGCCGCCCTGCGGCCGGGTGTCCACACACGGTCCCCAGCCAAATGGGGGCGGCCGGGTGTCCATAAACGGTCCCCAGCCGCCCCTATTTCTCCACGGAACATCCTCCACACACTTTTCTTAGCCCGGCCTGCTTTAGGGCAGCATTGGACGAGCCCACCAGAGAACCAGACTCCTCCGGAGGGCCCTGGCTTCTCCATCAGGCAAGTTGAGAGTGCCAAGGTGAGGAGCATGATGATGATGATGATAGAAGTTAGCATCTGCTTTGTTTTCTTGGAATGCAAGCGTAAGTGTGCAGCCTGCCACCCATCCACCACCTGGCTGCAATGCTATACTGCTAGCTTGCACTTGAAATGGGGCCTTTTAGTTTGGAGGAGGCCGAAGCTGGCCACTACCTCAAGGCTGCTTTGGCGGCCTGGTATCCATACTCAGTCCCCAGCCGCACGGCGGCCGGGTGTCCATATACGGTCCCAAGCCGCCTGGGGGTGGCCGGGTGTCCATAAACGGTTGCCAGCCGCCCCTATTTGTCCCGGGGTGGCTTATACACAAGCGTGCATACCAAAACATTACCTGTGCCCTCCCCAGTGCATTTAGTGGGAAGGACAGCCTAACCACAAACAGGTGGACAAGTGAATGTGGCCAGGGATGGTCCATCTCACGCCTTCACACTGGGTTAATATTGTGGAAGCCGGGACACAGTTGGACACTGGGATGCAACACGTCCTCCAGACATAGAGGATTGCGGGTCCTGGGTCAATCAGGCTTCAACACAAAGTTCAGAAGGTAAACAGCAGAAGTGGTCGGCCTCCTACACAATGAGTAAATTATTCATGATCATGAGGCCATCCATCTCCTTAGCTTTCTGTTCCTTGGAATGCAAGCGCATGTATGTAGTAGCGGCTAGGCCTGAGGTGGTCAGCGTTTTGGCGCATATCCTACCTCCTCCGAGGATTGCTGGATGTTTTCCTGCTACTATCCCATTTCTATGACTCCCGTTAAAACAAAGCTTCAGGTGATGAATGATGGATGAGGTGATGGCAAAGGAGAAAGAGCAGGAGGAACAGGGACCATTCACATCAATATCAGGCCAGTCAACCACACATGTCTTGTAGGATATGTTTCTGTACCAAAAGGAGCTGTTCGGCTACACAGTTATAGGGCATACAGTGAGTGCAATGCCTACCAAAAATTTCGAGGCACTCCAATGCCCCTTGGAAGTGACATAGAGGTCAGAGGGCCTTAACTAAACCGTTTTTTCCATTTATAGCAACTGGGTCTCCTGTGCACTGTTGGCCTAAGCAGTGAATGGAAGGCTTTCCAAAAATTATGAGGAACTGCAATGCCCCTTGAAACAGACGTGGATTGCAGCGTACTAAAAACCTTCTACCCATTATTGGGGAGTGGGTCTCCCTTAGTGTTCGCCTATGCAATGAAAAGCAAAAGCTGACTAAAATTAGGAGGAAATGCAATGCCCGTTGGAAGAGTCAAGGAGGTTAGAGGTAATTAAAAACAACATTTCAATGCCCCTTGGAAGAGACGTGGAGTTCAGAGTGGTTTAACAAGATGGTTTTAATGCCCCTTGGAAGAGACGTGGAGTTCAGAGTGGTTTAACAAGACTGTTTTAATGCCCCTTGGAAGAGAGGTGGAGGTCACAGTAGCTTAACAAGATGGTTTTAATGCCCCTTGGAAGAGACGTGGAGGTCGCAGTAGCTTAACAAGACAGTTTTAATGCCCCTTGGAAGAGACGTGGAGGTCGCAGTAGCTTAACAAGACGGTTTAAATGCCCCTTGGAAGAGATGTGGAGGTCGCAGTAGCTTAACAAGACGATTTTAATGCCCCTTGGAAGAATGGTGGAGGTCGCAGTAGCTTAACAAGACGATTTTAATGCCCCTTAAAAGAGCCATGCAGTACAGCATATTAAAAACATTATTCCCATTATTGGGGAGTGGGTCTCCCATAGTCTTTGCCTATGCCTTCCAAGCAAAAGCTGTCAAAAATTAGGACGGAGGAACTTGCAATGCTGGCAACACGGACCACGGTCACCCTGGTGGTATAGTGGTGGTGGAGGCTGAGGATAAGGAGAAGAGCAAAATACAGCCGAAATGAGGAAGCGTATACCCATGTGTGGCTGTGAAGCAGTGCATGTGAATACACCTCCCGAAATAACACAGTGGATTTGACTTTGTTACTCTGCTGTCATTTGTTGGTGATGAGAAGTCTGTCCCAATCCAGCCCTTGTTCATTTTGATAAGGGTCAGCTTGTCAGCATTGTCAGTTGACAGGTGAGTGCGCTTATCAGTTATAATTCCAGCAGCGGCACTAAAAACACGCTCCGATAACACGCTAGCGGCAGGGCAGGCCAGGACCTCCAATGCGTACAGAGGGAGTTCATTCCAAGTGTCCAACTTGGATACCCAATAATTAAAAGGCACAGAGGAATCACGGAGGACGCTGGTACGGTCGGCAAGGTACTCCCTCACCATCTTTTGAAACTTTTCACTCCTTGTGAGAATACCCAGCGCCTCAGGGCCTGTAAGCTGGGCGGGTCTCAGAAAACTGTCCCAGAACATTGACAGTGATCCCCTGCCTCTGCTGGATTGGAGTTGCCTCTCTCTCGCCTGTACGCCTTGGTTGGGCAACGAACTGTGACCTCTGCCGCTAGCGCATTCAGATGGGAATTTTTTTAACAGTTCTGCAGCAAGGGCCTTCTGGTACTGCCCCATTTTTGTAGACCTCTCCACCTCAGAAATAAGAGAGTGAAAGTTCTCCTTGTAGCGGGGGTCTAAAAGTGTCACCACCCAGTAATGACTGTCACCCAACATTTTGACAACGCGAGGGTCATGGTTAAGGCAGCGTAACATAAAGTCAGCCATGCGTGCTAGACTGGTAACGGGCAAGACTTCCATGTCCTCACTAAGATGACGACTGACCATGCTCTCCTCCTCCTCCTCCTCCTCCCCCCTGTCCTCAGGCCACCCACGCTGAACCGACTGTATGACAGTTGTACAGGAACTACCGTCTACAGCGCATGATACCAGCTCCTGTTCTTCCTCCTCCTCCTCCTCTCCCTCATTGTCCCCCAATGCACGTTGGGATGAGATGCGGCTGGGCTGTGTGTAATCGCCCGCTACGGCTTCTTGATCCATCTCATCATACTCTGGCTGCAATGCCTCCTCTTTAATTCTCTGCTGAGAGCGTTGCAAAAGACAAACAAGTGGAATGCTGACACGAATGATGGCGTCATTGCCACTCACCATCTTGGTGGACTCCTCAAAGTTTGTCATGATGGTACATATGTCAGACATCCAGGTTCACTCCTGAGGTCTTATGTGTGGAGTCTGACCTGAATATCGACGGCCTTGTTGCAGCTGGTACTCCACAACTGCTCTCTTCTGCTCACAAATCCTTTGCAACATATGGAGGGTAGAGTTCCAAAGTGTGGGGACATCACACACCAGTCGGTGTGCTGGAAGCTGCAAACGCTGCTGCAACACAGCAAGGGCGGCGGAAGTTGTAGCTGACTTCCGAAAATGAGCTGACAGGCGGCGTACTTTGACGAGCAGATCTGGCAACTCTGGGTACGATTTAAGAAACCACTGAACCACGAGGTTAAGCCCATGAGCCAGGCATGGTACGTGTGTGATCTCGCCTCGCCTCAGAGCCGCCACCAGGTTACGGCCATTGTCACACATGACCATGCCTGGTTGTAGGTTCAGCGGTCTCAGCCACAGATCTGCCTGCTCTTTCACAGCTGTCGCCAACTCACAAGCAGTGTGAGGTTTATCACCTAAGCTTATGAGTTTCAGCACAGCCTGTTGCCGCTTGGCTGAGGCAGTACTGCAGTGCTTCCAGCTTGTAACTGATGTTTTGATATCTGAGATGGAGGCTGAACATGAGGAGGAGGAGGAGGATGATGCGCTGGAGCTGTACACTGTGGGGGCAACTCTGACTGACATGGGGCCCGCAATCTTCGGTGTGGGGAGGATGTGTTCCGTCCGAAGGTCCGACTGGGTCCCGGCTTCCACTATGTTTACCCAGTGTGCCGTCAGGGAAATGTACCGCCCCTGGCCACAAGAACTTGTCAACATGTCTGTTGTCAGGTGGACTCTCCCAGTAACTGCGTTGTTGAGGGCACGGCAGATGTTTTGGGACACGTGCTTGCGTAGTGCGGGGATGGCACACCGGGCAAAATAGTGTCGGCTGGGGACCGAGTACCGAGGGACGGCCATCGCCATAAGGTTGCGGAAGAATTCCGTCTCCACCAGCCTAAAAGGCAGCATTTCCAACGCAAGCAGTCATGAAATGTGCGAATTTAGGACTGTGGCCTGCGAATTTCCGCTTTCGTTCAAAGCTCTGGGATATGGACAATTGAGCGCTGCGTTGGGACGTGAACGTGGACGTTGATGCTGTTTCTTGAGAAACTGCCATAACAAGTAAAGACTGAGAGGAGTGGGCATCTTTGCATGCAGTATAGACAGGGGATTGCCTTGCACACACAACAGGGGGTTCTATTGCACGCACAACAGTGGAAGAAGCAGTGGTGACACCCGCTGACACTGGTCGTGGACCCTGGGGTTCGGCCCACAAAGTCGGGTGCTTTGCTGACATGTGCCTGATCATGCTGGTGGTGGTCAGGCTGGTAGTTTTGTCACCCCTGCTGATGCTGGCCTGGCAGGTGGTACAAATGGCCTTTTTGGGGTTATCAGCAGAGTCTTTAAAAAAATTCCAGACTCTGAAAGACCTACCGGTTGTACTGGCAACGTCCCTTGTGTTGGTGTTACGGGGAACGGTTGCCCGCCTTCTGTCTACGGCCACCACACTGCTTCTTCCTGCCTGTTGGGGTACTCTGCCTCCCTCACCCTGTGTGCTGCTGGCTTTGCTCTGCATGTCCTCCTGCCACGTTGGGTCAGTTACTAGATCATCCACCACCTCCTCCTCTTCCACTTGCGCACCACGATCCTCCTCCTCACTTCACGGCAATTGTGTCTCGTCATCGTCCACCTCTTGTGACAAATTAACAGCGTCGACTTCCTGTGGTTCAAATATTTGGCCATTGCTACATGGGATCTCCTCTTCCACCACTTCAAGCGGAGCAGGCGAGGGGCCCAAATATGGAAATGGACCAGTGAACAGCTCTTCAGAGTGTCCAAGTGTGGGATCAGTTGCTGTCTGACGACACTCGGCATGGTGGGAGGAAGGAGCATCAGGATGAGGAGGAGTATGCGGTCGAGACTCATGGCTACTAAAACTTGACCGTGTGGAAGACAGACCGGAGGTGGTGGTGCTCAGGTAACCGGAAGTATAATCTGCTATCCAATTAATAACCTGTTAACACTGATCAGTTCGCAATACTGGTGTTGTTCTGTGCTTCCATAGTAATTTGGTCAAGAACTGGGAGCGAGAAGATGTGGCTGTTGGTTGTGGCACATTTTCACCTTGGCCACTGCCCCGTCCTCTACAAGCACCATCACCAGAACGTCCAGTTCCACGTCCCTTGCCACGCACCTTGCCCATTGTAAAGGAAGCAAAATAGCTTACACTCGCACTATCAATGGAAAAAGGGTAATAAAAAGGAGATTAGAACCGTGGAAGAGGAAAACCACAGTTCTATTTCTCTGGCCTACACCAGAATCTTTTAAACAGATATATTGGTGTCTGAACAGTCACAGACACACTCAATTTTTTTTTTTTGGGGGGGGGGGGGGATACCAAAAGGTTAATAAAATGCGTATTTGGATAGTCTGACTGAGGAAAAAAAAAATACAGGATTTAGATGAAAAAAAAAGGATTTTTCCTGGCCCCTGAGACCGGGGTGATAAGTCCAGCAATTTGACCAGCAGGAGCACACAGGACTGTAATGCAGCGTTTGCTGGTATAACCACTGCGTCTCCTATACAGCCTGCCTGCCTGCCTGCCTGATATCTGGGATGGATATTAGTCCTGAGAAGGACTGTTGTTTTTATTTGGCAGCCTTTACCGACCCTACACTACCTATTTCAGAGTATAAATCTCTCCCTAGCTCAGCAGCACTCTCCCTACACTGTCTGATCCGGAGCGTCTGTGTCCAAGATGGCGGCGCCAATTTTTAAATACTCGAGGTGACGCTGTGCGGCCAGCCAATCACTGTAATGCCCACAACCAACATGGCTGCGGCATTACAGTGTGTGGCAGGCAATCCCTGCATGTTCATTGGCTCTGTAAAGAGCGCCAAACATGCAGGGAGGAGACCTGAGCTCCCGCACGAGTAACCCGGAAATGCTCGGTGCTCGCCGGCAATCCCGAGTAGTGAGATGCTCGGGCAAGTACCGAGCAGTGTCGAGCATGGTCACTCAACACTACATGAAGGATTTCATTGCGGAAAGTCTGGAGAAGGGACATATCAGACCCTCATCTTCGCCCGTGGCAGCAGGGTTCTTCTTTGTGAAGAAAAAAGATGGCGGTCTACGTCCCTGTTTAGATTTCTGGGAATTAAATCAAATTACCATCTGTGATCCATACCCTCTTCCTCTGATTTCTGATTTGTTCAGCCAGGTTGTGGGAGCTAAGGTCTTCTCCAAGTTGGATTTAAGGGAAGCCTACAATCTGGTTAGAATCAGAGAAGGGGACGAATGGAAGACAGCATTCAATACCCCGAAAGGACACATCGAGAGTCTGGTTATGCCTTTTGGTTTGACCAATGCACCTGCGGTATTCCAGCATTTCATGAATTATATTTTCCATCATTTGCTGGGGAGGATTGTGGTGGTCTATCTGGACGATATTTTGGTTTACTCACTAGTGATGAGCGAATGTGCTCGCCACTGCTCAGTACTCACCCGAGCATCACGGTGCTCGAGATGCTCGGCGAGTATTTCCGGGTTGCTTGGCGGGAGCTCGGGTCTCCTCCCTGCATGTTTGGCGCTCTTTACAGAGCCAATGAACATGCAGGGATTGCCTGTCACTCACTGTAATGCCATAGCCATGTTGTTTGTGGGCATTACAGTGATTGGCTGGCCGCACAGCGTCATCAGGTCTATATCAGACCTGGCGCCGCCATGCTCGTCACAGTCTACACTGGAATCAGACAGTGTAAGGAGAGGTGCTGCTGCTGAGCTCGGGAGTGATTTGCTTGTTTATAGTTAGTGTAGGTATACCACAACATATATATATATATATATATATATATATATATATATATATATACACAATATATATCCATCTGAGCTAACAGTCCTTCTGAGGACTAATCCAGCTGCATATATTCAGTGGTGATAGCAGGAGTTAGGCAAGCAGGCAGTGTATATAGCAGACTGCAGTGCATATAGTGCAAGAGGCTCCATTCCAGTTCTGCCTTCTGCTGCTGTTAGACATTTCTAGACAAAGGCCCAGGTTTCAGGGGCCAGGAATATTTTTTTTTTTATCTTAATCCTGATTATTTGCTTAAAGGGCAATTCAGAGAACACCGTTTATCTGCGCCATTTGCTTGTTGCCAGATCATTTCCATATTACAGCAATAAAAATCCAGAAATTTGTAGTGAACGTGGAAAATATTGGCCTCCATTTAACGTTTGTTGCAGTGTGTTAGTGTAGTTATTGACACGAGGTCGCTGTGAAAAATAGTTACCTACAGGCCAGCTATTTAAAACTGTGGTTTTCCGTCACATGGATCACATATCACTACAGTTCAAATCCAGCCATTTGTAGTGAACGTGGAAAATATCGTCCTCCATTTAAAATGGGCAAGGCACGTGGCAAGGGACGGGAAACTGGACGTGATGGTAATGGTGCATGCAGAGGCGGAGGCCATGGGCAAGCTGAAATTGTGCCACAACAAACACCCACATCTTCTCGCCTGACCTTCCTGTCCCAATTACTAGGGGACAGCAGCACACCACTATTGAACCCAGAGCAGTGTGAAAAGGTTATTGGTTGGATAGCGGATAATGCTTCCAGTCACTTAGCCACCACCACCACCACCCTGTCTTCCACAAGTCTCAGTAGCCGTGAGTCTGGACCGGATATTCCTCACCCTGATCCTCCTTCCTCCCACCATGCCGAGTGCCCAAAAAAAACTGATCCCACACTTGGACACTCTGAAGAGCTGTTCACTTTTCCATTTATAGATTCGGGCCTCTCGCCCGGTCCACTTGAAGCGAGTCAAGAGGAGATCGCGTGTAGCGATGCCCAAATATTTGAGCAGCCACGGTCACACAAAGGCGACGGTGGGAAAGTGTCACAAGAGGTGGACGATGATGAGACACAATTGCCAGAAAGTCAGGTGTAGGACCAGGGTGTGGAAGTGGAAGTCGAGGTGGTGGATGATATAGTAACTGACCCAACCTGGCAGGAGGACATGCAGAGCGAGGACAGCAGCACACAGGGGGAGGGAGGCAGAGCACCCCAACAGGCAGGAAGAAGCAGTGTGGTGGCCGTAGACAGAAGGCAGGCAACCGCTCCCCATAACACCAACACGACCGAAGTTGCCAGTACAACTGTTAGGTCTTCCCGAGTCTGGTTGTTTTTTTAAGACTCTGCCGATAACCCCAAAAAGGCCAATTGCACCACCCGCCAGGCACATGTCAGCAAAGCACCCGACTTTGTGGGCCGAACCCCAGGGTCCAGGAACAGTGTCTGCAGGTGACAGCACTCCTTCTTCTTCTGTTGTGCGTGCAAGCCAATCCCCTGTCCATGGTGCATGCGAAGATGCCTCCTGCCCTGCACCTGTCATTGCACACTCTCAAGTAGCAGCATCAAGAAGCACGTCCACGTCCTTGTCCCAGCGCAGCATTCAGTTGTCCCTACCCCAGTCCTTGGAACACAAGCGCAAATACGCAGCTAAAGCTCCACAGGCCACAGTACTAAATTCCCACATTTCGCGAATGCTTGCTCTCGAAATGTTGCCTTTTAGGCTCGTGGAGATGGAAGCTTTCCACAACCTGATGGCGGCGACCGTCCCTCGGTACTCGGTCCCCAGCTGCCACTATTTTTCACGGTGTGCCATCCCCGCATTACACAAGCACGTGTCCCACAACATTAGCCGTGCCCACAACAATACAGTTACTGGGAAAGTCCACCTAACCACGGACACGTGGACAAGTGCTTGTGGGCAGTGACGGTACATCTCGCTGACGGCACACTGGGTTAACATAGTAGAAGCTGGGACCCAGTCAGACCTTGGGACAGAACATGTTCTCCCAACGCCAAGGATTTCGGGCCCTGGGTCAATCAGGGTTGCCCCCACATTCTACAGCTCCTGCACCTACTCCTCCTCTTCCTCTTCAGCATCCATCTCCGAAATGACCACATCAGTCGCAAGCTGGAAACACTGCAGCACTGCCTCGGCCAAGAGGCAACAGGCTGTGCTGAAGCTAATATGCTTAGGTGACAAACTGCACAATGCTGAAGAGTTGTGGACAGCTCTGAAAGAGCAGGCAGATCTGTGGCTCACACCGCTGAACCTACATCCAGGCATGGTCGTGTGTGACAATGGCCGGAAACTGGCAGCGGCTCTGAGGCGAGCTCACACACGTACCATGCCTGGCCCTTGTGCTTAACCTCGTGGTTCAGCAGTTTCTCAAAACCTACCCGTATCTGTCGGATCTGCTTGTCAAAGTACGCTGCCTGTGTGCCCATTTTAGAAAGTCACCTACAGTGTTTCAGCAGCGTTTGCAGCTTCCGGCTCACAGACTGGTGTGTGATGTCCCCACGCGTTGGAACTGTACACTGCAGATGTTGGGAAGGATTTGTGAGCAGAAGAGGGCAGTTGTTGAGTACCAGCATCAACAAGGCCATCGGTATTCAGTTCAGACTCCACACATAAGACCTCAGGAGTGGACATGGATGTCAGACATATGTACCATCCTCCAAAACTTTGAGCGACGATGATGCCATAATTAGCGTCACCATCCCGCTTCTCTGTCTTCTGAAACGCTCTCTGCTCACAATAAAAGAGGATGCATTGCAGGCGGAGCACGATGAGATGGAGCAAGGAACCATACAGGGTGATTACACACAGCCAAGCCTCATTTCATCCCAACGTGGAATGGGTGACAATGAGGAAGAGGAGGAGGAGGAGAAGGAAGAACAGGAGCTAGTCTCCTGTGCTATAGACGGTACTACCAGCACAGCTGTCATGCCGTCTGTTCAGCGTGGATTGCCTGAGGACAGGGAGGAGGAGGAGGAGGAGAGCATGGTCAGTCGTCCTCTTGGTGAGGACACGGAAGTCTTGCCTCTTTGCAGTCTGGCACATATGGCTAAGTTTATGTTACGCTGCCTTTACCATGACCCCCGCGTTGTCCAAATTTTGGGTGACAGTCATTAATGGGTGGTGACACTTATAGACCCACGCTACAAGGAGAACTTTCTGTCTCTTATTTCTTTGCAGGACAGGCCTAATAAAATGGAGCAGTATGAGAATGCCCTTGTTGCGGAATTGGTGAAAAAATTCCCATCTGAAAACGCTGGCGGCAGAGGTCACAGTTCATTGGACAACCAAGGAGTACAGGTGAGAGAGACACAAATGCAACCCAGCAGAGGCAGGGGAACACTGTCAAGGTTCTGGGACAGTTTTCTCAGCCCCTCCCATCGCACAAGCCCTGAGGCGCGGGGTACTCTCACAAGGAGTGGAAAGTTTCAAAAGATGGTGAGGGAGTACCTTGCCGACCGTACCAGTGTCCTCCGTGATTCCGCTGTGCCTTATAATTATTGGGTATCCAAGCTGGATACATGGAATGAACTGGCTCTCTACGCCTTGGAGGTCCTGGCCTGCCCTGCCGCCAGCGTTTTATCAGAGCGGGTTTTTAGTGCCGCTGGTGGAATTATAACTGATAAGCGCATCCGCCTGTCAACTGAAAATGCTGACAGACTGACTCTTATCAAAATGAACAAGGGCTGGATTGGGCCAGACTTCTCAACACCACCGAATGATAGCAGCGTAACATAAACTCAAATCCAGTGTCTTTTTTTTGGGAGGTCTAACTCTATTCCCATGCACCTCTGTCTTCACACCCAGACATGGGTATACGTTTCCTGATTTTGTCTATTTGCTCTTGTCCTCCTCCTTCTCCACATCCTCATCCTCCACCACCATATCACCACCATATCAACATATCTATGTCTCTTGCAAGACGGCATTGGAGTGCCTCCAAATTTTTGGCAGCCGTTGCTTCACTGCATAGGCAAACACTATGGGAGACCCACTTCCTAATAATGGGAACATTGTTGTTAGGAGGCTCTCTGACCTCTACGTCTCTTGCAAGGGGCATTGGAGTGCCTCCAAATTTTTGGCAGCCGTTGTTTCACTGCATAGGCAATAACAGTATCAAAGACCCACTCTTTATTAATGGGAACAACAAAGATGGCTTTCTAACAATAGAGAGGGCCGACTTCTGATCCTTTAAGAATAGTAAGGGCCGGTGAATGCATTTGTCACGGTTGAAAGCAATGCAAAAGTGAAAAAACGCATCAAAAACGCTACGTGTGAACATAGCCCAAGGTGTGGAGGAGTATTTTTGGTTATTTATTTTTCCTTATATATAAGTCATCACCCTGGAAAGGATGTTCCTTAACATATTTCCCAGGAAAATCCATTTTGGTTTCGTTTTTGTATGTTTTATTGTGAGTCCTTAAAAGTGGCGTAATACTCTGACAACGTTGTTGACAGCAGTGACCTGGGAGTCAGAAATGCTTCCAGGGGTCTTCCCCATGCTGATCCCATGTCATTGGAGCACTGTTCCCATCGATTTAGGTGATTTTTAGGCCGTCTGCAGATCACTGGGGGGAGCCGCCTGAAAAATGCTCGAGTTTCAAATGGTCGAGCACCCGAGTATTCCAATTTGCTCGACTCGAACAACGAGTACCCGAGCATTTTAGTGCGCGCTCATCACTATAGCATAGGAGATTGTCCTTTTAGAGTGTGAGCTCTTCTCTTGACAAATACTATAGGGGAGGGGTGAGATGAGCTTCAGGGAGAAATGGTCAATATTTTCTTAATATTTCCCTGACATCTTCCCCTCTTTGTGGTGGTGTAAGGGCTGATTCACAGATCGCCCCTTTAAGCCCACCTCCTGGCCCAACCTTCCTGCTGATCTGACCAGCCATGGACCCAAATTGCCCACCACCCTGACCGACTGGGGATCCATCTTTCCAATCACCCTGACCGGTCCGGGACACATTTTCCCCACATCTCTGACCGGCTTTGGCTATCTTCTTCCCATACTCCTGACAAACAAGGGGACACACCTTCCTGCTACCTTGCCTGGCTATGGGGTCTACCCTTTTACCTGTCATTGTTACCTTGGGAGCCGTGCTCTCTAGGGGGGAGCTATGGCCGGCCATGTCACAGTCCGTCGCGATACAGGTCATCGGCACGGGACCACTTTTCTTATGATCCCCGTGTTTGTTCCCATCCTTTCTCATTGCCTCTGGAGCTGTGCTAGTTATGGGGCAGCTACCACTGACCACGTCACCATCTGGCGTGACCCTGGTCACCTGCACGAGACGACCTGCTTCCTGGTGTCCGTGCCTGCTCCCCTTGCCCCTAACACTTATACTGGCTCGCTTTAGGGGATCCTCAGCAGCATCACCCCGCGGGGTGGGGTGGCTGAGTTCCCCTTTACCACAAGACACATTTTCATTATGCATTATATTGACATTATTGACAGCGGCATCACATGACATATCAGATCTGGGAGGGTTGTCAAGGACATATCGGGCAACCAAACGTCCCAGATCAGTTCCCAATAGCACATTAGTGGGGAGATTCTCCGACACCCCTGCTTCCCTTAATCCCCTCCCCAACCCCCAGTCCAGGAAAACTCGGGCCATCGGTATGGGACGATGAACACCCCCAAACCCGGTGACAGTCAGGGTCTTCCCAGGAATGAGTTCCTCTGGTAACACGAACTCAAGGAGGATTAGGGTACGTTCTGCGCCAGTGTCCTTAAGGTCGAAAGTGACGGTGTTGCCCACGGTAACGGGTTGTAAGTTCTCACGAGCCCGGCCAACCGCCCCACCCACAAAAAGAATGGCGGCAGTAGGCCCGGGGCCCTCAGGTGTGGGGTTCATCTTCTGCCTCTCCGGGCAGACAAGGCTGACGTGACCCGTTTGGTCACAAATATAACATTTATGGGAGTCAAATGCAGGCCGGGTGCTGGAAGATGGGGTAGAACCCGCTGAGGGCCGGCAGGCTGGAACACTGGGGGTGGTTGTAGATTTCCCCCCTTTCCAGCTGGCGGTGGTTGACTTCCGCACCTCTGGTTTGCGGTTGGCCTCATAGGCATCTGCGATCTGGGCTGCTTTGGCGGCTTCCTTTGGCTCCCGGTCCAGCACAAACTGTCTCACCTCCACCGGGCAAAGATGAAGAAACTGGTCCTTCACCATCAGATCCTTCAGGTCCTCGAAGGTGGTAATGGAGAGTGCTCCGATCCACTGCTCAAAGTTGGTTCTGAGCCCGTCTACCACGTCACTGTAGCTGTCATGGGGTCCACATTGGAGGGCTCTGAACTTTTTCCGGTAAACCTCCGGAGTCAGCTGGTACTTTTTTATCAGGGCCTGCTTGATGGCCTCACAGTCTCCATCTTGTTCTCGAGGAAGAGAAGCAAACACCTCCAGAGCTTTTCCTCAGAGCCCTGGAGTTAAGTACCTGGCCCACTGGTCCGTGGGCAGCTGGTACTGTCTGCAGGCCTTTTCAAATCCTCGTAGAAATGTGTCCAAGTCCCTATCCTTTTCCATCACAGGGAAATGCTCAGGACGAGGTTTAAAGCAGTTGGCACTGTTGGACTCACAGGTCTGCGCAGAGGATGGCTCCTTCTGAATCCGGACTAGCTCCAGCTGGTGTTGTCGGTCAGCTTGTGCCTGGCGCTCCCCTCGGTCAGCTTGTGCCTGGCGCTCCCCTCGGTCAGCTTGTGCCTGGCGCTCCCCTCGGTCAGCTCGGGCCTGGCACTCCCCTCGGTCAGCTCGGGCCTAGCGCTCCCCTCGGTCAGCTTGTGCCTGGCGCTCCCCTCGGTCAGCTTGGGCCTGGTGCTCCCTTCGGTCAGCTTGGGCCTAGCGCTCCCCTCGGTCAGCTTGTGCCTGGCGCTCCCCTAGGTCAGCTCGTGCCTGGCGCTGTGCTCGCTCCTGGAATTTCAGGATCAGGTGCAGTCGTCCGTCATGATCGTCTGCGGCGAGCAGCTCCAAGGCCATCTGCAGGTGGGGGTCCACACTACCCTGGCTGCGGGTATGGCGGGCACCATTAAGTATAATATACTTAGTAGAGATCAACCTGTTGCATGAAGAGACATATGCAAAAAAAGAGAGAAGAAATGCCACATGACGGGATCTCAATACAAAAGATATATTTATTTTTGTTATTCTTGTACAAGCGAGCCACAACACACACAATTAAAAACTAATAAAACCCACAAACAACATGTCAAATAGCCCAAGCACAGACTAAGACTAGTGATGAGCGAGTATGTTCTGTGCGAGTATGCTCGGGCCGAGCTCCGAGTAGTTACAGCTGCTCGGTGATATGGTTGAATCGCTCCACATGATTTGTGACTGTTTGACAGCTTTATTACATGTGAGGAATGTGTAAGAAATAGACATCACGTGTAATAAAACCGTCAAACAGTTACAAATCATGCACACGGGAGCGATTCACCCATATCACCGAGCAGCTGTAAATACTCGGAGCTCGCCCGAGCATACTCGGCGAAAGGGTTAACAGAACATACTCACTCAACACTAACTAAGACCCCTCCAAACCATCCTGCTAGAAAGGACATAAGAGAGTGAACAATCACATAGGTATATGGTAATTAGTGAATATATAAGTATACCGGGTGGTTCCAAAAAATCTAAAGTGCTGACGCGTATATGTAGACATCCAGGTTAGCTGCTACTGGAAAAAGGTGCCAAGTCCCCGAATAGGGAAATTGCATATGAAAAGGATTTTATAACATGCACAATGCCGGTAGCAACGTGTTCAGAGGTCCTGCAGGCAAGAAGATGAAAGGCAATGGTAAGCCAAAGTGACATGCCTACCGAGGACAATGTTCAAGCCGTGCATTCAGATAGTGCACTCGTGTGCACAGCAACAACTCAAGAGTGAGTAACGCAAGCACAAAGCTAAACAGTCAGACAGTCATACTGAACCATAGCAGAATTCATGGGTGGATAGAGGATAGTAACCCCACTCGTATCGCCAAAAAATGGCTTCGTCAGGGGAGAAGGATGCCCGGAGTCAAGTGATGAGCAGGAGTGATCCCGCGACCTACTGAGCATGTGCGAACGCGATGAGCACCGCATGCGCATTGGTGCAAATCAGAGTATTAGGCCAGCGCGTGCGCAATCAGAGAAGTCTAATGCTGGCCGTGCGCGTGCGCAATGGCACCGATGGAGCAGCGCAACGCAAGCAGGGGAGCGCCACCATGTAGGAGTCAGGTATGGCAATAAGCATGTATATAAGGAGAGGACCCCAGACTATGGAGGCATAAAAAAGAACACAAAAGGATCTAGTTCTCCATGAAGGTGTACAAATATGTACAGACTAAGGCTGTCATTATGTCAGCAGCGCAGATGTACCAGAAATGTAAATGATAAATTAGAAAAAATACAGAAATTACTTATAAGACCCCAGGCAATAAAGTAAGGAAGAAATATAATATTAATATTGAATTAGATCACAACCCTCAGAACATGTACATCACCAATGCAGCAAAAAAGGGGGGTATACAACAAATCCAATGTAGATGGCGGAAAATAATTCCACAATCTGACGAAGATATGTGATCACATACCAAGGAAAATAACAAAGTAACGAATAATAACAGAAAAACATACACAGATTTCATACATGCAGTCACCAAAATTTGACAATGAACAGCAAAAGCATATAAACAGGAGCGGGGAGCCAAGGAGTATACAGAATATGTTCAGGTTCTGCAGCGGTAAGGCCCAACGAATCATGGCTGGCAGTCACAGGCGGGACCCCTGCAGCAGGACCATCCGGGCCTTGGTTGGCCGCCCCATCATCAGGGCTCTGCTGTCGGACAGGCTCTGCAGCACCTTGTAACAGTTCAGCAATCATCTGGTCCTTGGTTTTACCCGTGGGGTCAATCTGCCTCAGCTCACAGAGGGCGGTGATAGTGGTCTCTGACTGCTGGTGATACCAGTTCTCTCCACGTGTAGCCATTATTGCCAAATAAAAGATAGGATAGAAAAACAAGAGAAGGGGAGGGGATGCAACTGCTACACGTATAGTAATGTCCCAGATAAAAAATATTAAAACACTGAGTCTGATTTCTTAAAACTCTGCACAGAATTCTCGCAAGAACCGTGCAAGTTTTCAGTGACAGGAATGATTGCTCAATCCAGCCACTGATGTTCTGTAATATCCCACCGCTGCCACCAATTTGTCATGGATTCCCACAAGGATCTGCGAGCACATGGTCCCCACTACGCTCTACGTATTTATCGGCAAGCGACCAGTGAGCGTGTGGCGTCACACCTCTGGATTCCAATGCATGGAATATGTGTTTACGCCCTCCGTACGGTAACTGTCAGCTTCACGATAGCCTGATTATTAATATTATTCGCTGCCACCACCGGCTGAGTTTGAAATATAATACAGGCCTGGCCGGACGCCTGTGTTTTGGTAGCGGGTATGGCTTCGGGGAAGGGAACGATTACAGAACAAAAGAAACAGGACTATTACATTTTATATTTAATGCAAAAGGCAGGCAGTGTTATAAAAAATATACAAGATTTTACAAAAGGGGACAATTACAATACATAGGCAATTATACAAAATAATAAGGATTAAAGAAGAAACTTACTCTATACAGTTTGCAGGGACGAATCAGCATAGGTGGAGGGGAGACGCTCCAGATTTGACTGCTACCGAAAGGATTCATTGTTATACTAAATATATACTCCCGGCAAGAATATTGATCAATCTTCCGTCGGCTCTCTTATGCCAAAGGGGAAGATGGGCCCACACACCCCTGTGATGACATCATGTGAGCTTGGGCTCCACCCTTCATGTTTGTATTAAAAATCTGTTTTTTGGGATAACTTAGCACTGGTAAAGCTCTGGGTGGCTTATAGAGTGTGACACGTCTGCGACATAAAAAAAATCTTTTGTGGACTCTGCCAGCCAACAGAAAAAGTATATTTGTTTTACTGTGCATACAGCTGAAGTTCACCCACCAAAAAAATGACAAACTGGGCTAACACAGCTCGCACTATCACATTAGCAAATGGAAAAAAAAGTTTTCTGTGCTCTGCACTCAGAAGCTCTGCATACAGCTGAATTTCAACCCCACAAAATCAAAAAGTGGCCTACAAGGGCTTGCTGGCTTTATCACATTAGCAAGTGCAAAAATAGATTGAAGGTCTGCATGGAGCACAGACAGTACAACCGGTGCACAGCAGTGTTCTGAGCCATAGGCCCTGCTCTTTCTGTCAGAATCTCAATAATTGCACAAAAACCAAAAAAAGGGCTTCAAGGTCGACTTAACAGGTACACAGCACAGGACTTATCTACACTATCTGACTTACACAGAAGCGCCCATCTATCTAGCTAATATCTCTCAGTATACATGACAGAGCACACTCAGCAGCGTCTGTTTCCAGCAGTGACATGGATAAAATGGCGCTGAGGGAACATGGCTGGTTTTTATATGGAGAGGACATGTGATTTCAGCAGCCAATTGCAGAAGCCCTTGTGTCTGGACAGTGTGGATGGTTCCTGCGCTCTGATTGGCTAGCCATGCTTTCCTGACTTAAAGTTACAAGGAAAAAAATACAAAACAGTGCGCCGCTGATCTGACCTGTTCTGGGCTATCACCAGCCCCCTCACTCATCAGCCACGTCCCCCCGCTCATCATACACAAGCACTATGGTAGTGAAACTAAAAAAACATAGTAGTTGCCCTGCAATCACGTTCCCACATTTATTCAGCCAACATTACCGATTTTTACCAAATTTAAGAAATTTTGCTCGCCTCTCCGGTCACGAATCCGAATGTGCCATATTCATGTTGAATTTAAGTTGGAAGATCAGATTTTGAACAAATTCGCTCATCACTAGTGCTGACTACTGGGTTGCCACTCTGTTAGAGCCACATTATAAGAGTAAATTTTGCCAGATGCTTCCCGCCCTGTAAAGGGACCTGAGAATGCTGGAGTATCAAAACAAGCTTTCGTAACGGGGCCGGGAGGTGGAACCTCTGAGCTGCAATACAAAGGGGCAGTCCTTGTAAGGAAGCGGGTGACTCCCAGGGAAGGCAGGCAGGAGGTCACGGCAAGTGACGGGGACAGTCTCTGGGTAGACAGGCAGGAGGTCACGGCAAGTGACGGGGACAGTCTCTGGGTAGAAGGGCAGGAGGTCACGGCAAGTGACGGGGACAGTCTCTGGGTAGACAGGCAGGAGGTCACGGCAAGTGACGGGGACAGTCTCTGGGTAGACAGGCAGGTGGTCACGGCAAGTGACGGGGACAGTCTCTGGGTAGACAGGCAGGAGGTCACGGCAAGTGACGGCAGGATCTCCAGGCAGACGGGCAGAAAGCAAGCAGGTGCTCCCAGGAGAGCGGGCAGACGGACGAGGCGGATACCTGACAGGTAACTGGTGGGCGCTCCCAGGTGAGTGGGCTGACGGAGACAGCAGGTAACAGGCAGGTAACTGGTGGGCGCTCCCAGGTGAGCGGGCTGACGGAGACAGCAGGTAACAGGCAGGTAACTGGTGGACGCTCCCAGGTGAGCGGTCTGACAGACGAGGCAGGTGACAGGCAGGTAACTGGTGGACGCTCCCAGGTGAGCGGTCTGACAGACAAGGCAGGTAACAGGCAGGTAACTGGCGGATAACAGGCTGGCAGGCAGGACAAGAAGTCAGGCTAGCAGCGGGACCTGAGGGCTGAAGCACAGGAAGACACAGTGCAAACAACTTTGCTCGGGCACCTCCATTTTGGAGGAGGTGCCTTATATATGGGAGATCCTCCGGCAATTGGCCGGGGACTCCTTAGGACGGCGCGCGCGGCCCCTTTAAGAGAGAGGGAGCACGCGCACCCTAAGCACAGTGCCTGGGAAGCAGCGCGCGCTGCCAGCAGCGCGGGAGGAGGACACCGAGCACAGAGCAGAGAGGTGAGGGGAACGGCGTCTCTGCCTAGCAGGGGGCAGAGACGCCAATGCTACAGCTTTTACGCATCGTTAACATAGGCTTTCCCCATGATAGCAGTGAGGCACACTGTGTGCATTACAGTTCTACACTTCCAACCTCCGGCACGTCAATCCGTCAATGCCAAAATATTAGCAGCAGCAGAGAAAGTGGCAGAAGCAATTTCTGTGAGTCATTTCACACATTTTTTAGACCAGCTCGTGCACCAGCACAACAGAGTACAAGTCTGACACGTGGTGAACGACTGGAGAGGATGGTGGAGGAGTATCTAGAGCTTAATATGCATACCATCAGGGAGGATTTTGACCCTTTGACATTTTGCTCTTCAAAAATGGACAAGTGGCCTGAGCTCGCCGGTCACGCCTTGGAGGATTTATCATGCCCGGCAGCCAGTGTTCTCTCTGAACATGTCTTCAGCACTGCTGGTGCTGTCCTGACGGATAAGCGCAGCCAGCTGTCCCCTGAAAGTGTGGACTGCCTAACTTTCATCCAGATTAGCAAGTCATGGATCTCCAAGGACTTTTGCACCCCAGTCACAGACTGTACAGACTAGGCGATGTTGTAGTTTTTAGTGTGCTGCATTGATCTCGCGTTATTGCAGTCTGTGACATCTTTGTCGTGGCTTCTGTGCCTGCTGCTGTTGCTGCTGATGTTAACAATAATTATACTAGTTCTACTCTGGGGAAATTGTAGAGGGGAGCACACGGGGCCACTACCATCATGCTGTGTGCCAGAACTATCTTTTCTTTGCCCAATGTCCCCTCTAATATTAAGGACTGAGACCGGAGTGTGTGCTGCAACGGAGGATTTGCTGTACTCGCTGTTACGCCGTCCATTGGACCAGGACCGACACCGACCGCAAGCAAGATAGGAGATCGTAGATCCAGGTTAAAAGACTCACTTTTGCTGTGCAATTCTTCCATACATGGCTGCAGTATACAGATCAAGACAAGTTTTTTGGTTAGTGAAGCCCCCTTGGGAATGTGCCTTTCCAATGTCTGTTCTCGTCCCTTCCTGAGACTCAACATCTTCTACATCTTCTGAGACCTGGCTGAGAAACTCCTCTCTAGAGAAACAGAGGCCTCGCACTGAGCACCTCTCACAGGCCATGAGCCTAGGACATAGCCAGCGTACAGATTCTGTCTCAAATGTGTCCTCATTCTGTTCAGAAAACTTTCACTAGTAGACACTTCTTCACTGCTGATACTGCTGTTGTAGTCTGCTTTCCTTCCTGCTCGGTCGTCCTCCACACTCCGTCTCTCACTATGATTGGGAACAGAACCTACCCCGGTTCTTTGCACTCGGGTCTTGAATCCAGGAATAGAGAGGCCTGGCACAGGCCTCTCCTATCGGCAGGTGTACACTGCCTAATGTTGCTCACTCCTCACTTTCCCCCAACTAGACTGTCTGTAAATGTCAGGAAATGATGTTCTACAAAGCTGCTCTTCTGCTGTAACTCCTCCCGGCTGATGATGTAACCCTTGTCCTGACCCTCTGGTGTCCAAGCAGTGTAGTGCAGCTGAATCCCTGTCTATTGTATGGCCCCCCCTTCTGGACAGACCCCACGCATCCCAGGGACAGCCTTAGGCAAAGCCTATAGGAGAACCGGATACAATAACGGCCATAGGGGTTTCATACAGCAAAACACTCTATCAAATAAATACCTATAAAGACATATAACAATTATTAACCCCATCTTGACTCAACGTCTTCATCACCCAGCCACACCCTACAAAATTGATGCCACTTCAGTGGTGTCAGCCCCTAATTTTTGGAAATGGGGAGACCTCTGGTTGGGTCTCCTTCATGTGTGTTGCCTGTAGCAGTGGGGGTCCCAGACCCCCAGGCCTCCGCTTACTTTCAGTCAGCTACTTATGTTACTATCCTTACATTTTTGTACCAATGTTACTCTATGAAGCTGATGTTTCTGCCACCTGAGTGCGGCCGAGCAGAAGAGCAGCAGCTGTTACATGAGGCATCAGCGGGTCTACACCGCTCCCTCACCCACCTCCTCTTAATGTGGAGTTCAATACAAAGCTGTAAATGCTGCCCCAGACACTAATGCCTCATGCGTGGCCTAGACCCTGATTCCTCAAGCATGGCCCAGAACCTGATGCCTCATGCGTGGCCCAGACCCTGATGCCTCATGCATGGCCCAGACCCTGATGCCTCATGCATTGCCCAGACCCTGATGCCTCATGCATGGCCCAGACCCTGATGCCTCAAGCATGGCCCAGACCCTGATGCCTCAAGCATGGCCCAGACCGTGATGCCTCAAGCATGGCCCAGACCGTGATGCCTCACGCATGGCCCAGACCGTGATGCCTCACGCGTGGCCTAGACCGTGATGCCTCAAGCATGGCCCAGACCCTAATGCCTCACGAATGGCCCAGACCCTGATGCCTCATGCGTGGCCCAGACCCTGATGCCTCATGCGTGGCCCAGACCCTGATGCCTCATGCGTGGCCTAGACCCTGATGCCTCAAGCATGGCCCAGACCCTGATGCCTCAAGCATGGCCCAGACCCTGATGCCTCAAGCATGGCCCAGACCCTGATGCCTCACACGTGGCCCATGGCTGACTGCTGCTGTGCCTTTATACTATTTGTACTCTGGGTCAGTTGATGGCACTTTCCTGGTGTCTGCCCCTAGTTTGAGCTGTTTTGGCAGCTTTCGGCCCCCCTGAAGGTGTTGTCTATGCGTTTGGTGTTGCCTCCTATTGATTGCAATGGGGTTCGGATATGTTCTACACACATGGGGAAGTTCACCGATCTGACCCGATCCTTGAGAGGTTCTCTGATCTGCAGTCGGCCTCCCTGCGCTCGCACCAGCCTCGGGACGTTCTCGGGCGCCGTCTGATCCTCGTTACTGATATTCGGGAGGTCGCCCTGACCCTTCTTCTGTCCGGTTATTTCGGTGACCTGGGTGCGGTTTTATTACTTCACCAGATGTCACCATTTTCTCCGTGTCTGTACATTTATTAACGTAAGAAAAAGAAGTCTTCTAAGGTGACTGTTCACACCACGTTTCTGTGCTCGTCTGTACAAGCGGACATGTTCAGCGAGTCCAGTGACAGGAATGGCGTCCGCTGCTCTTCATCAGCTGGAATCAGATGGAATCCTCAGAAGCGCTGTGTGAACAGAGCCTGAGATTGGGACATGCTTCTGTGCGGAGTCTCCGGCGTGGGACACGTAGGGACGGCCACATCTCTACAAGGCTTCCGGGGTCCGGGCGTTCTTGTTTCTGGATAAGAAACCTCCATTCTTTACACTGCAGGCTGAATTCCAGTGATTCTCTGGATGACACTTGTGGTTGTAAAGCAGAATGAAGCTGCTCCCGGGAGAGGCGGCCGCCATGTGTGACCCTGTGTGCTGAGCCCTCATTAGCGAGGCCCGGGGGAGGCAGGAGATGATGGAGGCCGCTGGGGGCTGCAGGTGCGGGGGGCCGCGATCCCTCTTCTTCTCACACTTTTATCTTCTCTTCATCACTTGTTTGGTCTGAAACAAAAGTACAAAGACTTCAAGATTCCAGCAGCAGATGAAAGGCGAGAAGCAGCGCGGCGGCCGCGGACCCCGAGTGACACTGGAGGGGGCGCTATGCTCGTCAGCCGCATAGTTCCATCATGTATCACGTGACCCCAGCACTACGAAATCATAATGGGCGAGAAAACCGCAGGAATTACCACGAGTGCCGGGGTCTGTTATAAGGTGCTCACTATAAGGCGCTCATTATAAGGTGCTCACTATAAGGTGCTCACTATAAGGTGCTCACTATAAGGTGCTCACTATAAGGTGCTCACTATAAGGCGCTCATTATAAGGTGCTCACTATAAGGCGCTCACTATAAGGTGCTCACTATAAGGCGCTCATTATAAGGTGCTCACTATAAGGCGCTCATTATAAGGTGCTCACTATAAGGCGCTCATTATAAGGTGCTCACTATAAGGCGCTCACTATAAGGTGCTCACTATAAGGCGCTCACTATAAGGTGCTCACTATAAGGCGCTCACTATAAGGTGCTCACTATAAGGTGCTCACTATAAGGTGCTCACTATAAGGCGCTCATTATAAGGTGCTCACTATAAGGCGCTCACTATAAGGTGCTCACTATAAGGCGCTCACTATAAGGCGCTCACTATAAGGCGCTCACTATAAGGCGCTCACTATAAAGCGCTCACTATAAGGCATTCACTATAAGGCATTCACTATAAGGTGCTCACTATAAGGCGTTCACTATAAGGTGCTCACTATAAGGCATTCACTATAAGGTGCTCACTATAAGGCATTCACTATAAGGCGCTCACTATAAGGCGTTCACTATAAGGCGCTCACTATAAGGCATTCACTATAAGGTGCTCACTATAAGGCATTCACTATAAGGCGCTCACTATAAGGCATTCACTATAAGGCGCTCACTATAAGGCGTTCACTATAAGGCATTCACTATAAGGCGCTCACTATAAGGCATTCACTATAAGGCGCTCACTATAAGGCATTCACTATAAGGCGCTCACTATAAGGCATTCACTATAAGGTGCTCACTATAAGGCGCTCACTATAAGGCGCTCACTATAAGACGCTCACTATAAGACGCTCACTATAAGGTGCTCACTATAAGGCGCTCACTATAAGGTGTTCACTATAAGGCGCTCATTATAAGGTGTTCACTATAAGACGTTCACTATAAGGAGTTCACTATTAGGCGTTCACTATAAGACGTTCACTATAAGGCGTTCACCATTAGGCGTTCATTATAAGGTGCTCACTATAAGGCGCTCACTATAAGGCGTTCACTATAAGGCGTTCACTATAAGGTGTTCACTATAAGACGTTCACTATAAGGAGTTCACTATTAGGCGTTCACTATTAGGCGTTCACTATAAGACGTTCACTATAAGGCGTTCACCATTAGGCGTTCATTATAAGGTGCTCACTATAAGGCGCTCACTATAAGGCGCTCAATATAAGGCGTTCACTATAAGGCGCTCACTATAAGACGTTCACTATAAGGCGTTCACTATAAGGCGTTCACCATTAGGCGTTCATTATAAGGTGCTCACTATAAGGCGTTCACTATAAGGCGTTCACTATTAGGCGTTCACCATTAGGCGTTCATTATAAGGTGCTCACTATAAGGCGCTCACTATAAGGCGTTCACCATTAGGCGTTCATTATAAGGCGTTCACTATTAGGCGTTCACCATTAGGCATTCATTATAAGGCGCCCACTATAAGGCGTTCACTATAAGGTGCTCACTATAACGCGTTCACTATAAGGCGTTCACTATAAGGCGTTCACTATAAGGCGTTCACTATAAGGCGCTCACTATAAGGCGCTCACTATAAGGCGTTCACCATTAGGCGCTCACTATAAGGCGCTCACTATAAGGCGTTCACTATAAGGCGTTCACTATAAGGCGTTCACCATTAGGCATTCATTATAAGGCGTTCACTATAAGGCGTTCACTATAAGGCGCTCATTATAAGGTGTTCACTATAAGACGTTCACTATAAGGAGTTCACTATTAGGCGTTCACTATAAGACGTTCATTATAAGGCGTTCACTATAAGGCGTTCACCATTAGGCGTTCATTATAAGGTGCTCACTATAAGGCGCTCATTATATGGCGTTCACCATTAGGCGTTCATTATAAGGCGTTCACTATTAGGCGTTCACCATTAGGCGTTCATTACAAGGTGCTCACTATAAGGCGCTCACTATAAGGCGTTCACCATTAGGCATTCATTATAAGGCGTTCACTATAAGGTGTTCACTATTAGGCGTTCACCATTAGGCGTTCATTATAAGGTGCTCACTATAAGGCGTTCACCATTAGGCGTTCATTATAAGGTGCTCACTATAAGGCGTTCACCATTAGGCGTTCATTATAAGGCTCTCACTATAAGGCGTTCACTATCAGGCGCTCACTATCAGGCGCTCACTATAAGGCGCTCACTATAAGGCGTTCACCATTAGGCGTTCATTATAAGGTGCTCACTATAAGGCGCTCACTATAAGGCGTTCACTATAAGGCGTTCACTATAAGGTGTTCACTATAAGACATTCACTATAAGGAGTTCACTATTAGGCGTTCACTATTAGGCGTTCACTATAAGACGTTCACTATAAGGCGTTCACCATTAGGCGTTCATTATAAGGTGCTCACTATAAGGCGCTCACTATAAGGCGCTCAATATAAGGCGTTCACTATAAGGCGCTCACTATAAGACGTTCACTATAAGGCGTTCACTATAAGGCGTTCACCATTAGGCGTTCATTATAAGGTGCTCACTATAAGGCGTTCACTATAAGGCGTTCACTATTAGGCGTTCACCATTAGGCGTTCATTATAAGGTGCTCACTATAAGGCGCTCACTATAAGGCGTTCACCATTAGGCGTTCATTATAAGGCGTTCACTATTAGGCGTTCACCATTAGGCATTCATTATAAGGCGCCCACTATAAGGCGTTCACTATAAGGTGCTCACTATAACGCGTTCACTATAAGGCGTTCACTATAAGGCGTTCACTATAAGGCGTTCGCTATAAGGCGCTCACTATAAGGCGCTCACTATAAGGCGTTCACCATTAGGCGCTCACTATAAGGCGCTCACTATAAGGCGTTCACTATAAGGCGTTCACTATAAGGCGTTCACCATTAGGCATTCATTATAAGGCGTTCACTATAAGGCGTTCACTATAAGGCGCTCATTATAAGGTGTTCACTATAAGACGTTCACTATAAGGAGTTCACTATTAGGCGTTCACTATAAGACGTTCATTATAAGGCGTTCACTATAAGGCGTTCACCATTAGGCGTTCATTATAAGGTGCTCACTATAAGGCGCTCATTATATGGCGTTCACCATTAGGCGTTCATTATAAGGCGTTCACTATTAGGCGTTCACCATTAGGCGTTCATTATAAGGTGCTCACTATAAGGCGCTCACTATAAGGCGTTCACCATTAGGCATTCATTATAAGGCGTTCACTATAAGGTGTTCACTATTAGGCGTTCACCATTAGGCGTTCATTATAAGGTGCTCACTATAAGGCGTTCACCATTAGGCGTTCATTATAAGGTGCTCACTATAAGGCGTTCACCATTAGGCGTTCATTATAAGGCTCTCACTATAAGGCGTTCACTATCAGGCGCTCACTATCAGGCGCTCACTATAAGGCGCTCACTATAACGCGTTCACTATAAGGCGTTCACTATAAGGCGTTCACCATTAGGCGTTCATTATAAGGCGTTCACTATTAGGCGTTCACCATTAGGAGTTCATTATAAGGTGCTCACTATAAGGCGCTCACTATAAGGCGCTCACTATAAGGCGCTCACTATAAGGCGTTCACTATAAGGCGTTCACTATAAGGCGTTCACTATAAGGCGCTCACTATAACGTGTTCACTATAAGGCGTTCACTATAAGGCGCTCACTATTAGGCGTTCACTATAAGGTGCTCACTATAAGGCGCTCACTATAAGGCGTTCACCATTAGGCGTTCATTATAAGGCGCTCACTATAAGGCATTCACTATAAGGCGCTCACTATAAGGCGCTCACTATAAGGCGTTCACTATAAGGCGTTCACTATAAGGCGTAAACTATAAGGTGTTCACTATAAGGCGCTCACTATTAGGCGTTCACTATAAGGCGTTCACCATTAGGAGTTCATTATAAGGCGTTCACTATAAGGCGCTCACTATAAGGCGTTCACTATAAGGAGTTCACCATTAGGAGTTCATTATAAGGCGCTCACTATAAGGCGCTCACTATAAGGCGCTCACTATAAGGAGTTCACTATAAGGCGTTCACTATAAGGCGTTCACTATAAGGCGTTCACTATAAGGCGTTCACTATAAGACGTTCACTATAAGACGTTCATTATAAGACGTTCACCATTAGGCGTTCACTAGAAGACGTTCACTATAAGGCGTTCACCATTAGGCGTTCACTAGAAGACGTTCACTATAAGGCGTTCACTATAAGGCGTTCACCATTAGGCGTTCATTATAAGGCGTTCACTTTAAGTCGCTCACTATAAGGTGTTCACTATAAGATGTTCACTATAAGGCGTTCACTATAAGGCGTTCACTATAAGGCGTTCACCATTAGGCGTTCATTATAAGGTGCTCACTATAAGGCGCTCACTATATGGCGTTCATTATAAGGCGTTCACTATTAGGCGTTCACCATTAGGCGTTCACTATAAGGCGTTCACTATAAGGCGCTCACTATAAGGAGTTCACTATAAGGCGTTCACTATAAGGCATTCACTATAAAGCGTTCACTATAAGGCGTTCACTATAAGGCGTTCACTATAAGGCGTTCACTATAAGGCGTACATTATAAGGCGTTCACTATAAGGCGCTCACTATAAGGCGTTCACTATAAGGCGTTCACCATTAGGCGTTCATTATAAGGCGCTCACTATATGGCGTTCACCATTAGGCGTTCATTATAAGGCGTTCACTATTAGGCGTTCACCATTAGGCATTCATTATAAGGTGCTCACTATAAGGCTCTCACTATAAGGCGTTCACTATTAGGCGTTCACTATAAGGAGTTCACTTTAAGGCGTTCACTATAAGGCGTATACTATAAGGCGTTCACTATAAGGCGTTCACTATAAGAAGTTCACTATAAGGCGTTCACTATAAGGCACTCACTATAAGGAGTTCACTATAAGGCGTTCACTATAAGGCGTACACTATAAGGCGTTCACTATAAGGCGCTCACTATAAGGTGTTCACTATAAGGCGTTCACCATTAGGCGTTCATTAAAAGGCATTCACTATTAATCCTTCACTATAAAGCGTTCACTATAAGGCGTTCACTATAAGGTGTTCACTACAAGACGCTCACTATAAGGCGTTCACTATTAGGCGTTCACCATTAGGCGTTCATCATAAGGTGCTCACTATAAGGCGCTCACTATAAGGCGTTCACCATTAGGAGTTCATTATAAGGCGTTCACTATAAGGCGCTCACTATAAGGCGTTCACTATAAGGCGTTCACCATTAGGAGTTCATTATAAGGCGCTCACTATAAGGCGCTCACTATAAGGCGTTCACTATAAGGCGTTCACTATAAGGCGTTCACTATAAGGTGTTCACTATAAGGCGCTCACTATTAGGCATTCACTATAAGGCGTTCACTATAAGGTGTTCACTATAAGGCGTTCACTATAAGGCGTTCACTATAAGACGTTCACTATAAGGCGTTCACTATAAGACGTTCACTATAAGGCGTTCACCATTAGGCGATCACTATAAGACGTTCACTATAACGCGTTCACCATTAGGCGTTCATTATAAGGCGTTCACTATAAGGCGCTCACTATAAGGTGTTCACTATAAGACGTTCACTATAAGAAGTTCACTATTAGGCGTTCACTATAAGACGTTCACTATAAGAAGTTCACTATTAGGCGTTCACTATCAGGAGCTCACTATAAGGCGTTCACTATAAGGCGCTCACTATAACGCGTTCACTATAAGGCGTTCACTATAAGGCGTTCACCATTAGGCGTTCATTATAAGGTGCTCACTATAAGGCGCTCACTATATGGCGTTCACCATTAGGCGTTCATTATAAGGCGTTCACTATTAGGCGTTCACCATTAGGCGTTCATTATAAGGTGCTCACTATAAGGCGCTCACTATAAGGCGCTCACTATTAGGCATTCACTATAAGGCGTTCACTATAAGGCGTTCACTATAAGGCGTTCACTATAAGGCGCTCACTATTAGGCGCTCACTATTAGGCGCTCACTATAAGGCGCTCACTATAAGGTGTTCACTATAAGGCGTTCACTAAAAGGCGTTCACTATAAGGCGTTCACTATAAGGCGCTCACTATAAGGCGCTCACAATTAGGCGTTCGCTATAAGGCGCTCACTATAAGGCGTTCACAAATAGGTGTTCATTATAAGGCGCTCACTATAAGGCGTTCACTATAAGGCGCTCACTATAAGGAGCTCACTATAAGGCGTACACTATGAGGTGTTCACTATAAGGTGCTCACTATAAGGCATTCACTATAAGGCGTTCACCATTAGGAGTTCATTATAAGGCGTTCACTATAAGGCGCTCACTTTAAGGCGTTCACTATAAGGCGTTCACTATAAGGCGTTCACTATAAGGTGTTCACTATAAGGCGCTCACTATTAGGCGTTCACTATAAGGCGTTCACTATAAGGTGTTCACTATAAGGCGTTCACTATAAGACGTTCACTATAAGGCGTTCACTATAAGGCGTTCACTATAAGGCGTTCACCATTAGGCGTTCACCATTAGGCGTTCACTATAAGACGTTCACTATAAGGCGTTCACTATAAGGCGTTCACCATTAGGCGTTCATTGTAAGGCGTTCACTATAAGGCGCTCACTATAAGGCGTTCACTATAAGGCGTTCACCATTAGGAGTTCATTATAAGGCGCTCACTATAAGGCGCTCACTATAAGGCGCTCACTATAAGGCGTTCACTATAAGGCGTTCACTATAAGACGTTCACTATAAGACGTTCACTATAAGACGTTCACCATTAGGCGTTCACTAGAAGACGTTCACTATAAGGCGTTCATTATAAGGCGTTCACTTTAAGTCGCTCACTATAAGGTGTTCACTATAAGATGTTCACTATAAGGCGTTCACTATAAGGCGTTCACTATAAGGCGTTCACCATTAGGCGTTCATTATAAGGTGCTCACTATAAGGCGCTCACTATATGGCGTTCATTATAAGGCGTTCAATATTAGGCGTTCACCATTAGGCGTTCACTATAAGGCATTCACTATAAGGCGCTCACTATAAGGAGTTCACTATAAGGCGTTCACTATAAGGCATTCACTATAAAGCGTTCACTATAAGGCGTTCACTATAAGGCGTTCACTATAAGGCGTTCACTATAAGGCGTACATTATAAGGCGTTCACTATAAGGCGCTCACTATAAGGCGTTCACTATAAGGCGTTCACCATTAGGCGTTCATTATAAGGCGCTCACTATAAGGCGCTCACTATATGGCGTTCACCATTAGGCGTTCATTATAAGGCGTTCACTATTAGGCGTTCACCATTAGGCATTCATTATAAGGTGCTCACTATAAGGCTCTCACTATAAGGCGTTCACTATTAGGCGTTCACTATAAGGAGTTCACTTTAAGGCGTTCACTATAAGGCGTTCACTATAAGGCGTATACTATAAGGCGTTCACTATAAGGCGTTCACTATAAGGAGTTCACTATAAGGTGTTCACTATAAGGCACTCACTATAAGGAGTTCACTATAAGGCGTTCACTATAAGGCGTACACTATAAGGCGTTCACTATAAGGCGCTCACTATAAGGTGTTCACTATAAGGCGTTCACCATTAGGCGTTCATTAAAAGGCATTCACTATTAGGCCTTCACTATAAAGCGTTCACTATAAGGCGCTCACTATAAGGCGTTCACTATAAGGTGTTCACTACAAGACGCTCACTATAAGGCGTTCACTATTAGGCGTTCACCATTAGGCGTTCATCATAAGGTGCTCACTATAAGGCGTTCACCATTAGGAGTTCATTATAAGGCGTTCACTATAAAGCGCTCACTATAAGGCGTTCACTATAAGGCGTTCACCATTAGGAGTTCATTATAAGGCGCTCACTATAAGGCGCTCACTATAAGGCGTTCACTATAAGGCGTTCACTATAAGGCGTTCACTATAAGGCGCTCACTATTAGGCATTCACTATAAGGCGTTCACTATAAGGTGTTCACTATAAGGCGTTCACTATAAGGCGTTCACTATAAGACGTTCACTATAAGGCGTTCACTATAAGACGTTCACTATAAGGCGTTCACCATTAGGCGTTCACTATAAGACGTTCACTATAACGCGTTCACCATTAGGCGTTCATTATAAGGCGTTCACTATAAGGCGCTCACTATAACGTGTTCACTATAAGACGTTCACTATAAGAAGTTCACTATTAGGCGTTCACTATAAGACGTTCACTAGAAGACGTTCACTATAAGAAGTTCACTAATAGGCGTTCACTATCAGGAGCTCACTATAAGGCGTTCACTATAAGGCGCTCACTATAACGCGTTCACTATAAGGCGTTCACTATAAGGCGTTCACCATTAGGCGTTCATTATAAGGTGCTCACTATAAGGCGCTCACTATATGGCGTTCACCATTAGGCGTTCATTATAAGGCGTTCACTATTAGGCGTTCACCATTAGGCGTTCATTATAAGGTGCTCACTATAAGGCGCTCACTATAAGGCGCTCACTATTAGGCGTTCACTATAAGGCGTTCACTATAAGGCGTTCACTATAAGGCGCTCACTATTAGGCGCTCACTATTAGGCGCTCACTATAAGGCGCTCACTATAAGGTGTTCACTATAAGGCGTTCACTAAAAGGCGTTCACTATAAGGCGTTCACTATAAGGCGCTCACTATAAGGCGCTCACAATTAGGCGTTCGCTATAAGGCGCTCACTATAAGGCGTTCACAAATAGGTGTTCATTATAAGGCGCTCACTATAAGGCGTTCACTATAAGGCGCTCACTATAAGGAGCTCACTATAAGGCGTACACTATGAGGTGTTCACTATAAGGTGCTCACTATAAGGCATTCACTATAAGGCGTTCACCATTAGGAGTTCATTATAAGGCGTTCACTATAAGGCGCTCACTTTAAGGCGTTCACTATAAGGCGTTCACTATAAGGTGTTCACTATAAGGCGCTCACTATTAGGCGTTCACTATAAGGCGTTCACTATAAGGTGTTCACTATAAGGCGTTCACTATAAGACGTTCACTATAAGGTGTTCACTATAAGGCGTTCACCATTAGGCGTTCACTATAAGACGTTCACTATAAGGCGTTCACTATAAGGCGTTCACCATTAGGCGTTCATTATAAGGCGTTCACTATAAGGCGCTCACTATAAGGTGTTCACTATAAGGCGTTCACTATAAGGCGTTCACTATAAGGCGTTCACTATAAGGTGCTCACTATAAGGCGCTCACTATATGGCGTTCACCATTAGGCGTTCATTATAAGGTGCTCACTATAAGGTGCTCACTATAAGGCGCTCACTATAAGGCGTTCACCATTAGGCGTTCATTATAAGGCGTTCACTATAAGGTGTTCACTATAAGGCGCTCACTATTAGGCGTTCACTATAAGGCGTTCACTATAAGGCGTTCACTATAAGGCGCTCACTATTAGGCGTTCACTATAAGGCGTTCACTATAAGGCGTTCACTATAAGGCGTTCACTATAAGGTGCTCACTATAAGGCGTTCGCTATAAGGTGCTCACTATAAGGCGTTCACCTTTAGGCGTTCATTATAAGGCGTTCACTATTAGGCATTCACTATTAGGCGTTCACTATTAGGCGTTCACTATTAGGCGCTCACTATAAGGCGCTCACTATAAGGTGTTCACTATAAGGCGCTCACTATAAGGCGCTCACTATTAAGCGTTCACTATAAGGCGTTCACTATAAGGCGCTCACTATTAAGCGTTCACTATAAGGCGCTCACTATAAGGTGTTCACTATAAGGCGTTCACTATAAGGCGTTCACTATAAGGCGTTCACTATAAGGCGCTCACTATAAGGCGTTCACTATAAGGCATTCACTATAAGGAGTTCACTATAAGGCGTTCACTATAAGGCGTTCACTATAAGGCGTTCAATATAAGGAGTTCACTATAAGGCGTTCACTATAAGGCGTTCACTATAAGGCATTCACCATTAGGAGTTCATTATAAGGCGCTTACTATAAGGCGCTCACTATAATGCGTTCACTATAAGGCGTTCACTATACGGCGTTCACTATAAGGTGTTCACTATAAGGCGCTCACTATTAGGCATTCACTATAAGGCGTTCAGTATAAGACGTTCACTATAAGGCGTTCACCATTAGGCGTTCACTATAACGCGTTCACCATTAGGCGTTCACTATAAGGCGTTCACTATAAGGCGCTCACTATAAGGTGTTCACTATAAGGCATTCACTATAAGAAGTTCACTATTAGGCGTTCACTATAAGACGTTCACTAATAGGAGTTCACTATAAGGCGTTCACTATTAGGCGTTCATTATAAGGTGCTCACTATAAGGCGCTCACTATAAGGCGTTCACCAATAGGCGTTCATTATAAGGCGTTCACTATTAGGCGTTCACCATTAGGCGTTCATTATAAGGTGCTCACTATAAGGCGCTCACTATAAGGCGTTCACCATTAGGCGTTCATTATAAGGTGCTCACTATAAGGCGCTCACTTTAAGGCGTTCACTATAAGGCGTTCACCATTAGGCGTTCATTATAAGGTGTTCACTATAAGGCGCTCACTATATGGCGTTCACCATTAGGCGTTCATTATAAGGCATTCACTATTAGGCGTTCACCATTAGGCGTTCATTATAAGGTGCTCACTATAAGGCGCTCACTATAAGGCGTTCACTATAAGGCGTTCACTATAAGGTGTTCACTATAAGGCGTTCACTATAAGGCGCTCACTATAAGGCGCTCACTATAAGGCGTTCACTATAAGGCGTTCACTATAAGGTGTTCACTATAAGGCGCTCACTATTAGGCGTTCACTATAAGGTGTTCACTATAAGGCGTTCACTATAAGGCGTTCACTATAAGGTGCTCACTATAAGGCGTTCGCTATAAGGCGCTCACTATAAGGCGCTCACTATAAGGCGTTCACCAATAGGCGTTCACCATTAGGCGTTCATTATAAGGTGCTCACTATAAGGCGCTCACTATAAGGCGCTCACTATAACGTGTTCACTGTAAGGCGTTCACTATAAGGTGTTCACTATAAGGCGTTCACTATAAGGCGCTCACTATTAGGCATTCACTATAAGGCGTTCACTATAAGGTGTTCACTATAAGGCGCTCACTATTAGGCGTTCACTATAAGGTGCTCACTATAAGGCGTTCGCTATAAGGCGCTCACTATAAGGCGTTCACCAATAGGTGTTCATTATAAGGCGCTTACTATAAGGCGTTCACTATAAGGCGCTCACTATAAGGAGCTCACTATAAGGCGTTCACCATTAGGAGTTCATTATAAGGCGTTCACTATAAGGCGCTCACTATAAGGCGTTTACTATAAGGCGCTCACCATTAGGAGTTCATTATAAGGCGCTCACTATAAGGCGTTCACTATAAGGCGTTCACTATAAGGCGTTCACTATAAGGTGTTCACTATAAGGCACTCACTATAAGGCGTTCACTATAAGGCGTTCACTATAAGGTGTTCACTATAAGGCGTTCACTATAAGGCGTTCACTATAAGACGTTCACTATAAGGCGTTCACTATAAGACGTTCACTATAAGGCGTTCACCATTAGGCGTTCACTATAAGGCGTTCACCATTAGGCGTTCATTATAAGGCGTTCACTATAAGGCGCTCACTATAAGGTGTTCACTATAAGGCGTTCACTATAAGACGTTCACTATAAGACGTTCACTATAAGGCGTTCACCATTAGGCGTTCATTATAACGTGCTCACTATAAGGCGCTCACTATATGGCGTTCACCATTAGGCGTTCATTATAAGGCGTTCACTATTAGGCGTTCACCATTAGGCGTTCATTATAAGGTGCTCACTATAAGGCGCTCACTATAAGGCGTTCATTATAAGGCGTTCACTATAAGGCGTTCACTATAAGGCGTTCACTATAAGGCGTTCACCATTAGGTGTTCATTATAAGGCGTTCACTATATGGCGTTCACTATAAGGTGCTCACTATAAGGCATTCACTATAAGGCGCTCACTATAAGGCATTCACTATAAGGCGCTCACTATAAGGAGCTCACTATAAGGCGTACACTATATGGCGTTCACTATAAGGCGCTCATTATAAGGCGCTCACTATAAGGTGTTCACTTTTAGGCGTTCACTATAAGGCGTTCACTATAAGGTGCTCACTATAAGGCGCTCACTATAAGGCGCTCACTATAAGGCGTTCACTATAAGGCGTTCACTATAAGGTGCTCACTATAAGGCGCTCACTATAAGGCGTTAAATATTAGGCGCTCACTAAAAGGCGTTTACTATATGGCGTTCACTATAAGGTGCTCACTATAAGGCGTTCACTATTAGGCGTTCACTATAAGGCGTTCACTATAAGGCGCTCACTATAAGGCGTTCACTATAAGTCGCTCACTATAAGGCGTTCACTATAAGGCATTAACTATTAGGCGTTCACTATAAGGCGCTCACTATAAGGCGCTCAATATAAGGCGCTCACTATAAGGTGCTCACTATAAGGTGCTCACAATAAGGCGTTCCCTATTAGGCATACACTATAAGGCGTTAACTATAAGGCGTACAATATAAGGCGTTCACTATAAGGCGCTCACTATAAGGCGTTCACTATAAGGTGTTCACTATAAGGCTCTCACTATAAGGCGCTCACTATAAGGCGTTCACTATAAGGCGTTCACTATAAGGCATTCACTAAAAGGCGTTAACTATTAGGCGTACACTATTAGGCGTACACTATAAGGCGTTCACTATAAGGCGTTCACTATAAGGCGTTCACTATAAGGCGCTCACTATAAGGTGCTCACAATAAGGCGTTCACTATTAGGCATACACTATAAGGCATTAACTATTAGGCGTTCACTATAAGGCGTTCACTATAAGGCGCTCACTATAAGGCGTTCACTATAAGGCGCTCACTATAAGGCGTTCACTATAAGGCATTCACTATAAGGCGTTCACTATAAGGCGTTCACTATAAGGCGTTAACTATTAGGCGTTAACTATAAGGCGTTCACTATAAGGCGTTCACTATAAGGCGTTCACTATAACGTGCTCACTATAACGCATTCACTATAAGGCGCTCACTATAAAGCGTTCACTATTAAGCGTACACTATAAGGCATTAACTATTAGGCGTTCACTATAAGGCGCTCACTATAAGGTGCTCAATATAAGGCGCTCACTATAAGGTGCTCACTATAAGGTGCTCACAATAAGGCGTTCACTATTAGGCATACACTATAAGGCGTTAACTATTAGGCGTTCACTATAAGGAGTTGACTAATAGGCGTTAACTATAAGGTGTTCAATATAAGGTGCTCACTATAACGCATTCACTATAAGGCGCTCACTATAAGGCGCTCACTATAAAGCGCTCACTATTAGGCGTACACTATAAGGCTTTAACTATTAGGCGTTCACTATATGGCGTTCACTATAAGGCGCTCACTATAAGGCGCTCACTATAAGGCGTTCACTATAAGGCGTACACTATAAGGCGTTAACTATTAGGCGTTCACTATAAGGCGTTCACTATAAGGCGCTCACTATAAGGCGCTCACTATAAGGCGCTCACTATAAGGCGTTAACTATTAGGCGCTCACTATAAGGCGTTCACTATAAGGCGCTCACTATAAGGCGTTCACTATAAGGCATTCACTATAAGGCGTTCACTATAAGGAGTTCACTATAAGGCGTTCACTATAAGGCGTTCACTATAAGGCGTTCACTATAAGGCGCTCACTATAAGGCGTTCACTATAAGGCGCTCACTATAAGGCGCTCACTATAAGGCGTTCACTATAAGGAGCTCACTATAAGGCGCTCACTATAAGGCGTTCACTATAAGGCTTTCACTATAAGGCTCTCACTATTAGGCGTTCACTATTAGGCGCTCACTATAAGGCGCTCACTATAACGCGTTCACTATAAGGCGTTCACTATAAGGCTTCACTATAAGGCGCTCACTATAAGGAGCTCACTATAAGGCGTACACTATATGGCGTTCACTATAAGGCGCTCATTATAAGGCGCTCACTATAAGGTGTTCACTATTAGGCGTTCACTATAAGGCGTTCACTATAAGGTGCTCACTATAAGGCGCTCACTATAAGGCGCTCACTATAAGGCGTTCACTATAAGGCGTTCACTATAAGGTGCTCACTATAAGGCGCTCACTATAAGGCGTTAAATATTAGGCGCTCACTATAAGGCGTTTACTATATGGCGTTCACTATAAGGTGCTCACTATAAGGCGTTCACTATTAGGCATTCACTATAAGGCGTTCACTATAAGGCGCTCACTATAAGGCGTTCACTATAAGTCGCTCACTATAAGGCGTTCACTATAAGGCATTAACTATTAGGCGTTCACTATAAGGCGCTCACTATAAGGCGCTCAATATAAGGCGCTCACTATAAGGTGCTCACTATAAGGTGCTCACAATAAGGCGTTCCCTATTAGGCATACACTATAAGGCGTTAACTATAAGGCGTACAATATAAGGCGTTCACTATAAGGCGCTCACTATAAGGCGTTCACTATAAGGCGTTCACTATAAGGCTCTCACTATAAGGCGCTCACTATAAGGCGTTCACTATAAGGCGTTCACTATAAGGCATTCACTATAAGGCGTTAACTATTAGGCGTACACTATTAGGCGTACACTATAAGGCGTTCACTATAAGGCGTTCACTATAAAGCGTTCACTATAAGGCGCTCACTATAAGGTGCTCACAATAAGGCGTTCACTATTAGGCATACACTATAAGGCATTAACTATTAGGCGTTCACTATAAGGCGTTCACTATAAGGCGCTCACTATAAGGCGTTCACTATAAGGCGCTCACTATAAGGCGTTCACTATAAGGCATTCACTATAAGGCGTTCACTATAAGGCGTTCACTATAAGGCGTTAACTATTAGGCGTTAACTGTAAGGCGTTCACTATAAGGCGTTCACTATAAGGCGTTCACTATAACGTGCTCACTATAACGCATTCACTATAAGGCGCTCACTATAAAGCGTTCACTATTAAGCGTACACTATAAGGCATTAACTATTAGGCGTTCACTATAAGGCGCTCACTATAAGGTGCTCAATATAAGGCGCTCACTATAAGGTGCTCACTATAAGGTGCTCACAATAAGGCATTCACTATTAGGCATACACTATAAGGCGTTAACTATTAGGCGTTCACTATAAGGAGTTGACTAATAGGCGTTAACTATAAGGTGTTCAATATAAGGTGCTCACTATAACGCATTCACTATAAGGCGCTCACTATAAGGCGCTCACTATAAAGCGCTCACTATTAGGCGTACACTATAAGGCTTTAACTATTAGGCGTTCACTATATGGCGTTCACTATAAGGCGCTCACTATAAGGCGCTCACTATAAGGCGTTCACTATAAGGCGTACACTATAAGGCGTTAACTATTAGGCGTTCACTATAAGGCGTTCACTATAAGGCGCTCACTATAAGGCGCTCACTATAAGGCGCTCACTATAAGGCGTTAACTATTAGGCGCTCACTATAAGGCGTTCACTATAAGGCGCTCACTATAAGGCGTTCACTATAAGGCATTCACTATAAGGCGTTCACTATAAGGAGTTCACTATAAGGCGTTCACTATAAGGCGTTCACTATAAGGTGTTCACTATAAGGCGTTCACTATAAGGCGCTCACTATAAGGCGTTCACTATAAGGCGCTCACTATAAGGCGCTCACTATAAGGCGTTCACTATAAGGAGCTCACTATAAGGCGCTCACTATAAGGCGTTCACTATAAGGCTTTCACTATAAGGCTCTCACTATTAGGCGTTCACTATTAGGCGCTCACTATAAGGCGCTCACTATAACGCGTTCACTATAAGGCGTTCACTATAAGGCTTCACTATAAGGCGTTCACTATAAGGCGTTCACTGTAAAGCGCTCACTGTAAGGCATTCACTATAAGGCGTTCACTATAAGGAGCTCACTATAAGGCGTTCACTATAAGGTGCTCACTATAAGGCGTTCACTATAAGGCGCTCACTATAAGGCGTTCACTATAAGGCGCTCACTATAAGGCGTTCACTATTAGGCGCTCACTATAAGGCGCTCACTATAACGCGTTCACTATAAGGCGTTCACTATAAGGCTTCACTATAAGGCGTTCACTATAAGGCGTTCACTGTAAAGCGCTCACTGTAAGGCATTCACTATAAGGCGTTCACTATAAGGAGCTCACTATAAGGCGCTCACTATAAGACATTCACTATAAGGCGTTCACTATAAGGTGCTCACTATAAGGCGCTCACTATAAGGCGCTCACTATAAGGCGTTCACTATAAGGCGCTCACTATAAGGCGCTCACTATAAGGCGCTCACTATAAGGCGTTCACTATAAGGCGCTCACTATAAGGCGCTCACTATAAGGCTTTCACTATAAGGCGTTCACTATAAGGAGCTCACTATAAGGCGTTCACTATAAGGCGCTTACTATAAGGCACTCAATATAAGGCGCTCACTCTAAGTCGTTCACTATAAGGCGCTGTCACGCTGTCTCTGTGTACTGGAGGTAGGGGGCCTAAGCTGACCCTAAGCTGGGGCCCTGACTAATCCCTCAACCTGGAGGTACTGTTAAAGGTACAGAGGTCCAGGCCGCCAGCGTAACCCCTACCTCCTGAGGATCCCTGCACCTAAGTAATCTAGTCCTGAGAAGGACCCCGATCACAACAAAAGGGGACAGGTAATAATATGCCCACACTCAGTACTTAGACGAACGAGACAGTACAAGGGTAAAACCAAAACCACCTTGCATACAAAAACTACACAACTACAACAGAGGGAACACCAACGGGAAAGGAGATAAATGATAAAGCGAGGAAGGGAAAATCACTCCAAATACACTTAGCTCTGAAACTCCAAATACCACGATCCGCTCTGTTAGTCTGCATGAAATGCTTTCACCGACACTTCCCTAACAGACCAGCAGGCATTTGAAGGAGTCTCACTACAGCAGCATTGATTGCAGCTGGGCGAGGCTGGACCTGTCTAGCACAGAGAGAGAGAGAGTTAACTCCCTCACTGCCGAAAAACACAAAGCACCAAAAACTCAGCTGCGAGAAGTCAGGCTGTGTAATCGTGACGATCTTCGTGGCGACACACCCGTGACAGTACCCCCCCTTCTACGAGGGGCCTCCGGACCCTCAGGGCCAGCTTTATCCGGGTGAGTCGTGTGGAAGGCCCGAACTAATCGGTCTGCGTTAATATCCGACGCAGGAACCCACATCCTCTCCTCAGGACCATACCCCTTCCAATGAACCAGGTACTGAAGGGACCGGCGATTAAAGCGTGAATCGATGACCCTCGATACCTGGAACTCCAAGTTACCATTGACCACCACTGGAGGGGGAGGTAAAGGTGACGGTATCACCGGCGCCACATACCTCTTAAGCAACGATCTGTGGAACACGTTGTGAATTTTAAACGTAGGGGGGAGGTCAAGACGGAATGCCACCGGATTAATTATAGAACTGATCCTGTACAGCCCGATGAACCTGGGACCCAGTTTCCAGGAGGGAACCTTAAGTTTTATATTCCTGGTAGACAACCATACCCGATCGTTCACACTTAGGTCCGGACCAGACACTCTCCTCCTATCAGCCATACGTTTGTATCGGTTCCCCATAGTATTCAGATTCTTCAGCACCCCTCCCCATACTGAAGCGAGTGATGAGGAAAATCGTTCCTCCTCAGGAACCCCCGAAGAGCCCCCCCTACTGAAAGTACAAAACTGGGGGTGAAAACCATATGCCCCAAAAAACGGGGACTTACCAGTGGACTCGCTCCGCCTATTATTAAGAGCAAACTCCGCCAGAGGTAAGAAAGAAGCCCAGTCCTCCTGGTTCTCTGACACAAAACACCGGAGATATGTCTCCAAGCTCTGGTTCATACGTTCCGTCTGACCATTGGTCTGAGGATGAAAAGCCGATGAGAACGACAAATGCATCCCCCGCCGTGCACAAAACGCCTTCCAGAATTTGGACACAAACTGAGACCCCCGATCTGACACCACCTCGGAGGGTACCCCGTGAAGCCTCACAATCTCCCCAATGAACACCTGCGCAAGAGTTTTAGCATTAGGAAGAGCAGGAAGAGCGATAAAATGTGCCATCTTGCTGAACCTGTCCACTACAACGAGTATGACCGTTTTACCCGAAGACGGAGGGAGGTCCGTAATAAAGTCCATAGACAGATGAGTCCAAGGACGCTCCGGGATCTTCAAAGGTAAGAGGGCCCCAGACGGACGGGTATGTGAGGTCTTAGAGCGCGCACAAACCCCACAGGACGCGACAAAAGTTACCACCTCCTTATGTAAGTTAGGCCACCAAAACCGACGCGAGAGGAGATCCACAGTTGCTTTACTCCCCGGGTGTCCCGCAAAAACTGAGTTATGGTGTGCCTCGATCACCTTTTGTCGCAACTGATCTGGAACAAACAGTCTTCCCGGAGGTCCAACAGGGGCGTCCCCCTGAGCCTCCAATACCTCCTCCTCAAGCTCAGAGCATACTGCCGACACCACCACTCCCTCCTGAAGGATAGGAATCGGGTCGTCCGTATTCCCGGCCCCAGGGAAACTACGAGATAAGGCATCCGCCTTTACATTTTTTGACCCAGGACGATATGTAACGACAAAATTAAACCTGGTAAAAAACAATGACCACCTAGCTTGTCTGGGATTCAGACGTTTCGCGGACTCCAGATATAGCAGGTTCTTGTGATCGGTGATGACGGTGACCGGATGGACTGCCCCCTCTAAAAAATGGCGCCACTCCTCAAAAGCTAACTTAATGGCCAAGAGTTCCCTATTGCCGACATCGTAATTCCTCTCAGCGGACGACAATTTTTTAGAGAAAAAGGCGCACGGATGCCACTTACCAGGGGACGAACCTTGTGACAATACTGCTCCCACCCCTACCTCGGAAGCGTCTACCTCTACAATGAATGGCTGTGACGCATCAGGTTGAATGAGTATGGGTGCCGAGGCAAAACATTTTTTCAAGGAGGAGAATGCTTGACAAGCCTTGTCAGACCACCTAGAAAAATCCGTCCCCTTTTTAGTCATGTCTGTGAGAGGCTTAACCATGGACGAGAAATTACGAATGAACTTCCGGTAATAATTAGCAAACCCCAGGAAACGTTGTAGTGCCTTAAGATTCTCTGGCCGATCCCACTCAAGAACTGCCCGCACTTTCCCAGGGTCCATACGAAAACCGGACGCTGAAACCAGGAAGCCTAAAAACTGGAGTTCCTGTACGGCGAACACACACTTTTCCCATTTGGCATACAGTTTATTATCCCGCAAGATCTGTAACACCTGCCTAACGTGCTCCTGATGAGACACCAGATCCGGCGAGTAAATTAAGATATCATCCAGATATATGACAACAAACTGTCCCACCAGGCGGCGAAAAATGTCATTAACAAAGTGTTGGAACACCGCGGGGCATTAGTCAGACCGAATGGCATGACAAGGTTCTCATAATGCCCCTCCGGAGTGTTAAACGCCATCTTCCACTCATCCCCCTCCTTCATCCTAATCAGATTGTACGCCCCCCTGAGATCCAACTTAGAGAACCATTTGGCGCCCACGATCTGATTAAAGAGATCGGGAATAAGTGGGAGCGGATACGGATCTCGGACCGTAATCCGATTAAGTTCACGGAAATCCAGGCAAGGGCGTAGGCCTCCATCTTTCTTCTTAACAAAGAAGAACCCCGCGGCCACCGGTGAAGATGAAGGTCTAATATGCCCCTTAGCCAGACTTTCTGAAATATAATCCTTCATGGCCTGCCTCTCAGGACCAGAAAGGTTATACAACCTAGCTTTAGGTAACTTGGCCTCAGGGAGCAGTTTTACAGAACAGTCATACTCGCGATGAGGAGGTAGTTCCTGACACCCTTTCTCCGAGAATACATCCTCAAAGTCCGCCAGAAATGGAGGTAAGACCCTAGGAGTAACCGCACCGATGACCGTATTCATGCAGTTTTTATTACAGAATTTACTCCATTGGCTTATCTCTCTGGATTGCCAATTAATAACCGGGTTATGCTTAGTTAACCAAGGAAGGCCCAACACTATAGGAGTGGGAAGACCCTCCAACACGTAGCAAGACAACAGTTCTTTATGTATCGCCCCCACTTGAAGTTTTACGTTATGCACAGCTTGCAAAAAACTTCCCTGACCGAGAGGCCTGGCATCGATCGAGAATATGGGGATGGGTTTAGCCAACTCACTCAATCGCATACCTTGAACCCGGGCAAACCGAGCGTCCACCAGATTAGCCCCGGCCCCACTATCCAGAAGAACAGATATCCTCTCAGTTCTCGTACCCACCACCACCTCCGCCGGTACGAGAAACTGAGACGAACCTAGGGACGAAATACCTACTCCCAGATTGCCGTCCACCACACAACCTGGGATCAACAGTTTTCCGACGACTCTTCACTCTGCAAGGGACGGGATGGACACCCCCCAATAAAATGTCCCTTACTCCCGCAGAAGAAACACCTTCCTGTCTTATGGCGCACCACCGGTCCCCTCCCCCGAAATGATGTCCCTCCTAATTGCATAGGCTCCTCTGGACTGACCAGGGGAACCACCATATGAGGGGACCTTGTAGGAGGTGGAGTCATCACAGGGGGTGGAGTTATCCCGCACCTCTCCCGAAGCCGTCTGTCAATGCGAATAGCAAGGGCCATAGCGGCTTCCAGTGACCCGGGAGAGTCATACTGTGCCAACACATCCTGCAATTTGTCGGATAAACCTTGACAAAACTGGCTCCTAAGAGCCGGGTCATTCCACTGGGTGTCAGTGGCCCACCTACGGAACTCCGAACAGAGTTCCTCCGCCGGACGATCTCCCTGCTGGATCCTACGTAACTTAGATTCAGCAAGGGAGATCCGATCTGGGTCATCATATACGAGTCCCAGAGCAGCAAAAAACCTATCCACTGACTGGAGAGCCGGGGAGCCCGGGGGAAGAGAGAACGCCCAAGATTGTGGGTCCCCTTGTAGGAGCGAGATGACAATTCCCACCCTTTGTTCTTCACTCCCCGATGACCGAGGCCGCAGCCGAAAGTACAACTTGCATGCCTCTCGGAAAACAAAAAACTTGTCCCGCCCCCCAGTGAACCTGTCAGGGAGAGCTACTTTAGGTTCTGGTCCGGCTTGCTCCTGAGGATACAAAACCTTGGACCTAACGTCCGCCAGCTCCATGGACAAACCCTGCAACTGCCGAGCTAGACCGGCTACTGGATCCATGGTAGCTGGAGAAAATCTAAGTGGTCGGTGAAAATGTCACGCTGTCTCTGTGTACTGGAGGTAGGGGGCCTAAGCTGACCCTAAGCTGGGGCCCTGACTAATCCCTCTACCTGGAGGTACTGTTAAAGGTACAGAGGTCCAGGCCGCCAGCGTAACCCCTACCTCCTGAGGATCCCTGCACCTAAGTAATCTAGTCCTGAGAAGGACCCCGATCACAACAAAAGGGGACAAGTAATAATATGCCCACACACAGTACTTAGACGAACGAGACAGTACAAGGGTAAAACCAAAACCACCTTGCATACAAAAACTACACAACTACAACAGAGGGAACACCAACGGGAAAGGAGATAAATGATAAAGCGAGGAAGGGAAAAATCACTCCAAATACACTTATCTCAGAAACTCCAAACACCACGATCCGCTCTGTTAGTCTGCATGAAATGCTTTCACCGACAACTTCCCTAACAGATCAGCAGGCATTTGAAGGAGTCTCACTACAGCAGCATTGATTGCAGCTGGGCGAGGCTGGACCTCGTCTAGCACAGAGAGAGAGAGAGTTAACTCCCTCACTGCCGAAAAACACAAAGCACCAAAAACTCAGCTGCGAGAAGTCAGGCTGTGTAATCGTGACGATCTTCGTGGCGACACACCCGTGACAGGCGCTCACTATAAGTCGCTCACTATAAGGCGTTCACTATAAGGTGCTCACTATAAGGCGCTCACTATAAGGCGCTCACTATAAGGCATTCACTATAAGGCGCTCACTATAAGGTGCTCACTATAAGACGTTCACTTTAAGGCGCTCACTATAAGGCGTTCACTATAAGGCGCTCACTATAAGGCGTTCACTATAAGGAGTACACTATAAGGCGTTCATTATAAGGCGTTCACTATAATGCGCTCACTATAAGGAGCTCACTATAAGGCGTTCACTATAAGGCGTTCACTATAAGGCGCTCATTATAAGGCGTTCACTATAAGGTGTTCACTATAAGACATTCATTATAAGGTGTTCATTATAAGGCGTTCACTATAATGCGCTCACTATAAGGAGCTCACTATAAGGCGTTCACTATAAGGCGTTCACTATAAGGTGTTCACTATAAGGTGTTCACTATAAGGCATTCATTATAAGGCGCTCACTATAAGGTGTTCACTATAAGGCGTTCACTATAAGGCGCTCAGTATAAGGCGCTCATTATAAGGCGTTCACTATAAGGCGCTCACTATAAGGTGTTCACCATAAGGTGTTCACTATAAGGCATTCATTATAAGGCACTCCCTATAAGGCGTTCACTATAAAGTGCTCACTATAAGGTGTTCACTATAAGGTGTTCACTATAAGGCATTCATTATAAGGCGTTTACTATAAGGTGTTCATTATAAGGCGTTCACTATAAGGCGTTCACTATAAGGCATTAACTATTAGGCGTTCACTATAAGGCGTACACTATAAGGCGTTCACTAATAGGCGTTAACTATAAGGCGTTCACTATAAGGTGCTCACTCTAACGCATTCACTATAAGGCGCTCACTATAAAGCGTTCACTATTAGGCGTACACTATAGGGCGTTAACTATTAGGCGTTCACTATAAGGCGTTCACTATAAGGCGCTCACTATAAGGCGCTCACTATAAGGCGTTCACTATAAGGCGTACACTATAAGGCGTTAACTATTAGGCGTTCATTATAAGGCGTTCACTATAAGGCGTTCACTATAAGGCGTTAACTATTAGGCGTTCACTATAAGGCGTTCACTATAAGGAGTTCACTATAAGGCGCTCACTATAAGGTGTTCACTATAAGGCGTTCACTATAAGGCATTCACTCTTAGGCGTTCACTATAAGGCGTTCATTATAAGGCGTTCACTATAAGGCGTTCACTATAAGGTGTTCACTATAAGGCGTTCACTATAAGGCGTTCATTATAAGGCGCTCACTATAAGGTGTTCACTATGAGGCGTTCACTATAAGGCGCTCACTATAAGGCGTTCACTATAAGGCGTTCACTATAAGGCATTCACTATATTGCGCTCACTATAAGCCGTTCACTATAAGGCGCTCACTATAAGGAGCTCACTATAAGGCGTTCACTATAAGGTGCTCACTATAAGGTGCTCACTATAAGGCATTCACTATAAGGCGTTCACTATAAGGCGCTCATTATAAGGCGCTCACTATAAGGCGTTCACTATAAAGCGTTCACTATTAGGCGTTCACTCTAAGGCGCTCACTATAAGGCATTCACTATAAGGCCTTCACTATAAGGAGCTCATTATAAGGCGTTCACAATAAGGCGTTCACTATAAGGCATTCACTATAAAACGTTCGCTATTAGGCGTTCACTATAAGGCGTTCACTATAAGGCGCTCACTATAAGGCGTTCACTATAAGGCGCTCACTATAAGTCGTTCACTATAAGGAGCTCATTATAAGGCGCTCACTATAAGGCGTTCACTATAAAGCGTTCACTATTAGGCGTTCACTATAAGGCGCTCACTATAAGGCGTTCACTATAAGGCGTTTACTATAAGGCGTACACTATAAGGCGTTCACTAATAGGCGTTAACTATAAGGCGTTCACTATAAGGTGCTCACTATAACGCATTCACTATAAGGCGCTCACTATAAAGCGTTCACTATTAGGCGTACACTATAAGGCGTTAACTATTAGGCGTTCACTATAAGGCGTTCACTATAAGGCGCTCAGTATAAGGCGCTCAGTATAAGGCGTTCACTATAAGGCGTACACTATAAGGCGTTAACTATTAGGCGTTCACTATAAGGCGTTCACTATAAGGCGTTCACTATAAGGCGTTAACTATTAGGCGTTCACTATAAGGCGTTCACTATAAGGTGTTCACTATAAGGAGTTCCCTATAAGGCGCTCACTATAAGGTGTTCACTATAAGGCGTTCACTATAAGGCATTTACTCTTAGGCGTTCACTATAAGGCGTTCATTATAAGGCGTTCACAATAAGGCGTTCACTATAAGGTGTTCACTATAAGGCGTTCATTATAAGGCATTCACTATAAGGCGTTCACTATAAGGCGTTCATTATAAGGCGCTCACTATAAGGTGTTCACTATGAGGCGTTCACTATAAGGCGCTCACTATAAGGCGTTCACTATAAGGCGTTCACTATAAGGCATTCACTATATTTCGCTCACTATAAGGCGTTCACTATAAGGCGCTCACTATAAGGAGCTCACTATAAGGCGTTCACAATAAGGTGTTCACTATAAGGTGCTCACTATAAGGCGTTCACTATAAGGCGCTCATTATAAGGCGCTCACTATAAGGCGTTCACTATAAAGCGTTCACTATTAGGCGTTCACTCTAAGGCGCTCACTATAAGGCATTCACTATAAGGCCTTCACTATAAGGAGCTCATTTATAAGGCGTTCACTATAAGGCGTTCACTATAAGGCATTCACTATAAAACGTTCGCTATTAGGCGTTCACTATAAGGCGTTCACTATAAGGCGCTCACTATAAGGCGTTCACTATAAGGCGCTCACTATAAGTCGTTCACTATAAGGAGCTCATTATAAGGCGCTCACTATAAGGCGTTCACTATAAAGCGTTCACTATTAGGCATTCACTATAAGGCGCTCACTATAAGGCGCTCACTATAAGGCGTTCACTATAAGGCGTTCACTATAAGGCGCTCACTATAAGGCGTTCACTATAAGGCGTTCACTATAAGGCGTTCACTATAAGGCGCTCACTATAAGTCGTTCACTATAAGGCGTTCACTATAAGGCGTTCACTATAAGGCATTCACGCTTAGGCGTTCTCTATAAGGCGTTCACTATTAGGCAGTCACTATAAGGCGTACACTATAAGGCGCTCACTATAAGGCGTACACTATAAGGCGTACAATATAAGGCGTACACTATAAGGCGTTCACTATAAGGCGTACACTATAAGGCGCTCACTATAAGGTGCTCACTATTAGGCGTTCACTATAAGGCGTTCACTATTAGGCGTTCACTATAAGGCGCTCACTATTAGGCGTTCACTATAAGTCGTTCACTATAAGGCGCTCACTATTAGGCGTTCACTATAAGGCGTTCACTATTAGGCGTTCACTATAAGGCGTACACTATAAGGCGCTCACTATAAGGTTTTCACTATAAGGCGCTCATTATAAGGTGTTTGACGCGCCCCCTGGGCCGTGGGGATACCCGGAGCCGGGCCAGTAGATGCTGGGGGTTGTAGTCACCGTGGCGGTGACCCGGTCCGTGACCCAAGTGATCAATCCAAGGCTTATTATATGTGTATAGGTTATAATGTCCGACTACGCCACCTGTGGATTGCGGTTATGGGTAACCGCCGCTGCGGAGCAGTCCGCTGAAGCTGGTGGTATGTGCAGCAAGGTGATGTGACTCCCCACAGGAGGAGTGGAGCTTCAGGGCAGCGTGTAAGGATGATGATGGTGATAGTACAGGGTAGCAGTAATAACAACACAGAGTCTTTGCAGTGCAGTCCCAGGGTCTTTACTGTTAGCAAGGATATAGGCCCCAACGGGAGTACTGGCTAGTGGTGAAGGCCTGGTCAGTTTGGGAGCAATCCTAGAGCCCTCCTGGCCAGGTGGAGTTGTAGGCCTGCCGTTCTGACTGTACTCTTTGGCTATCCCGCTTATAGTCGTGTTGTAGCCCACGTCCCTGAGTGTAACGTGCTGTGCTCACCCATATGGCTGGCGACTCGGATCGCGTGTATTCCTCGCTCCTCTGTGGTGGTACTGGTCCTTTCGTGTGGCTGAGCCTCCGGGCTTCTGATGGGCCAGGAGACCTGCAATCTCCTGCCTTGCGGTATCTGCTGCTGGGTGTACAATCCCCACAGCCTCGGACTCCGGTGTCCGGTCCTCTGTATGGACAATCCAGGACGAGCTATCTGCAGCTCCAGTCCGTGGCTTCTTACTCCTGTGTCCTCAACTCGACTACCGGCCCTGTCTGAGCTAACCCCGTCTCCAGATCCAGTTATGAAGGGCAGGATCCTCCCCTGGTCTGGGGCAGGAGGTGTTGCATGTAGTGTGTTCCCTGACCAGGAAACCCCTGTTTTGCTCCCAGACATGGCATTACTACCACTGTGACAACCAGACCCTTTTGGGTGCCACATTTTCCCCTAGTAAATTTCAGTACTCCGGGACTGAGCATATTTTGCAAAAATACAACAGGTAACAATACATTAACATATTTACAACCATTAGAGTCTTTAGAGGTCACGGTATCATCCGCAACCAGGTGTCCATTTCACTGAAACAAGGTGCAATCTGAGGGACCCGTCCCAAACCCTCAACGTAGGCCCTGGGGTGGCTGCAGGGCATTGATGATCCGGAGTTGGACCATGTATTCAGCCACCTCCACGGGTTTTTGTTCAGTGGTCTGCTGAAAAGGGGCACTTTACAGGTGCAACTATTTACAAGGTAAGGTTTTGGTTACTCATCGTCCATAACCTGAAAGTCTTTTTGGACCCTGTCGGGTAACTGGGAAAACATGGATAACACACACATAAAACAATTCAACATTACAGTTATAGCTACATTTATATTTTCCAACGAGCAGGAATTTGACCTCTGGTGCTTCTGGTAGACCTGCGTAACACACTGTCTGTCTGTGTTCTACCTTGGTCCCCTGTATTTACCCCTGGTGTGGTGGGCTCAATGTTCACCTCACTACAGGTGTTTGGAGGTGTCTCTGGTAGGTTGGGCAGCTTCCTACGGATCCTTTGGCTTACCGTGGGTACGGCAGGTTCGCTACTAGCAGAGGGTAGATTCTCCTGGTCTGCTGATGAGGAATCTTCTGTCTCTGGGGCCAATGGTTCTTCCAACTCTACTGGGACTTCTTCAGCTTCCTGAGGAGCTGGCTGGAGGAATGTAAGGACTGGTACAACAATGGCGTTATTCACTTGTGTCCATGACCGTGGAAATTCTCCGAGTACCGTGCTGACCATTTCTTCCACTTCCTCTGCGGGTTGAGGGATATCCTGGTCTTCTTCAGCATGCTGCAGCTGCTCGGGACATTTCTTCAGGTGGTCTCTGGAAACTGTGGCTGTTGTTTCCCCTCCGTCCTTACTTATGAGGTACACCTTAGGGTTATCATGGTTTGAGGGCAGGATGGTGTACGGCTCTTTTTCCCACTGGTCATCCAACTTGTGGAGTCGCCTCTTACTCTTTAGGACTTGCTCTCCAGGTGACAGGGGAACAGCAGGTTCATGTTGATTATAAGTCTTCTCTTGCTTTTCTCTTGCTTGGGACAGACTTCTTTCAACACTTTCCTGTACCTTGCGGTATTGCTGTTGCCGCTCAGTATCCCAATCTGCGTCTGGTGAGGCGTCCTCTGGTTTCAGAACTCCCATATCCAGGTCGATGGGCAGCTTACCAGGTCTTGCCTTCATCAGGTAAGCAGGTGTGCAATTGGTGGAATTCACTGGGATATGATTGTAGAGATCCACCAAGTCCGGCAACTTTTCTGGCCACAGGCTGCGTTCCTCCAGGGGCAACGTCTTCAGTAGGTCTATCACCACCTGATTCATCTTTTCACACATCCCGTTGGTCTGGGGGTGATAAGGAGTTGTCCTGATCTTCTTGCAGCCGTACAGGTTGCAGAATTCCTGGAATACTTCTGCTTCGAAGGCCGGACCTTGGTCAGTTAGAACACGTTCTGGGTAACCATGCGGGCGGCAGAAGTGCTGTTGGAAAGCTCTGGCTGCTGTCTGAGCCGTTTGGTCCTTGACTGGCACTACTACCAGGAACCGGGAGTAGTGGTCTACGATGGTGAGAGCGTAGACATAGCCTGACCTGCTTGGGGATAGCTTCACATGGTCCAGGGCTACCAGTTCGAGTGGCTGCTTGGTGATGATGGGCTGCAGGGGAGCCCTCTGGCTGTCACGGTCTTTTCTTCTCAGGTTGCATGGTCTGCATTCTCGACACCACCTCTCGATGGTTGTCCTCATGCCAACCCAATAGAACCGTTCACTAGCAGGACTTCCAGCTTTTTCCATCCAAAATGTCCCGCTCCATCGTGGTACGCTTCCAGGACCATAGACGCATCTCGCCTCAGGACTACCACCTGCCAGACCAGCTCATGTGTCCGGGAGTTGACAGTTCTTCGACACAGCTTCCCTTCATAGATGAACAGCTTACTCTTTTCTTTCCACAGCTGTTTGGTCTCTTCAGGAGCATCTGAATCAGGGTATGAGTCCGCTTGTGTCAGCAACTCTTTGACTAGGCGGACAGCCGGGTCACTGTCTTGCGTTTCTGCCCATCCGTGGTGTGGCAATGGATTGAATGTTGTCTCCCTGTTGGCAAAGCACCGGTTCTTCACACAATGGGAGCACTGCTTTATTCCATGGCGGTGGAAAGCGGGGATCTCTATCTCTTCCAATTCTTCTGGGTCTTCTCCCCCGTCTGGCAAGTTAGGCATCCTGGACAGCGCATCTGCGTTTGCATTCTTGTGTCCTGCCCGGTACTTGATAGTGAATTCGTAATTAGACAGTCGGGCCATCCATCTTTGTTCCAGGGCACCAAGTTTTGCAGTGTCCAGGTGTGTCAGCGGGTTATTATCTGTGAAGACGGTGAATTTGGAGGAGGCGAGATAATGTTTGAAGCGCTCCGTCACAGGCCAAACGATGGCAAGGAACTCCAACTTGAAAGAGCTGCAGTTTTCTGGGTTCCTTTCTGTGGGCCGGAGCTTCCTACTGGCGTAGGCTATCACCCTTTCTCTGCCTTGTTGGATCTGGGACAGCACCGCTCCTAGTCCCACGTTGCTCACGTCCGTGTGAAGGATGAAGGGCTGTCCATAATCAGGGTAGGCCAGGACCTCGTCTCCTGTGAGAGCCATCTTCAGCTTGTCCCATTTGAATGGTGGTTTCTGGTTCTTGGCCTTTCTGGACTGGCCTATCAGGAGGTCCTGCATGGGTGCCGCCATCTTGGTGAAGACTGGTATAAACCTTCGGTAGTAGCCTACCAACCCGAGGAACTGCCGCACTTCTTTAATGGTGGAAGGTCTCGGCCAGTCCTTGATTACGGTGATCTTGTCGGGGTCTGGTGCTACACCGTCAGCGCTTACCACATATCCTAAGTACTGTACTTTGGGCTTCAGCAGGTGGCACGTTGATGGCTTCACCTTCAGGCCAAAGCCAGCCAGGGCTTCAAACACTTCCGCCAGGTGCTTCAGATGATCCTCATATGTCTTGGAGTATACTATGACGTCATCCAGGTACAGGAGGACTGTCTCGAAATTCTTATGTCCTAGACAGCACTCCATCAACCTGTTATGATCTGCTACAAGCACTAAGGAAAGAAAGGAGATCTGTCCCTACAATAGAACTAAGCTAAATCCCTACGATGTAACGGGGAACCTGATCCTGCGATCAGACCCGCTAAAGTCCTCGGCTAGTCTGAACGCAGACCTATAGATGCAAGGAAGGGACCCTTACAAGAACTAGGGACTGGGATAAAGTTGGACACCTCCTAGCAGAAATTGTAGCAGAAAAAGACAAACACACAATATAGAACATAAAGGTCCGAAGACCTAGCTAAACTGACTGAGAAAGGTAACTAAGCACCAGGCTAACTTAAGAGTAGAAATTACAATGAAGTCCAGCAAAGCCAGGAGGGCGGAGCAGGATTAAATAGGCAAAAAAGGTCATGTGACCAGCAAGATAGAAAAAACCTAACAGGAGAGTTCTAACAGTACCCCCTCTTCTAAGAGGATCCTCCGGATCCCCTAGGCCCAGGCTTATCAGGAAACCTCTTGTGAAACGCTCTGACAAGTCTGGAAGCAGAAACATCATCCGCCCTCACCCATGAGTTATCCTCGGGTCCGAACCCCTTCCAAGCGACGAGATACTGCAAACTCCCTCTATACCGTCTAGAATTTAGGATGTGGGAAATTTCGTATTCCCCGTCCTCCACCACCGGAGGAACAGTGGCAGAGACGTCTCAATCCGACACACAAGCTCTTTTCAACAGAGAAACATGAAACACCGGATTAATCTTCCAGGAGGTCGGAACCTCCAACCTAACAGCAGATTGGTTAACTACCTGAAGCACCTTAAAGGGCCCTACAAACTTGGGACCCAATTTTTTAGAAGGAATCCTCAACCGCAGATTCTTAGAGGACAACCAAACCATGTCACCAATAGCAAACAAAACCTCTTTCCGTTTCCTATCAAAATACCTCTTAGATTTTTTGTTAGCCTCCTGAAGATTACCACGCACATCCGTCCAAACTCTCTCCAAATCACCGGAAAAAATCTCCTCCTCAGGCATAGCCGATACCAATTTGGAGAATGACCCAAAAGACGGATGTCTCCCAGAACAACAAAAAAAAGGCGAACACCCAGCAGAAGAGGATGTATGGTTGTTAAGAGTAAACTCAGCAAGTGGCAGAAACTCAGACCACCCCTCCTGATTGTCTGCCACAAAACAACGCAAGAACTGCTCAACATCCTGATTCTTCCTTTCTGTCTGGCCATTAGACTCAGGATGATATCCGGATGAAAACGACAAATGAACTCCCAACCTGTCACAAAAGGCACGCCAAAAACGAGCCACGAACTGAGGACCCCTATCAGAAACAATGTCAGTAGGAACGCCATGAAGTCTGACAATTTCCTTGACAAAGGCCTTAGCGAGTGTCTTAGCGCAGGGCAGTTTGATGAAAGGAACCAAGTGACACATCTTGCTAAAACGGTCCACGACCACCCAGATGACTGTGAAACCCTCAGAGGAGGGAAGGTCAGTAATAAAGTCCATAGCCAGATGTGTCCAAGGTGCACTAGGAACCTCCAGAGGGCAAAGCAACCCCGCTGCAGGAGTATGAGAAGACTTAGATCTAGCACACACAGTACATTGACGCACCCTCTTAATGACTTCCTTCTGCCATCCAGGCCACCAAAAACTGCGACCCACAAGTCTCTTGGTCTCAGAAATTCCTGGATGACCTGCCAACCGAGACTCATGACACTCAACAAACAAATCTCTCCTAAAGGTCCTAGGCACAAACAACCTCCCATGAGGAGTGTTAGATGGGGCATTCTCCTGAGCTTTAAGAATCTCATCTTCCAAAACGGAGTCCAAAGCAGCAATCACAACACCTTCTTGTAAAATGCTCTCCTCCTCCTCAGCACCGACCATGGGAGAAAAGCTGCGAGACAAGGCATCCGCTTTAACATTCTTGGTACCCGGGATGTAAGTAACGGAAAAATTAAACCGCGGAAAAAAAGAGCCCACCTAGCCTGACGGGCATTCAAGCGCTTGGCAGCATCAAGATAGATCAGATTTTTATGATCAGTGAAAACCTGAATGGGAAATTCAGCACCTTCCAAGAGATGAAGCCACTGTTCAAATGCGAGTTTAATCGCCAGCAATTCCCGATTACCAATATCGTAATTAAGTTCAGTCTCAGAAAATTTTTTTGAAAAAAAAGCACAGGGATGTACTCCATCCTTGTTTTTCTGAGACAACACCGCACCGAGTCTGACTGAGAAAGGTAACTAAGCACCAGGCTAACTTAAGAGTAGAAATTACAATGAAGTCCAGCAAAGCCAGAAGGGCGGAGCAGGATTAAATAGGCAAAAAAGGTCGTGTGACCAGCAAGATAGAAAAAACCTAACAGGAGAGTTCTAACACAACCGCTGGAAGGTTCCAGGGGTGTTGCAGAGCCCGAATGGCATGCAGTTGAACTCGCTGAGGTGGTGAATGCGGTCTTTTCCTTATCCGCCTCTGCTACAGGAACCTGACAATACCCACTAGTAAGATTTTAATGCAGCTAGTGACTCCTCTATCCTGGGTAGCGGGTATGCATCTTTATGAGTTATGTGGTTGATTTGCCTGTAGTCTACACACATTCTCATTGTGCCATCCTTTTTCTTTACAATAACTAATGGAGCTGCCCAGGGGCTACAACTGTCTCTTATTACCCCAGCCTCCTTCATCTCTCGTAACATCCCCTTGGCATTTTGATAGTGTGCTGGCTGTACAGGCCAGTTCCTTTCTTTAATGGGTGGATGGTCTCCCGTGGGGATATGGTGTTGAACCCCTTTCACCTGCCCGATGTCGAGTGGGTGTTTACTGAAGACCCTCTCATACTCCTGGACCACCTGGTATACTCCATGTTTTTGGTGCTGAGGGGTGGAGTCAGTGCCCACATGCAGCTTCTGACACCAGTCCTCCACCTGTCCCTTGGAGCCATTATCCTCCGCCTGCTTGGATGGAGGTAAGGGTTCCACTGCCTTTATAGCATTCTGGCTGATGGTGAATAGTTTGGCTAGGGTGGCATACCGGGGCAAATGGACTTCTTTTTCCTCAATGTTCAGGATGCGGACTGGCACTCTCCCGTGGCGAACATCAACCACCCCCCTGGCTGTCAAAATGGTGGGCCTACTATCTGAGTAGACGGGCTCTACTAGGGCCTGGTAATCTCTACCCCGTAGACCAATGGCTGCCCGGCACCATATCAGCATTTCACTTTTTGGGGGCATGGCAATAGGGAATGGGTCACTTATCCTAACACTACCAATCTCACCACCAGACAGCTCTACCTGTTGTCTTTTCATCAGGGCTCTGATCTCCCTCTGTAGAACCCGCTGCTGACTGGAACTGGCAGTCTCTGCGACCTGCTGTAACAAGACAATTATCTCTGCAAGACAATTTTCAATGACATTAGTGCCTAAGGTTATCATGGGATGACTTTCTCGGCGATCAATGTCAACAATTATCAGTCCCTGTGCTGGCAGCTCGACTTTGCCAACTTTTATGGTCACTTCTTTAAACCCCACCTGAGGCACGGGTTGACCATTGCTGGCATAAATGCTCAAATGTTCATCCGGACGGCGGGTGATGTCAGAGTCAGTCCAGTACTGTTTGAAAAGAATGTAGGGGATTCTTTTACTCGTTTAAATGACAGTACCTTGCATAATGTCCTGGCTGGTTACAGCAGCGGCAGATGGGTTGTCCGTCCTGGTCGTAGCGGTCGCTGTTCCTCCCTCGGGATGGTGGAATCCTCTTCTGTCGGCGCCACGGGACGTCCTCCGGACTGGAAGCCAGCTGGATCTTTCCTCTGGGAGACACCTGCAAGGACTGCACAGTTTTGGTTAGCGCAGCTACACTTTTACTCAGTTCTTGGACCTGATGGTGCAGGTCTGTAGACGTGGCATTGTCCAGAGTCTGTTCATCAGCTCCTACAGGCTCTGGGGAAAAGGGTGCCACCTCCTGGTGGTAGGTGATTGCTGGGCGCCGGTGAGATATAGCGCCACCTGGTGCCGGTTCTCGCAGCACCCGGATGGCTCTGTCCTTAAATTGAGCAAAGTCCAGATCAGGGTTTTGCAGAGCCATTATGCGCAGCTGTGTCCGGTGAGCGCTGGACAGTAGACCCTCAATAAACTGCTCAGTTAACAGTCTGTTTTCATCACGCACACTGTCAGGGTCTACCTGTTTGATGGCCCGCAGCGCCTCCTGCAGGTTTAAAGCATAGTCCCGTACATTGTCCTGTGCCCGTTGTTTGCAACCATAAAACTTCATCTTTATCTCTGCCGTAGTACGGGTGTCAAAAGTGTCCTTTAGGCGGCCAGTATCTCTTTTACAGTCCCCTTTTCTCGGGCTGACCAGGACTTTACTTCTCTCTGGGCTGCACCAATCAACTGGCCTACGAGGATGCTGACTTTCTGCTCCTCGGACAGGGGGTATACCTTAAATAAACTGCTTAGTCTCTCCTTGAAGTCACTCAGGGTGTGCGACTCTCCTGAGTACTGGGGCAACCACGCCGCCACCGGTATATAAGGCATGGTGAATGGCATTACTGCGGCAGCGGCCGCACCGGCGGTTGAAGTTCCCTCCATTTCGGGCGTCTTCCTCCCCTCCGTTTTGGAGAATGGGATTCTGAAAGCTCAAGATGATGCTCCGTCTAACACTCCCCATGGGAGGTTGTTCGTGCCTAGAGCCTTTAGGAGAGATTTGTTTGTGGAGTGTCATGAGTCTCGGTTGGCAGGTCATCCAGGAATTTTGGAGACTAAGAGACTTATCAGTTGCAGTTTTTGGTGGCCTGGATGGCAGAAGGAAGTCATCAAGTGGGTGCATCAGTGTATGGTGTTTGCTAGGTCAAAGGCTTCACATACTCCTGCTGCGGGGTTGCTTTGCCCTCTGGAGGTTCCTAGTGCACCTTGGACGCTTCTGGCAATTGATTTTATTACTGATCTTCCTGTGTCTGAGGGTTTTTCCTGTCATCTGGGTGGTCGTGGACCGTTTTAGTAAGATGTGTCCTTTGGTTTCATTCATTAAGTTGCCCTGCACCAAGACACTCGCTAAGGCGTTTGTTAAGGAGATTGTCAAGCTCCATGGCGTTCCCACGGATATTGTTTCTGATAGAGGACCTCAGTTTGTGGCTCGCTTTTGGGGTGCTTTTTGTGACAGGTTTTGAGTCCATTTGTCATTTTCGTCTGGGTATCATCCTGAGTCTAATGGACAGACTGAAAGAAAGAACCAGGATGTTTAACAGTTTTTGCGTTGTTTTGTGGCGGACAATCAAGAGATGTGGTCTGAGTTTCTGCCTCTCGCAGAATTTGCTCTTAACAATCATACATCCTCCTCTGCTGGGTGTTCTCCTTTTTTTTGTTGTACTGGGAGACATCCGTCTTTTGGTTCGTTCTCCAAATTGGGGTCGGCGGTGCCGGAGGAGGAGAATTTTTCCGGTGATTTGGAGAGAGTTTGGACTAATGTACGTTGTAACCTTCAAGAGGCTAACAAGAAGTCCAAGAAGTATTTTGACAGGAAATGTAAAGAAGTTTTGTTTACTGTGGGTGACATGGTTTGGTTGTCCTCGAAGAACCTGCGGTTGAGGATTCCCTCTAAAAAACTGGGTCCTAAGTTTGTGGGTCCATTTAAGGTGCTTCAGGTTGTTAACCCGTCTACTGTTAGGTTGAATGTCCCTACTTCCTGGAAGATTAATCCTGTGTTTCATGTTTCCTTGTTGAAAAAGGCTGATGTATCTGATAGGGACGCCACTGTCACAGTTCCTCCTGTGGTGGAAGACGGCGAATATGAAATTTCTCGTATCTTGAATTCTAGAGGGCATAGAGGGAGATTACAGTATCTTGTCTCCAGGAAGGGTTTCGGTCCCAAAGATAACTCCTGGGTAAGGACGGATGATGTCTCTGCTCCTAGGCTTGTTAAAGCTTTCCACAGGAGGTTTCCGGATAGGCCTGGGCCTGGAGGATCCGGAGGATCCTCATAAAAGAGGGGGTACTGTTAGAACCCTCCTGTTTGTTTTTTCTATCTTGTGGTTTGCGGTCACGTGACCATCTGCCTTTATATTCCAGCTCTGCACCTTGTGGCTGTGCTGGACTTAAGTGTTTTACTGTTTCTCTAGCCTGGTGCTTCCGTGCCTTTCTCTGTCAAGTTCGCTTGGTCCTCTGGGACCTCTAGTACTTTTTGTCAGTTTGTCTTTTTGTGTTCTGCAACAACTTGTGTTTAGGAGGTGTCCCATTTTTGTCCCAGTCCTTAGTTCTTTTAGGGACCCCTCCCTTAATTCTATAGGTCTTCGTTCAGACTAGCCGAGGACTAAGGCGGGTCTGTTCACTAGGAACAGGCAGCCCGCTACATCGCAGGAATTCAGCTTAGTCTTACTGTAGGGAAAGCTTTCCCCTATCTTTCCTTAGTACATGCTGCAGATCATAACACATCCTCCATATCTGAGGCCCAGGTGCGGCAGTCACCAGTTCATCCTCCATATCTGAGGCCTGGGTGCGACAGTCACCAGTTCATCCTCCATATCTGAGGTCCGGGTATGGCAGTCACCAGTTCATCCTCCATATCTGAGGCCCGGGTGTGGCAGTCACCAGTTCATCCTCCATATATGAGGCCGCAGGTGCGGCAGTCACCAGTTCATCCTCCATATCTGAGGCCCGGGTGTGGCAGTCATCAGTTCATCCTCCATATCTGAGGCCCGGGTATGGCAGTCACCAGTTCATCCTCCATATCTGAGGTCCGGGTGCGGCAGTCACCAGTTCATCCTTCATATCTGAGGCCCGGGTGCGGCAGTCACCAGTTCATCCTTCATATCTGAGGCCCGGGAGCGGCAGTCACCAGTTCATCCTTCATATCTGAGGCCCGGGTACGGCAGTCACCAGTTCATCCTCCATATCTGAGGCCCAGATACAGCAGTCACCAGTTCATCCTCCATATCTGAGGCCCAGGTGCGGCAGTCACCAGTTCATCCTCCATATCTGAGGCCCGGGTACGGCAGTCACCAGTTCACCCTCCATATCTGAGGCCCGGGTGCGGCAGTCGCCAGTTCATCCTCCATATCTGAGGCCCAGGTGCGGCAGTCGCCAGTTCATCCTCCATATCTGAGGCCCAGGTGCAGCAGTCATCAGTTCATCCTCCATATCTGAGGCCCAGGTGAGGCAGTCACCAGTTCATCCTCCATATCTGAGGCCCAGGTACGGCAGTCACCAGTTCATCCTTCATATCTGAGGCCTGGGTGCGGGAGTCACCAGTTCATCCTCCATATCTGAGGCCCAGGTGCGGCAGTCACCAGTTCATCCTCCACATCTGAGGCCCGGGTACGACAGTCACCAGTTCATCCTCCATATCTGAGGCCCAGGTGCAGCAGTCACCAGTTCATCCTTCATATCTGAGGCCCGGGTGCAGCAGTCACCAGTTCATCCTCCATATCTGAGGCCCGGGTGTGGCAGTCACCAGTTCATCCTCCATATCTGAGGCCCGGGTACGGCAGTCACCAGTTCATCCTCCATATCTGAGGCCCGGGTGTGGCAGACACCAGTTCATCCTCCATATCTGAGGCCCGGGTGCGGGAGTCACCAGTTCATCCTCCATATCTGAGGCCCGGGTGTGGCAGTCACCAGTTCATCCTCCATATCTGAGGCCCGGGTACGACAGTCACCAGTTCATCCTCCATATCTGAGGCCCGGGTGTGGCAGTCACCAGTTTATCCTCCATATCTGAGGCCCGGGTGCGGGAGTCACCAGTTCATCCTCCATATCTGAGGCCCGGGTGCAGCAGTCACCAGTTCATCCTCCATTTCTGAGGCCCAGGTGCAGCAGTCACCAGTTCATCCTCCATATCTGAGGCCTGGGTGTGGTAGTTACCAGTTCATCCTCCATATCTGAGGCCCGGGTGCGGGAGTCACCAGTTCATCCTCCATATCTGAGGCCCGGGTGTGGCAGTCACCAGTTCATCCTCCATATCTGAGGCCCGGGTGCGGGAGTCACCAGTTCATCCTCCATATCTGAGGCCTGGGTGCAGCAGTCACCAGTTCATCCTCCATATCTGAGGCCCGGGTGCAGCAGTCACCAGTTAATCCTCCATATCTGAGGCCCGTGTACGGCAGTCACCAGTTCACCCTTTATGTCTGAGGCCCGGGTGTGGGAGTCACCAGTTCATCCTCCATTTCTGAGGCCCGGGTACAGCAGTCACCAGTTCATCCTCCATATCTGAGGCCCGTGTACGGCAGTCACCAGTTCATCCTCCATATCTGAGGCCAGGGTGCGGGAGTCACCAGTTCATCCTCCATATCTGAGGCCCCAGGTGCGGCAGTCACCAGTTCATCCTCCATATCTGAAGCCCGGGTACGGCAGTCACCAGTTCATCCTCCATATCTGAGGCCCGGGTGTGGCAGTCACCAGTTCATCCTCCATATCTGAGGCCCAGGTGCGGGAGTCACCAGTTCATCCTCCATATCTGAGGCCCCAGGTGCGGCAGTCACCAGTTCATCCCCCATATCTGAGGCCCGGGTGTGGCAGTCACCAGTTCATCCTCCAAATCTGAGCACCGTGTACGGCAGTCACCAGTTCATCCTCCATATCTGAAGCCCGGGTGCGGGAGTCACCAGTTCATCCTCCATATCTGAGGCCCGGGTGCGGCAGTCACCAGTTCATCCTCCATATCTGAGGCCCGTGTACGGCAGTCACCAGTTCATCCTCCATATCTGAGGCCCGGGTGCGGGAGTCACCAGTTCATCCTCCATATCTGAGGCCCCAGGTCCGGCAGTCACCGGTTCATCCTCCATATCTGAGGCCCGGGTGCAGCAGTCACCAGTTCATCCTCCATATCTGAGGCCCGGGTGCGGCAGTCGCCAGTTCATCCTCCATATCTGAGGCCCGGGTGCAGCAGTCACCAGTTCATCCTCCATTTCTGAGGCCCAGGTGCAGCAGTCACCAGTTCATCCTCCATATCTGAGGCCTGGGTGTGGTAGTCACCAGTTCATCCTCCATATCTGAGGCCCGGGTGCGGGAGTCACCAGTTCATCCTCCATATCTGAGGCCCGGGTGTGGCAGTCACCAGTTCATCCTCCATATCTGAGGCCCGGGTGCGGAAGTCACCAGTTCATCCTCCATATCTGAGGACCGGGTGCAGCAGTCACCAGTTCATCCTCCATATCTGAGGCCCGGGTACAGCAGTCACCAGTTCATCCTCCATATCTGATCCCCCAGGTGCGGGAGTCACCAGTTCATCCTCCATATCTGAGGCCCGTGTACGGCAGTCACCAGTTCATCCTTCACGTCTGAGGCCCAGGTGCGGCAGTCACCAGTTCATCCTCCATATCTGAGGCCCGGGTGCAGCAGTCACCAGTTCATCCTCCATATCTGAGGCCCGGGTGCAGCAGTCACCAGTTCATCCTCCATATCTGAGGCCCAGGTCCGGCAGTCACCGGTTCATCCTCCATATCTGAGGCCCGGGTGCGGGAGTCACCAGTTCATCCTCCATATCTGAGGCCCAGGTGCGGCAGTCACCAGTTCATCCTCCATATCTGAGGCCCAGGTGCAGCAGTCATCAGTTCATCCTCCATATCTGAGGCCCAGGTGCGGCAGTCACCAGTTCATCCTCCATATCTGAGGCCCAGGTGCGGCAGTCACCAGTTCATCCTCCATATCTGAGGCCTGGGTGCGGGAGTCACCAGTTCATCCTCCATATTTCAGGCCCAGGTGCGGCAGTCACCAGTTCATCCTCCATATCTGAGGCCCGGGTACGACAGTCACCAGTTCATCCTTCATATCTGAGGCCCAGGTGCAGCAGTCACCAGTTCATCCTTCATATCTGAGGCCCGGGTGCAGTAGTCACCAGTTCATCCTCCATATCTGAGGCCCGGGTGTGGCAGTCACAAGTTCATCCTCCATATCTGAGGCCCGGGTACGGCAGTCACCAGTTCATCCTCCATATCTGAGGCCCGGGTGTGGCAGTCACCAGTTCATCCTCCATATCTGAGGCCCGGGTGCGGGAGTCACCAGTTCATCCTCCATATCTGAGGCCCGGGTGTGGCAGTCACCAGTTCATCCTCCATATCTGAGGCCCGGGTACGACAGTCACCAGTTCATCCTCCATATCTGAGGCCCGGGTGTGGCAGTCACCAGTTCATCCTCCATATCTGAGGCCCGGGTGCGGGAGTCACCAGTTCATCCTCCATATCTGAGGCCCGGGTGCAGCAGTCACCAGTTCATCCTCCATTTCTGAGGCCCAGGTGCAGCAGTCACCAGTTCATCCTCCATATCTGAGGCCTGGGTGTGGTAGTTACCAGTTCATCCTCCATATCTGAGGCCCGGGTGCGGGAGTCACCAGTTCATCCTCCATATCTGAGGCCCGGGTGTGGCAGTCACCAGTTCATCCTCCATATCTGAGGCCCGGGTGCGGGAGTCACCAGTTCATCCTCCATATCTGAGGCCCGGGTGCGGCAGTCACCAGTTCATCCTCCATATCTGAGGCCCGGGTGCAGCAGTCACCAGTTCATCCTCCATATCTGAGGCCCAGGTGCAGCAGTCACCAGTTCATCCTCCATATCTGAGGCCCGTGTACAGCAGTCACCAGTTCATCCTTCATGTCTGAGGCCCAGGTGCGGGAGTCACCAGTTCATCCTCCATATCTGAGGCCCCAGGTGCAGCAGTCACCAGTTCATCCTCCATATCTGAAGCCCGGGTGCGGAAGTCACCAGTTCATCCTCCATTTCTGAGGCCCAGGTACGGCAGTCACCAGTTCATCCTCCATATCTGAGGCCCATGTACGGCAGTCACCAGTTCATCCTCCATATCTGAGGCCCCAGGTGCGGCAGTCACCAGTTCATCCTCCATATCTGAGGCCCGGGTAAGGGAGTCACCAGTTCATCCTCCATATCTGAAGCCCGGGTACGGCAGTCACCAGTTCATCCTCCATATCTGAGGCCCGGGTGTGGCAGTCACCAGTTCATCCTCCATATCTGAGGCCCGGGTGCGGGAGTCACCAGTTCATCCTCCATATCTGAGGCCCCAGGTGCGGCAGTCACCAGTTCATCCTCCATATGTGAGGCCCGGGTACGGGAGTCACCAGTTCATCCTCCATATCTGAAGCCCGGGTACGGCAGTCACCAGTTCATCCTCCATATCTGAGGCCCGGGTGTGGGAGTCACCAGTTTATCCTCCATATCTGAAGCCCGGGTACGGGAGTCACCAGTTCATCCTCCATATCTGAAGCCCGGGTACGGCAGTCACCAGTTCATCCTCCATATCTGAGGCCCGGGTGTGGCAGTCACCAGTTCATCCTCCATATCTGAGGCCCGGGTGCGGGAGTCACCAGTTCATCCTCCATATCTGAGGCCCCAGGTGCGGCAGTCACCAGTTCATCCTCCATATCTGAGGCCCGGGTGTGGCAGTCACCAGTTCATCCTCCAAATCTGAGCACCGTGTACGGCAGTCACCAGTTCATCCTCCATATCTGAAGCCCGGGTGCGGGAGTCACCAGTTCATCCTTCATATCTGAGGCCCGGGTACGGCAGTCACCAGTTCATCCTCCATATCTGAGGCCCGTGTACGGCAGTCACCAGTTCATCCTCCATATCTGAGGCCCTGATGCCGGAGTCACCAGTTCATCCTCCATATCTGAGGCCCAGGTGCAACAGTCACCAGTTCATCCTCCATATCTGAGGTCCGTGTACGGCAGTCACCAGTTCATCCTTCATGTCTGAGGCCCAGGTGCGGGAGTCACCAGTTCATCCTCCATATCTGAGGCCCCAGGTGCAGCAGTCACCAGTTCATCCTCCATATCTGAAGCCCGGGTGCGGAAGTCACCAGTTCATCCTCCATTTCTGAGGCCCGGGTACGGCAGTCACCAGTTCATCCTCCATATCTGAGGCCCATGTACGGCAGTCACCAGTTCATCCTCCATATCTGAGGCCCGGGTGCGGGAGTCACCAGTTCATCCTCCATATCTGAGGCCCCAGGTGCGGCAGTCACCAGTTCATCCTCCATATCTGAGGCCCGGGTACGGGAGTCACCAGTTCATCCTCCATATCTGAGGCCCGGGTACGGCAGTCACCAGTTCATCCTCCATATCTGAGGCCCGGGTGTGGGAGTCACCAGTTTATCCTCCATATCTGAAGCCCGGGTACGGGAGTCACCAGTTCATCCTCCATATCTGAAGCCCGGGTATGGCAGTCACCAGTTCATCCTCCATATCTGAGGCCCGGATGTGGCAGTCACCAGTTCATCCTCCATATCTGAGGCCCGGGTGCGGGAGTCACCAGTTCATCCTCCATATCTGAGGCCCCAGGTGCGGCAGTCATCAGTTCATCCTCCATATCTGAGGCCCGGGTGTGGCAGTCACCAGTTCATCCTCCAAATCTGAGCACCGTGTACGGCAGTCACCAGTTCATCCTCCATATCTGAAGCCCGGGTGCGGGAGTCACCAGTTCATCCTTCATATCTGAGGCCCGGGTACGGCAGTCACCAGTTCATCCTCCATATCTGAGGCCCGTGTACGGCAGTCACCAGTTCATCCTCCATATCTGAGGCCCTGGTGCGGGAGTCACCAGTTCATGTTCCATATCTGAGGCCCAGGTCCGGCAGTCACCGTTTCATCCTCCATATCTGAGGCCCGGGTGCACCAGTCACCAGTTCATCCTCCATACCTGAGGCCCGGGTGCGGCAGTCGCCAGTTCATCCTCCATATCTGAGGCCCGGGTGCAGCAGTCACCAGTTCATCCTCCATTTCTGAGGCCCAGGTGCAGCAGTCACCAGTTCATCCTCCATATCTGAGGCCTGGGTGTGGTAGTCACCAGTTCATCCTCCATATCTGAGGCCAGGGTGTGGTAGTCACCAGTTCATCCTCCATATCTGAGGCCTGGGTGTGGGAGTCCCCAGTTCATCCTCCATATCTGAGGCCCGGGTGTGGCAGTCACCAGTTCATCCTCCATATCTGAGGCCCGGGTGCGGAAGTCACCAGTTCATCCTCCATATCTGAGGCCCGGGTGCAGCAGTCACCAGTTCATCCTCCATATCTGAGGCCCGGGTACAGCAGTCACCAGTTCATCCTCCATATCTGAGGCCCGTGTACGACAGTCACCAGTTCATCCTTCATGTCTGAGGCCCGGGTGCGGGAGTCACCAGTTCATCCTCCATATCTGAGGCCCCAGGTGCGGCAGTCACCAGTTCATCCTCCATATGTGAAGCCCGGGTGCGGAAGTCACCAGTTCATCCTCCATATCTGAGGCCCGGGTACGGCAGTCACCAGTTCATCCTCCATATCTGAGGCCCGAGTACGGCAGTCACCAGTTCATCCTCCATATCTGAGGCCCGGGTGCGGGAGTCACCAGTTCATCCTCCATATCTGAGGCCCCAGGTGCGGCAGTCACCAGTTCATCCTCCATATCTGAAGCCCGGGTACGGCAGTCACCAGTTCATCCTCCATATCTGAGGCCCGGGGACGGCAGTCACCAGTTTATCCTCCATATCTGAGGCCCGTGTACGGCAGTCACCAGTTCATCCTCCATATCTGAGGCCCGGGTGTGGGAGTCACCAGTTCATCCTCCATATCTGAGGCCCCAGGTCCGGCAGTCACCGGTTCATCCTCCATATCTGAGGCCCGGGTGCGGCAGTCACCAGTTCATCCTCCATATCTGAGGCCCGGGTGCAGCAGTCACCAGTTCATCCTCCATTTCTGAGGCCCAGGTGCAGCAGTCACCAGTTCATCCTCCATATCTGAGGCCTGGGTGTGGTAGTCACCAGTTCATCCTCCATATCTGAGGCCCGGGTGCGGGAGTCACCAGTTCATCCTCCATACCTGAGGCCCGGGTGTGGCAGTCACCAGTTCATCCTCCATATCTGAGGCCCGGGTGCGGGAGTCACCAGTTCATCCTCCATATCTGAGGACCGGGTGCAGCAGTCACCAGTTCATCCTCCATATCTGAGGCCCGGGTACAGCAGTCACCAGTTCATCCTCCATATCTGAGGCCCCAGGTGCGGGAGTCACCAGTTCATCTTCCATATCTGAGGCCCGTGTACGGCAGTCACCAGTTCATCCTTCATGTCTGAGGCCTGGGTGCGGGAGTCACCAGTTCATCCTCCATATCTGAGGCCCCAGGTGCGGCAGTCACCAGTTCATCCTCCATATCTGAAGCCCGGGTGCGGAAGTCACCAGTTCATCCTCCATATCTGAGGCCCGGGTGCGGCAGTCGCCAGTTCATCCTCCATATCTGAGGCCCAGGTGCGGCAGTCGCTAGTTCATCCTCCATATCTGAGGCCCAGGTGCAGCAGTCATCAGTTCATCCTCCATATCAGAGGACCAGGTGCGGCAGTCACCAGTTCATCCTCCATATCTGAGGCCCAGGTGCGGCAGTCACCAGTTCATCCTCCATATCTGAGGCCTGGGTGCGGGAGTCACCAGTTCATCCTCCATATCTGAGGCCCAGGTGCGGCAGTCACCAGTTCATCCTCCATATCTGAGGCCCGGGTACGACAGTCACCAGTTCATCCTCCATATCTGAGGCCCATCTGCAGCAGTCACCAGTTCATCCTTCATATCTGAGGCCCGGGTGCAGCAGTCACCAGTTCATCCTCCATATCTGAGGCCCGGGTGTGGCAGTCACCAGTTCATCCTCCATATCTGAGGCCCGGGTACGGCAGTCACCAGTTCATCCTCCATATCTGAGGCCCGGGTGTGGCAGTCACCAGTTCATCCTCCATATCTGAGGCCCGGGTGCGTGAGTCACCAGTTTATCCTCCATATCTGAGGCCGGGGTGTGGCAGTCACCAGTTCATCCTCCATATCTGAGGCCCGGGTACGATAGTCACCAGTTCATCCTCCATATCTGAGGCCCGGGTGTGGCAGTCACCAGTTCATCCTCCATATCTGAGGCCCGGGTGCGGGAGTCACCAGTTCATCCTCCATATCTGAGGCCCGGGTGCAGCAGTCACCAGTTCATCCTCCATTTCTGAGGCCCAGGTGCAGCAGTCACCAGTTCATCCTCCATATCTGAGGCCTGGGTGTGGTAGTTACCTGTTCATCCTCCATATCTGAGGCCCGGGTGCGGGAGTCACCAGTTCATCCTCCATATCTGAGGCCCGGGTGTGGCAGTCACCAGTTCATCCTCCATATCTGAGGCCCGGGTGCGGGAGTCACCAGTTCATCCTCCACATCTGAGGCCCGGGTGCAGCAGTCACCAGTTCATCCTCCATATCTGAGGCCCGTGTACGGCAGTCACCAGTTCATCCTTCATGTCTGAGGCCCGGGTGCGGGAGTCACCAGTTCATCCTCCATATCTGAGGCCCCAGGTGCGGCAGTCACCAGTTCATCCTCCATATCTGAAGCCCGGGTGAGGAAGTCACCAGTTCATCCTCCATTTCTGAGGCCCGGGTACGACAGTCACCAGTTCATCCTCCATATCTGAGGCCCGTGTACGGCAGTCACCAGTTCATCCTCCATATCTGAGGCCCGGGTGCGGGAGTCACCAGTTCATCCTCCATATCTGAGGCCCCAGGTGCGGCAGTCACCAGTTCATCCTCCATATCTGAGGCCCGGGTGTGGCAGTCACCAGTTCATCCTCCAAATCTGAGCACCGTGTACGGCAGTCACCAGTTCATCCTCCATATCTGAAGCCCGGGTGCGCGAGTCACCAGTTCATCCTTCATATCTGAGGCCTGGGTACAGCAGTCACCAGTTCATCCTCCATATCTGAGGCCCGTGTACGGCAGTCACCAGTTCATCCTCCATATCTGAGGCCCGGGTGCGGGAGTCACCAGTTCATCCTCCATATCTGAGGCCCAGGTCCGGCAGTCACCGGTTCATCCTCCATATCTGAGGCCCGGGTGCAGCAGTCACCAGTTCATCCTCCATACCTGAGGCCCGGGTGCGGCAGTCGCCAGTTCATCCTCCATATCTGAGGCCCGGGTGCAGCAGTCACCATTTCATCCTCCATTTCTGAGGCCCAGGTGCAGCAGTCACCAGTTCATCCTCCATATCTGAGGCCTGGGTGTGGTAGTCACCAGTTCATCCTCCATATCTGAGGCCTGGGTGTGGGAGTCACCAGTTCATCCTCCATATCTGAGGCCCAGGTGTGGCAGTCACCAGTTCATCCTCCATATCTGAGGGCCGGGTGCGGAAGTCACCAGTTCATCCTCCATATCTGAGACCTGGGTGCAGCAGCCACCAGTTCATCCTCCATATCTGAGGCCCGGGTACAGCAGTCACCAGTTCATCCTCCATATCTGAGGCCCGTGTACGGCAGTCACCAGTTCATCCTTCATGTCTGAGGCCCGGGTACAGCAGTCACCAGTTCATCCTCCATATCTGAGGCCCGGGTACGGCAGTCACCATTTCATCCTCCATATCTGAGGCCCGTGTACTGCAGTCACCAGTTCATCCTCCATATCTGAGGCCCGGGTGCGGGAGTCACCAGTTCATCCTCCATATCTGAGGCCCCAGGTGCAGCTGTCACCAGTTCATCCTCCATATCTGAGGCCCCAGGTGCGGCAGTCACCAGTTCATCCTCCATATCTGAAGCCCGGGTACGGCAGTCACCAGTTCATCCTCCAAATCTGAGCACCATGTACGGCAGTCACCAGTTCATCCTCCATATCTGAAGCCCGGGTGCGGGAGTCACCAGTTCATCCTCCATATCTGAGGCCCGGGTACGGCAGTCACCAGTTTATCCTCCATATCTGAGGCCCGTGTACGGCAGTCACCAGTTCATCCCCCATATCTGAGGCCCGGGTGCGGGAGTCACCAGTTCATCCTCCATATCTGAGGCCCCAGGTCCGGCAGTCACCGGTTCATCCTCCATATCTGAGGCCCGGGTGCGGCAGTCACCAGTTCATCCTCCATATCTGAGGCCCAGGTGCGGCAGTCACCAGTTCATCCTCCATATCTGAGGCCCGGGTGCAGCAGTCACCAGTTCATCCTCCATATCTGAGGCCCGTGTACGGCAGTCACCAGTTCATCCTTCATGTCTGAGGCCCGGGTGCGGGAGTCACCAGTTCATCCTCCATATCTGAGGCCCCAGGTGCGGCAGTCACCAGTTCATCCTCCATATCTGAAGCCCGGGTGAGGAAGTCACCAGTTCATCCTCCATTTCTGAGGCCCGGGTACGACAGTCACCAGTTCATCCTCCATATCTGAGGCCCGTGTACGGCAGTCACCAGTTCATCCTCCATATCTGAGGCCCGGGTGCGGGAGTCACCAGTTCATCCTCCATATCTGAGGCCCGGGTGTGGCAGTCACCAGTTCATCCTCCAAATCTGAGCACCGTGTACGGCAGTCACCAGTTCATCCTCCATATCTGAAGCCCGGGTGCGCGAGTCACCAGTTCATCCTTCATATCTGAGGCCTGGGTACAGCAGTCACCAGTTCATCCTCCATATCTGAGGCCCGTGTACGGCAGTCACCAGTTCATCCTCCATATCTGAGGCCCGGGTGCGGGAGTCACCAGTTCATCCTCCATATCTGAGGCCCAGGTCCGGCAGTCACCGGTTCATCCTCCATATCTGAGGCCCGGGTGCAGCAGTCACCAGTTCATCCTCCATACCTGAGGCCCGGGTGCGGCAGTCGCCAGTTCATCCTCCATATCTGAGGCCCGGGTGCAGCAGTCACCAGTTCATCCTCCATTTCTGAGGCCCAGGTGCAGCAGTCACCAGTTCATCCTCCATATCTGAGGCCTGGGTGTGGTAGTCACCAGTTCATCCTCCATATCTGAGGCCTGGGTGTGGGAGTCACCAGTTCATCCTCCATATCTGAGGCCCAGGTGTGGCAGTCACCAGTTCATCCTCCATATCTGAGGGCCGGGTGCGGAAGTCACCAGTTCATCCTCCATATCTGAGACCTGGGTGCAGCAGCCACCAGTTCATCCTCCATATCTGAGGCCCGGGTACAGCAGTCACCAGTTCATCCTCCATATCTGAGGCCCGTGTACGGCAGTCACCAGTTCATCCTTCATGTCTGAGGCCCGGGTGCGGGAGTCACCAGTTCATCCTCCATATCTGAGGCCCCAGGTGCGGCAGTCACCAGTTCATCCTCCATATCCGAAGCCCGGGTGCGGAAGTCACCAGTTCATCCTCCATATCTGAGGCCCGGGTACGGCAGTCACCATTTCATCCTCCATATCTGAGGCCCGTGTACTGCAGTCACCAGTTCATCCTCCATATCTGAGGCCCGGGTACGGCAGTCACCATTTCATCCTCCATATCTGAGGCCCGTGTACTGCAGTCACCAGTTCATCCTCCATATCTGAGGCCCGGGTGCGGGAGTCACCAGTTCATCCTCCATATCTGAGGCCCCAGGTGCAGCTGTCACCAGTTCATCCTCCATATCTGAGGCCCCAGGTGCGGCAGTCACCAGTTCATCCTCCATATCTGAAGCCCGGGTACGGCAGTCACCAGTTCATCCTCCAAATCTGAGCACCATGTACGGCAGTCACCAGTTCATCCTCCATATCTGAAGCCCGGGTGCGGGAGTCACCAGTTCATCCTCCATATCTGAGGCCCGGGTACGGCAGTCACCAGTTTATCCTCCATATCTGAGGCCCGTGTACGGCAGTCACCAGTTCATCCTCCATATCTGAGGCCCGGGTGCGGGAGTCACCAGTTCATCCTCCATATCTGAGGCCCCAGGTCCGGCAGTCACCGGTTCATCCTCCATATCTGAGGCCAGGGTGCGGCAGTCACCAGTTCATGCTCCATATCTGAGGCCCAGGTGCGGCAGTCACCAGTTCATCCTCCATATCTGAGGCCCGGGTGCAGCAGTCACCAGTTCATCCTCCATATCTGAGGCCCAGGTGCAGCTGTCGCCAGTTCATCCTCCATATCTGAGGCCCGGGTGCAGCAGTCACCAGTTCATCCTCCATATCTGAGGCCCAGGTGCAGCTGTCGCCAGTTCATCCTCCATATCTGAGGCCCGGGTGCGGCAGTCACCAGTTCATCCTCCATATCTGAGGCCCAGGTGCAGCTGTCGCCAGTTCATCCTCCATATCTGAGGCCCGGGTGCAGCAGTCACCTGTTCATCCTCCATATCTGAGGCCCAGGTGCAGCTGTCGCCAGTTCATCCTCCATATCTGAGGCCCAGGTGCAGCTGTCGCCAGTTCATCCTCCATATCTGAGGCCCAGGTGCAGCTGTCGCCAGTTCATCCTCCATATCTGAGGCCCGGGTGCGGCAGTCACCAGTTCATCCTCCATATCTGAGGCCCAGGTGCAGCTGTCGCCAGTTCATCCTCCATATCTGAGGCCCGGGTGCAGCAGTCACCAGTTCATCCTCCATATCTGAGGCCCAGGTGCAGCTGTCGCCAGTTCATCCTCCATATCTGAGGCCCAGGTGCAGCTGTCGCCAGTTCATCCTCCATATCTGAGGCCCAGGTGCAGCTGTCGCCAGTTCATCCTCCATATCTGAGGCCCGGGTGCGGCAGTCACCAGTTCATCCTCCATATCTGAGGCCCAGGTGCAGCTGTCGCCAGTTCATCCTCCATATCTGAGGCCCGGGTGCAGCAGTCACCAGTTCATCCTCCATATCTGAGGCCCAGGTGCAGCTGTCGCCAGTTCATCCTCCATATCTGAGGCCTGGGTGCAGCAGTCACCAGTTCATCCTCCATATCTGAGGCCTGGGTGCAGCAGTCACCAGTTCATCCTCCATATCTGAGGCCTGGGTGCAGCAGTCACCAGTTCATCCTCCATATCTGAGGCCTGGGTGCAGCAGTCACCAGTTCATCCTCCATATCTGAGGCCTGGGTGCAGCAGTCACCAGTTCATCCTCCATATCTGAGGCCCGGGTAAGGCAGTCAACAGTTCATCCTTTATTTTTCGATTCTCTGACACTGGAAGTGAAAACTTTCAATTCTTTGTCTGGAAACTGCCTGTGAACTGAAATCGCATAATGATTTTCGGGATGTCTGCAGCCCGGTGCTTCTATGATGGGGTTAGTTCTCAGGGCCGCCAGAGCTGCCCCCATATCTCACCCCCTCACATCTGGTCAGTGGGGGAGGTGCAGGGGTAACACGGATTCACCTGCCTTCTCATCTAGCTCCTGGTGAAAATTCCAGGAAATGAGTAATCAGCCGCACTTAACCCCTCAGCTCAGCTCTGAAGAAAGCGATTAATTCACTACTCAAGTCCTCATCCTGTGTGGGGGTCTCAAGGGAGCAAAGCCCCCTGCACTGCTGGTAAGAGAAGCCTGAATGTCTCTGAGTGTGAGCTCTGTGCACAAGTGGTGCCCTCCTCTGACCATGCTGATAAAGTCATAGCATTGCTCATTTACCTGTGACCATGGCGCGCCCGCGCCCTCACCATCGCCATGATATGGTCAGATTCTCGGAGCAGTTTTGCCCTCGTGTCCCGGTATATTATTGCGCTCATGTGATTGTCAGCCGCAGAGTTTCGGGCAGGAATGTCGCCGAGTGTCTCCCCGAGATCAGGGTGCCGGTCGGGGCGCCATATTCTCCATGATTCGGTGCAGCATATTAATCATCTCATCTCAGCGTTTACATTACAGGTGGGAGGTCGGCGCGGGTGGCAGCGGGGGTCACGGTGCTCGTCAGCTCCTCTATTTGCTCTCCGCAGAACTCGGATTGAGTGACGTTCCCCGTGGTCGCTGTCGTTGGATGGACTCAGTCTGATAACACGAGAAACAAGCGCAGGTCCTCACCTTACACCAGGCGGAGGTGGCGCGCTGCATTAGCGGGGTCCTCGGGGACGGTCAGAAGAAAGTAACCGCGTTCTGCGCAGCACTCAATAATGGAGTCATTTCAGGGAATTAATAGCGGCTGTAATAATGTGTACACAGCCCAGAGCGGCGCAGAGCATCGCACGGCACGAGGAGGCGCCCTGGGAGCCGCAGATATATTCCGCTCACCTCGTGTCTGGGCCCAGGAGCCCACCTGACATTTGGAGATGGATATTGTGGATCAGAGATGTTTACTCTGCTGCCGTTCACGACTTCCCATTATTCTGCTTGTACATATCTGGTCAGAGATCGGCAGAATCAGCAATGCTCTGCGACAGGCAGCGAGCGCTGCGCACCATCATCCAGAGAGCAGAGGAGACCTCATCTTCTAATCCACCGTCATCTTGTACCGGTCACTCTCATCCTGCTATAATAAACACTCAGTCATCATCCTATGGCTCTCTCCTGGCTTTCCCTTACTGTATTGTGCCCTCTGTCACTCTCTTGCACTCTCACCCTGATGCTTACTTACAGTCTCACCTACTCTTGTGCGCTCTCCTGCATTCTCACACTTTTTCCTGCTCTCTTGCACTCTCTAATATTCCCTCCTCTCCTATGCTCTCAGCAGCTTTCTTGCACTCTCCGCTGCTCTATCCTGCACTCTCACGCCCTCTGCTGCTCTCCCACACTTTCTTGTGCTCTCTCCTGCTATCTTGCGCTATCTGCTGTTCACTTGTGCTTCCTGCAGCTCTCATTTTTGCTGCTCTCCCACTCTTTTGTGCTCTCATATTCTTTCTTCTGGGATCTTATACCGTCTGCTGCTGTCTCATACTTTTTCCTGCTCCCTAACTCTCGTGTTCTCATGCTCTCTCTTCTGCATTCCTATGGCTCTCTCTCATACTCAGTGCTCTATCACATTCCCTGCTGCTCTCTCCTGCCCTCCACTGCTCTCTCACATTCCTTGCTGCTCTCTCCTGGCCTCCACTGCTCTCTCACATTCCTTGCTGCTCTCTCCTGGCCTCCGCTGCTCTCTCACATTCCCTGCTGCTCTCTCCTGCCCTCCACTGCTCTCTCACATTCCTTGCTGCTCTCTTCTGCCCTCCTCTGCTCTCTCACATTCCCTGCTGCTCTCTCCTGCCTCCACTGCTCTCTCACATTCCCTGCTGCTCTCTCCTGCCCTCCACTGCTCTCTAACATTCCCTGCTGCTCTCTCCTGCCCTCCACTGCTCTCTCACATTCCCTGCTGCTCTCTCCTGCCCTCCACTCCTCTCTCACACTCCCTGCTTCTCTCTCCTGCCCTCCACTGCTCTCTCACATTCCCAGCTGCTCTCTCCTGGCCTCCAATGCTCTCTCACATTCCCTGCTGCTCTCTCCTGCCCTCCACTGCTCTCTCACATTCCTTGCTGCTCTCTCCTGCCCTTCACTGCTCTCTCACATTCCTTGCTGCTCTCTCCTGGCCTCCACTGCTCTCTCACATTCCCTGCTGCTCTCTCCTGCCCTCCACTGCTCTCTCACATTCCCTGCTGCTCTCTCCTGCCCTCCACTGCTCTCTCACATTCCCTGCTGCTCTCTCCTGCCCTTCACTGCTCTCTCACACTCCTTGCTGCTCTCTCCTGGCAGCCAGTGCTCTCTCACATTCGCTGCTGGTCTCTCCTGTCCTCCACTGCTCTCTCACATTTTCTGATGCTCTCTCCTGCCCTCAACTGCTCTCACATTCCCTGCTGCCCTCCTGCCTTCCACTGCTCTCTCACATTCCCTGCTGCTCTCTCCTGCCCTCCACTGCTCTCTCACATTCCCTGCTGCTCTCTCCTGCCCTCCACTGCTCTCTCAAATTCCTTGCTGCTCTCTTCTGCCCTCCACTGCTCTCTCACATTCCCTGCTGCTCTCTCCTGCCCTCCACTGCTCTCTAACATTCCCTGCTGCTCTCTCCTGCCCTCCACTGCTCTCTCACATTCCCTGCTGCTCTCTCGTGCCCTCCACTGCTCTCTCACACTCCCTGCTGCTCTCTCCTGCCCTCCACTGCTCTCCCACATTCCCAGCTGCTCTCTCCTGGCCTCCATTGCTCTCTCACATTCCCTGCTGCTCTCTCCTGCCCTCCACTGCTCTCTCACATTCCTTGCTGCTCTCTTCTGCCCTTCACTGCTCTCTCACATTCCTTGCTGCTCTCTCCTGGCCTCCACTGCTCTCTCACATTCCCTGCTGCTCTCTCCTGTCCTCCACTGCTCTCTCACATTTTCTGCTGCTCTCTCCTGCCCTCCACTGCTCTCACATTCCCTGCTGCCCTCCTGCCTTCCACTGCTCTCTCACATTCCCTGCTGCTCTCTCTTGCCCTCCACTGCTCTCTCACATTCCCTGCTGCTCTCTCCTGCCCTCCACTGCTCTCTCACATTCCCTGCTGCTCTCTCCTGCCCTCCACTGCTCTCCCACATTCCCTGCTGCTCTCTCCTGCCCTCCACTGCTCTCTCACATTCCCTGCTGCTCTCTCCTGCCCTTCACTGCTCTCTCACATTCCCTGCTGCTCTCTCCTGCCCTCCACTGCTCTCTCACATTCCCTGCTGCTCTCTCCTACCCTTCACTGCTCTCTCACATTCCCTGCTGCTCTCTCCTGCCCTCCACTGCTCTCTCACATTCCCTGCTGCTCTCTCCTGCCCTCCACTGCTCTCTCACATTCCCTGCTGCTCTCTCCTGCCTTCCACTGCTCTCTCACATTCCCTGCTGCTCTCTCCTGCCCTCTACTGCTCTCTAACATTCCCTGCTGCTCTCTCCTGCCCTCCACTGCTCTCTCACATTACCTGCTGCTCTCTCCTGCCCTTAACTGCTCTCTCACATTCACTGATGCTCTCTCCTGCCTTCCACTGCTCTCTCACATTCCCTGCTGCTCTCTCCTGCCCTCCACTGCTCTCTCACATTCCCTGCTGCTCTCTCCTGCCCTCCACTGCTCTCTCACATTCCCTGCTGCTCTCTCCTGCCCTCCACTGCTCTCTCACATTCCCTGCTGCTCTCTCCTGCCCTCCACTGCTCTCTTACATTTCCTGCTGCTCTCTCCTGCCCTCCACTGCTCTCTCACATTCCCTGCTGCTCTCTCCTGCCCTCCACTGTTCTCTCACATTCCCTGCTGCTCTCTCCTGCCCTCCACTGCTCTCTCACATTCCCTGCTGCTCTCTCCTGCCCTCCACTGCTCTCTCACATTCTCTGCTTCTCTCTCCTGCCCTCCACTGCTCTCTCACATTCCCTGCTGCTCTCTCCTGCCCTCCACTGCTCTCTCACATTCCCTGCTGCTCTCTCCTGCCCTCCACTGCTCTCTCACATTCCCTGCTACTCTCCTGCCTTCCACTGCTCTCTCAAATTCCTTGCTGCTCTCTCCTGCCCTCCACTGCTCTCTCACATTCCCTGCTGCTCTCTCCTACCCTTCACTGGTCTCTCACATTCCTTGCTGCTCTCTCCTGCCCTCCACTGCTCTCTCACATTCCCTGCTGCTCTCTCCTGCCCTCCACTGCTCTCTCACATTCCCTGCTGCACTCTCCTGCCCTCCACTGCTCTCTCACATTCCCTGTTGCTCTCTCCTGCCCTCCACCGCTCTCTCATATTCCCTGCTGCTCTCTCCTGCCCTCCACTGCTCTCTCACATTCCCTGCTGCTCTCTCCTACCCTTCACTGCTCTCTCACATTCCTTGCAGCTCTCTCCTGACCTCCACTGCTCTCTCACATTCCCTGCTGCTCTCTCCTGCCCTCCACTGCTCTCTCACATTCCCTGCTACACTCTCCAGCCCTCCACTGCTCTCTCACATTCCCTGCTGCTCTCTCCTGCCCTCCACTGCTCTCTCACATTCGCTGCTGCTCTCTCTTGCCCTCCACTGCTCTCTCACATTCCCTGCTGCTCTCTCCTACCCTTCACTGCTCTCTCACATTCCTTGCAGCTCTCTCCTGACCTCCACTGCTCTCTCACATTCCCTGCTGCTCTCTCCTGCCCTCCACTGCTCTCTCACATTCCCTGCTGCTCTCTCCTACCCTTCACTGCTCTCTCACATTCCTTGCAGCTCTCTCCTGACCTCCACTGCTCTCTCACATTCCCTGTTGCTCTCTCCTGCCCTCCACTGCTCTCTCACATTCCCTGCTACACTCTCCTGCCCTCCACTGCTCTCTCACATTCCCTGCTGCTCTCTCCTGCCCTCCACCGCTCTCTCATATTCCCTGCTGCTCTCTCCTGCTCTCCACTGCTCTCTCACATTCCCTGCTGCTCTCTCCTACCCTTCACTGCTCTCTCACATTCCTTGCAGCTCTCTCCTGACCTCCACTGCTCTCTCACATTCCCTGCTGCTCTCTCCTGCCCTCCACTGCTCTCTCACATTCCCTGCTGCTCTCTCCTGCCCTTCACTGCTCTCTCACATTCCCTGCTGCTCTCTCCTGCCCTCCACTGCTCTCTCACATTCCCTGCTGCTCTCTCCTGCCCTTCACTGCTCTCTCACATTCCCTGCTGCTCTCTCCTGCCCTTCACTGCTCTCTCACATTCCCTGCTGCTCTCTCCTGCCCTCCACTGCTATCCCACATTCCCTGCTGCTCTCTCCTGCCCTCCAATGCTCTCTCACATTCCCTGCTGCTCTCTCTTGCCCTCCACTGCTCTCTCACATTCCCTGCTGCTCTCTCCTGCCCTCCACTGCTCTCTGACATTCCCTGCTGCTCTCTCCTGTCCTCCACTGCTCTCTCACATTCCCTGCTGCTTTCTCCTGCCCTTCACTGCTCTTTCATATTCCTTGCTGCTCTCTCCTGGCCTCCCCTGCTCTCTCACATTCCCTGCTGCTCTCTCCTGCCCTCCACTCCTCTCTCACATTCCCTGCTGCTCTCTCCTGCCCTCCACTGCTCTCTCACATTCCCTGCTGCTCTCTCCTGCCCTCCACTGCTCTCTCACATTCCCTGCTGCTCTCTCCTGTCCTCCACTGCTCTCTCACGTTCCCTGCTGCTTTCTCCTGCCCTTCACTGCTCTCTCATATTCCTTGCTGCTCTCTCCTGGCCTCCCCTGCTCTCTCACATTCCCTGCTGCTCTCTCCTGTCCTCCACTGCTCTCTCACATTCCCTGCTGCTCTCTCCTGCCCTTCACTGCTCTCTCACATTCCCTGCTGCTCTCTCCTGCCCTCCACTGCTATCCCACATTCCCTGCTGCTCTCTCCTGCCCTCCAATGCTCTCTCACATTCCCTGCTGCTCTCTCTTGCCCTCCACTGCTCTCTCACATTCCCTGCTGCTCTCTCCTGCCCTCCACTGCTCTCTGACATTCCCTGCTGCTCTCTCCTGTCCTCCACTGCTCTCTCACATTCCCTGCTGCTTTCTCCTGCCCTTCACTGCTCTCTCATATTCCTTGCTGCTCTCTCCTGGCCTCCCCTGCTCTCTCACATTCCCTGCTGCTCTCTCCTGCCCTCCACTCCTCTCTCACATTCCCTGCTGCTCTCTCCTGCCCTCCACTGCTCTCTCACATTCCCTGCTGCTCTCTCCTGCCCTCCACTGCTCTCTCACATTCCCTGCTGCTCTCTCCTGTCCTCCACTGCTCTCTCACATTCCCTGCTGCTTTCTCCTGCCCTTCACTGCTCTCTCATATTCCTTGCTGCTCTCTCCTGGCCTCCCCTGCTCTCTCACATTCCCTGCTGCTCTCTCCTGCCCTCCACTGCTCTCTCTCATTCCCTGCTGCTTTCTCCTGCCCTCCACTGCTCTCTCACATTCCCTGCTGCTCTCTCCTGCCCTCCACTGCTCTCTTACATTCCCTGCTGCTCTCTCCTGTCCTCCACTGCTCTCTCACATTCCTTGCTGCTCTCTCCTGCCCTCCACTGCTCTCTCACATTCCCTGCTGCTCTCTCCTGCCCTCCACTGCTCTCTCACATTCCCTGCTGCTCTCTCCTGCCCTCCACTGCTCTCTCACATTCCCTGCTGCTCTCTCCTGCCCTCCACTGCTCTCTTACATTCCCTGCTGCTCTCTCCTGCCCTCCACTGCTCTCTCACATTCCCTGCTGCTCTCTCCTGCCCTTCACTGCTCTCTCACATTCCTTGCTGCTCTCTCCTGCCCTCCACTGCTCTCTCACATTCCCTGCTGCTCTCTCCTGCCCTCCACTGCTCTCTCACATTCCCTGCTGCTCTCTCCTGCCCTCCACTGCTCTCTCACATTCCCTGCTGCTCCCATGCATTCTTACACCCCCACTGTTGTCTTTTCCAGCTCTTACACGCTCCCAATTCTCTGCTGTACTATCTTTTCTATTCTGTTTTTACATGCTCTTTCATACTGTCTTCTACTTTTTGTTTTGCTCTCCTTGCTCTCTTCTCTCTTCTTCTCTCTTACTCTCATTGACCTCTTCTCTCACGCTATCTTATGCGCTCTCTTTTGCTTTCTTCTCTCATGCTTTCACTTGTTCTTTATGTTGCTCTTTTTCTCTGCTTCTTGCACTCTTTCATGCTCTATACTGCTCTCTACTTTGCTTTTCTGCGCTCTATTTGCTTTCTTCTGGTCTCACATTTTCTCACTGCTACTCCAGAGTGATATTCTGCCCTCTGCTACTTTCTTATTTTTTCTGCTGCTCTCTTTCATTTGCATACCTCCCATTTGCTATCTTATGCTCTTTGTTGCTTTTTTGCACTCTCAATTTTCTGGTGCTGTCCTGCACGCTCTTATTTCTTTACTGTTTTTTTATGGTATTGAATGCTCTGTTTTGCTCTCCCTGCTCTCATCTACTTTCTCAACCGCTTTCCTGCTCTGTATCATGCTTTCCTTGTTGTTTTCTTCTCGATCATGCTCTCTCCTGCTCTCCTGCTATCTTTTGGTCTCTCACGCGCTCTCCTGCTCTCCATTTTGCTCTCTTACTCTTTTTTGTCTTTTTGTCTCTCACGCGCTCTCCTGCTCTCCATTTTTCTCTCCTGCTCTTTTAGTCTCACTCTCTCTCTCCTGCCCTCTATTTGTTTTCTGTGCTCTCTTGCACTCTCATGCTGTCTCCTGCCCTCTATTTTGCTCTCATTGCACTGTCGCATGATCTTTACTGCTCTCCATTTTGCTTTCCTGCTCTTTTTTGTCTCTCACACTCTCTCCTGCTCTTTGTTTTGCTCTCCTTGCTGTTTTCTTCTCTTTCACGTGCTCTCCTGCCTTCTATTTTGCTTTCCTGCGCTCTTTTGGGCTCTCGCACTCTTTCCTACACTCCATTTGTATCTCCTGTTCTCTTCTGGTCTATAACGCTCTCTCCTGCTCTCCATTTTGCTCTCCTGCTCTGTTTTGGTATCTCACATTCTCTCTGGCTCTCTATTTTTCTCTCCTTGCTTTCTTTTGGTTTCTCTCGCTTGCTCTTGCACTCTATTTTTCTCTCCTTGCTCTCTTGTACTTCCTCATGCTCTCTCCTGCTCTCTATTTTTCTCTCCTTACTCTCTTGTACCTCTGCATACTCTCTCCTGCCCTCTATTTTTCTATCCTTGCTCTCTTGTACTCCTGCATGCTCTCTCTTGCACTCTATTTTGCTCTCCTTGCTCTCTTTTTGTTTATCACACTCTCTCCTGCCCTCTATTTTGCTCTGCTTGCTCTTTTGTACTCACGCATGCGCGCTCTCTGCTACTACACATACATGTGGAGTAAGGCACAATACAATATTTACAGCCCCCTCTATCTAGGGAATCCCCCTGCATTCATGCAAGTGCTCGTCAGTATGGGGACAGTTCACACATGGTACGTCTCCTTGGTTTTGGGCTGGATCCTGGTGAGCGCTGAGCTAGTGATGCCATATACATGGTCGGGAGTCGCCGCTGACACACTGTGGCCACTACTGTTCTGAGCATTCAGCTGTAGGCTCGATCCCTCTCCAATGGTGCTGATATCAGCCAAATTTATGAATTTCACGTCCCTTTATCTTTATAATTTGACTAATCTGATAATTACCTTTTTTTCAACCATCATATGGAGGAGAATCTGCAAGACATAAATCCTCGTCAGTGCAAAGAATCACACAAATCAGAGAGGATATTAAGCTTCCAGATCAAAGATTCCAGCAGGATTTATCTCCCTTAGCCACAACCTAATATGGACCAGATCACCACTCCACCAAGAGCTGTTAACAAGCTAAAGATGCGGGAGATGTGCGGCACTGGGTGTTCTATGGGAACCTGCGGCATCGCCAACCTCCACTGGACATAATGTCACCTGCGGCGGCTGCACAGTAAAGGATGCTGAATTATCAAGACAGCGCATTATTACATCCTGTGAAACTGGCCCTCCCCTCCACAACCCAGCCTGTGATCCTGATCCTCCACAATCCGGCTTGTGATCCAGGTTCTCCTCTCCACAACCCGGCCTGTGATCCTGATCCTCCACAACCCAGCCTGTGATCCTTATTCTCCACAACCCGGCCTGTGACCTGGCTCCCCTCTCCACAACCCGGCCTGTGATCATGATCCTCCAAAACCCGGCCTGTGACCTGGCTCCCCTCTCCACAACCCGGCCTGTGATCCTGTTCCTCCACAATCCGGCTTGTGATCCAGGTTCTCCTCTCCACAACCGAGGAGGGCCTGTGATCCTGATCCTCCAAAACCTGGCAGGTGACCTGGTGTCACAGGTGTGTCAGAAGTGACTGACATTCGCCCTGCAGTTAGTTGCAGCAGATCTCTACATTTGGCATTACAGACATCTTCTTAGAGGCTGTCTCTAGGACCCAGCGGCTACCCCCCTCTGGCTAATTAACACCCTGGCCTGGATGTATAAATACCTGCTGTCTTCCAGAGGGAGGTGCCGGCGATATTCGTTACTGCTTAAAGGCTTTAGCAAGAGCAGTACTTCTCACTCTCTGGAGCTTGAGGACGTGTGTGCATTTGTCTGGAGTCATCTAAAGCTAAGCAATTTCCCCGTTTGTCTACCCTTGTTGTCTTTAGTGTTCAGTGGGGATCAACTAGTGCTCATCTCCTCCCTTTCTTAGCCTAAGCCATACGGAAGACAAAGACAGGGTGAGGCAAGCGTGCGGCGATTGGTGAAGAGCCAGTATAGGGTCGTTAGGAGAGACAGGGTGACATTAGACCAGCCTAGGAGGTCTCCACTCCCCCCTTTCCCTAGAGTCTGGGCTTCTTTTCCCTCTTCCCTTTCTGTTGCACTAAGTATTTCCCACACCTTGCGTGACACCTGGCTCTCCTCTCCACAACCTGGCCTGTGATCCTGATCCTCCACAACCCGGCCTGTGATCCTTATCCTCCACAACCCAGCCTGTGATCTTGACTCTCCCCTCCACACCCCAGACTGTGATCCTGGTCCTCCACACCCTGGCCTGTGATCCTGGCCCTCCATACCCCGGCCTGTGATCCTGTCCCTCACCTTCACAACTCGGCCTGTGATTCTGGCCATCCACACCCCGGCTTGTGATCCTAGCTGTCCTCTTCACACTCCGGCCTGTAATCCTGGCCTGTCTCTTCATACCCTGGCCTGTGATCCTGGCCCGCCACACCCTGGCCTGTGTTCCTGGCCCTTCCCTCCACACCACGGCCTGTGATCCTGACCATCCACACCCCGGCCTGTGATCCTGGCTTTACTCTCCATAACCCGGCCTGTGATCCTGGCCCTCCCCTCCACACCCTTGCCTGTGAGCCTTGCCCTTCACACCCCAACCTGAGATCCTGGCCTTCCACACCCTAGCCTGTGATCCTGGCCCTTCACACCGTGGCCTGTGATCCTGGCCCTCCCCACTCCGGCCTGTGATCCTGGCCCTCCATACCCCAACCTGTGAGCCTGGTCCTCCACACCCCGGCCTGTGATCCTGGCCCTCCCCTCCACAACTCGGCCTGTGATCCTGGCCCTCATCTCCATAACCTGGCCTGTGATCCTGGCCCCCATGCCCCGGCTTGTGATCCTGGCCATCCACACCCCAGTATGTAATCCTGGCCCTCCACACCCTGGCCTGTGTTCCTGGCCCTCCCCTCCACAACTCGGCCTCTGATCCTGCCCCTCCACACCTCAGCCTGTGATCCTGGCTCTCCTTTCCACACTCCGGCCTGTGATCCTGGCTCTCCTCTTCATAGCCTGGCCTGTGATCCTGGCCGTCTACACCCCGTCTGTGATCTTTGCCCTCCACACACTGGCCTGTGATCCTGGCCCTACCCTCCACAACCCAGCCTGTGATTCAGGCCCACCACTCCACAATCCGGCCTGTGATCCTGACCATCCACACCCCAGCCTGTTATCCTGGCCCTCCCCTCCAAAACCCGACCTGTGATCCTGACCATAAACACCCTGGCCTGTGATCCTGGCCCTCCCCTCCACACCACGGCCTGTGATCCTGACCATACACACCCCTGCTTGTGATCTTGGCTCTCCTCTCCACAACCTGGCCTGTGATTCTGGCCCTACCTCCACAACCCAGCCTGTGATCCTGGCCCTCCCCTCCACATCCCGGCCTGTGATCTTGGCCCTCCCCTCCACACCCCGGCCTGTGATCCTGGCTCTCCCCTCCACACACTGGCCTGTAATCCTGGCCCTCCTCCCACAAATTGGCCTGTGATCCTGTTCCTCCACAACCTGGGCTGTGATCCTGGCCCTTTCCTCCACAACCCGGCCTGTGATCCTGGCCCTCCACACCCCGGCCTGTGATTCTGTCTACCCACACCCCAGCCAGTGATCGTAGCCCTCCGCACCCTGGCCTTTGATCCTGGCCCTCCACCCCCCCGCCTATGATCCTGCCTCTACTCTCCACACCCCGGCCTGTGATTCTGGTCCTCCCCGCCACAACTCGGATTGTGATCCGGGCCCTCTACACCTCGGCCTGTGATCTTGGCTCTCCTTTCCACACTCCGGCCTGTGATCCTTGCCCTCCTCTTCATACCCTGGCCTGTTATTCTGGCCGTCTACATCCCATCTGTGATCCTTGCCCTTCACACACTGGCATGTGATCCTGGCCCTCCACTCCACAACCCGGCCTGTGATCCTGACCATCCACACCCCAGCCTGTTAACCTGGCCCTCCCCTCCACAACCCGACCTGTGATACTGGCCATCCACACCCTGGCCTGTGATCATGGCCCTCCCCTCCAGACCACGACCTGTGATCCTGACCATACACATCATACACACCCCGGCCTGTGATCCTGACTCTCCTCTCCACAACCAGGCCTTTGATTTTGGCCCTCCCTCCGCAACCTGGCTTGTAATCCTGGGCCTCCCTTCCACATCCCGGCCTGTGATCCTGCCCCCCCCCCCCGGGGCCTGTGATCCTGCCCCCCCCCCCCCGGGGCCTGTGATCCTGCCCCCCCCCCGGGCCTGTGATCCTGCCCCCCACCCCCCCGGGCATGTGATCCTGGCTCTCCTCCCACACCTTGGCCTGTGATCCTGTTCCTCCACAGCCAGGTCTGTGATCCTGGCCCTTTCCTCCACAACCCAGGCTGTGATCCTGGCCCTCCCCTCCACCACACGGACCTCTGATCTTCTGATCTCGCCCTCCCCTCCACAACCCAGCCTGTGATACTTTCCCTCCACAACCCAGCCTGTGATCCTGGCCCACCACACCCCGGCCTTTGATTCTATCTACTCACATCCCAGCCAGTGTTCGTGGCCCTCCACACCCTGGCCTGTGATCCTGGCCCTCCCCTCCACCACACGGACCTGTGATGCTGGCCCTCCCCTCCACAACCCAGCCTGTGATACGTGCCCTCCACAACCCAGCCTGTGATCCTGGCCCTCCACACCCCGGCCTATGATTCTATCTACTCACATCCCAGCCAGTGTTCGTGGCCCTCCACACCCTGGCCTGTGATCCTGGCCCTCCCCTCCACCACACGGACCTGTGATGCTGGCCCTCCCCTCCACAACCCAGCCTGTGATACTTTCCCTCCACAACCCAGCCTGTGATCCTGGCCCTCCACACCCCGGCCTATGATTCTATCTACTCACATCCCAGCCAGTGTTCGTGGCCCTCCACACCCTGGCCTGTGATCCTGGCCCTCCCCTCCACCACACGGACCTGTGATGCTGGCCCTCCCCTCCACAACCCAGCCTGTGATACTTGCCCTCCACAACCCAGCCTGTGATACTTGCCCTCCACAACCCAGCCTGTGATCCTGATCCTCCAAAACACGGCCTGTGAACCTGATCCTCCACAATTTGGACTGTGAACCTGATCCTCCACAACCCGGCTTGTGATACTGGCCCTCCACTCCACAAGCCGGCCTCTGATCCTGACCTTCCTATCCACATCGCAGCTTGTGATCCTGATCCTCCTCAACCGGGCCTGTGATCCTAGCCTTCTTCTCCACACACTGGCCTGTGATCCTGATCCTCCACACCCCAGCCTGTGATCCTGGCCCTCCCTACCACAACACGGACCTGTGATCCTGGCCCTGCCCTCCACAACCCGGCCTGTGATCCTGGCCATACACACCTCGGCCTGTGATCCTGGCCATCCACACCCGGCCTGTGATCCTGGCTATCCACACCCTGGCCTGTGATCTTGGCCCTCCCCTCCACACCCCAGCCTGTGATCCTGATCCTCCACAGCCCGACCTGTGATCCTAGCCCTCCTCTCCACACCCTGGCCTGTGATCCTGGCTCTCCTCTCCACGACCCGGCCTGTGATCCTGGCCGTCCCCTCCACACACTGGCATGTGATCCTGGCCCTCCACTCCACAACCCGGCCTGCGATCCTGACCATCAACACCCCGGCCTGTTAACCTGGCCCTCCCCTCCACAACCCGACCTGTGATACTGGCCATCTACATCCTGGCCTGTGATCCTGGCCCTCCCCTCCAGACCATGACCTGTGATCCTGACCATACACACACCGGCCTGTGATCCTGACTCTCCTCTCCACAACCTGGCCTGTGATTTTGGCCCTCCCTCCACAACCCGGCTTGTGATCCTGGGCTTCCCTTCCACATCCCGGCCTGTGATCCTGGCCCTCCACACCCCGGCCTATGATTCTGTCTACTCACACCCCAGCCAGTGATCGTGGCCCTCCACACCCTGGCCTGTGATCCTGGCCCTCCCCTCCACCATACGGACCTGTGATCCTGGCCCTCCCCTCCACAACCCAGCCTGTGATACTTGCCATCCACAACCCAGCCTGTGATCCTGATCCTCTAAAACCCGGCCTGTGAATCTGATCCTCCACAATTTGGACTGTGAACCTGAACCTTCACAACCCGGCCTGTGATACTGGCCCTCCACTCCACAAGTCAGCCTGTGATCCTGACCTTCCTATCCACATCCCAGCCTGTCATCCTGATCCTCCACAACCGGGCCTGTGATCCTAGCCTTCCTCTCCACACCCCGGCCTGTGATCCTGATCCTCCCTACCACAACAGGGACCTGTGATCCTGGCTCTCCCCTCCACAACCCGGCCTGTGATCCTGGCCATACACACCTCGGCCTGTGATCCTAGCCATCTACACCCGGCTTGTGATCCAGGCTCTACTATCCACACCCCGGCCTGTGATCCTGGCTATCCACACCCTGGCCTGTGATCTTGCCCCTCCCATCCACACTCCAGCCTGTGATCCTGATCCTCCACAGCCCGACATGTGATCCTAGCCCTCCTCTCCACACCCTGGACTGTGATCCTGGCTCTCCTCTCCACAACCCAGCCTGTGATCCTGGCTGTCCCCTCCACATCCCGGCCTGTGATCCTGGCCCTCCTCCCACACCTTGGCCTGTGATCCTTTTTCTCCGCAACTCGTCTGTGATCCTGGCCCTTTCCTCCACAACCCAGCCTGTGATCTTGGCCCTCCACACCCCGGTCTGTGATTCTGTCTATCCACACCCCAGCCAGTGATCGTGGCCCTCCACACCCTGGCCTGTGATTCTGGCCCTTCACACCCCAGCCTGTGATCCTGACTCTACTCACCACAACCTGGCCCTCCACAACCCGGCCTGTGATCCTGGCCCTCCCCTCCACAACTCGGCCTGTGAGCAAGGCCATACACACCCAGGCCTGTGAGCATGGCTCTCCTCTCCAAACTCCGGCCTGTGATCCTGGCCCTCCTCTTCAAACCCTGGCCTGTGATCCTGGCTCTCCACACCCCGGCTTGTGATCCTGGCCTCCCCCTCCACAACTCGGCCTGTGATCCTGGCCATCCACACCCCGGCCTGTGATCCTGGCTTTCCTCTCCACACTCCGGCCTGTGATCCTGGCCCCCCTCTTCATACCCAGGCCTGTGATCCTGGCTCTCTCCTCAACAACCCGGCCTGTGATCCTGGCCCTCCCCTCCACAACCCGGCCTGTGATCCTGGCCATACACACCTCGGCCTGTGATACAGGCTATCCACACCCTGGCCTGTGATCTTGGCCCTCCCCTCCACACCCCAGCCTGTGATCCTGATCCTCCACAGCCCGACCTGTGATCCTAGCCCTCCTCTCCACACCCTGGCCTGTGATCCTGGCTCTCCTCTCCACGACCCGGCCTGTGATCCTGGCCGTCCCCTCCACACACTGGCATGTGATCCTGGCCCTCCACTCCACAACCCGGCCTGCGATCCTGACCATCAACACCCCGGCCTGTTAACCTGGCCCTCCCCTCCACAACCCGACCTGTGATACTGGCCATCTACATCCTGGCCTGTGATCCTGGCCCTCCCCTCCAGACCATGACCTGTGATCCTGACCATACACACACCGGCCTGTGATCCTGACTCTCCTCTCCACAACCTGGCCTGTGATTTTGGCCCTCCCTCCACAACCCGGCTTGTGATCCTGGGCTTCCCTTCCACATCCCGGCCTGTGATCCTGGCCCTCCACACCCCGGCCTATGATTCTGTCTACTCACACCCCAGCCAGTGATCGTGGCCCTCCACACCCCGGCCTGTGATCCTGGCCCTCCCCTCCACCATACGGACCTGTGATCCTGGCCCTCCCCTCCACAACCCAGCCTGTGATACTTGCCATCCACAACCCAGCCTGTGATCCTGATCCTCTAAAACCCGGCCTGTGAATCTGATCCTCCACAATTTGGACTGTGAACCTGAACCTTCACAACCCGGCCTGTGATACTGGCCCTCCACTCCACAAGTCAGCCTGTGATCCTGACCTTCCTATCCACATCCCAGCCTGTCATCCTGATCCTCCACAACCGGGCCTGTGATCCTAGCCTTCCTCTCCACACCCCGGCCTGTGATCCTGATCCTCCCTACCACAACAGGGACCTGTGATCCTGGCTCTCCCCTCCACAACCCGGCCTGTGATCCTGGCCATACACACCTCGGCCTGTGATCCTAGCCATCTACACCCGGCTTGTGATCCAGGCTCTACTATCCACACCCCGGCCTGTGATCCTGGCTATCCACACCCTGGCCTGTGATCTTGCCCCTCCCATCCACACTCCAGCCTGTGATCCTGATCCTCCACAGCCCGACATGTGATCCTAGCCCTCCTCTCCACACCCTGGACTGTGATCCTGGCTCTCCTCTCCACAACCCAGCCTGTGATCCTGGCTGTCCCCTCCACATCCCGGCCTGTGATCCTGGCCCTCCTCCCACACCTTGGCCTGTGATCCTTTTTCTCCGCAACTCGTCTGTGATCCTGGCCCTTTCCTCCACAACCCAGCCTGTGATCTTGGCCCTCCACACCCCGGTCTGTGATTCTGTCTATCCACACCCCAGCCAGTGATCGTGGCCCTCCACACCCTGGCCTGTGATTCTGGCCCTTCACACCCCAGCCTGTGATCCTGACTCTACTCACCACAACCTGGCCCTCCACAACCCGGCCTGTGATCCTGGCCCTCCCCTCCACAACTCGGCCTGTGAGCAAGGCCATACACACCCAGGCCTGTGAGCATGGCTCTCCTCTCCAAACTCCGGCCTGTGATCCTGGCCCTCCTCTTCAAACCCTGGCCTGTGATCCTGGCTCTCCACACCCCGGCTTGTGATCCTGGCCCCCCCCTCCACAACTCGGCCTGTGATCCTGGCCATCCACACCCCGGCCTGTGATCCTGGCTTTCCTCTCCACACTCCGGCCTGTGATCCTGGCCCCCCTCTTCATACCCAGGCCTGTGATCCTGGCTCTCTCCTCAACAACCCGGCCTGTGATCCTGGCCTTCCCCTCCACACCCCAGCCTGTGATACTGGCCTTCCACAACCCGGCCTGTAATCCTGGCCCTCCCCTCAACAACCCGGCCTGTTATCCTGACTATCCACACCCCGGCCTGTGATCCTGGCCATCCACACCCCTGCCTGTGATCTAGACTCTACCCTCCACACCCCGGCCTGTGATCCTGGCCCTCTTCTCCACAACCCAGCTTGTGATCCTGTTCATCCACATCCCAGTCTGTGATCTTGGCCCTCCACACTCTGTCCTGTAATCCTGGCCATTCACACCACAGCCTGTGATCCTGGCCCTCCACACTCCCGCCTGTGATCCTGGCCCTCCACAACCCGGCCTGTGATGCTGGCCATCAGCGCACCGGCCTGTGATTCTGGCCTCCGGTCTACAACCTGGCCTGTGATCCTGGCCATCATGAGCCCGGCCTGTCATCATGGCCATCCACATCCCGGCCTGTGATCCTGGCTCTCCTCTCCACGCTGCGACCTGTGATCCTGGCCATCCACACCCCTGCCTGTGATCCAGACACTACCCTCCACACCCCTGCCTGTGATCCTGGCCCTCCTCTCCACAACCCAGATTGTGATCCTGTTCATCCACACCCCAGACTGTGATCTTGGCCATCCACACTCTGTCCTATGATCCTCGCCCTTCACACCCCGGCCTGTGATCCTGGCCCTCCACACTCCGGCCTGTGATCCTGGCCCTCCACAACCCGGCCTGTGATCCTGGCTATCAGCACCCCATCCTGTGATCCTGGCCCTCCGCTCTACAACCCGGCCTTTGATCCTGGCCATCCACATCCCAGCCTGTGATCCTGGATCTCCCCTCCACACCCCGACCTGTGATCCTGGCCATCCGCATCTCTGCCTGTGATCCTGGCTCTTCTCTCCACAACCCAGCCTGTGAACCTGGCTCTCCCCTCCAAACTGTGGTCTGTGATTCTGGCTTGCGATCCTCTTCATTCACACCCCAGCCTGTGATCCTGGCCCTCCACACCCCGTCCTGTGGTCCTGGGTCTCTACTCTACAACACGGCTGTTGATCCTGACCCTCCTCTCTATACCCTGCCTGTGATCCTGGTCCTTTACACCCTGGCCTGTGATCCTGGCTCTTCCCTCCACAACCCAACCTGTGATCCGGGCCATCCACACCCTGGCCTGTGATCTTGGCTATCAACACCCCGGCCTGTGATCCTGGCTCTGCACTTCACAACTCTGCCTGTGATCCTGGCCCTCCCCGACACACCCCAGCCTGTGATCCTGGCCCTCCCCTCCACAACCCGTCCTGTTATCCTGACTATCCACACGCCGACCTGTGATCCTGGCCATCCAAATCCCTGCCTGTGATCCAGACTCTACCCTCCACACCCCAGCCTGTGATCCTGGCCCTCCTTTCCACAACCCAGCTTGTGATCCTGTTCATCCACACCCCAGCCTGTGATCTTGACCCTCCACACTCCGTCCTGTGATTCTGGCCCTTCACACCCCGGCCTGTGTTCCCGACCCTCCAAACTCCGGCCTGTGATCCTGGCCCTCCACTACCCGGCAAGTGATCCTGGCCATAAGCTCCCCGGCCTGTGATCCTGGCCCTCCGCTCTACAACCCGGCCTGTGATCCTGGCCTTCAACAGCCCGGCCTGTGATCATGGCCATCCACATCCCGGCCTATTATCCTGGCTTTCCTCTCCACACCCCAACCTGTGATCCTGGCCATCCACATCCCGGCCTGTGATCCTGGACCTCCGCTCTACAACCTGGCCTGTGATCCTGGCCATCCACATCCCGGCCTGTGATCCTGGCTCTTCTCTCCACAACCCGGCCTCTGAACCTGGCTCTCCCTTCCACAACCCGACCTGTGATCCTGGACCTACCCTCCAAACACCCGGCTCGTGATCCTGGCCCTCGTCCCATACCTTGGCCTGTGATCCTGTTTCTCCACAACCCTGCCTGTGATTCTAGCCCTCCCCTCCAAATCGTGGTCTGTGATCCAGGCTCTCCTCTCCATAGCACGGCCTGTGCTCCTGGCTCTCTACTCCACAACACGACTGGTGATCCTGGCCCTCCTCTGTATACCCTGCCTGTGATCCTGGCCCTCCACACCCCGGCCTGTGATCCTGGCCATCAACACCCCGGCCTGGCCTGTGATCCTGGTCCTCCACACCCCAGCCTGTGATCCTGGCTCTTCAGACCCCAGCCTGTGATCCTGACCTTCCACACCCCAGCCTGTGATCCTGGCCCTCCACATCCCGGCTTGTGATCCTGGCCCTCCACACCCCAACTTGTGATCCTGGCCCTCCACACCCTGGCCTGTGATCATGGCCCTCCCTTCCACACTCCGGCCTGTGATCCTGTCCCTCCACAACCCGGCCTGTGATCCTGGCTCTACTCTTCCCAACCCAGGCTGTGATCCTGGCCCTCCTTTCCACACCATGGCCTGTGATCCTGGCCCTGCAGACCCCAGCCTGTGATCCTGGCCCTCCACACCCCGGCCTGTGATCCGGGCCCTCCACACCCCGGCTTGTGATCTTAGCCCTCCACACCCAACCTTTGATCCTGGTCCCCCTTTCCACAACATGGCCTGTGATCCTTGCGCTCAACACCCTTGCCTGTGAGTCTGGCCATACACACCCCGGCCTGTGATCTTGGCCCTCCCCTCCACAACTCGGCCTGTGATCCTGACCATCCTCACCCCTGCCTGTGATCCTGGCTCTACTCTCCACACCATGGCCTGTGATCCTGACCCTTTCCTCCACACCCCAGCCTGTGATCCTGGCCCTCCAGATCCCAGCTTGTGATCCTGGCCCTCCCCTCCACAACCCAGCCTGTGATCCTGGCCCTCCCCTCCACAACTCGACCTGTGATCCCGACCATCCACACCCTGGCCTGTGATCCTGGCGCTCCCCTCCATACTCTGGCCTGTGATCCCGTCCCTCCACAACCAGGCCTGTTATCCTGGCCCTTTGCTCCACAACCCGGCCTGTGATCCTGGCCTTCCCCTCCACAACCCGACCTGTGATCCAGGCCATCCACACCCTGGCCTGTGATCCTTGCCGTCCACACCCCAGCCTGTGATCCGGGCTCTACACTCCACAACCCGGCCTGTGATACTGGTCCTCCCCTCCACACCCTGGCCTGTGATCCTGGTTCTCCAGACCCCAGCCTGTGATCCTGGCCCTTTAGACCCCAGCCTGTGATCCTGACCTTCCACAACCTGGCCTGTTATCCTGGCCCTCCACACCCTGGCCTGTGTTCCTGGCCCTACCCTCCACACTCTGGCCTGTGATCCCGTCCCTCCACAACCAAGCCTGTTATCCTGGCCCTTTCCTCTACAAACCGGCCTTTGATCCTGGCCATCCACACCTCGGCCTGTGATCCTGGCTCTACTCTCCACAACCCAGGCTGTGATCCTGGCCCTCCTTTCCACACCCTGGCCTGTGATCCTGGCACTGCAGAGCCCAGCCTGTGATCCTGACCTTCCACACCCTGGCCTGTGATCCTGGCCCTCCACACCCCGGCTTGTGATCCTGGCCCTTCATACCCCAGGCTGTGATCCGGACCTTCCACATCCTGGCCTGTGATCCTGTCCCTCCACACCCTGGCCTGTGTTCCTGGTCCTTCCCTCCACACTCTGGCCTGTGATCCCGTTCCTCCACAAGCAGGCCTGTTATCCTGGCCCTTTGCTCCACAACCCGGCCTGTGATCCTGGCCCTCCCCTCCACAACCCGACCTGTGATCCGGGCCATCCACGCCCTCGCCTGTGATCCTGGCCATCCACACCCCAGCCTGTGATCCTGGCTCTACACTCCACAACCCGGCCTGTGATCCTGGCCCTCCCATCCACACCCTAGCCTGTGATCCTGGTCCTCCAGGCCCCAGCCTGTGATCCTGGCCCTTCAGACCCCAGCTTGTGATCCTGACCTTCCACAACCCAGCCTGTTATCCTGGCCCTCCACACCCTGGCCTGTGTTCCTGGCCCTACCCTCCACACTCTGGCCTGTGATCCCGTCCCTCCACAACCAAGCCTGTTATCCTGGCCCTTTCCTCCACAACCCGGCCTTTGATCCTGACCATCCACACCTCGGCCTGTGATCCTGGCTCTACTCTCCACAACCCAGGCTGTGATCCTGGCCCTCCTTTCCACACCCTAGCCTTTGATCCTGGCACTGCAGAGCCCAGCCTGTGATCCTGACCTTCCACACCCCGGCCTGTGATCCTGGCCCTCCACACACCGGCTTGTGATCCTGGCCCTTCATACCCCAGGCTGTGATCCTGACCTTCCACACCATGGCCTGTGATCCTGGCCCTCCACACCCTGGCCTGTGCTTCTGGCCCTCCCCTCCACACTCTGGCCTGTGATCCCGTACCTCCACGAGCAGGCCTGTTATGCTGGCCCTTTCCTCCACAACCCGGCCTGTGATCCTGGCCCTCCCCTCCACAACCCGACCTGTGATCCGGACCATCCACACCCTGGCCTGTGATCCTGACCATCCACACCCCAGCCTGTGATCCTGACTCTACACTCCACAACCCGGCCTGTGATCCTGGCCCTCCCCTCCACACCCTGGCCTGTGATCCTGGCCCTACCCTCCACACTCTGGCCTGTGATTCCGTACCTCCACAACCAGGCCTGTTATCCTGGCCCTTTCTTCCACAACCCGGCCTTTGATCCTGGCCATCCACACCTCGGCCTGTGATCCTGGCTCTACTCTCCACAACCCAGGCTGTGATCCTGGCCGTCCTTTCCACACACTGGCCTGTGATCCTGGCCCTGCAGACCCCAGCCTGTGATCCTGACCTTCCACACCCCGGCCTGTGATCCTGGCCCCCCACAACCCAGCCTGTGATCCTGACCTTCGACACCCCGGCCTGTGATCCTGGTCCTCCAGACCACAGCCTGTGATCCTGACCTTCCACACCTCAGCCTGTGATCCTGGCCCTCCACACCCTGGCTTGTGATCCTGGCCCTCCCCTCTACACCCCGGCTTGTGATCCTGACCCTCCACACCCAGGCTTGTGATCCTAGCCCTCCACACCCCGGCCTTTGATCCTGGCCCCCCCTTTCCACAACATGGCCTGTGATCCTTGCCCTCCACATCCTGGCCTGTGATCCTGGCCCTCCATACCCCGGCCTTTGATCCGGGCCCTCCATACCCCGGCTTGTGATCCTGGCCCTCCACACCCCGGCCTTTGATCCTGGCCACCCTTTCCACAACATAGCCCTCCCCTCCAAACCGTGGTCTGTGATCCTGGCTCTCCTCTCCACATCATGGCATGTGCTCCTGGCCCTCCACAGCCCAGCTTGTGATCCTGGTCATCCACACCCCGGCCTGTGATCCTGGCTCTCTACTCCACAACATGGCTGGTGATCCTGGCCCTCCTCTGTATACCCCGCCTGTGATCCCAGCCCTCCACACCCCGGCTGTGATCCTGGCCCTCCCCTCCACAACCCAACCTGTTATCCGGGCCATCCACACCCTGGCCTGTAATCCTGGCCATCCACACCCTGGCCTGTGATCCTGGCTCTACTCTCCACAACCCAGGCTGTGATCCTGGTCCTCCAGAACTCAGCCTGTGATCCTGGCCCTTCATAACCCAGCCTGTGATTCTGACCTTCCACACCCCGGCCTGTGATCCTGGCCCTCCACACCCTGGCATGTGATCCTGCCCCACCTTCACAACCCGGCCTGTGATCCTTGCCCTCCACACCCCAGCCTGTGATCCTGGCCATAAACACCCCGGCCTGTGATCTTGGCCCTCCCCTCCACAACTCAGCCTGTGATCCTGGCCATCCACACCCCGGCCTGTGATCTTGGCCCTCCCCTCCACAACTCAGCCTGTGATCCTGGCCATCCACACCCCTGCCTGTGATCCTGGCCCACCCCTCCACAACTCAGCCTGTGATCCTGGACCTCCACAACACGGCCTGTGATCCTGGCCCTCCTCTCCATACCCCGGCCTGTGATCCAGGCCCTCCACACCGGCCTGAGATCCTGGCCCTCCCCTCCACGACCCGGCCTGTGATCCTGGCCATCAACAACCCGGCCTGTGATCCTGGCTCTATTGTCCACAACCCAGCCTGTAATCCTGGCTCTACTCTCCACAACTCAGCCTGTGATCCTGGCCGTCCACAACACGACTGGTGATCCTGGCCTCCTGTCTATACCCTGCCTGTGATCCTGGCCCTCCTCTTTATACCTTGCCTGTGATCCTGACCCTCCACACTCCAGCCTGTGATATTGACCCTCCCCTCCACAACCCGGCCTGTGATCCTGGCTCTACTCTCCACAATCTGGCCTGTGATCCAGGCCCTCCCTTCCACACCCCGGCCTGTGATCCTGGCCATCCACTCCCCGGCCTGTGATCCTATGGCTCTTCTCTCCTATATAGTGATCTTCTATAAAGTGATCACTAAATATCAAATAGCCCTTCTCTTTTATATTGTGATCACTAGGACCCACACTGTTCTTATCTCCTGTACAGTGACTACTACATTCCAATGGTCATTCTATATAATGATCACTAAATACCACATGGCACGTCTATGTAGTGTTCACTAGATCCAAAACAACTCTTCACTTCTTTATAGTGATCACTAGATCCTAAACAGTTCTATATGGTAACATTATGCCCGGTGGAGGTTGGCGATGCCGCAGGTTCCCACAGGACACCCCAGCGCCACACAGCTCTTCTTTCCTTGTAGTAATCACTAGATCACACAAGGCTCTTCTCCTATGTAGTGACACCATATCCCACATGGTTCTTTTCTCCTATATAGCCATCACTAGATCCTATATGGTTCTTCTCTTCTGTAAAATGATCACTAGATCCCATACAGCTCATCTCACCTATGTAGTGATCACTATATCCCACATAGCTCTTCTCTCTTATATGTTGATTAGTAGATCCCATTTGGCTCTTCTCTGCTATGTGGGGATCACTAGATGCCCAGTGGTTCTTCTCTTCTATATAGTTATCACTAGATTTCACCACACACAGGTTTTTTCTCCTATACAGTGATCTCTAGATCCCACATGGCTCATATTTTCTAAGCAGTGATCACTTAATCTCACTTGGTTTATTTCATTTATGTAGTAATCTATAGATCTCACATACCATAGCTTCTCTTGCCTATAGAGTGATCATTTGATCTCACATATAGTAATCACAAGATTCCACATATCTTTTCTCTTTTATATATTGATTACTAGACCCCCTTGGCTCTTCTCTCCTATGTAGTGATCACTAGATCCCCATACCTCTTCTCTCCTATATAGTGATTTCTAAATTCCACACCTTGTCTTCTCAGTATGAATGAAGTTTTCCTGGACCACCTTTCTCACTTACGTTCTTGACTAGCACCCGGCTTCCCGGCGCCAATTCTGCTCCATAACATTTTCGATCATAGTACTCCTTACTCTTCCTCTGTCCTTGTGTAACCACTTTGGACGCTATGTTGTATGCCTCTGCCATCCGTTCCTTCCATTTCTGAACGTACTCCGGATATGTTCTGTAAGTCTCTGACACCAGAGTATCGAACATGATGTCGATTGTCAGTCTTGGCGATCGTCCATACAATAGGAAAAAGGGTGAGTAACCCGTTGCATTGCTCTTTGTACAGTTAAAGGCATGTACCACTTTTGACAGGGAACTCTTGCAGTCTTTCTTCTCATCAGCTGTTGAAGTATGCAACATCGACAATAATGTCCGGTTAAAACGTTCCACTTGTCCATTACCCTCTGGGTGATAGGGCATTGTGTGGGATCTCTGAATTCTACAGTACTTTCCTAGCTTGTCAAAGAACTGGTTCTCAAATTCTCTTCCTTGGTCGTGGTGTAACCTCGTAGAGAACCCAAACCTCAAAGCAAAATCATTGAAGATCTTCTCTGCTGCTGTTCGACCAGCTTTATTGGTGGTGGCATATGCTTGAGGAAATCGAGTGAATTGGTCCTTCACCACCAAGATGTATTCGTAACCACCCTTACACGTCTCGAGATGTAGAAAGTCTATTGAGACCATCTCAAACGGATACGTAGTTTGAATGTTGCCCATAGGTGACCAGGGTTGATGTGTTGGGATGTTTATCTTACAGACACCCACTCTCCCTGGTCACGTACCTCTCAATATCTCTCTGCATGTAAGGCCAGAAGAAACGTTCACGGATCAAGTTGGTTGTCCTTTCCACTCCCAGGTGTCCCATGTTTTCTTGAAGTTCTTTAAAGACCAACCTATGGAATACTCTGGGTAGTACCAACTGCCGGTTTTGTCCTCCTTTACGATACAGGATACCGTCTTCACTGAGGTAGAGCTTCGTCCATTCTTCAATTAAAACAGATACTGCTCGTGACTCATTGTCTTTCTCTCGTTTACTTGGAAACCGATTTTGGTCCACATAAAGTAGTATTCTACCAATTATCTGATCTTCCCGTTGTGCTCTATGGATCTTCCCTTTTGGTAGTTGTTGAATAGACCGGGGGTGATCTTGTTCTCTCGCTTTTATGGTAGTTTCCAACATCAACTGACACCACAATGGTGTGTCTTCCTCCTGATAAGCTTGTACTGCTTGGGTAGTGCTCTCAATTGCTTCCAGACTGATTTTCTCCAAGCATTCTTGCATAAACTCCTCAGGCTCTAGTGGCATTCTTGACAATCTGTCAGCATCCACATTGCGTTTTCTTGGCCTGTACTTGATGCTGAAATTGAAGTCAGCTAGTTCAGCGACCCATCTCTGACTTGTTGCATTAAGTTTGGCTGTAGTGAGGACATAGGTCAAAGGGTTGTTGTCAGTGTATACCTCAAACTCTTTGCTGTAGTAGAGATAATCTCTAAATCGTTCACAGATAGCCCATTTCAGTGCCAGGAACTGCAATTTTCCGGAATGTAGATGGCAATTCTTCTCGGCGTCTGTCAATGTTCTAGAACCCTAACCGATGACTCTCATTTTTCCATCCTGATGCTGATACAGGGCAGCTTCCAATCCAACTTGAGAAGCGTCACAATGAAGAACAAATGGTAAATTGAAATCAGGATATCCCAAGATGGTTGGTTTTACCAGGTAGTCTACTACTTCTTCCAATACCTCCTGGTGGTCTGCTGTCCAGAGAATGGGCTGTTGGGACGAAACGGCATTGTTTCTTTTAAGCCCGGTCCTACCCGCCCTCTTTTTCTCCGTGGGTGTTGTCTCTGTCGTCCCCCCCAAGAGTAGGTATAGTGGGGCGGCAATCCTGGAGAAGTTCCAAATGTAAGTACGATAGTAGGAGACGAATCCTAATATCTGCCTCAAGTCCCCAACGGTAGAGGGCCGCTAGTATTTTAATGTCGGTACCGGAGCTATTTCTGCTAGGTCCATGGTATATCCTTCTCCGGACACAATTTTCCCTAGAAATCTGACTTGTCTTTTGAACAGTTCACACTTCTTTGGGGTCAACTTAACGCCATGTTGTTGATACCGTTGTAATACGGTCATCACGTGTTCAATATGCTCCCGGAAGGTTTTGTTGTGTACCACATTGTCATCCAAGTGCGGCTGGCAGATATCGTCCCTCAAACCTTCTAAACATGTCTCCATGCTCCTCTGGAATTCTGCTGGAGCTGAACCGAGCCCAAACGGTATGCGGATCCATTCATATAATCCCCGCGGTGTGATGAATGCTGTCAAAGGTCTACTGGATTCTTCGACAAACTCTTGGTGTTATGCCTTACCCTGATCGAGGACAGAGAACCAGGTACTTCCTGATAGGCTATCCAGCAAATCTTGAATCTTTGGTATTGAGTGCCGATCAGGTACTGACTTTCGGTTTAGTTCCCGGTAATCACAGCAGAGTCTCAACGTACGGTCCTTCTTCCTAACACAAACAATAGGAGAGGAATAAGACAAGTTCGGCTTTTGGACCCAACCTCTGTTGATTAGGTCTTGTAAATACTCTTTCACTTCACGGTGTAATGGTTTCGGCACAGACATGTAACTTCTGGCTACTGGGGTCGTGTCTTTCAAATTGATTTTCAACTGCAACGATGGCATACAGCCTATTACAGAGTCATCCCAGGACTCCGAGGTGGGCCATGCAATTTCTTCCCCTGGGCAACTCCTGTTCCTTGGTGGGGTAAACTGAATTCACTGTAGACCCCTGGGCGGGTCTCACACTGGCTGGATATAACCGTTTTAACGGTTTCAATGTGACCTAAGACAGTCTTTGGATCCAGTCTAATTTTGTGTTTCGTAGTATTCATCACCGGTACCGTCACTCGAACAAATCCACCAGTAGGAATCGTAAGCACAGTCTCACCTTGATCTAGGCCTTCCGGAAGTTCTGAGGAGTCTTTTGGCACGAACAGTCTTTTCTGGACCTTTCTTACCGGTTCTACCAGGACTCCACACCTCACCCCCACCATTTGGTTTGCAGGGATGATGGCTGGGCGCCAGCCTACCTTGACTTATTTTCCACCACGGCATTGGGTATGGCAAGTGATGTGGCAATTGCATCCACCACCAGCGCCCCTGCCTTGTGTTTCGTGATGACCTCACTAATTACATTATAACACAGGATAGGATCCTCTGCCACGTTCTGATCACTGGTTGCAAGAAAAGGTACCATAAGCTCAATGGTATTGCTGTTCTTCGTGGCCCTCAGTTGGAAAGTCACTTCCACACAGCCTATGAAAGGGATTTCCGTCTGGTTGACAGCTTTGCCATGGAGTTCCACTGGTCCTAAGAGTTCTTTTAGTGACCAAAGGCAGGTATTTGTCAGGTAGCGCCTTCTCCATTCTTCATTTAATAGTCTCGCTTGGGCTCCTGTGTCCCACAGTGCTTTTACCAGGAGTCCATCTAGCTGGCTCTGTATAAACCACCTTTCATCGATTATCTTATCTTTACTGACCGAGGAATCCTCCTCCCAGGAGTACATCGTTTGACCTCCACACTGGGCATTAAGTAACTGATGCCCCTGTCTCTCTTGAAGCTGTTGTAGATGGGAACACACTTGGGGATAGTACTGATGCAGCCGTTTTACCTCATGCGCCGTTCTGGGGTTTTGTGAGATTTGGATTTTCTTCTGGGGCCTCCTCCATGTCGTGGTTATCAGTCGCCCTGCACTGGTAAGCTTCCGTCTTTTAACCCAAACGACCGTGACCATTGGCATTCCTTGGCGTAATGTCCTTCCTCGCCACATCTTAGACAGTGGACACACACCATACTCTGATTTGATGGACGGCACGCTTCACAAGCCGGTCATCTTCTGTTTTGGAACCCACTCCTGGGTCTGAGGGATACAGGTTCTGGCCTGGAACGAATCAACTTTTTCACCTCAATCAACTCGGCTCGCAGTTCTCCTATTACTTCCTCCCAGTCAGCGCTGGCGGTCCTCTCTTTTGTTGGTGATTTAAGGTTCCCTCTCGGAGGCGGCACTGGAGAGTCTCTATGATGATCTTCGGACTGGCCACTGGGGGTCCCCAACTTCAGCTGACTCATTTTGGTGATTTTAGGAGCAGAGCCTTTCTTTAACTTCTATTTGCTCTCTGACTCCAAACTAGCGGCCTCATTCATTTATTCAATTAGGACTTCGTCCAGAATGTCAGGATCTTCTAGGTACTGGTTCAGCTGCAACTTGATGTCTTTGCTGATTAACCCTATTCTCAATGATCTCAAGAACTTCTTCTGGACTAGTCCAGCATCAAACTTCTCTTCCACTTCTACATCTCTGGATGCAAACAACAGTCTATCCTTCAGTTCAACTGCTCTGAACAAGAAACTTTGGGGCGATTCATTATTTTTCTGTGAGAGGTTAATGAGTCGGTGGAACAATTTTGAAGTACTCTCTTCTTTATAGTGCCCTTTTAAAATCATTTTCAGCTGTTGCAATGTCAGTTGACTCTTCATTTCTAGCATACTCCGGATGTTCAGTCCTGGGCTGATCGCTTTCACCACCCCCTCAATGATCTCATCTGGCTGGTAGTCTTTCTGTAAGCCTGCATCGATCTGGTGCAACAAGTTCCTATAAGACAGTTTCTCTTTCTGTTCACACTCTCCAATCCGTCCCAGGATCTTGAATTCTTTTCTTATGGTGATTTGTGGTGTTAGAGAGGACTGTCTCCCTGATTTATCTAACCCGAGCAGGTTAAAGGTTCTGTCTGAGTCTGTCACCCGTTCAGAGGTTTTGGTCGATTCCTTCAGGGCTGTTGTTAGGGCTTTGAATTGTTCTTTCAATTCCTGTAGTTCAGTCTGTGGACGGAGATTCCCGCTTTTGGTAATTGGTGCCACCCCTCTATCTTCTAACTTCAATCTGGTTAGAAACTGTGTTAGCTCCTGGAGGAACGTCCCTATGATGTCCTCAGCTTCTTTCTCCCCCAGCTCATCCATTTTTGCATTAATGGCAGCTAACAGTTGCCTGCGGTTGTGTGTTTTAGAAATCTGTTCTGGATCTTTATATGTTCTGCTACTGTTCTCAATTCTTCACAAGTTAACTGAAGAAGCAGCTCACTAATTCTGTCCATTTGTATTTCCACATCCATTGCTGCTAGTGAGTTTTCTTTAGGGCTGGTCCCCTTTAACTGGTGTAGCAGAGTTGAGTTGAGGTGCTGTGCTGCTGTGTTTTTCCAGACACTTTTTCTCTTCTCCCTCTACATGCTAATTCCCACTCAGGACTCCTCGTATGGACCAATGTTACACGCACGCCGCTAGGTTCACACAGGGGCGATACAGGTTACATTAATTCTTTGGAATCCTGTTGGAACCATTACTCAGGGCGACCATAGACCATGTGCTGCAGCTTCTCTCAGGCACACAGGGGTATTGACCCTCAGGCACAGACATGTAGGTTGATTCACTTGCTGACCAGACACACTTGACAAGAGTCCTCATAAACGGTAGAACAGTAGCATTTAATAAGAAGCCGCACAGCCAGTGCAAGTTAAGTCTTATGAGCAACAGTCTCCAGTGACAAACAGTACAGTTTCCTTAGCAGCACAGCAGTTCACAGTCTTCCCAGTAGTACAGGACAGCACAGTTGTAATGCAAAGGCACAGTAATGAACACAGCATTCTTTACAGTACAGTGAGATGGAGGAGGGGGAGAGAGTTTGCTGAGGGAGATGATCCCTGTGACACCAGTGCTTGACAATACTCTGCACTGCTAGTTCAGGAACACTACCTGTCCTGTGCTTAGCTTCACTCCTGACTTGAATCCTTTTCATTTGCAGGTATGCTTCTGTGAGATACAGAACACACACACCACCTTTCTCTTTGGCTCCAGCCAGACAGTACGCAACATCCCTACCATCCCCCTGGGGCTCTGCTAAAACACTCTCCATTCTTCTGTGACTGTGTTAACCCCTCTAGTTGCTGGATGATTCTGGAGCACAACAATTTCTGTCTCCTATGCTTGTGTTACCTCTAATAGTTGCTGAATGCTTTTAAAGCAACAGCACTACTTCTGCATGTCACACTCTGCAACAGCACTACTTCTGCATGTCACAAATCACTAGATCCAATCAGCTCATCTGCTCTATGTGCTGATCACTTCAACCCGTGGCAAAAATTATGGAATCACCGGGCTCAGAGGATGTTCATTCAGTTGTTTAATGTTGTTGAAAAAAAGCAAATCACAGACATGGCATAAAACTAAAGTCATTTCAAATGGCAACTTTATGGCTTTAAGAAACACTAAAAGAAATCAAGAAAAACAATGTGGTACTCAGTAAGGGTAATTTTTTTCAGACCAAGCAGAGGGAAAAAATTATGGAATCACTCAATTCTGTTGAAAAAAATTATGGAATCACCCTGTAAATTTTCATTTCCAAAACTAACACCTCCATCAAATTAAATCTGCTCATTAGTCTGCATCTAAAAAGGAGTGATCACACCTTGGAGAGCTGTTGCACCAAGTGGACTGACATGAATCATGGCTCCAACATGGGAGATGTCAATTGAAACAAAGGAGAGGATTATCAAACTCTTAAAAGAAGGTAAATCACGCAATGTTGCAAAAGATGTTGGTTGTTCACAGTCAGCTGTGTCTAAAATATGGACCAAATACAAACAACATGGGAAGGTTGGTAAAGGCAAACATACTGGTAGACCAAGGAAGACATCAAAGCGTCAAGACCGGAAACTTAAAGCAATATTATGTCTCCAAAACAGGAAATGCACAACAAAACAAATGAGGAACGAATGGGAGGAAACTGGAGTCCGTGTCTGTGACCGAACTGTAAGATACCGCCTAAAGGAAATGGGATTTACATACAGAAAAGCTAAACAAAAGTCATCATTAACACCTAAACAGAGAAAAACAAGGTTACAGTGGGCTAAGGAAAAGCAATCGTGGACTGTGGATGACTGGCTGAAAGTCCTATTCAGTGATGAATCGCGAATCTGCATTGGGCAAGGTGATGATGCTGGAACTTTTGTTTGGTGCCGTTCCAATGAGATTTATAAAGATGACTGCATGAAGAGAACATGAAAATTCCCACAGTCATTGATGATATGGGGCTGCATGTCAGGTAAAGGCACTGGGGAGATGGCTGTCATTACATCTTCAATAAATGCCCAAGTTTACATTGATATTTTGGACAGTTTTCTTATCCCATCAATTGAGAGGATGTTTGGGGATGATGACATCATTTTTTAAGATGATAATGCCTCCTGCCATAGAGCAAAAACTGTGAAAACATTCCTTGAAAGAAGACACATAAGGTCAATGTCATATCCTGCAAATAGTCCGAATCTCAATCCAATTGAAAATCTTTGGTGGAAGTTGAAGAAAATGGTCCATGACAAGGCTCCAACCTGCAAAGCTGATCTGGCAACAGCAATCAGAGAAAGTTGGAGCCAGATTGATGAAGAGTACTGTTTGTCACTCATTAAGTCCATGCCTCAGAGACTGCAAGCTGTTATTAAAGCCAGAGGTGGTGCAACAAAATACTAGTGGTGTATTGGAGTGTTCTTTTTTGTGTTTGTTTTTCATGATTCCATATTTTTTTCCTCAGAATTGAGTGATTCCATAATTTTTTCCCTCTGCTTGGTCTGAAAAAAATTACCCTTACTGAGTACCACATTTTTAATCTTGATTTCTTTTAGTGTTTCTTAAAGCCATAAAGTTGCCATATGAAATGACTTTAGTTTTGTGCCATGTCTGTGATCTGCTTTTTTTCAACAACATTAAACAACTGAATGAACATCCTCCGAGCCCGGTGATTCCATAATTTTTGCCAGGGGTTGTAGATCCTCCACTGTTTATTGCTCACACATGGATATCTAGTTTTACATATAGGGATTATTAAATCCAGTAATTTCGGCTGTTTTCCCCCAACTATTGACCACTTGATCTGGAGGATTCATCCCTCATCCGGACTGGATCTAGTGCAGTCTGTAGGATCCGGGGAGGAGGCCTTCTGCTCATTGGTTGGGGGGTTTCTGAGTAGAGATGAATATGGAGGTATCTGAGCTGCAGTTTGCTGATTAGATACAGATGATCTGCGACCCCCGGATCCGACCCCCGGATTGTGCTGGGATCTCGCAGTTATCATCGTTATCTCTTCAGCCCCTCTATGTATTGTGGAATTATTTGCTCCGGTACAATTCATCCTATTAATTAATTGCATTTCTGCTCAGCTCTGAGGCAGCGAAGCTGCGGTGAGGAGCCGCTGCTAATGTTTGCCCGGGGTCTCCAGAGACCCTCTCAAAACAGCAAGAAAGGCAGAAGCAGAAATATTCAAGTGGAAGAGATAAATAAGTGCAGGTGAAGGAGCCGCTGCTGTGGGAGTCAGGCGCCATCCAGCGGCCATGTGTTTACTACCAGAAACCTGAATCACCTCAATCTCTTCTACCCTCGAATCCCAGCAGAAGGTGGAGGAAGAACAAAACCTTCGATGGATCATCTCCAGGATCCGCACCCAGAAAAAATCCTGCTCAATCGTTATGCTGCCATGATCTACACCAGTATCGACAATGGTGGCACCTTCGAAGAGCTGGAAAGGACCACTTTGTGCCACAGTTGTGAAAAGAAGGTAATGAGAGTACAAAGCCGTGTGCACACAGAAGCCAGCAGCATGAAATACCATACCTGAGACCAATATGGACAAGAGAAGGCAGAGAAGCAGGAATGTGAAAAGGAAGATGGCTCCAGACTAGACCCAATACGAGATACACACAAAAGTCCCATCATCCTGATCGATCATGGTCAAAATAGAGAGTGAAGTCGTGTTATATAGGGTGTGATCCGTGTGTCCTTCTGCTCCCGGTGTCTGTGGAGATGCAGCTGTAGAGTGGTGTCCTGTTATATAGGGTGTGATCACCGTGTCCTTCTGCTCCCGGTGTCTGTGGAGATGCAGCTACAGAGTGCTGTCCTGTTATATAGGGTGTGATCCTCGTGTCCTTCTGCTCCCGGTGTCTGTGGAGATGCAGCTGTAGAGTGGTGTCCTGTTATATAGGGTGTGAACCTCGTGTCCTTCTGCTCCCGGTGTCTGTGGAGATGCAGCTGCAGAGTGGTGTCCTGTTATATAGGGTGTGATCCCTGTGTCCTTCTGCTCCTGGTGTCTGTGGAGATGCAGCTGCAGAGTGGTGTCCTGTTATATAGGGTGTGATCCCCGTGTCCTTCTGCTCCAGGTGTCTGTGGAGATGCAGCTGCAGAGTGGTGTCCTGTTATATTGGGTGTGATCCCCGTGTCCTTCTGCTCCCGGTGTCTGTGGAGATGCAGCTGCAGAGTGGTGTCAAGTTATACAGGGTGTGATCCCCGTGTCCTTCTGCTCCCGGTGTCTGTGGAGATGCAGTTGTAGAGTGATGTCCTGTTATATAGGGTGTGATCCCCGTGTCCTTCTGCTCCCGGTGTCTGTGGAGATGCAGCTGTAGAGTGATGTCCTGTTATATAGGGTGTGATCCACGTGTCCTTCTGCTCCCGGTGTCTGTTGAGATGCAGCTGTAGAGTGGTGTCCTGTTATATAGGGTGTGATCCCCGTGTCCTTCTGCTCCAGGTGTCTGTGGAGATGCAGCTGTAGAGTGGTATCCTGTTATATAGGGTGTGATCCCCGTGTCCTTCTGCTCCCGGTGTCTGTGGAGATGCAGCTGCAGAGCGATGTCCTGTTATATAGGGTGTGATCCCCATGTCCTTCTGCTCCCGGTGTCTGTGGAGATGCAGCTGCAGAGCGATGTCCTGTTATATAGGGTGTGATCCTCGTGTCCTTCTGCTCCCGGTGTCTGTGGAGATGCAGCTGCAGAGTGGTGTCCTGTTATATAGGGTGTGATCCCCGTGTCCTTCTGCTCCCGGTGTCTGTGGAGATGCAGCTGTAGAGTGGTGTCCTGTTATATAGGGTGTGATCCTCCTGTCCTTCTGCTCCCGGTGTCTGTGGAGATGCAGCTGCAGAGTGGTGTCCTGTTATATAGGGTGTGATCCTCCTGTCCTTCTGCTCCCGGTGTCTGTGGAGATGCAGCTGCAGAGTGGTGTCCAGTTATATAGGGTGTGATCCTCCTGTCCTTCTGCTCCCAGTGTCTGGGGAGATGCAGCTGTAGAGTGGTGTCCTGTTATATAGGGTGTGATCCTCCTGTCCTTCTGCTCCCGGTGTCTGTGGAGGTGCAGCTGTAGAGTGGTGTCCTGTTATATTGGGTGTGATCCACGTGTCCTTCTGCTCCCGGTGTCTGTTGAGATGCAGCTGTAGAGTGGTGTCCTGTTATATAGGGTGTGATCCCCGTGTCCTTCTGCTCCAGGTGTCTGTGGAGATACAGCTGCAGAGTGGTGTCCTGTTATATAGGGTGTAATCCCCGTGTCCTTCTGCTCCCGGTGTCTGTGGAGATGCAACTGTAGAGTGGTGTCCTGTTATATAGGGTGTGATCCCCGTGTCCTGCTGCTCCCGGTGTCTGGGGAAATGAAGCTGCAGAGTGGTGTCCTGTTATATAGGGTGTGATCCCCGTGTCCTTCTGATCCTGGTGTCTGTGGTGAGTGGTGTCCTGTTATATAGGGTGTGATCCTCGTGTCCTTCTGTCCCGGTGTCTGTGGAGGTGAAGCTGCAGAGTGGTGTCCTGTTATATAGGGTGTGATCGTCGTGTCCTTCTGCACCCGGTGTCGGTGGAGATGCAGCTGCACAGTAGAGTCCTGTTATATAGGGTGTGATCCCCATGTCCTTCTGCTCCCGGTGTCTGTGGAGGTGCAGCTGCAGAGTGGTGTCCTGTTATATAGGGTGTGATCCCCGTGTCCTTCTGCTCCCGGTGTCTGTGGAGGTGCAGCTGCAGAGTGCTGTCCTGTTATATAGGGTGTGATCCTCGTGTCCTTATGCTCCTGGAGTCTATGGAGATGCAGCTGCAGAATGATGTCCTGTTATATAGGGTGTGATCCCCGTGTCCTTCTGCTCCTGGTGTCTGTGGAGATACAGCTGAAGAGTGGTGTCCTGTTATATAGGGTGTGATCCCCGTGTCATTCTGCTCCCGGTGTCTGTGGAGATGAAGCTGCAGAGTGGTGTCCTGTTATATAGGGTGTGATCCCCGTGTCTTTCTGCTCCCGGTGTCTGTGGAGATGCAGCTGCAGAGTGGTGTCCTGTTATATAGGGTGTGATCCTCGTGTCCTTCTGCACCCGGTGTCTGTGGAGGTGCAGCTGCAGAGTGGTGTCCTGTTATATAGGGTGTGATCCTCGTGTCCTTCTGCACCCGGTGTCTGTGGAGGTGCAGCTGCAGAGTGGTGTCCTGTTATATAGGGTGTGATCCCCGTGTCCTTCTGCTCCCGGTGTCTGTGGAGATGCAGCTGTACAGTGATGTCCTGTTATATAGGGTGTGATCCCCGTGTCCTTCTGCTCCCAGTGTCTGTGGAGATGCAGCTGCAGAGTGGTGTCCTGTTATATAGGGTGTGATCCTCGTGTCCTTCTGCACCCGGTGTCTGTGGAGGTGCAGCTGCAGAGTGGTGTCCTGTTATATAGGGTGTGATCCTCGTGTCCTTCTGCACCCGGTGTCTGTGGAGGTGCAGCTGCAGAGTGGTGTCCTGTTATATAGGGTGTGATCCTCGTGTCCTTCTGCTCCTGGTGTCTGTTGAGATGCCGCTGCAGAGTGGTGTCCTGTTATATAGCGTGTGATCCCTGTGTCCTTCTGCTCCTGGTGTCTGTGGAGATACAGCTGCAGAGAGGTGCCCTGTTATATAGGGTGTGATCCCCGTGTCCTTCTGCTCCCGGTGTCTGTGGAGGTGCAGCTGCAGAGTGGTGTCCTGTTATATAGGGTGTGATCCCCGTGTCCTTCTGATCCTGGTGTCTGTGGAGATGCAGCTGCAGAGTGGTGTCCTGTTATATAGGGTGTGATCCCCGTGTCCTTCTGCTCCCGGTGTCTGTGGAGGTGCAGCTGCAGAGTGGTGTTCTGTTATATAGGGTGTGATCCCCGTGTCCTTCTGCTCCCAGTGTCTGTGGAGGTGCAGCGGCAGAGTGGTGTCCTGTTATATAGGGTGTGATCCCCGTGTCCTTCTGATCCTGGTGTCTGTGGAGATGCAGCTGCAGAGTGGTGTCCTGTTATATAGGGTGTGATCCCCGTGTCCTTCTGATCCTGGTGTCTGTAGAGGTGCAGCTGCAGAGTGCTGTCCTGTTATATAGGGTGTGATCCCCGTGTCCTTCTGCTCCTGGTGTCTGTTGAGATGCCGCTGCAGAGTGGTGTCCTGTTATATAGCGTGTGATCCCTGTGTCCTTCTGCTCCTGGTGTCTGTGGAGATACAGCTGCAGAGAGGTGCCCTGTTATATAGGGTGTGATCCCCGTGTCCTTCTGCTCCCGGTGTCTGTGGAGGTGCAGCTGCAGAGTGGTGTTCTGTTATATAGGGTGTGATCCCCGTGTCCTTCTGCTCCCGGTGTCTGTGGAGGTGCAGCTGCAGAGTGGTGTCCTGTTATATAAAATGTGATCCTCGTGTCCTTCTGCTCCCGGTGTCTGTGGAGGTGCAGCTGCAGAGTGGTGTCCTGTTATATGGGGTGTGATCCTCGTGTCCTTCTGCTCCTGGTGTCTGTGGAGATGCAGCTGTAGAGTGATGTCCTGTTATATAGGGTGTGATCCTCGTGTCCTTCTGCTCCCGGTGTCTGTGGAGATGCAGCTGCAGAGTGGTGTCCTGTTATATAAAATGTGATCCTCGTGTCCTTCTGTCCCGAAGTCTGTGGAGGTGCAGCTGCAGAGTGGTGTCCTGATATATAGGGTGTGATCCTCATGTCCTTCTGCTCCCGGTGTCTGTGGAGATGCAGCTGCAGAGTGCTGTCCTGTTATATAGGGTGTGATCCCCTTGTCCTTCTGCTCCTGGTGTCTGTGGAGATGCAGCTGCAGAGTGGTGTCCTGTTATATAGGGTGTGATCCCCGTGTCCTTCTGCTCCCGGTGTCTGTGGAGATGCAGCTGCAGAGTGGTGTCCTGTTATATAGGGTGTGATCCCCGTGTCTTTCTGCTCCCGGTGTCAGTGGAGATGCAGCTGCAGAGTGGTGTCCTGTTATATAGGGTGTGATCCCCGTGTCCTTCTGCTCCCGGTGTCTGTGGAGATGCAGCTGCAGAGTGGTGTCCTGTTATATAGGATGTGATCCTCGTGTCCTTCTGCACCCGGTGTCTGTGGAGGTGCAGCTGCAGAGTGGTGTCCTGTTATATAGGGTGTGATCCTCGTGTCCTTCTGCACCCGGTGTCTGTGGAGGTGCAGCAGGAGAGTGGTGTCCTGCTATATAGGGTGTGATCCCTGTGTCCTTCTGCTCCCGGTGTCTGTGGAGGTGCAGCAGGAGAGTGGTGTCCTGCTATATAGGGTGTGATCCTCGTGTCCTTCTGCACCCGGTGTCTGTGGAGGTGCAGCAGGAGAGTGGTGTCCTGTTATATAGGGTGTGATCCCCGTGTCCTTCTGATCCCGGTGTCTGGGAAGATGCAGCTACAGAGTGGTGCCCTGTTATATAGGGTGTGATCCTCGTGTCCTTCTGCACCCGGTGTCTGTGGAGGTGCAGCAGGAGAGTGGTGTCCTGCTATATAGGGTGTGATCCTCGTGTCCTTCTGCACCCGGTGTCTGTGGAGGTGCAGCAGGAGAGTGGTGTCCTGTTATATAGGGTGTGATCCCCGTGTCCTTCTGATCCCGGTGTCTGGGAAGATGCAGCTACAGAGTGGTGCCCTGTTATATAGGGTGTGATCCCCGTGTCCTTCTGCTTCTGGTGTCTGTGGAGATGCAGCTGCAGAGTGGTGTCCTGTTATATAGGGTGTGATCCCCGTGTCCTTCTGCTTCCGGTGTCTGTGGAGATGCAGCTGCAGAGTGGTGTCCTGTTATATAGGGTGTGATCCCTGTGTCCTTCTGCTCCCGGTGTCTGTGGAGGTGCAGCTACAGAGTGTTGCCCTGTTATATAGGGTGTGATCCCTGTGTCCTTCTGCTCCCGGTGTCTGTGGAGGTGCAGCTGCAGAGTGGTGTCCTGTTATATAGGGTGTGATCCTCGTGTCCTTCTGCTCCCGGTGTCTGTGGAGATGCAGCTGCAGAGTGTTGTCCTGTTATATAGGGTGTGATCCTCGTGTCCTTCTGCTCCCGGTGTCTGTGGAGGTGCAGCTGCAGAGCGGTGTCCTGTTATATAGGGTGTGATCCCCGTGTCCTTCTGCTTCCGGTGTCTGTGGAGATGCAGCAGGAGAGTGGTGTCCTGCTATATAGGGTGTGATCCCTGTGTCCTTCTGATCCCGGTGTCTGTGGAGATGCAGCTGCAGAGTGGTGTCCTGTTATATAGGGTGTGATCCCCGTGTCCTTCCGCTCCCGGTGTCTGTGGATGTGCAGCTGTAGAGTGGTGTCCTGTTATATAGGGTGTGATCCCTGTGTCCTTCTGCTCCTGGTGTCTATGGAGATGCAGCTGCAGAGTGGTGTCCTGTTATATAGGGTGTGATCCCTGTGTCCTTCTGCTCCTGGTGTCTATAGAGATGTAGCCACAGAGTGTTGTCCTGTTATATAGGGTGTGATCCTCGTGTCCTTCTGCTCCCGGTGTCTGTGGAGGTGCAGCGGCAGATTGGTATCCTGTTATATAGGGTGTGATCCCCGTGTCCTTCTGCTCCCGGTGTCTGTGGAGGTGCAGCTGCAGCGTGGTATCCTGTTATAATGAGTGTGATCCTCGTGTCCTTCTGCTCCCGTTGTCTGTGGAGATGCTGCTGCAGAGTGGTGTCCTGTTTTATAGGGTGTGATCCCCGTGTCCTTCTGCTCCCGGTGTCTGTGGAGATGCAGCTGTAGAGTGGTGTCATGTTATATAGGATGTGATCCCTGTGTCCTTCTGCTCCTGGTGTCTGTGGAGGTGCAGCTGCAGAGTGGTGTCATGTTATATAGGGTGTGATCCCCGTGTCCTTCTGCTCCCGGTGTCTGTGGAGGTGCAGCTGCAGAGTGGTGTCATGTTATATAGGGTGTGATCCCTGTGTAATTCTGCTCCTGGTGTCTGTGGAGGTGCAGCTGCAGAGTGGTGTCCTCTTATATAGGGTGTGATCCCCGTGTCCTCTGCTCCCGGTGTCTGTGGAGGTGCAGCTGCAGAGTGGTGTCCTGTTATATAGGGTGTGATCCCTGTGTCCTTCTGCTCCCAGTGTCTGTGGAGGTGCGGCTACAGAGTGGTGTCCTGTTATATAGGGTGTAGTCCCCGTGTTGTTCTGCTCCCGGTGTCTGCGGTGATGCAGCTGTAGAGTGGTGTCCTGTTATATAGGGTGTGATCCCCGTGTCCTTCTGCTCCCGGTGTCTGTGGAGATGCGGCTACAGAGTGGTGTCCTGTTATATACGGTGTGATCCCCGTGTCCTTCTGCTCCCGGTGTCTGTGGAGATGCAGCTGCAGAGTGGCGTCCTGTTACATAGGGTGTGATCCTTGTGTTCTTCTGCTCCCGGTGTCTGTGGAGATGCAGCTGTAGAGTAGTGTCCTGTTATATAGGTTGTGTTCCTCGTGTCCTTCTGCTCCCGGTGTCTGTGGAGATGCAGCTGCAGAGTGGTGTCCTGTTATATAGGGTGTGATCCTCGTGTACTTCTGCTCCCGGTGTCTGTGGAGGTGCAGCTGCAGAGTGGTGTCCTGTTATATAGGGTGTGATCCCTGTGTCCTTCTGCTCCAGGTGTCTGTGGAGATAGAGCTGCAGAGAGGTGCACTGTTAGGGTGTGATCCGTGTGATCCCCGTGTCCTACTGCTCCCGGTGTCTATGGAGATGCAGCTGCAGAGTGGTGTCCTGTTATATAGGGTGTGATCCCCGTGTCCTTCTGCTCCCGGTGTCTGTGGAGATGCAGCTGCAGAGTGGTGCCCTGTTATATAGGGTATGTTCCTCGTGTCCTTCTGCTTCTGGTGTCTGGGGAGATGCAGCTGCAGAGCGGTGTACTTTTATATAGGGTGTGATCCTCGTGTCCTTCTGCTTCTGGTGTCTGTGGAGAAGCAGCTGCAGAGTGGTGTCCTGTTATATAGGGTGTGATCCTCGTGTCCTTCTGCTCCTGGTGTCTGTGGAGATGCAGCTGCAGAGTGGTGTTCTGTTATATAGGTTGTGTTCCTCGTGTCGTTCTGCTCCCGGTGTCTGTGAAGATGCAGCTGCAGAGCGGTGTCCTGTTATATAGGGTGTGATCCTCCTGTCCTTCTGCTCCCGGTGTCTGTGCAGATGCAGCTGCAGAGTGGTGTCCTGTTATATAGGGTGTGATCCTCCTGTCCTTCTGCTCCCGGTGTCTGTGCAGATGCAGCTGCAGAGTGGTGTCCTGTTATATAGGGTGTGATCCCCGTGTCCTTCTGCTCCCGGTGTCTGTGGAGAAGCAGCTGCAGAGCGGTGTCCTGTTATATAGGGTGTGATCCTCGTGTCGTTCTGCTCCCGGTGTCTGTGGAGATGCAGCTGCAGAGTGGTGTCCTGCTATATAGGGTGTGATCTCCGTGTCTTTCTGATCCCGGTGTCTGTGGAGATGCAGCTGCAGAGTGGTGTCCTGTTATGTAGGGTGTGATCCTCATTTCTTTCTGCTCTCGGTGTCTGTGGAGATGCAGCTGCAGAGTGGTGTCCTGTTATATATGGTGTGATCCTCGTGTTCTTCTGCTCCTGTTGTCTGTGGAGGTGCAGCTGCAGAGTGGTGTCCTGTTATATATGGTGTGATCCTCGTGTCCTTCTGCTCCCGGTGTCTGTGGAGGTGAAGCTGCAGAGTGGTGTCCTGTTATATAGGGTGTGATCCCCGTGTCCTTCTGCTCCCTGTGTCTGTGGAGATGCAGCTGCAGAGTGGTGTCCTGTTATATAGAGTGTGATCCCCGTGTCATTCTGCTCCCGGTGTCTGTGGAGGTGCAGCTGCAGAGTGGTGTCCTGTTATATAGGGTGTGATCCCCGTGTCCTTCTGCTCCCAGTGTCTGTGGAGGTGCGGCTACAGAGTAGTGTCCTGTTGTATACGGTGTGATCCTCGTGTCCTTCTGCTCCCAGTGTCAGTGGAGATGCAGCTACAGAGTGGTGTCCTGTTATATAGAGTGTGATCCCCGTGTCCTTCTGCTCCTGGTGTCTGTGGAGATGCAGCTGCAGAGTGGTGTCCTGTTATATAGGGTGTGATCCCCGTGTCCTTCTGCTTCCGGTGTCTGTGGAGATGCAGCAGGAGAGTGGTGTCCTGCTATATAGGGTGTGATCCCTGTGTCCTTCTGCTCCCGGTGTCTGTGGAGGTGCAGCTACAGAGTGGTACCCTGTTATATAGGGTGTGATCCCCGTGTCCTTCTGCTTCTGGTGTCTGTGGAGATGCAGCTGCAGAGTGGTGTCCTGTTATATAGGGTGTGATCCCCGTGTCCTTCTGCTTCCGGTGTCTGTGGAGATGCAGCAGGAGAGTGGTGTCCTGCTATATAGGGTGTGATCCCTGTGTCCTTCTGATCCCGGTGTCTGTGGAGATGCAGCTGCAGAGTGGTGTCCTGTTATATAGGGTGTGATCCCCGTGTCCTTCCGCTCCCGGTGTCTGTGGATGTGCAGCTGTAGAGTGGTGTCCTGTTATATAGGGTGTGATCCCTGTGTCCTTCTGCTCCTGGTGTCTATGGAGATGCAGCTGCAGAGTGGTGTCCTGTTATATAGGGTGTGATCCCTGTGTCCTTCTGCTCCTGGTGTCTATAGAGATGTAGCCACAGAGTGTTGTCCTGTTATATAGGGTGTGATCCTCGTGTCCTTCTGCTCCCGGTGTCTGTGGAGGTGCAGCGGCAGATTGGTATCCTGTTATATAGGGTGTGATCCCCGTGTCCTTCTGCTCCCGGTGTCTGTGGAGGTGCAGCTGCAGCGTGGTATCCTGTTATAATGAGTGTGATCCTCGTGTCCTTCTGCTCCCGTTGTCTGTGGAGATGCTGCTGCAGAGTGGTGTCCTGTTTTATAGGGTGTGATCCCCGTGTCCTTCTGCTCCCGGTGTCTGTGGAGATGCAGCTGTAGAGTGGTGTCATGTTATATAGGATGTGATCCCTGTGTCCTTCTGCTCCTGGTGTCTGTGGAGGTGCAGCTGCAGAGTGGTGTCATGTTATATAGGGTGTGATCCCCGTGTCGTTCTGCTCCCGGTGTCTGTGGAGGTGCAGCTGTAGAGTGGTGTCATGTTATATAGGGTGTGATCCCCGTGTCCTTCTGCTCCCGTTGTCTGTGGAGGTGCAGCTGCAGAGTGGTGTCCTCTTATATAGGGTGTGATCCCCGTGTCCTCTGCTCCCGGTGTCTGTGGAGGTGCAGCTACAGAGTGGTGTCCTGTTATATAGGGTGTAGTCCCCGTGTTGTTCTGCTCCCGGTGTCTGCGGTGATGCAGCTGTAGAGTGGTGTCCTGTTATATAGGGTGTGATCCCCGTGTCCTTCTGCTCCCGGTGTCTGTGGAGATGCGGCTACAGAGTGGTGTCCTGTTATATACGGTGTGATCCCCGTGTCCTTCTGCTCCCGGTGTCTGTGGAGATGCAGCTGCAAAGTGGCGTCCTGTTACATAGGGTGTGATCCTTGTGTTCTTCTGCTCCCGGTGTCTGTGGAGATGCAGCTGTAGAGTAGTGTCCTGTTATATAGGTTGTGTTCCTCGTGTCCTTCTGCTCCCGGTGTCTGTGGAGATGCAGCTGCAGAGTGGTGTCCTATTATATAGGGTGTGATCCTCGTGTCCTTCTCCTCCCGATGTCTGTGGAGATGCAGCTGCAGATCGGTGTCCTGTTATATAGGGTGTGATCCTCGTGTCCTTCTGCTCCCGGTGTCTGTGGAGGTGCAGCTGCAGAGTGGTGTCCTGTTATATAGGGTGTGATCCCTGTGTCCTTCTGCTCCAGGTGTCTGTGGAGATAGAGCTGCAGAGAGGTGCACTGTTAGGGTGTGATCCGTGTGATCCCCGTGTCCTACTGCTCCCGGTGTCTATGGAGATGCAGCTGCAGAGTGGTGTCCTGTTATATAGGGTGTGATCTCCGTGTCCTTCTGCTCCCGGTGTCTGTGGAGATGCAGCTGCAGAGTGGTGTTCTGTTATATAGGGTGTGATCCCCGTGTCCTTCTGCTCCCGGTGTCTGTGGAGGTGCAGCTGCAGAGTGGTGTTCTGTTATATAGGGTGTGATCCCCGTGTCCTTCTGCTCCCGGTGTCTGTGGAGATGCAGCTGCAGAGTGGTGCCCTGTTATATAGGGTATGTTCCTCGTGTCCTTCTGCTTCTGGTGTCTGGGGAGATGCAGCTGCAGAGCGGTGTACTTTTATATAGGGTGTGATCCTCGTGTCCTTCTGCTTCTGGTGTCTGTGGAGAAGCAGCTGCAGAGTGGTGTCCTGTTATATAGGGTGTGATCCTCGTGTCCTTCTGCTCCTGGTGTCTGTGGAGATGCAGCTGCAGAGTGGTGTTCTGTTATATAGGTTGTGTTCCTCGTGTCGTTCTGCTCCCGGTGTCTGTGAAGATGCAGCTGCAGAGCGGTGTCCTGTTATATAGGGTGTGATCCTCCTGTCCTTCTGCTCCCGGTGTCTGTGCAGATGCAGCTGCAGAGTGGTGTCCTGTTATATAGGGTGTGATCCTCGTGTCCTTCTGCTCCTGGTGTCTGTGGAGATGCAGCTGCAGAGTGGTGTTCTGTTATATAGGTTGTGTTCCTCGTGTCGTTCTGCTCCCGGTGTCTGTGAAGATGCAGCTGCAGAGCGGTGTCCTGTTATATAGGGTGTGATCCCCGTGTCCTTCTGCTCCCGGTGTCTGTGGAGAAGCAGCTGCAGAGCGGTGTCCTGTTATATAGGGTGTGATCCTCGTGTCGTTCTGCTCCCGGTGTCTGTGGAGATGCAGCTGCAGAGTGGTGTCCTGCTATATAGGGTGTGATCTCCGTGTCTTTCTGATCCCGGTGTCTGTGGAGATGCAGCTGCAGAGTGGTGTCCTGTTATATAGGGTGTGATCCTCATTTCTTTCTGCTCTCGGTGTCTGTGGAGATGCAGCTGCAGAGTGGTGTCCTGTTATATATGGTGTGATCCTCATTTCTTTCTGCTCTCGGTGTCTGTGGAGATGCAGCTGCAGAGAGGTGTCCTGTTATATAGGGTGTGATCCTCGTGTCCTTCTGCTCCCGGTGTCTGTGGAGGTGAAGCTGCAGAGTGGTGTCCTGTTATATAGGGTGTGATCCCCGTGTCCTTCTGCTCCCTGTGTCTGTGGAGATGCAGCTGCAGAGTGGTGTCCTGTTATATAGAGTGTGATCCCCGTGTCCTTCTGCTCCCGGTGTCTGTGGAGGTGCAGCTGCAGAGTGGTGTCCTGTTATATATGGTGTGATCCTCGTGTCCTTCTGCACCCGGTGTCTGTGGAGGTGCAGCTGCAGAGTGGTGTCCTGTTATATAGGGTGTGATCCCCGTGTCCTTCTGCTCCCTGTGTCTGTGGAGATGCAGCTGCAGAGTGGTGTCCTGTTATATAGGGTGTGATCCTCGTGTCCTTCAGCTCCCGGTGTCTGTGGAGATGCAGCTGCAGAGTGGTGTCCTGTTATATAGGGTGTGATCCTCGTGTCCTTCTGCTCCTGGTGTCTGTGGAGATGCAGCTGCAGAGTGGTGTCCTGTTATATAGGGTGTGATCCCCGTGTCCTTCAGCTCCTGGTGTCTGTGGAGATGCAGCTGTAGAGCGGTGTCCTGTTATATAGGATGTGATCCTCGTGTCCTTCTGCTCCTGGTGTCTGTGGAGATGCAGCTGCAGAGTGGTGTCCTGTTATATAGGGTGTGATCCCCGTGTCCTTCTGCTCCCAGTGTCTGTGGAGGTGCGGCTACAGAGTGGTGTCCTGTTATATAGGGTGTGATCCCAGTGTCCTTCTGTCCCGGTGTCTGTGGTGAGTGGTGTCCTGTTATATAGGGTGTGATCCTCGTGTCCTTCTGCTCCCGGTGTCTGTGGTGAGTGGTGTCCTGTTACATAGGGTGTGATCCTCGTGTCCTTCTGCTCCCGGTGTCTGTGGAGATGCAGCTGCAGAGTGGTGTCCTGTTATATAGGGTGTGATCCCCGTGTCCTTCTACGTCCGGTGTCTGTGGAGATGCAGCTGCAGAGTGGTGTCCTCTTATATAGGGTGTGATCCTCGAGTCCTTCTACGTCCGGTGTCTGTGGAGATGCAGCTGCACAGTGGTGTTCTGTTATATAGGGTGTGATCCCCGTGTCCTTCTACGTCCGGTGTCTGTGGAGATGCAGCTGCAGAGTGGTGTCCTGTTATATAGGGTGTGATCCTCGTGTCCTTCTGCTCCCAGTGTCTGTGGAGGTGCAGCTGCAGAGTGGTGTCCTGTTATATAGGGTGTGATCCTCGAGTCCTTCTGCTCCCGGTGTCTGTGGAGATGCAGCTGCAGAGCGTTGTCCTGTTATATAGTGTGTGATCCTCGTGTCCTTCTGCTCCTGGTGTCTGTGGAGATGCAGCTGTAGAGTGGTGTCCTGTTATATAGGGTGTGATCCCCATGTCCTTCTGCTCCTGGTGTCTGTGGAGATGCAGCTGCAGAGTGGTGTCCTGTTATATAGTGTGTGATCCTCGTGTCCTTCTGCTCCCGGTGTCTGTGGTGAGTGGTGTCCTGTTACATAGGGTGTGATCCTCGTGTCCTTCTGCTCCCGGTGTCTGTGGAGATGCAGCTGCAGAGTGGTGTCCTGTTATATAGGGTGTGATCCCCGTGTCCTTCTGCTCCCAGTGTCTGTGGAGGTGCGGCTACAGAGTAGTGTCCTGTTATATACGGTGTGATCCTCGTGTCCTTCTGCTCCCAGTGTCAGTGGAGATGCAGCTACAGAGTGGTGTCCTGTTATATAGAGTGTGATCCCCGTGTCCTTCTGCTCCTGGTGTCTGTGGAGATGCAGCTGCAGAGTGGTGTCCTGTTATATAGGGTGTGATCCCCGTGTCCTTCTGCTCCCGGTGTCTGTGGAGGTGCAGCTGCAGAGTGGTGCCCTGTTATATAGGGTGTGATCCTCGTGTCCTTCTGCTCCCGGTGTCTGTGGAGGTGCAGCTGCAGAGTGGTGTCCTGTTATATAGGGTGTGATCCCCGTGTCCTTCTGCTCCCTGTGTTTGTGGAGATGCAGCTGCAGAGTGGTGTCCTGTTATATAGGGTGTGATCCTCGTGTCCTTCTGCTCCCGGTGTCTGTGGAGATGCAGCTGCAGAGTGGTTTCCTGTTATATAGAGTGTGATCCCCGTGTCCTTCTGCTCCCGGTGTCTGTGGAGGTGCAGCTGCAGAGTGGTGTCCTGTTATATAGGGTGTGATCCTCGTGTCGTTCTGCTCCCGGTGTCTGTGGAGATGCAGCTGCAGAGCGGTGTCCTGTTATATAGGGTGTGATCCCCGTGTCCTTCTGCTCCTGGTGTCTGTGGAGGTGCAGCTGCAGAGTGGTTTCCTGTTATATAGGGTGTGATCCTCGTGTCGTTCTGCTCCCGGTGTCTGTGGAGGTGCAGCTGCAGAGTGGTGTCCTGTTATATAGGGTGTGATCCTCGTGTCGTTCTGCTCCCTGTGTCTGTGGAGGTGCAGCTGCAGAGTGGTGTCCTGTTATATAGGGTGTGATCCTCGTGTCGTTCTGCTCCTGGTGTCTGTGGAGATGCAGCTGCAGAGTGGTGTCCTGTTATATAGGGTGTGATCCTCATGTCCTTCTGCTACTGGTGTCTGTGGAGATGCAGCTGCAGAGAGGTGCCCTGCTTTATAGGGTGTGATCCCCGTGTCCTTCTGCTCCCGTTGTCTATGGAGATGCAGCTTCAGAGCGATGTCCTGTTATATAGGGTGTGATCCTCGTTTCTTTCTGCTCTCGGTGTCTGTGGAGGTGCAGCTGCAGAGTGGTGTCCTGTTATATAGGGTGTGATCCTCGTGTCCTTCTGCTCCCGGTGTCTGTGGAGATGCAGCTGCAGAGTGGTGTCCTGTTATATAGGGTGTGATCCTCATGTCCTTCTGCTACTGGTGTCTGTGGAGATGCAGCTGCAGAGAGGTGCCCTGCTTTATAGGGTGTGATCCCCGTGTCCTTCTGCTCCCGTTGTCTATGGAGATGCAGCTTCAGAGCGATGTCCTGTTATATAGGGTGTGATCCTCGTTTCTTTCTGCTCTCGGTGTCTGTGGAGGTGCAGCTGCAGAGTGGTGTCCTGTTATATAGGGTGTGATCCCCGTGTCCTTCTGATCCCGGTGTCTGTGGAGATGCAGCTGCAGAGCGGTGTCCTGTTATATAGGGTGTGATCCTCGTTTCTTTCTGCTCTCGGTGTCTGTGGAGGTGCAGCTGCAGAGTGGTGTCCTGTTATATAGGGTGTGATCCTCGTGTCCTTCTGCTCCCGGTGTCTGTGGAGATGCAGCTGCAGAGTGGTGTCCTGTTATATAGGGTGTGATCCTCGTGTCCTTCAGCTCCTGGTGTCTGTGGAGATGCAGCTGCAGAGTGGTGTCCTGTTATATAGGGTGTGATCCTCGTGTACTTCTTTCCCGATGTCTGTGGAGATGCAGCTGCAGAGTGGTGTTCTGTTATATAGGGTGTGATCCCCGTGTCCATCTACGTTCGGTGTCTGTGGAGATGCAGCTGCAGAGTGGTGTCCTGTTATATAGGGAGTGATCCTCGAGTCCTTCTGCTCCCGGTGTCTGTGGAGATGCAGCTGCAGAGCGTTGTCCTTTTATATAGGGTGTGATCCCCATGTTCTTCTGCTCCTGGTGTCTGTGGAGATGCAGCTGCAGAGTGGTGTCCTGTTATATAGGGTGTGATCCTCGTGTCCTTCTGCTCCCGGTGTCTGTGGTGAGTGGTGTCCTGTTACATAGGGTGTGATCCTCGTGTCCTTCAGCTCCTGGTGTCTGTGGAGATGCAGCTGCAGAGTGGTGTCCTGTTATATAGGGTGTGATCCTCGTGTCCTTCAGCTCCTGGTGTCTGTGGAGATGCAGCTGCAGAGTGGTGTCCTGTTATATAGGGTGTGATCCCCGTGTCTTTCTGCTCCCGGTGTCTGTGGAGGTGCAGCTTCAGAGTGGTGTCCTGTCATATAGGGTGTGATCCCCGTGTCCTTCTGCTCCCGGTGTCTGTGGAGATGCAGCTGTAGAGTGGTGTCCTGTTATATAGGGTGTGATCCCTGTGTCCTTCTGCTCATGGTGTCTGTGGAGTTGCAGCTGCAGAGTGGTGCCCTCTTATATAGGGTGTGATCCCCGTGTCCTTCTGCTCCCAGTGTCAGTGGAGATGCAGCTACAGAGTGGTGTCCTGTTATATAAGGTGTGATCCTCGTGTCTATCTACACCCGGTGTCTGTGGAGATGCAGCTGCAGAGCGGTGTCCTGTTATATAGGGTGTGATCCCCGTCTCCTTCTGCTCCCAGTGTCTGTGGTGAGTGGTGTCCTGTTATATAGCGTGTGATCCTCGTGTCCTTCTGCTCCCGGTGTCGGTGGAGATGCAGCTGCAGAGTGGTGTCCTGTTATATAGGGTGTGTTCCTCGTGTCCTTCTGCTCCCGGTGTCGGTGGAGATGCAGCTGCAGAGTGGTGTCCTGTTATATAGGGTGTGATCCTCGTGTCCTTCTGCTCCTGGTGTCTGTGGAGATGCAGCTGCAGAGTGGTGTCCTGTTATATAGTGTGTGATCCTCGTGTCCTTCTGCTCCCGGTTTCTGTGGTGAGTGGTGTCCTGTTATATAGGGTGTGTTCCTCGTGTCCTTCTGCTCCCGGTGTCGGTGGAGATGCAGCTGCAGAGTGGTGTCCTGTTATATAGGGTGTGATCCTCGTGTCCTTCTGCTCCCGGTGTCTGTGGAGATGCAGCTGCAGAGTGGTGTCCTGTTATATAGGGTGTGATCCTCGTGTCCTTCTGCTCCCGTTGTCTATGGAGACGCAGCTTCAGAGCGATGTCCTGTTATATAGGGTGTGATCCCCGTGTCCTTCTGCTCCCGGTGTTTGTGGAGATGCAGCCGCAGAGTGGTGTCCTGTTATATAGGGTGTGATCCCCGTGTCCTTCTGCTCCTGGTGTCTGTGGAGATGCAGCTGCAGAGTGGTGTTCTGTTATATAGGGTGTGATCCCCTTGTCCTTCTGATCCCGGTGTCTGTGGAGGTGCAGCTGCAGAGTGGTGTCCTGTTATATAGGGTGTGATCCTCGTTTCTTTCTGCTCTCGGTGTCTGTGGAGATGCAGCTGCAGAGCTGTGTCCTGTTATATAGGGTGTGATCCTCGTGTCCTTCAGCTCCTGGTGTCTGTGGAGATGCAGCTGCAGAGTGGTGTCCTGTTATATAGGGTGTGATCCTCGTGTCCTTCTTTCCCGGTGTCTGTGGAGGTGCAGCTGCACAGTGGTGTTCTGTTATATAGGGTGTGATCCCCGTGTCCTTCTACGTTCGGTGTCTGTGGAGATGCAGCTGCAGAGTGGTGTCCTGTTATATAGGGTGTGATCCTCGAGTCCTTCTGCTCCCGGTGTCTGTGGAGATGCAGCTGCAGAGCGTTGTCCTTTTATATAGGGTGTGATCCCCATGTTCTTCTGCTCCCGGTGTCTGTGGAGGTGCAGCTGCAGAGTGGTGTCCTGTTATACAGGGTGTGATCCCCGTGTCCTTCTGCTCCTGGTGTCTGTGGAGATGCAGCTGCAGAGTGGTGTCCTGTTATATAGGGTGTGATCCTCGTGTCCTTCTGCTCCCGGTGTCTGTGGTGAGTGGTGTCCTGTTACATAGGGTGTGATCCTCGTGTCCTTCAGCTCCTGGTGTCTGTGGAGATGTAGCTGCAGAGTGGTGTCCTGTTATATAGGGTGTGATCCCCGTGTCTTTCTGCTCCCGGTGTCTGTGGAGGTGCAGCTGCAGAGTGGTGTCCTGTTATATAGGGTGTGATCCCCGTGTCTTTCTGCTCCCGGTGTCTGTGGAGGTGCAGCTTCAGAGTGGTGTCCTGTCATATAGGGTGTGATCCCCGTGTCCTTCTGCTCCCGGTGTCTGTGGAGATGCAGCTGTAGAGTGGTGTCCTGTTATATAGGGTTTGATCCCTGTGTCCTTCTGCTCCTGGTGTCTGTGGAGTTGCAGCTGCAGAGTGGTGCCCTCTTATATAGGGTGTGATCCCCGTGTCCTTCTGCTCCCAGTGTCAGTGGAGATGCAGAGTGGTGTCCTGTTATATACGGTGTGATCCCCGTGTCCTTCTGCTCCCAGTGTCTGTGGAGGTGCGGCTACAGAGTAGTGTCCTGTTATATAGGTTGTGTTCCTCGTGTCCTTCTGCTCCCAGTGTCAGTGGAGATGCAGCTACAGAGTGGTGTCCTGTTATATACGGTGTGATCCCCGTGTCCTTCTGCTCCCAGTGTCTGTGGAGGTGCGGCTACAGAGTGGTGTCCTGTTATATAAGGTGTGATCCTCGTGTCTATCTACACCCGGTGTCTGTGGAGATGCAGCTGCAGAGCGGTGTCCTGTTATATAGGGTGTGATCCTCGTGTCCTTCTGCTCCCAGTGTCAGTGGAGATGCAGCTACAGAGTGGTGTCCTATTATATAGGGTGTGATCCCCGTCTCCTTCTGCTCCCAGTGTCTGTGGTGAGTGGTGTCCTGTTATATAGGGTGTGATCCTCGTGTCCTTCTGCTCCCGGTGTCGGTGGAGATGCAGCTGCAGAGTGGTGTCCTGTTATATAGGGTGTGATCCTCGTGTCCTTCTGCTCCCGGTGTCTGTGGAGATGCAGCTGCAGAGTGGTGTCCTGTTATATAGGGTGTGATCCTCGTGTCCTTCTGCTCCCGGTGTCTGTGGAGATGCAGCTGCAGAGAGGTGTCTTGTTATATAGGGTGTGATCCTCGTGTCCTTCTGATCCCGGTGTCTGTGGAGGTGCAGCTGCAGAGTGGTGTCCTGTTATATAGGGTGTGATCCCCGTGTCCTTCTGCTCCCGTTGTCTATGGAGATGCAGCTTCAGAGCGATGTCCTGCTATATAGGGTGTGATCCCCGTGTCCTTCTGATCCCGGTGTCTGTGGAGATGCAGCTTCAGAGCGATGTCCTGCTATATAGGGTGTGATCCCCGTGTCCTTCTGATCCCGGTGTCTGTGGAGATGTAGCCGCAGAGTGGTGTCCTGTTATATAGGGTGTGATCCCCTTGTCCTTCTGCTCCCGGTGTCTGTGGAGATGCAGCTTCAGAGCGATGTCCTGCTATATAGGGTGTGATCCCCGTGTCCTTCTGATCCCGGTGTCTGTGGAGATGTAGCCGCAGAGTGGTGTCCTGTTATATAGGGTGTGATCCCCTTGTCCTTCTGATCCCGGTGTCTGTGGAGGTGCAGCTGCAGAGTGGTGTCCTGTTATATAGGGTGTGATCCCCGTGTCCTTCTGCTCCCGGTGTCTGTGGAGATGCAGCTGTAGAGCGGTGTCCTGTTATATAGGGTGTGATCCTCGTTTCTTTCTGCTCTCGGTGTCTGTGGAGATGCAGCTGCAGAGTGGTGTCCAGTTATATAGGGTGTGATCCTCGTGTCCTTCTGCTCCCGGTGTCTGTGGTGAGTGGTGTCCTGTTACATAGGGTGTGATCCTCGTGTCCTTTAGCTCCTGGTGTCTGTGGAGATGCAGCTGCAGAGTGGTGTCCTGTTATATAGGGTGTGATCCTCGTGTCTATCTACACCCGGTGTCTGTGGAGATGCAGCTGCAGAGTGGTGTCCTGTTATATAGGGTGTGATCCTCGTGTCCTTCTGCTCCCAGTGTCAGTGGAGATGCAGCTACAGAGTGGTGTCCTGTTATATAGGGTGTGATCCCCGTGTCCTTCTGATCCCGGTGTCTGTGCAGATGCAGCTGCAGAGTGGTGTCCTGTTATATAGGGTGTGATCCCCGTGTCCTTCTGCTCCTGGTGTCTGTGGAGGTGCAGCTGCAGAGTGGTGTCCTGTTATATAGCGTGTGATCCCCGTGTCCTTCTGCTCTCGGTGTCTGTGGAGATGCAGCTGCAGAGTGGTGTCCTGTTATAGAGGGTGTGATCCCCGTGTCCTTCTTCTCCCGGTGTCTGTGGAGATGCAGCTGCAGAGTGGTGTCCTGTTATATAGGGTGTGTTCCTCGTGTCCTTCTGCTCCCGGTGTCTGTGGAGATGCAGCTGCAGAGTGGTGTCCTGTTACATAGGGTGTGATCCTCGTGTCCTTCTGTCCTGGTGTCTGTGGAGATGCAGCTATAGAGTGATGTTCTGTTATATAGGGTGTGATCCTCGTGTCCTTCTGCTCCCGGTGTCTGTGGTGAGTGGTGTCCTGTTATATAGGGTGTGATCCTCATGTCCTTCTGATCCCGGTGTCTGTGGAGATGCAGCTGCAGAGCGGTGTCCTGTTATATAGGGTGTGATCCCGGTGTCCTTCTGCTCCCGGTGTCTGTGGAGATGCAGCTGCAGAGCGATGTCCTGTTATATAGGGTGTGATCCCCATGTTCTTCTGCTCCTGGTGTCTGTGGAGATGCAGCTGCAGAGTGGTGTCCTGTTATATAGGGTGTGATCCCCGTGTCCTTCTGCTCTCGGTGTCTGTGGAGATGCAGCTGCAGAGTGGTGTCCTGTTATATAGGGTGTGATCCCCGTGTCCTTCTGCTCCCGGTGTCTGTGGAGATGCAGCTGCAGAGTGGTGTCCTGTTATATAGGGTGTGATCTCCGTGTCCTTCTGCTCCCGGTGTCTGTGGAGATGCAGCTGCAGAGTGGTGTCCTGTTATATAGGGTGTGATCCCTGTGTCCTTCTGCTCCCGGTGTCTGTGGAGATGCAGCTGCAGAGTGGTGTCCTGTTATATAGGGTGTGATCCCCATGTTCTTCTGCTCCTGGTGTCTGTGGAGATGCAGCTGCAGAGTGGTGTCCTGTTATATAGGGTGTGATCCCCGTGTCCTTCTGCTCTCGGTGTCTGTGGAGGTGCAGCTGCAGAGCGGTGTCCTGTTATATAGGGTGTGATCCCCGTGTCCTTCTGCTCCCGGTGTCTGTGGAGATGCAGCTGCAGAGTGGTGTCCTGTTATATAGGGTGTGATCCCCGTGTCCTTCTGCTCCTGGTGTCTGTGGAGATGCAGCTGCAGAGTGGTGTCCTGTTATATAGGGTGTGATCCTCGTGTCCTTCTGCTCCCGGTGTCTGTGGTGAGTGGTGTCCTGTTATATAGGGTGTGATCCCCGTGTCCTTCTGCTCCCGGTGTCTGTGGAGATGCAGCTTCAGAGTGGTGTCCTGTCATATAGGGTGTGATTCCCGTGTTCTTCTGCTCCCGGTGTCTGAGGAGATGCAGCTGCAAAGTGGTGTCCTGTTATATAGGGTGTGATCCCCGTGTCCTTCTACTCCCGGTGTCTGTGGAGATGCAGCTGCAGAGTGGTGTCCTGTTATTTAGGGTGTGATCCCCTTGTCCCTCTGCACCTGGTGTCTGTGGAGATGCAGCTGCAGAGTGGTGTCCTGTTATATAGGGTGTGATCCCCGTGTCCTTCTACTCCCGGTGTCTGTGGAGATGCAGCTGCAGAGTGGTGTCCTGTTATATAGGGTGTGATCCCCGTGTCCTTCTACTCCCGGTGTCTGTGGAGATGCAGCTGCAGAGTGGTGTCCTGTTATATAGGGTGTGATCCCCTTGTCCCTCTGCTCCTGGTGTCTGTGGAGATGCAGCTGCAGAGTGGTGTCCTGTTATATAGGGTGTGATCCTCATGTCCTTCTGCTCCCGGTGTCTGTGGAGATGCAGCTGCAGAGTGGTGTCCTGTTATATAGGGTGTGATCCTCATGTCCTTCTGCTCCCGGTGTCTGTGGAGATGCAGCTGCAGAGCGGTGTCCTGTTATATAGGGTGTGATCCTCATGTCCTTCTGCTCCCGGTGTCTGTGGAGGTGCAACTGCAGAGTGGTGTCCTGTTATATAGGGTGTGATCCCTGTGTCCTTCTGTTCCTGGTGTCTGTGGAGGTGCAGCTGTAGAGTGGTGTCCTGTTTTATAGGGTGTGATCCCCGTGTCCTTCTGATCGCGGTGTCTGTGGAGAAGCAGCTGCAGAGTGGTGTCCTGTTATGTAGGGTGTGATCCCCGTGTCTTTCTGCTCCCGGTGTCTGTGGAGGTGCAGCTTCAGAGTGGTGTCCTGTCATATAGGGTGTGATCCCCGTGTCCTTCTGCTCCCGGTGTCTGTGGAGATGCAGCTGCAGAGTGCTGTCTTGTTATATAGGGTGTGATCCTCGTTTCTTTCTGCTCTCGGTGTCTATGGAGGTGCAGCTGTAGAGTGGTGTCCTGTTATATAATATGTAATTCTTGTGTCCTTCCACTCCTGGTGTCTGTGGAGGTGCAGCTGCAGAGTGGTGTCCTGTTATATAGGGTGTGATCCTCGTGTCCTTCTGTCCCGGTGTCTGTGGAGGTGCAGCTGCAGAGTGGTGTCCTGTTTTATAGGGTATGATCCCTGTGTCCTTCTGCTCCCGGTGTCTGTGGAGATGCAGCTGCAGAGTGGTGTCCTGTTATATAGGGTGTGATCCTCGTGTCCTTCTGCTCCCGGTGTCTGTGGAGATGCAGCTGCAGAGTGGTGTCCTGTTATATAGTGTGTGATCCTCGTGTCCTTCTGCTCCCGGTTTCTGTGGTGAGTGGTGTCCTGTTATATAGGGTGTGATCCTTGTGTCCTTCTGCTCCCGGTGTCTGTGAAGATGCAGCTGCAGAGCGTTGTCCTGTTATATAGGGTGCGATCCCCATGTTCTTCTGCTCCTGGTCTCTGTGGAGATGCAGCTGCAGAGTGGTGTCCTGTTATATAAAATGTGATCCCCGTGTCCTTCTGCTCCCGGTGTCTGTGGAGTTGCAGCTGCAGAGTAGTGTCCTGTTATATAGGGTGTGATCCCCTTGTCCTTCGCTCCCGGTGTCTGTGGAGATGCAGCTGCAGAGTGGTGTCCTGTTATATAGGGTGTGATCCTCGTGTCCTTCTGCTCCTGGTCTCTGTGGAGATGCAGCTGTAGAGCGGTGTCCTGTTATATAAAATGTGATCCCCGTGTCCTTCTGCTCCCGGTGTCTGTGGAGTTGCAACTGCAGAGTAGTGTCCTGTTATATAGGGTGTGATCCCCTTGTCCTTCGCTCCCGGTGTCTGTGGAGATGCAGCTGCAGAGTGGTGTCCTGTTATATAGGGTGTGATCCCCGTGTCCTTCTGCTTTCGGTGTCTGTGGAGATGCAGCTGCAGAGCGGTGTCCTGTTATATAGGGTGTGATCCCCGTGTCCTTCTGCTCCCGGTGTCTGTGGAGATGCAGCTGCAGAGTGGTGTCCTGTTATATAGGGTGTGATCCCCGTGTCCTTCTGCTCCTGGTGTCTGTGGAGATGCAGCTGCAGAGTGGTGTCCTGTTATATAGGGTGTGATCCTCGTGTCCTTCTGCTCCCGGTGTCTGTGGAGATGCAGCTGCAGAGCGGTGTCCTGTTATATAGGGTGTGATCCTCGTCTCCTTCTGCTCCCGGTGTCTGTGGTGAGTGGTGTCCTGTTATATAGGGTGTGATCCTCGTGTCCTTCTGATCCCGGTGTCTGTGGAGATGCAGCTGCAGAGCGGTGTCCTGTTATATAGGGTGTGATCCCCGTGTCCTTCTGCTCCCGGTGTCTGTGGAGATGCAGCTGCAGAGTGGTGTCCTGTTATATAGGGTGTGATCCCCGTGTCCTTCTGCTCCTGGTCTCTGTGGAGATGCAGCTGCAGAGTGATGTCCTGTTATATAAAATGTGATCCCCGTGTCCTTCTGCTCCCGGTGTCTGTGGAGTTGCAGCTGCAGAGTAGTGTCCTGTTATATAGGGTGTGATCCCCTTGTCCTTCGCTCCCGGTGTCTGTGGAGATGCAGCTGCAGAGTGGTGTCCTGTTATATAGGGTGTGATCCTCGCGTCCTTCTGCTCCCGGTGTCTGTAAAGATGCAGCTGCAGAGCGGTATCTTGTTATATAGGGTGTGATCCCCGTGTCCTTCTGCTCCTGGTGTCTGTGGAGGTGCAGCTGCAGAGTGGTGTCCTGTTATGTAGGGTGTGATCCCCGTGTTCTTCTGCTCCTGGTGTCTGTGGAGATGCAGCTGCAGAGTGGTGTTCTGTTATGTAGAGTGTGATCCTCGTGTCCTTCTGCTCCCGGTGTCTGTGGAGATGCTGCTGCAGAGTGGTGTCCTGTTATATAGGGTGTGATCCTTGTGTCCTTCTGCTCCCGGTGTCTGTGGAGATGCAGCTGCAGAGCATTGTCCTGTTATATAGGGTGTGATCCCCGTGTCCTTCTGCTCCCGGTGTCTGTGGAGATGCAGCTGCAGAGCGTTGTCCTGTTATATAGGGTGTGATCCCCGTGTCCTTCTGCTCCTGGTGTCTGTGGAGATGCAGCTTCAGAGTGGTGTCCTGTTATATAGGGTGTGATCCTCGTGTCCTTCTGCTCCTGGTGTCTGTGGAGATGCAGCTGCAGAGTGGTGTCCTGTTATATAGGGTGTGATCCCCGTGTCCTTCTGCTCCTGGTGTCTGTGGAGATGCAGCTGCAGAGCGTTGTCCTGTTATATAGGGTGTGATCCCCGTGTCCTTCTGCTCCTGGTGTCTGTGGAGATGCAGCTGCAGAGTGGTGTCCTGTTATATAGGGTGTGATCCTCGTGTCCTTCTGCTCCCGGTGTCTGTGGAGATGCAGCTGCCGAGTGGTGTCCTGTTATATAGGGTGTGATCCCCGTGTCCTTCTGCTCCTGGTGTCTGTGGAGATGCAGCTTCAGAGTGGTGTCCTGTTATATAGGGTGTGATCCCAGTGTCCTTCTGCTTCCTGTGTCTGTGGAGATGCAGCTGCAGAGTGGTGTCCTGTTATATAGGGTGTGATCCTCGTGTCCTTCTGCTCCCGGTGTCTGTGGAGATGCAGCTGCAGAGTGGTGTCCTGTTATATAGGGTGTGATCCTCGTGTCCTTCTGCTCCCGGTGTCTGTGGAGATGCAGCTGCAGAGTGGTGTCCTGTTATATAGGGTGTGATCCTCGTGTCCTTCTGCTCCCGGTGTCTGTGGAGATGCAGCTGCAGAGTGGTGTCCTGTTATATAGGGTGTGATCCCCATGTCCTTCTGCTCCCCGTGTCTGTGAAGATGCAGCTACCGAGTGGTGTCCTGTTATATACGGTGTGATCCCCGTGTCCTTCTGCTCCCGGTGTCTGTGGAGGTGCGGCTACAGAGTGGTGTCCTGTTATATAGGGTGTGACCCCCGTGTTCTTCTGCTCCAGGTGTCTGCGGTGATGCAGCTGCAGAGTGGTGTCATGTTATATAGAGTGTGATCCCCGTGTCCTTCTGCTCCCGGTGTCTGTGGCGATGCAGCTACAGAGTGGTGTCCTGTTATATAGGGTGTGATCCCCGTGTCCTTCTGCTCCCAGTGTCTGTGGAGGTGCGGCTACACAGTGGTGTCCTGTTATATAGGGTGTGATCCCCGTGTTGTTCTGATCCCGGTGTCTGTGGTGATGCAGCTGCAGAGTGGTGTCCTGTTATATAGGGTGTGATCCCCGTGTCCTTCTGCTCCCGGTGTCTGTGGAGATGCAGCTGCAGAGTGGTGTCCTATTATATATGGTGTGATCCTCGTGTCCTTCTGCTCCCGGTGTCTGTGGAGATGCAGCTGCAGAGTGGTGTCCTCTTATATATGGTGTGATCCTCGTGTCCTTCTGCTCCCGGTGTCTGTGGAGATGCAGCTGCAGAATGCTGTCCTGTTATATAGGGTGTGATCCTCGTGTCCTTCTGCTCCCGGTGTCTGTGGAGATGCAGCTGCAGAGCGGTGTCCTGTTTTATAGGGTGTGATCCCCGTGTCCTTCTGCTCCCAGTGTCTGTGGAGGTGCGGCTACACAGTGGTGTCCTGTTATATAGGGTGTGATCCCCGTGTTGTTCTGATCCCGGTGTCTGTGGTGATGCAGCTGCAGAGTGGTGCCCTGTTATATAGGGTGTGATCCTCGTGTCCTTCTGCTCCTGGTGTCTGTGGAGGTGCAGGTGCAGAGTGGTGTCCTGTTATATAGGGTGTGATCCCCATGTTCTTCAGCTCCCGGTGTCTGTGGAGGTGCAGTTGCAGAGCGGTGTCCTGTTATATAGGGTGTGATCCCCGTGTCCTTCTGCTCCCGGTGTCTGTGGAGATGCAGCTGCAGAGTGGTGTCCTGTTATATATGGTGTGATCCTCGTGTCCTTCTGCTCCCGGTGTCTGTGGAGATGCAGCTGCAGAGTGGTGTCCTGTTATATAGGGTGTGATCCTCGTGTCCTTCTGCTCCCGGTGTCTGTGGAGATGCAGCTACAGAGTGCTGTCCTGTTATATAGGGTGTGATCCTCGTGTCCTTCTGCTCCCAGTGTCTGTGGAGGTGCAGTTGTAGAGTGGTGTCCTGTTATATAGGGTGTGATCCTCGTGTCCTTCTGCTCCCGGTGTCTGTGGAGATGCAGCTACAGAGTGCTGTCCTGTTATATAGGGTGTGATCCTCGTGTCCTTCTGCTCCCGGTGTCTGTGGAGATGCAGCTGCAGAGTGGTGTCCTGTTATATAGGGTGTGATCCTCGTGTCCTTCTGCTCCCGGTGTCTGTGGAGATGCAGCTGCAGAGCGGTGTCCTGTTTTATAGGGTGTGATCCCCGTGTCCTTCTGCTCCCAGTGTCTGTGGAGGTGCGGCTACACAGTGGTGTCCTGTTATATAGGGTTTGATCCCCGTGTTGTTCTGATCCCGGTGTCTGTGGTGATGCAGCTGCAGAGTGGTGTCCTGTTATATAGGGTGTGATCCCCGTGTCCTTCTGCTCCCGGTGTCGGAGGAGATGCAGCTGTTGAGTGCTGTCCTGTTATATAGGGTGTGATCCTCGAGTCTTTCTGCTCCCGGTGTCTGTGGAGGTGCAGCTGCAGAGTGGTGTCCTGTTATATAGGGTGAGATCCTCGTGTCCTTCTGCTCCCGGTGTCTGTGGAGATGCAGCTGCAGAGTGGTGTCCTGTTATATAGGGTGTGATCCCCGTGTCCTACTGCTCCTGGTGTCTGTGGAGATGCAACTGCAGAGTGGTGTCCTGTTATATAGGCTGTGATCCCCGTGTCCTACTGCTCCTGGTGTCTGTGGAGATGCAGCTGCAGAGTGGTGTCCTGTTATATAGGGTGTGATCCCCGTGTCCTTCTGCTTCCGGTGTCTGTGGAGATGCAGCTGCAGAGTGGTGTCCTGTTATTTAGGGTGTGATCCCCTTGTCCCTCTGCACCTGGTGTCTGTGGAGATGCAGCTGCAGAGTGGTGTCCTGTTATATAGGGTGTGATCCCCGTGTCCTTCTACTCCCGGTGTCTGTGGAGATGCAGCTGCAGAGTGGTGTCCTGTTATATAGGGTGTGATCCCCGTGTCCTTCTACTCCCGGTGTCTGTGGAGATGCAGCTGCAGAGTGGTGTCCTGTTATATAGGGTGTGATCCCCGTGTCCTTCTACTCCCGGTGTCTGTGGAGATGCAGCTGCAGAGTGGTGTCCTGTTATATAGATTGTGATCCCCTTGTCCCTCTGCTCCTGGTGTCTGTGGAGATGCAGCTGCAGAGTGGTGTCCTGTTATATAGGGTGTGATCCTCATGTCCTTCTGCTCCCGGTGTCTGTGGAGATGCAGCTGCAGAGCGGTGTCCTGTTATATAGGGTGTGATCCTCATGTCCTTCTGCTCCCGGTGTCTGTGGAGGTGCAGCTGCAGAGTGGTGTCCTGTTATATAGGGTGTGATCCCTGTGTCCTTCTGTTCCTGGTGTCTGTGGAGGTGCAGCTGCAGAGTGGTGTCCTGTTTTATAGGGTGTGATCCCCGTGTCCTTCTGATCGCGGTGTCTGTGGAGAAGCAGCTGCAGAGTGGTGTCCTGTTATGTAGGGTGTGATCCCCGTGTCTTTCTGCTCCCGGTGTCTGTGGAGGTGCAGCTTCAGAGTGGTGTCCTGTCATATAGGGTGTGATCCCCGTGTCCTTCTGCTCCCGGTGTCTGTGGAGATGCAGCTTCAGAGTGGTGTCCTGTCATATAGGGTGTGATCCCCGTGTCCTTCTGCTCCCGGTGTCTGTGGAGATGCAGCTGCAGAGTGCTGTCTTGTTATATAGGGTGTGATCCTCGTTTCTTTCTGCTCTCGGTGTCTATGGAGGTGCAGCTGTAGAGTGGTGTCCTGTTATATAATATGTAATTCTTGTGTCCTTCCACTCCTGGTGTCTGTGGAGGTGCAGCTGCAGAGTGGTGTCCTGTTATATAGGGTGTGATCCTCGTGTCCTTCTGTCCCGGTGTCTGTGGAGGTGCAGCTGCAGAGTGGTGTCCTGTTTTATAGGGTATGATCCCTGTGTCCTTCTGCTCCCGGTGTCTGTGGAGATGCAGCTGCAGAGTGGTGTCCTGTTATATAGGGTGTGATCCTCGTGTCCTTCTGCTCCCGGTGTCTGTGGAGATGCAGCTGCAGAGTGGTGTCCTGTTATATAGTGTGTGATCCTCGTGTCCTTCTGCTCCCGGTTTCTGTGGTGAGTGGTGTCCTGTTATATAGGGTGTGATCCTCGTGTCCTTCTGCTCCCGGTGTCTGTGAAGATGCAGCTGCAGAGCGTTGTCCTGTTATATAGGGTGCGATCCCCATGTTCTTCTGCTCCTGGTGTCTGTGGAGATGCAGCTGCAGAGCGGTGTCCTGTTATATAAAATGTGATCCCCGTGTCCTTCTGCTCCCGGTGTCTGTGGAGTTGCAGCTGCAGAGTAGTGTCCTGTTATATAGGGTGTGATCCCCTTGTCCTTCGCTCCCGGTGTCTGTGGAGATGCAGCTGCAGAGTGGTGTCCTGTTATATAGGGTGTGATCCTCGTGTCCTTCTGCTCCTGGTCTCTGTGGAGATGCAGCTGTAGAGCGGTGTCCTGTTATATAAAATGTGATCCCCGTGTCCTTCTGCTCCCGGTGTCTGTGGAGTTGCAACTGCAGAGTAGTGTCCTGTTATATAGGGTGTGATCCCCTTGTCCTTCGCTCCCGGTGTCTGTGGAGATGCAGCTGCAGAGTGGTGTCCTGTTATATAGGGTGTGATCCCCGTGTCCTTCTGCTCTCGGTGTCTGTGGAGGTGCAACTGCAGAGTAGTGTCCTGTTATATAGGGTGTGATCCCCTTGTCCTTCGCTCCCGGTGTCTGTGGAGATGCAGCTGCAGAGCGGTGTCCTGTTATATAGGGTGTGATCCCCGTGTCCTTCTGCTCCCGATGTCTGTGGAGATGCAGCTGCAGAGTGGTGTCCTGTTATATAGGGTGTGATCCCCGTGTCCTTCTGCTCCTGGTGTCTGTGGAGATGCAGCTGCAGAGTGGTGTCCTGTTATATAGAGTGTGATCCTCGTGTCCTTCTGCTCCCTTTGTCTGTGGAGATGCAGCTGCAGAGCGGTGTCCTGTTATATAGGGTGTGATCCTCGTCTCCTTCTGCTCCCGGTGTCTGTGGTGAGTGGTGTCCTGTTATATAGGGTGTGATCCTCGTGTCCTTCTGATCCCGGTGTCTGTGGAGATGCAGCTGCAGAGCGGTGTCCTGTTATATAGGGTGTGATCCCCGTGTCCTTCTGCTCCCGGTGTCTGTGGAGTTGCAGCTGCAGAGTAGTGTCCTGTTATATAGGGTGTGATCCCCTTGTCCTTCGCTCCCGGTGTCTGTGGAGATGCAGCTGCAGAGTGGTGTCCTGTTATATAGGGTGTGATCCTCGCGTCCTTCTGCTCCCGGTGTCTGTAAAGATGCAGCTGCAGAGCGGTATCTTGTTATATAGGGTGTGATCCCCGTGTCCTTCTGCTCCTGGTGTCTGTGGAGGTGCAGCTGCAGAGTGGTGTCCTGTTATGTAGGGTGTGATCCCCGTGTTCTTCTGCTCCTGGTGTCTGTGGAGATGCAGCTGCAGAGCGTTGTCCTGTTATATAGGGTGTGATCACCGTGTTCTTCTGCTCCTGGTGTCTGTGGAGATGCAGCTGCAGAGTGGTGTTCTGTTATGTAGAGTGTGATCCTCGTGTCCTTCTGCTCCCGGTGTCTGTGGAGATGCTGCTGCAGAGTGGTGTCCTGTTATATAGGGTGTGATCCTTGTGTCCTTCTGCTCCCGGTGTCTGTGGAGATGCAGCTGCAGAGCGTTGTCCTGTTATATAGGGTGTGATCCCCGTGTCCTTCTGCTCCCGGTGTCTGTGGAGATGCAGCTGCAGAGCGTTGTCCTGTTATATAGGGTGTGATCCCCGTGTCCTTCTGCTCCTGGTGTCTGTGGAGATGCAGCTTCAGAGTGGTGTCCTGTTATATAGGGTGTGATCCTCGTGTCCTTCTGCTCCTGGTGTCTGTGGAGATGCAGCTGCAGAGTGGTGTCCTGTTATATAGGGTGTGATCCCCGTGTCCTTCTGCTCCTGGTGTCTGTGGAGATGCAGCTGCAGAGCGTTGTCCTGTTATATAGGGTGTGATCCCCGTGTCCTTCTGCTCCTGGTGTCTGTGGAGATGCAGCTGCAGAGTGGTGTCCTGTTATATAGGGTGTGATCCTCGTGTCCTTCTGCTCCCGGTGTCTGTGGAGATGCCGCTGCAGAGTGGTGTCCTGTTATATAGCGTGTGATCCCTGTGTCCTTCTGCTCCTGGTGTCTGTGGAGATGCAGCTGCAGAGTGGTGTCCTGTTATATAGGGTGTGATCCCCGTGTCCTTCTGCTCCTGGTGTCTGTGGAGATGCAGCTGCAGAGCGTTGTCCTGTTATATAGGGTGTGATCCCCGTGTCCTTCTGCTCCTGGTGTCTGTGGAGATGCAGCTGCAGAGTGGTGTCCTGTTATATAGGGTGTGATCCCCGTGTCCTTCTGCTCCCAGTGTCTGTGGAGATGCCGCTGCAGAGTGGTGTCCTGTTATATAGGGTGTGATCCCCGTGTCCTTCTGCTCCTGGTGTCTGTGGAGATGCAGCTGCAGAGTGGTGTCCTGTTATATAGGGTGTGATCCCCGTGTCCTTCTGCTCCTGGTGTCTGTGGAGATGCAGCTGCAGAGTGGTGTCCTGTTATATAGGGTGTGATCCCCGTGTCCTTCTGCTCCCGGTGTCTGTGGAGATACAGCTGCAGAGTGGTGTCCTGTTATATAGGGTGTGATCCCCATGTCCTTCTGCTCCCCGTGTCTGTGAAGATGCAGCTACCGAGTGGTGTCCTGTTATATACGGTGTGATCCCCGTGTCCTTCTGCTCCCGGTGTCTGTGGAGGTACAGCTGCAGAGTGGTGTCCTGTTATATAGGGTGTGACCCCCGTGTTCTTCTGCTCCAGGTGTCTGCGGTGATGCAGCTGCAGAGTGGTGTCATGTTATATAGAGTGTGATCCCCGTGTCCTTCTGCTCCCGGTGTCTGTGGCGATGCAGCTACAGAGTGGTGTCCTGTTATATAGGGTGTGATCCCCGTGTCCTTCTGCTCCCAGTGTCTGTGGAGGTGCGGCTACACAGTGGTGTCCTGTTATATAGGGTGTGATCCCCGTGTTGTTCTGATCCCGGTGTCTGTGGTGATGCAGCTGCAGAGTGGTGTCCTGTTATATAGGGTGTGATCCCCGTGTCCTTCTGCTCCCGGTGTCTGTGGAGATGCAGCTGCAGAGTGGTGTCCTATTATATATGGTGTGCTCCTCGTGTCCTTCTGCTCCCGGTGTCTGTGGAGATGCAGCTGCAGAGTGGTGTCCTCTTATATATGGTGTGATCCTCGTGTCCTTCTGCTCCCGGTGTCTGTGGAGATGCAGCTGCAGAATGCTGTCCTGTTATATAGGGTGTGATCCTCGTGTCCTTCTGCTCCCAGTGTCTGTGGAGGTGCAATTGTAGAGTGGTGTCCTGTTATATAGGGTGTGATCCTCGTGTCCTTCTGCTCCCGGTGTCTGTGGAGATGCAGCTGCAGAGCGGTGTCCTGTTTTATAGGGTGTGATCCCCGTGTCCTTCTGCTCCCAGTGTCTGTGGAGGTGCGGCTACACAGTGGTGTCCTGTTATATAGGGTGTGATCCCCGTGTTGTTCTGATCCCGGTGTCTGTGGTGATGCAGCTGCAGAGTGGTGCCCTGTTATATAGGGTGTGATCCCCGTGTTGTTCTGATCCCGGTGTCTGTGGAGGTGCAGCTGCAGAGTGGTGTCCTGTTATATAGGGTGTGATCCCCGTGTTGTTCTGATCCCGGTGTCTGTGGTGATGCAGCTGCAGAGTGGTGCCCTGTTATATAGGGTGTGATCCTCGTGTCCTTCTGCTCCTGGTGTCTGTGGAGGTGCAGGTGCAGAGTGGTGTCCTGTTATATAGGGTGTGATCCCCATGTTCTTCAGCTCCCGGTGTCTGTGGAGATGCAGCTGCAGAGTGGTGTCCTGTTATATAGGGTGTGATCCTCGTGTCCTTCTGCTCCTGGTGTCTGTGGAGGTGCAGTTGCAGAGCGGTGTCCTGTTATATAGGGTGTGATCCCCGTGTCCTTCTGCTCCCGGTGTCTGTGGAGATGCAGCTGCAGAGTGGTGTCCTGTTATATAGGGTGTGATCCTTGTGTCCTTCTGCTCCCAGTGTCTGTGGAGGTGCAGTTGTAGAGTGGTGTCCTGTTATATAGGGTGTGATCCTCGTGTCCTTCTGCTCCCGGTGTCTGTGGAGATGCAGCTACAGAGTGCTGTCCTGTTATATAGGGTGTGATCCTCGTGTCCTTCTGCTCCCGGTGTCTGTGGAGATGCAGCTGCAGAGTGGTGTCCTGTTATATAGGGTGTGATCCTCGTGTCCTTCTGCTCCCGGTGTCTGTGGAGATGCAGCTACAGAGTGCTGTCCTGTTATATAGCGTGTGATCCTCGTGTCCTTCTGCTCCCGGTGTCTGTGGAGATGCAGCTGCAGAGCGGTGTCCTGTTTTATAGGGTGTGATCCCCGTGTCCTTCTGCTCCCAGTGTCTGTGGAGGTGCGGCTACACAGTGGTGTCCTGTTATATAGGGTGTGATCCCCGTGTTGTTCTGATCCCGGTGTCTGTGGTGATGCAGCTGCAGAGTGGTGTCCTGTTATATAGGGTGTGATCCCCGTGTCCTTCTGCTCCCGGTGTCGGAGGAGATGCAGCTGTTGAGTGCTGTCCTGTTATATAGGGTGTGATCCTCGAGTCTTTCTGCTCCCGGTGTCTGTGGAGGTGCAGCTGCAGAGTGGTGTCCTGTTATATAGGGTGTGATCCTCGTGTCCTTCTGCTCCCGGTGTCGGTGGAGATGCAACTGCAGAGTGGTGTCCTGTTATATAGGCTGTGATCCCCGTGTCCTACTGCTCCTGGTGTCTGTGGAGATGCAGCTGCAGAGTGGTGTCCTGTTATATAGGGTGTGATCCCCGTGTCCTTCTGCTTCCGGTGTCTGTGGAGATGCAGCTGCAGAGTGGTGTCCTGTTATTTAGGGTGTGATCCCCTTGTCCCTCTGCACCTGGTGTCTGTGGAGATGCAGCTGCAGAGTGGTGTCCTGTTATATAGGGTGTGATCCCCGTGTCCTTCTACTCCCGGTGTCTGTGGAGATGCAGCTGCAGAGTGGTGTCCTGTTATATAGGGTGTGATCCCCGTGTCCTTCTACTCCCGGTGTCTGTGGAGATGCAGCTGCAGAGTGGTGTCCTGTTATATAGGGTGTGATCCCCTTGTCCCTCTGCTCCTGGTGTCTGTGGAGATGCAGCTGCAGAGTGGTGTCCTGTTATATAGCGTGTGATCCTCGTGTCCTTCTGCTCCCGGTGTCTGTGGAGATGCAGCTGCAGAGCGGTGTCCTGTTTTATAGGGTGTGATCCCCGTGTCCTTCTGCTCCCAGTGTCTGTGGAGGTGCGGCTACACAGTGGTGTCCTGTTATATAGGGTGTGATCCCCGTGTTGTTCTGATCCCGGTGTCTGTGGTGATGCAGCTGCAGAGTGGTGTCCTGTTATATAGGGTGTGATCCCCGTGTCCTTCTGCTCCCGGTGTCGGAGGAGATGCAGCTGTTGAGTGCTGTCCTGTTATATAGGGTGTGATCCTCGAGTCTTTCTGCTCCCGGTGTCTGTGGAGGTGCAGCTGCAGAGTGGTGTCCTGTTATATAGGGTGTGATCCTCGTGTCCTTCTGCTCCCGGTGTCGGTGGAGATGCAACTGCAGAGTGGTGTCCTGTTATATAGGCTGTGATCCCCGTGTCCTACTGCTCCTGGTGTCTGTGGAGATGCAGCTGCAGAGTGGTGTCCTGTTATATAGGGTGTGATCCCCGTGTCCTTCTGCTTCCGGTGTCTGTGGAGATGCAGCTGCAGAGTGGTGTCCTGTTATTTAGGGTGTGATCCCCTTGTCCCTCTGCACCTGGTGTCTGTGGAGATGCAGCTGCAGAGTGGTGTCCTGTTATATAGGGTGTGATCCCCGTGTCCTTCTACTCCCGGTGTCTGTGGAGATGCAGCTGCAGAGTGGTGTCCTGTTATATAGGGTGTGATCCCCGTGTCCTTCTACTCCCGGTGTCTGTGGAGATGCAGCTGCAGAGTGGTGTCCTGTTATATAGGGTGTGATCCCCTTGTCCCTCTGCTCCTGGTGTCTGTGGAGATGCAGCTGCAGAGTGGTGTCCTGTTATATAGGGTGTGATCCTCGTGTCCTTCTGCTCCCGGTGTCTGTGGAGATGCAGCTACAGAGTGCTGTCCTGTTATATAGCGTGTGATCCTCGTGTCCTTCTGCTCCCGGTGTCTGTGGAGATGCAGCTGCAGAGCGGTGTCCTGTTTTATAGGGTGTGATCCCCGTGTCCTTCTGCTCCCAGTGTCTGTGGAGGTGCGGCTACACAGTGGTGTCCTGTTATATAGGGTGTGATCCCCGTGTTGTTCTGATCCCGGTGTCTGTGGTGATGCAGCTGCAGAGTGGTGTCCTGTTATATAGGGTGTGATCCCCGTGTCCTTCTGCTCCCGGTGTCGGAGGAGATGCAGCTGTTGAGTGCTGTCCTGTTATATAGGGTGTGATCCTCGAGTCTTTCTGCTCCCGGTGTCTGTGGAGGTGCAGCTGCAGAGTGGTGTCCTGTTATATAGGGTGTGATCCTCGTGTCCTTCTGCTCCCGGTGTCGGTGGAGATGCAACTGCAGAGTGGTGTCCTGTTATATAGGCTGTGATCCCCGTGTCCTACTGCTCCTGGTGTCTGTGGAGATGCAGCTGCAGAGTGGTGTCCTGTTATATAGGGTGTGATCCCCGTGTCCTTCTGCTTCCGGTGTCTGTGGAGATGCAGCTGCAGAGTGGTGTCCTGTTATTTAGGGTGTGATCCCCTTGTCCCTCTGCACCTGGTGTCTGTGGAGATGCAGCTGCAGAGTGGTGTCCTGTTATATAGGGTGTGATCCCCGTGTCCTTCTACTCCCGGTGTCTGTGGAGATGCAGCTGCAGAGTGGTGTCCTGTTATATAGGGTGTGATCCCCGTGTCCTTCTACTCCCGGTGTCTGTGGAGATGCAGCTGCAGAGTGGTGTCCTGTTATATAGGGTGTGATCCCCTTGTCCCTCTGCTCCTGGTGTCTGTGGAGATGCAGCTGCAGAGTGGTGTCCTGTTATATAGGGTGTGATCCTCATGTCCTTCTGCTCCCGGTGTCTGTGGAGATGCAGCTGCAGAGTGGTGTCCTGTTATATAGGGTGTGATCCTCATGTCCTTCTGCTCCCGGTGTCTGTGGAGATGCAGCTGCAGAGCGGTGTCCTGTTATATAGGGTGTGATCCTCATGTCCTTCTGCTCCCGGTGTCTGTGGAGGTGCAGCTGCAGAGTGGTGTCCTGTTATATAGGGTGTGATCCCTGTGTCCTTCTGTTCCTGGTGTCTGTGGAGGTGCAGCTGCAGAGTGGTGTCCTGTTTTATAGGGTGTGATCCCCGTGTCCTTCTGATCGCGGTGTCTGTGGAGAAGCAGCTGCAGAGTGGTGTCCTGTTATGTAGGGTGTGATCCCCGTGTCTTTCTGCTCCCGGTGTCTGTGGAGGTTCAGCTTCAGAGTGGTGTCCTGTCATATAGGGTGTGATCCCCGTGTCCTTCTGCTCCCGGTGTCTGTGGAGATGCAGCTGCAGAGTGGTGTCCTGTTATATAGGGTGTGATCCCCGTGTCCTTCTGCTCCCGGTGTCTGTGGAGATGCAGCTGCAGAGTGCTGTCTTGTTATATAGGGTGTGATCCTCGTTTCTTTCTGCTCTCGGTGTCTATGGAGGTGCAGCTGTAGAGTGGTGTCCTGTTATATAATATGTAATTCTTGTGTCCTTCCACTCCTGGTGTCTGTGGAGGTGCAGCTGCAGAGTGGTGTCCTGTTATATAGGGTGTGATCCTCGTGTCCTTCTGTCCCGGTGTCTGTGGAGGTGCAGCTGCAGAGTGGTGTCCTGTTTTATAGGGTATGATCCCTGTGTCCTTCTGCTCCCGGTGTCTGTGGAGATGCAGCTGCAGAGTGGTGTCCTGTTATATAGGGTGTGATCCTCGTGTCCTTCTGCTCCCGGTGTCTGTGGAGATGCAGCTGCAGAGTGGTGTCCTGTTATATAGTGTGTGATCCTCGTGTCCTTCTGCTCCCGGTTTCTGTGGTGAGTGGTGTCCTGTTATATAGGGTGTGATCCTCGTGTCCTTCTGCTCCCGGTGTCTGTGGAGATGCAGCTGCAGAGTGGTGTCCTGTTATATAAAATGTGATCCCCGTGTCCTTCTGCTCCCGGTGTCTGTGGAGTTGCAGCTGCAGAGTAGTGTCCTGTTATATAGGGTGTGATCCCCTTGTCCTTCGCTCCCGGTGTCTGTGGAGATGCAGCTGCAGAGTGGTGTCCTGTTATATAGGGTGTGATCCTCGTGTCCTTCTGCTCCTGGTCTCTGTGGAGGTGCAGCTGTAGAGCGGTGTCCTGTTATATAAAATGTGATCCCCGTGTCCTTCTGCTCCCGGTGTCTGTGGAGATGCAGCTGCAGAGTGGTGTCCTGTTATATAGGGTGTGATCCCCGTGTCCTTCTGCTCTCGGTGTCTGTGGAGGTGCAGCTGCAGAGCCGTGTCCTGTTATATAGGGTGTGATCCCCGTGTCCTTCTGCTCCCGGTGTCTGTGGAGATGCAGCTGCAGAGTGGTGTCCTGTTATATAGGGTGTGATCCCCGTGTCCTTCTGCTCCTGGTGTCTGTGGAGATGCAGCTGCAGAGTGGTGTCCTGTTATATAGAGTGTGATCCTCGTGTCCTTCTGCTCCCGGTGTCTGTGGAGATGCAGCTGCAGAGCGGTGTCCTGTTATATAGGGTGTGATCCTCGTGTCCTTCTGATCCCGGTGTCTGTGGAGATGCAGCTGCAGAGCGGTGTCCTGTTATATAGGGTGTGATCCCCGTGTCCTTCTGCTCCCGGTGTCTGTGGAGATGCAGCTGCAGAGTGGTGTCCTGTTATATAGGGTGTGATCCCCGTGTCCTTCTGCTCCCGGTGTCTGTGGAGATGCAGCTGTAGAGCGGTGTCCTGTTATATAAAATGTGATCCCCGTGTCCTTCTACTCCCGGTGTCTGTGGAGATGCAGCTGTAGAGCGGTGTCCTGTTATATAAAATGTGATCCTCGTGTCCTTCTGATCCCGGTGTCTGTGGAGATGCAGCTGCAGAGCGGTGTCCTGTTATATAGGGTGTGATCCCCGTGTCCTTCTGCTCCAGGTGTCTGTGGAGATGCAGCTGCAGAGTGGTGTCCTGTTATATAGGGTGTGATCCCCGTGTCCTTCTGCTCCCGGTGTCTGTGGAGATGCAGCTGTAGAGCGGTGTCCTGTTATATAAAATGTGATCCCCGTGTCCTTCTACTCCCGGTGTCTGTGGAGATGCAGCTGTAGAGCGGTGTCCTGTTATATAGGGTGTGATCTTCGTGTCCTTCTGCTCCTGGTGTCTGTGGAGATGCAGCTGCAGAGTAGTGTCCTGTTATATAGGGTGTGATCCCCTTGTCCTTCGCTCCCGGTGTCTGTGGAGATGCAGCTGCAGAGTGGTGTCCTGTTATATAGGGTGTGATCCCCGTGTCCTTCTGCTCCTGGTGTCTGTAAAGATGCAGCTGCAGAGCGGTATCTTGTTATATAGGGTGTGATCCCCGTGTCCTTCTGCTCCTGGTGTCTGTGGAGGTGCAGCTGCAGAGTGGTGTCCTGTTATGTAGGGTGTGATCCCCGTGTTCTTCTGCTCCTGGTGTCTGTGGAGATGCAGCTGCAGAGCGTTGTCCTGTTATATAGGGTGTGATCACCGTGTTCTTCTGCTCCTGGTGTCTGTGGAGATGCAGCTGCAGAGTGGTGTCCTGTTATATAGGGTGTGATCCTCGTGTCCTTCTGCTCCCGGTGTCTGTGGAGATGCTGCTGCAGAGTGGTGTCCTGTTATATAGGGTGTGATCCTTGTGTCCTTCTGCTCCCGGTGTCTGTGAAGATGCAGCTGCAGAGTGGTGTTCTGTTATGTAGAGTGTGATCCTCGTGTCCTTCTGCTCCCGGTGTCTGTGGAGATGCTGCTGCAGAGTGGTGTCCTGTTATATAGGGTGTGATCCTTGTGTCCTTCTGCTCCCGGTGTCTGTGGAGATGCAGCTGCAGAGCGTTGTCCTGTTATATAGGGTGTGATCCCCGTGTCCTTCTGCTCCTGGTGTCTGTGGAGATGCAGCTTCAGAGTGGTGTCCTGTTATATAGGGTGTGATCCCCGTGTCCTTCTGCTCCCGGTGTCTGTGGAGATGCTGCTGCAGAGTGGTGTCCTGTTATATAGGGTGTGATCCCCGTGTCCTTCTGCTCCCGGTGTCTGTGGAGATGCAGCTGCAGAGCGTTGTCCTGTTATATAGGGTGTGATCCCCGTGTCCTTCTGCTCCTGGTGTCTGTGGAGATGCAGCTTCAGAGTGGTGTCCTGTTATATAGGGTGTGATCCCCGTGTCCTTCTGCTCCTGGTGTCTGTGGAGATGCAGCTGCAGAGCGTTGTCCTGTTATATAGGGTGTGATCCCTGTGTCCTTCTGCTCCAGGTGTCTGTGGAGATACAGCTGCAGAGCGGTGTCCTGTTATATAGGATGTGATCCCCGTGTCCTTCTGCTCCTGGTGTCTGTGGAGATGCAGCTGCAGAGTGGTGTCCTGTTATATAGGGTGTGATCCTCGTGTCCTTCTGCTCCCGGTGTCTGTGGAGATGCAGCTGCAGAGTGGTGTCCTGTTATATAGGGTGTGATCCCCGTGTCCTTCTGCTCCTGGTGTCTGTGGAGATGCAGCTTCAGAGTGGTGTCCTGTTATATAGGGTGTGATCCCCGTGTCCTTCTGCTTCCTGTGTCTGTGGAGATGCAGCTGCAGAGTGGTGTCCTGTTATATAGGGTGTGATCCCCATGTCCTTCTGCTCCCCGTGTCTGTGAAGATGCAGCTACCGAGTGGTGTCCTGTTATATACGGTGTGATCCCCGTGTCCTTCTGCTCCCGGTGTCTGTGGAGGTGCGGCTACAGAGTGGTGTCCTGTTATATAGGGTGTGACCCCCGTGTTCTTCTGCTCCAGGTGTCTGCGGTGATGCAGCTGCAGAGTGGTGTCATGTTATATAGAGTGTGATCCCCGTGTCCTTCTGCTCCCGGTGTCTGTGGCGATGCAGCTACAGAGTGGTGTCCTGTTATATAGGGTGTGATCCCCGTGTCCTTCTGCTCCCAGTGTCTGTGGAGGTGCGGCTACACAGTGGTGTCCTGTTATATAGGGTGTGATCCCCGTGTTGTTCTGATCCCGGTGTCTGTGGTGATGCAGCTGCAGAGTGGTGTCCTGTTATATAGGGTGTGATCCCCGTGTCCTTCTGCTCCCGGTGTCTGTGGAGATGCAGCTGCAGAGTGGTGTCCTGTTATATATGGTGTGATCCTCGTGTCCTTCTGCTCCCGGTGTCTGTGGAGATGCAGCTGCAGAGTGGTGTCCTCTTATATATGGTGTGATCCTCGTGTCCTTCTGCTCCCGGTGTCTGTGGAGATGCAGCTGCAGAATGCTGTCCTGTTATATAGGGTGTGATCCTCGTGTCCTTCTGCTCCCAGTGTCTGTGGAGGTGCAATTGTAGAGTGGTGTCCTGTTATATAGGGTGTGATCCTCGTGTCCTTCTGCTCCCGGTGTCTGTGGAGATGCAGCTGCAGAGCGGTGTCCTGTTTTATAGGGTGTGATCCCCGTGTCCTTCTGCTCCCAGTGTCTGTGGAGGTGCAGCTGCAGAGTGGTGTCCTGTTATATAGGGTGTGATCCCCGTGTCCTTCTGCTCCCAGTGTCTGTGGAGGTGCGGCTACACAGTGGTGTCCTGTTATATAGGGTGTGATCCCCGTGTTGTTCTGATCCCGGTGTCTGTGGTGATGCAGCTGCAGAGTGGTGCCCTGTTATATAGGGTGTGATCCTCGTGTCCTTCTGCTCCTGGTGTCTGTGGAGGTGCAGGTGCAGAGTGGTGTCCTGTTATATAGGGTGTGATCCCCATGTTCTTCAGCTCCCGGTGTCTGTGGAGGTGCAGTTGCAGAGCGGTGTCCTGTTATATAGGGTGTGATCCCCGTGTCCTTCTGCTCCCGGTGTCTGTGGAGATGCAGCTGCAGAGTGGTGTCCTGTTATATATGGTGTGATCCTCGTGTCCTTCTGCTCCCGGTGTCTGTGGAGATGCAGCTGCAGAGTGGTGTCCTGTTATATAGGGTGTGATCCTCGTGTCCTTCTGCTCCCGGTGTCTGTGGAGATGCAGCTGCAGAGTGCTGTCCTGTTATATAGGGTGTGATCCTCGTGTCCTTCTGCTCCCAGTGTCTGTGGAGGTGCAGTTGTAGAGTGGTGTCCTGTTATATAGGGTGTGATCCTCGTGTCCTTCTGCTCCCGGTGTCTGTGGAGATGCAGCTGCAGAGCGGTGTCCTGTTTTATAGGGTGTGATCCCCGTGTCCTTCTGCTCCCAGTGTCTGTGGAGGTGCGGCTACACAGTGGTGTCCTGTTATATAGGGTGTGATCCCCGTGTTGTTCTGATCCCGGTGTCTGTGGTGATGCAGCTGCAGAGTGGTGTCCTGTTATATAGGGTGTGATCCCCGTGTCCTTCTGCTCCCGGTGTCGGAGGAGATGCAGCTGTTGAGTGCTGTCCTGTTATATAGGGTGTGATCCTCGAGTCTTTCTGCTCCCGGTGTCTGTGGAGGTGCAGCTGCAGAGTGGTGTCCTGTTATATAGGGTGTGATCCTCGTGTCCTTCTGCTCCCGGTGTCGGTGGAGATGCAACTGCAGAGTGGTGTCCTGTTATATAGGGTGTGATCCCCGTGTCCTTCTGCTCCCGGTGTCGGTGGAGATGCAGCTGCAGAGTGGTGTCCTGTTATATAGGGTGTGATCCCCGTGTCCTTCTGCTCCCGGTGTCGGAGGAGATGCAGCTGTTGAGTGCTGTCCTGTTATATAGGGTGTGATCCTCGTGTCCTTCTGCTCCCGGTGTCTGTGGAGATGCAGCTGCAGAGCGGTGTCCTGTTATATAGGGTGTGATCCCCGTGTCCTTCTGCTCCCGGTGTCGGTGGAGATGCAGCCGCAGAGTGGTGTCCTGTTATATAGGGTGTGATCCTCGTGTCCTTCTGCTCCCGGTGTCGGTGGAGATGCAACTGCAGAGTGGTGTCCTGTTATATAGGGTGTGATCCCCGTTAGAGATGAGCGTTGTTCTACTCGAACTGTTCGCCAATCTCAAATTCGAGCTGTTTTGGGCGGTGTTCGAGCCGTTCGGCGAACACGAACAATTTGAGAAAAATTCGGCTGTTCGAGGTTATGTTCGATAACTGTTCGTGCACCAAAATCATAACTGGATTTTTTCTCAGTAATGATGAAAATTAATGTTAATCCGCAGTTTGAGTGTACAGCGGGGCGGGGGGAGGGGCAGGGGATGGATCTCTGCAGGAACAATGAAGATCTCCATTTTTTTTTCTCTTTCCCGCATTTACAGTGGGGAGGTGCAATCTGTCAGCCTATCAGCAGCGCACACACGGAGCGAAGTGCTTTTTTTCACACAAGCAAGGGCATGTGTGATTGGCAGTGTATGTCACATGTCCTTGCCCTATAAGACCAAGCCATTTTCCCCGTCGCCACCATTTTCTCACTGCTGCAGCTGCGTGTTAGACGGCACCGCTGTTGCTGTGTGCGCTATACCTTGTTAATTTCAAGCCAATTTTCGCACAAATCTACAGATCAGTTTTTGCCAGGCAGGTCTGTGCCAGTGCTGTGCAAGTTTTTTTCACAGCATTTGGCTGAATCTAGCAAAGCTAATCCTTTTTGGCCTATTGCAGAGTGTGTTAGTCAGTGGAGTAGCCTATCTGTGTTGCAAGATATACCACCTGTGTATAGAATACCAATTGTTTTACTGCACCTAGTGAAGTAAAATCTTTTGGGCATAGCATCATTCTATTAGTCCATCTATACTGACCTCCATCAGGTTGCAAACTGAATATAATTTTTTTCTGCATCTAGCTCTGAAAAAATATTTGGGCTTCTAGCGGTGTGTGGGACTTGTTCTATTAGTCCATCTATACTGACCTCCATCAGGTTGCAAACTGAATATAATTTTTTTCTGCATCTAGCTCTGAAAAAATATTTGGGCTTCTAGCTGTGTGTGGGACTTGGTCTATTAGTCCATCTATACTGACCTCCATCAGGTTGCAAATTGAAAATAATTTTTTTCTGCATCTAACCCAGCCAATAGTTTTGGCCTAATACCACAGTTTGGCCACTCAGCTCTGCTCGGTTCCCATCCATTGTTTTTTTGTGCAAACAACTCCAGAGTTGTGAATTAGTTAACCACCAAAATGAGTGGAAAAAGGCCTGCTGCTGGTGGAAAGGGGAATAGGCGTGTTGGGAAGGGGAAAAAAGGTTGTGTCTGTGGGGTAGGTGTTAAAGCAACAGTAACATCTGCAGAAGAATGACCATCTTCCAGCCAAACTAAAATGTCTACTTCTTTTAGCGGACAATGTGATAAGATCCCTTTCTTACGGCCACGCCAATCGCTACAAATTCCAGATGAGGCACAAAAACAGCAGGTGCTTCAACGGATATCAAGTGCTCCTTTAAGTGGGCTCTCCTCCACATCAACTTCAACATCACAAATACTCCAGTCCTCAAAGGTGTCACCCAAATCGCACTTGCTTCCTCACAGCTCCCAAATCTCCAGCTGCCCGTCTGAGTATGAGGTAGAACAGATGGTTGAGTCTGCAGAGCTGTTTACTCGTACTATAGCCTGGGAATCAGAGGTCGACTCCAGCGCTTCTGTGAATCCAGACGAGGAAATGATCTGCACTGATGCCCAGAATCTTTATGAGTCGGATCCAGGACCAAACGCAGAAGGTTCTGACCATAATGTAGACCCTCATTCCCAAACTGTAACTCCTGTTGGTGGAGACAATGAGGAAGACGATGATAAGACTCAAATACCTGATTGGAGCGACAACTTTAGTTTTTTGTCAGGGCAGGAACAGGTTGGCTCTGAGGACGACGGGTGTGATAACGCACAGGGTGATGATGATGAGGTTGGAGATCCCACTTACTGTCAACCCACAGTCAGCCAAGAGATGAGGTCAGCAGAGGAGGTGGAGGAAGATGCTAGTGACGACGAGGTCAGGTTGCGCCTTCCTGGACAGAGACGTAGTACTGGAAGCACGTCAACAACTGAATCCTCAAACACAACTCTGCCTCTCACCACAAGTCGTGGTGGCTCTTCAGGTCGCATGGGTGCTAAGTGTTATGTTCTGCTACCAAAGCTAAGGAAAGAGAGGAGATCTGTCCCTACTATAAGACTCAACTGAATCCCTACGATGTAACAGGGAACCTGATCCTGCGATCAGACCTGCTAAAGTCCTAATCTAGTCTGTACGGAGACCTATAGATTTGGGGAGGGAATCCCTACAAGTACTAAGGACTGGGAGGAATATGGGACACCTCCTAACAGAAATAGTAGCAGACAGACGAACAAACAAAATAGATAAAACATAGAGGTCCGTAGACCAAGCAAACTAACAGAGTTAGATACAGAGCACAGGCTAGCTAGAAAAAAGATATACAATGAAGTCCAGCAAAGCCAGAAGGGCGGAGCAGGATTAAATAGGCCAACAAGGTCATGTGACCAGCAAAGGAAAAAAAACCTAACAGCAAGGTTCTAACAGTACCCCCCCTTCTAAGAGGATCCTCCGGATCCCCTAGGACCAGGCTTATCAGGAAATCTCCTGTGAAACGCTCTGATAAGTCTGGACGCGGAAACATCATCTGACCTCACCCAAGAGTTATCCTCGGGTCCGAAACCTTTCCAGGCCACAAGATACTGCAAACTACCTCTATACCGTCTAGAGTCAAGGATGCGAGAAATTTCATATTCCCCGTCCTCCACCACCGGAGGAACAGAGGCAGAGGCGTCACCATCCGACACAACAGCTTTTTTTAACAGAGAGACATGAAAGACCGGATTAATTCTCCAGGAGGTAGGAACCTCCAACCTAACAGCAGATTGGTTGACAACCTGAAGCACCTTAAAGGGCCCTACAAACTTGGGACCCAATTTCTTAGAAGGAATCCTCAACCGCAGATTCCTAGAGGACAACCAAACCATGTCACCAACAGCGAACAAAACCTCCTGTCGTTTCCTATCAAAGTAGTCTTTAGATTTTCTGTTGGCCTCCTGAAGATTACCACGCACATCCGTCCAAACTCTTTCCAAATCACCGGAAAAATTCTCCTCCTCAGGCACGGCAGATCCCAACTTGGAGAACGACCCAAACGACGGATGTCTCCCAGAACAACAAAAAAAAGGCGAACAACCAGCAGAAGAAGATGTATGATTGTTCAGAGCAAATTCGGCAAGTGGCAGAAACTCAGACCACCCCTCTTGATTGTCTGCCACAAAACAACGCAAGAACTGCTCAACATCCTGGTTTTTCCTTTCTGTCTGGCCATTAGATTCAGGATGATATCCGGACGAAAACGACAAATGAATTCCCAACCTGTCACAAAAGGCACGCCAAAAACGAGCCACGAACTGAGGACCCCTATCAGAAACAATGTCAGTAGGAACGCCATGAAGTCTGACAATTTCCTTGACAAAGGCCTTAGCGAGAGTTTTAGCGCAGGGCAGTTTGACGAAGGGAACCAAGTGACACATTTTGCTAAAACGGTCCACGACCACCCAGATGACAGTAAAACCCTCAGAGGAGGGAAGGTCAGTTATAAAGTCCATAGCCAAATGTGTCCAAGGAGCACTGGGGACCTCCAAAGGACAAAGCAACCCCGCAGCAGGAGTATGTGAGGACTTAGATCTAGCACATATAGTACATTGGCGCACCCACTTAATGACTTCCTTCTGCCATCCAGGCCACCAAAAACTGCGACCCACCAGTCTCTTGGTCTCAGAGATTCCGGGATGACCTGCCAACCGAGATTCGTGACACTCAACAAACAAATCTCTCCTAAAGGTCCCAGGCACAAACAACCTCCCATGAGGAGTGTTAGATGGGGCATTCTCCTGAGCTTTAAGAATCTCATCTTCCAAAACGGAGTCTAAAGCAGCTATCACAACACCTTCTTGTAAAATGTTTTCCTCTTTCTCAGCACCGACTATGGGAGAAAAACTGCGAGACAAGGCATCCGCCTTAACATTCTTAGTACCAGGGATGTAAGTAACGGAGAAATTAAACCGCGAGAAAAACAGTGCCCACCTAGCCTGACGGGCATTCAGGCGCTTGGCAGCGTCAAGATATATCAGATTTTTATGATCCGTAAGAACCTGAACGGGAAATTCCGCACCTTCCAAGAAGTGGCGCCAGTGTTCAAATGCGAGTTTAATAGCCAATAATTCCCTATTACCAATATCGTAATTCAATTCAGTCTCCGAAAAATTTTTTGAAAAAAATGCACAGGGATGTAATCCATCCCCGTTATCCTGAGACAATACTGCGCCAACCCCCACAGAGGAAGCATCAACCTCAACCAAAAACGGCTTAGTCACATCAGGCTGCATAAGGATGGGAGCAGAGGTGAACCTCTCCTTGAGATACACAAAAGCTTCAATGGCCTCAGAAGACCACTGAACCGCATCAGCACCTTTCCTGGTGAGATCGGTCAGAGGTTTGACAATACTAGAAAAATTTTTTATGAATTTTCTATAGTAATTGGCGAAACCCAAAAACCTCTGTATCGATTTCAAACCAATAGGCCTAGGCCATTCCTGCACAGCCTGAACCTTAACCGGATCCATCTCAAAACCTTCACTGGAGATAATGTAACCCAAAAAACTAATTCTCTGTACAGCGAACTCACATTTCTCCAGCTTAGCAAAAAGCGAATTGTCAATTAATAACTGTAATACCTCACGTACGCTCCGCCAATGAGACTCCAGATCTGGCGAATAAATCAAAATGTCATCCAAATACACAACCACATTTTTACCGATCAAAGGTCTAAGGATGTCATTAATCAGATTCTGAAAAAATGCAGGAGCATTAGTAAGACCAAAAGGCATAACCAGATTCTCAAAATGACCCACAGGAGTGTTAAAAGCAGTCTTCCATTCGTCACCCTCCTTCATGCGCAACAGATTGTATGCCCCCTTAAGGTCAATTTTAGAGAACCACTTGGCCCCCAATAACTGGTTAAACAGATCAGGAATCAATGGCAGTGGGTAAGGATTGCGTACCGTAATTTTGTTAATCTCACGAAAATCCAGACAAGGACGTAAACCGCCGTCCTTTTTTTTTACAAAAAAAAATCCAACCGCCACAGGAGACTTAGAGGGCCTAATGTGACCGGCGGCCAAGCTTGTCTGTATGTATTCCTCCAAAGCCTTCCTCTCAGGAATAGTAAGGTTAAATAAACGACTTTTAGGAAGAGTCGCTCCAGGGACAAATTCAATAGAACAATCATAGTCTCTATGGGGAGGCAAAACCTGCGATTCTTTCTCAGAAAAAACTCTCCAAAAATCCTGAATAGGAACAGGCAATTCTCCCCTATCCAAAGCTGCAATGCGCCCGTTACAACACTTGTCATAACATTTATGGCTCCAGGATTTAATTTCACTGGTAGACCAATCCAGTACAGGATTGTGAAATTTTAACCAGGGCAAACCCAATATTACTGGAGAAGGCAAGTTATTCAACACTACCAAATCCAATTTCTCATGGTGAACACCATTAATAGTGAGAGGAAATTCACAGACCTTGAGAGTAATATTCTTCAAAGGGGAACCATCCACAGAAACCACAGCAATGGGGGATGATAAAGGTTCAGGTTTTAAATTGAGTTTTTCCACGAATCCCCCATCAATAACATTCAGTGTAGACCCGCAATCAACAAACACCCGAAATTCCATTAATTTTTCCTGAGCAATCGTGGAAGCAGCTAAAAATACACCCTTGGAATTTAAACAGGCAATACGGGCGTGACTGACCATTTTTTTTTCTTTCTTCATACGAAGCTCACAGCCTTTAATCAAATGACCAGATTTCCCGCAATAGAAACACAAGCCTTCTGAAAAACGACGGTGTTTTTCTTGAGAGCGAGGTGCCACCGATCCAATCTCCATCGGTTCACCACTGTTAGTACACACATTATCATAACCAGAAACTGACATAGCAGAGGATTTGCTCTCATTAACCCTTGCACGCAGTCTCCTATCCACCCGTATAGCTAATTGCATAGCCTGTTGCAAATCCTCAGGTGTAGGATAAGCAATTAGCAGGTCTTTAACCTTTTCACTGAGCCCAGCAAGAAATAGACTTTTCAGAGCAGAATCGTTCCACCCTGTTTGAGTGGACCAACGACGAAAATGTGTACAATATTTTTCCATATTACCTGATCCTTGTTTTAAACGTCTCAACTCAGTCTCAGCTGATGCGACACGGTCAGGATCATCATATAATAGTCCTAAAGCAGAAAAAAAACTATCCACTGATCTGAAGCATGTATCACTAGGTTGCAAAGAAAAGGCCCACTCCTGAGGCTCTTTGCGCAAAAGTGACATTATGAACCCTACGCGCTGGGATTCATCCCCAGAGGACTTGGGTCTCAAACGAAAATACAATAAGCAAGCATTTTTAAATGAAAAAAATTCTCGGTGTTCACCAAAAAATAAATCCGGCAAACATACCTTAGGCTCCAAGAAATATGCTCCAGGACAGTTACTCACGTGCTGACGGAGCTCGGCCACTTCCAGAGAGAGTCCCTGCAGGTGTTTAGCCAAATCCTGAACCGACACCATGATGGAACAAAAAAAAATCTTTCCTTAGAGAATTTACTGGCTGGACTTACTGTTATGTTCTGCTACCAAAGCTAAGGAAAGAGAGGAGATCTGTCCCTACTATAAGACTCAGCTGAATCCCTACGATGTAACAGGGAACCTGATCCTGCGATCAGACCTGCTAAAGTCCTAATCTAGTCTGTACGGAGACCTATAGATGTGGGGAGGGAATCCCTACAAGTACTAAGGACTGGGAGGAATATGGGACACCTCCTAACAGAAATAGTAGCAGACAGACGAACAAACAAAATAGATAGAACCTAGAGGTCCGTAGACCAAGCAAACTAACAGAGTTAGATACAGAGCACAGGCTAGCTAGAAAAAAGATATACAATGAAGTCCAGCAAAGCCAGAAGGGCGGAGCAGGATTAAATAGGCCAACAAGGTCATGTGACCAGCAAAGGAAAAAAAACCTAACAGCAAGGTTCTAACACTAAGCCTTGCATAGCCTGGGCATTTTTTCAGATCGATAAAGATGACCCAACTCGTGTTATCTGTAACATTTGTCAGCAAAAGCTAAGTAGAGGCCAAAAAATACATAGTTTGAGTACTTCATGCATGAACCGGCAAATGGACATGAAGCATAAGTTGCAGTGGGAAGCTCACTGTGCTACAATGCGGCCTAGCAGGCCGGGCCAACCACCGTCTGCCATATCTTGTGCATCCGCGGCCTCTTCATCCTCTGTGACTGGGGGGACAGCAGTCACACCTGTTTTGGGGCGCAGACCTGCCACCTCTTTACCCGCAACAGCCAGCGTGATTGGCAGGTCATCATTTTCTTTGGAGGTGGTAACACCAGCTGGTGTTGAGCGCTGTCCGACATCGATAGCACCACCTTTGGATCAAGGCAACCTAACATGTCCGCCTGCATCTTCCTCACAGACCGGCAGTTTGCCGGGGACACCCTTATCAACCCCGTCTAAGCACAATAGCCAGCCCTCGGTCCCTCAGATGTGGACAAGTAAAAGACCATTTCCTCCTAGCCATGAGAAAGCTAAGAGGTTGAATTTCACCATCTGCAAGTTCTTGGCTACAGAAATGCTGCCTTTCTGCCTGGTGGACACAGAGGATTTTCGAGACCTTATGTCCGTCGCAGTGCCCCAGTACCAGATGCCCAGTCGGCACTACTTCTCAAAGAAAGGTGTGCCTGCGCTCCACCAGCATGTCGCACACAACATCACCGCTTCTTTGAGAAACTCTGTGTGTGACAGGGTGCATTTCACCACAGACACTTGGACGAGTAGGCATGGACAGGGGCGTTACATGTCGCTGACTGGGCACTGGGTAACTATGGTGACAGCAGGACAAGGGGCTGCTGTCCAAGTCTTGCCGTCCCCACGAGTTGTGCGTCAATCCTCTTTATGTCATTTTTCCTCCACTGCTTCTGCCTCCTCAACCTCCTCTCGGTCTTCCACCTGCACCCAAAGCCTGTCTGGTCATGCCACAAGCTTTCTAACTGCGCAGAAGGGATCCTGCACACCTCCTTACTATGCTGGCAGTAGGACTCAACGGTATCAGGCGGTTTTTACATTGAAATGTCTGGGAAATGTGAGTCACACAGCTGAGGAGTTGTGGTCAGCTCTGGAGAACCAATTTCATGAATGGTTGTCTCCACTGGACCTGAAACCAGGGAAGGCCGTGTGCGACAATGCTGCAAACCTGGGTGCGGCCCTTCGCCGGGGCAATGTCACACACGTGCCTTGTATGGCTCACGTGTTGAACCTGGTTGTTCAGCAATTTTTAGCCCACTATCCCAGACTAGATGGCCTTCTGCAGAGGGCACGGTCGGTGTGCTCACTTCCGCCGTTCGCATCCCGCAGCTCAGCGACTTATATCTCTACAGAAGTCGTTGGGCCTGCCACTTCACCGGCTAAAATGCGATGTGCCTACCCGGTGGAATTCAACTCTGCACATGTTGCAGCGACTGTGGCAGCACCGACAAGCCCTGGTGCAATACGTTCTGACGTATAGCCTGGGCCAACGAGATCCAGAGGTGGGGCAAATCACGCTGGAGGAGTGGTCTCAGATCAGGGACCTATGCACCCTTCTGCACAGTTTTGAAATGGCGACGAAGATGTTTAGTGCTGACGATGCCATTATCAGCATGACTATTCCGGTGATTTACATGCTGGAGCACATGTTAAACAGAATTCGGAGTCAGGTGGTGGCACAAGAGGAGGTGGAGGAAGTAGAGGAGGAGGAGTTGTATGCGGAAGGGCTAACATCTGCAAGGTCCAGACGGTCGGCAGCACCAAGGCGGCAGGCATGTGAGGGTGGGGGAGATGGTTTTACCAGGGCGCATGGTAGCAGCCAAACTAGTGAGGAAGGTGCAGGAGCCCAGGAAGAAGTGGAGGACGAACTGATGGAAGACTCATGAGATGAGGGAGACCTTGATCACATTTCTGTTGTGCGAGGTTGGGGGGAGAGGACAGAGGAAGGAAGCATGATTGTTACCTCGCCACCAACACAACAGGGACTTGGTGCTCCTGGATGCGCAACACACATGAGTGCCTTCTTGCTGCACTACCTGCAACATGACCCTCGAATTGTGAGAATTAGAAATAATCCTGACTACTGGGTTGCCACACTGTTAGATCCCCGGTACAAAAGTAAATTTGCAGAAATTATTCCTGCCATAGAAAGGGATGCACGCATGCAGGAGTATCAGCAGAGACTGTTGCAGAATCTTACATGTGCTTTTCCACAAAATACCAGTGGTGCACGTAGTGAATCTCACAGTTCCAACTTGCCAACCGTGGGACCGTCAAGTGTTCAGCACTCAAACCGTAACAGAACCACAGTATCTGCTGGTAACATCAATTTTGCGGAATCATTTCACCACTTTTTTAGCCCATCCTTTGCAAGGCCACAGGAGACAAGAAGTCTGACACATAGTCAACGCCTAGAGACGATGGTACAGGAGTATCTCCAAGTAAACATTGAAGCCACGACTGTGTCACTGGACCCTTGCTCTTTTTGGGCTTCCAATCTGGATAAATGGCCGGAGCTAGCCACTTACGCCTTGGAGATCTTGTCATGCCCCGCAGCCAGCGTTCTGTCTGAACGTGTGTTCAGCGCTGCTGGTGGTGTGCTGACAGATAAGCGCACGCGGCTCTCCACTGATAATGTAGACAGACTCACGTTCATAAAGATGAACAAATCATGGATCCGAAACGACTTTTCTACCCCTGTGTCATCCTGGGGAGAGTAAAAGCTTGATGATTGGTTAAAATCACCCTACCAACCGTTTTAAGCTTTCAAATTACTAATCATGTTTATCTGTATCTTGGCTGGAAAATAATTTGGGCTTTGTAGCAGTGTGCAGCACTGATCCTATTAGGCCATCTATACTAAAGCTTCACCAGATTTAAAATTAATAATAATTTTTAGCTGCATCTAGCCCGGAAAATAATTTTGGGGCTCCGAGATGCGCAAGACACATAAGTGCCTTCTTGCTGCACTACCTGCAGCATGACCCTCATATTGTCAGAATTCGAAGTAATCATGACTACTGGGTTGCCACACTCTTAGATCCCCCAAACTTTTCGATCAACCTTTTCATTTTAATAAAGACCAAAAAAATGGTCATTTTTGAAATTATAAGCATTAGCAGGTTGTTAGAAACTGAAATCAAACAGTTTTCAACTCAAAACTTTATTCTAGGTGATGTCACATTTGCACATAGGACCCCTTGTTCGAAAGGAGCTTCTGAACTCTCTCGTCCATTGAATTTGTCAGGTTTTGGATGGTTTCTGCTTCAATTGTTTTGCATGAGGACAGAATACCCTCCCAGAGCTGTTGCTTAGATGTGAACTGCCTCCCGCCATCATAGACACTCCTTTTAATGATGCTCCAAAGGTTCTGAATGGGGTAGAGGTCAGGGGAGCATGGGGGTCACACCATAAGTTTGTCCCCTTTTATGCCCATATTAGCCAGAGATGCAGATGTGTTATGTGCAGCATGAGATGGTGCATTATCATGCAGAAAAATGATCTTGCTGTGAAATACACGGTTCTTCTTCTTGAACCATGGCAGGAAGTGCTGTTTGAGAAAATCCACATACATTATGGAGTTCATCTTTAGCGCCTTCAGGGATCCTAAAGGGGCCGACAATCTCTCTCCCCATGATTCCAGCCCAAAACATTACTCCACCTCCTCCTTGTTGGCGCTGTAGCCGTGTTTGCGTGGGGTGTCCATCAACCAGCCATCCTCCACTCCATCCATCTGGACCATCGAGCGCTGCACGGCACTCATCAGTGAACAAAACAGTTTTGAAATCAGTCTTCATGTAATGTTTGGCCCACTGGAGCCGTTTCTGCTTGTGTGAAGTGGATAGAGGAGGTCGACAGGATGGCGTATGCACAGCTGCAAACCTCTGAAGGACCCTGCATCTTGTTGTTCGGGGGACGTTGGAGGCACAAGCAGCTTCAAAAACTTGTCTGCTGCTATGACAAGGCTTTTTTGCCGCTGCTCTTTCAACCTGACGTAATTGCCTGTAGGAAAGAGTCCTCAATTTGCCCTTATCAGCACGCACACGTGTGTACTGTGAATCAGCTACATACTTCTTGATTGCCAAGACACTTCATCCTGATCATCGCACAATGTTGATTGTAGTCATGCCTTGACCTAAACACTCCACAATTTGTTGCTTCTCAGCAGCCGACACATCCTTTTTCTTTCCCATTTTGGCAGAAAATGTAGGCTGCTTAATAATGTGAGCAGCCTTCTTAAGTAGTCTTGCCTTTCATTGGACACACCTGCCAAACTAATTAGCACAGGTGTCTGCAATTGCTTACAGTGATATAAAGAGCCCTGACACACATCACCATCAATGAGTTTAACTGACAAACAAACAAATTCTTCCCTTATCACTCCTAAACACTTTTTGCATAATAATTTGGAACGCAGTGTACATGTGCTTTTCCACAAAACACCAGCGGTTCACGTAGTGAATCTTACAGTTCTAACTTGCCAACCGTGGTCTGTATGGAGTTGTTCAATAAAGGGCCCAAAATTAAGATAACATAGATGGGAGAGGTCTCTATGAATAGGAATTCCTAAGTATTTGATACCCTGTGAGGGCCAGGCAAAGGGAAAGTTGGACTGGATGGAATCCTATATGGATTTGGGGAGGGAGACATCGAGGGCCTCAGACTTCGCTGCATTGATTTTAAAATTTTACCATGTAACAAAGTGATCTATTTCAGCCATAACAGCAGGGATGGATATATGTGATTGAGTGATATATACTAGGACATCATCAGCAAATAGAGAGCACTTGTACTCGGTGCCTCCCACCTCAATCCACCTAATATTGGGGTTATGGCGAATTGATGAGAGCAGGTGCTCCGTCACTAGGATGTATAAGAGAGGGGACAGAGGACATCCCTGCCTTGTCCCATTGGTGATTGTGAAAGGTGATGAAAATGTTCTGACGCGCCCCCTGGGCCTTGGGACACCCGGAGCCGGACCCTTTTTGGTGGATGCTGGTGGTTGTAGTCTCCGTGGCGGCAACCCGGTTCCGTGGCTCAGGGCGGTCAAACCAGTGGCGGAACTATTTATGTGGTTTTGATGTTTAAATGTCCGACTACGCCACCCGTGGATTGCGGTCAGAGTGAACCGCCGCTCCAGGGCAGACCGCTAAGGCTGGTGTTGTGGGTGCAGCAGAGCGTAGCATAACTCCCCACGGGAGGAGTATAGCCTCAGGGCAGTGTATGCGGAGGATGGGGGTGATGGTGCAGGGCAGCAGCAGTAACGACACGGAGTCAGTGATGCAGTCCAGGGCCTTTACTCACAGTTCTTATTATCCAGACCACGTCTGCAGGTAACGGCTGCCCACGTCGTACTGTGCTCACCAGGTGAGGGGCTCAGACAACTCCCAGATAACTTTGGAGTGCTTCACATGACCCCCTTTGTGTGTCCTTTGTCTGGCCTTTCTTACCAACCCTTCTGTCCGGCTGCCTCGGGCCTCCTCTTGGTAAACTTGGCGCCAGTTTCCCTGACCCTATGTGGTGCCTTCCTAGCGGGTGTAGCGAGGGGCTGCGCCACATAAAATGTCACAGCCTCCTGTTTCTAGCTGAGGGTCGTTTCCTGCCTCCACTAGTTTCGGGGACCGGTCTCCCCCTTTGGCCTGACCCCTCCACGCAGGTGGATTCGGGCGTGCGGTGGCGACTCACCCGTCCGCACTCCTGAGATCCCTTCGTTCCTCGTTCCTGGAGCCTTCTCCGCTCCTCTTCCTTCCTTCTCCCTCTTCCAGGCCTGGGCCTCTGTTACTAGGCCCGCCTCCGGAGCAGAGCTCATGCAGAGCCCCTGCTCCCTGCCACTTCTGCTCAGACTTCTCTGCACTGAACTAAGATGGTGCCCACCTTTTATACTCCCTTCTCAATGCACCCAGGAACTGCTTTCTCCCTGCTCCTGCACTACAGGGTTCCCCTTCCTCAGTGTTCCCTCCCCCCACTCCAGCCAGGGACAGGGACTGTCGTGCCCATCTCAGGGGCATATTGGTCGCCCTGCCCCACGGCAATGTGGTGTAATGCATGCAGGTGTCGGGTCCTGATCCACACTCCATCCTTACCTGAGAGTGAGATATCACACCTCTGGTTGAGGTGCAATACCTCTGTAGCAACCGAGCCCTCAGGGTGCTACAGTTCCATTTATCTTCAGCCTAGGTGACGTATTGCGATACAGGGCCGTGATTTTGGCTATAAAAGGGTCCCCTAGACCCCTACCCCAAGCTTTTTAAGAGAATCATATATGGCGTGCCAGGAGACTCTATGGAATGCTTTCTCAGCATCCAACGAGAGTATCTAATTACAAATTTTTAACTGCATCTAGCCCAGGAAATACTTTGTGCCTAGTAGCAGGGTCTGCTAGTCAGCGGATTATCCCGGCTGTTAAGCAAGCTACACCACCTGTAGTTTGGACACTTCATTTTTTCAAAGGAAATGCTTCGGGACCACGGGATACTCAGTGAAGAGCATCAGGAGGCACCCCAAGGCATAGGGGCTGGGACTGGCAGTAGGATGCCTTGCGGTGGACAGCCGAGCTCGATCCTTATAAAAGCTTTTTAACTGCAGCAGCTTTAGTGGACGCTACTGGAGCTGGAATTACGCGGCTGCTGGCATGAGACTTGCCCTCCAATAGATCCTTGTAAATGGATTTAAAGTGTATTCATTCAAATTAGAGAGACAATTTAAATTAAAAAGCTTAGAGCTGCCTCCACCACAGGGGGGCTCGCTCGACCCACCAGCGGACAGGCACCAGTATTGGGAGAGGGGGGCTGGCCGTCAGGGTTCACCGCGGCTCTGGCACAAACCCGGCGACACGGAGGTGGCACTGGCAGGAGTGGACTGAACGTGTCGGCTTCTCACTTTTTGGATTTTAGAAGGGCATGACATGCCTATATCTGTGTCTCCCCCTCCTTTTACTCCTCCACCTCTTTTATTTTCGCATGACTATATGTACTTGTCACTTTTCCATGTGTTAATTGTGTCTTCTGAGCAGTTTGTCAGCTTTTGGACACCTTTGAAGGTGTTTTCTATGTGTTTCTATGTGTTTTTGTTTGCCTGCCATTGGTTTTAACGGTGTTCGAAGGTGTTCGACGAACCGAACCGAACTCGAACACTACGGGGGTGGCTCAACACTAATCACCGTGTCCTTCTTCTCCCGGTGTCTTTGGAGATGCAGCTCCACAGTTGTTTTCATGTTATATAGGGTGTGATCCTCGTGCCCTTCCGCTCCCGGTGTCTGTGGTGAGTGGTGCCCTGATATATAGGGTGTGATCCTCGTGTCCTTCTGTCGCGGTGTCTGTGGAGGTGCAGCTGCAGAGTGGTGTCCTGTTATATAGGGTGTGATCCTCATGTCCTTCTGCACTCGGTGTCGGTGGAGATGCAGCTGCAGAGTGGTGACCTGTAAAATAGGGTGTGATCCTCGTGTCCTTCTGCTCCCGTTGTCTATGGAGATGCAGCTGCAGAGTGGTGTCCTGCTATATAGGGTGTGATCCCCGTGTCCTTCTGCTCCCGGTGTCTGTGGAGATGCAGCTGTAGAGTGGTGTCCTGTTATATAGGGTGTGATCCCCGTGTCCTTCTTCTCCCGGTGTCTGTGGAGATGCAGCTGCAGAGTTGTTTTCGTGTTATATAGGGTGTGATCCTCGTGTCCTTCTGCTCCCGGTGTCTGTGGAGATGCAGCTGCAGAGTGGTGCCCTGATATATAGGGTGTGATCCTCGTGTCCTTCTGCTCCCGGTGTCTGTGGAGGTGCAATTGCAGAGTGGTGTCCTGTTATATAGGGTGTGATCCTCGTGTCGTTCTGCTCCCGGTGTCTGTGGAGGTGCAGCTGCAGAGTGGTGTCCTGTTATTTAGGGTGTGATCCCTGTGTCCTTCTGCTCCAGGTGTCTGTGGAGATGCAGCTGCAGAGTGGTGCCCAGTTATATAGAGTGTGATCCCCGTGTCCTTCTGCTCCCGGTGTCTGTCTAGATGCAGGGGCAGAGTGGTGTCCTGTTATATAGGGTGTGATCCCCGTGTCCTTCTGATCCTGGTGTCTGTGGAGATGCAGCTGCAGAATGGTGTCCTGTTATATAGGGTGTGATCCCCGTGTCCTTCTGCTCCCGGTGTTTGTGGAGTTGCAGCTGCAGAGTGGTGTCCTGTTATATAGGGTGTGATCCCCGTGTCCCTCTGCTACTGGTGTCTGTGGAGATGCAGCTGCAGAGTGGTGTCCTGTTATATAGGGTGTGATCCTCGTGTCCTTCTGCTCCCGATGTCTGTGGAGGTGCAGCTGCAGAATGGTGTCCTGTAATATAGGGTGTGATCCCTGTGTCCTTCTGCTCCCGGTGTTTGTGGAGATGCAACTGCAGAGTGCTGTCCTGTTATATAGGGTGTGATCCCCGTGTCCTTCTGATCCTGGTGTCTGTGGAGATGCAGCTGCAGAGTGGTGTCCTGTTATATAGGGTGTGATCCTCGTGTCCTTCTGCTCCCGATGTCTGTGGAGGTGCAGCTGCAGAGTGGTGTCCTGTTATTTAGGGTGTGATCCCTGTGTCCTTCTGCTCCAGGTGTCTGTGGAGATACAGCTGCAGAGAGGTGCCCAGTTATATAGGGTGTGATCCCCGTGTCCTTCTGATCCTGGTGTCTGTGGAGATGCAGCTGCAGAATGGTGTCCTGTTATATAGGGTGTGATCCCCGTGTCCTTCTGCTCCCGGTGTTTGTGGCGTTGCAGCTGCAGAGTGGTGTCCTGTTATATAGGGTGTGATCCCCGTGTCCCTCTGCTACTGGTGTCTGTGGAGATGCAGCTGCAGAGTGGTGTCCTGTTATATAGGGTGTGATCCTCATGTCCTTCTGCTCCCGGTGTCTGTGGAGATGCAGCTGCAGAGTGGTGTCCTGTTATATAGGGTGTGATCCTCATGTCCTTCTGCTCCCGGTGTCTGTGGAGGTGCAGCTGCAGAATGGTGTCCTGTTATTTAGGGTGTGATCCCTGTGTCCTTCTGCTCCCGGTGTTTGTGGAGGTGCAGCTGCAGAGTGGTGTCCTGTTATATAGGGTGTGATCCCCGTGTCCCTCTGCTACTGGTGTCTGTGGAGATGCAGCTGCAGAGTGGTGTCCTGTTATATAGGGTGTGATCCTCGTGTCCTTCTGCTCCCGATGTCTGTGGAGGTGCAGCTGCAGAGTGGTGTCCTGTTATTTAGGGTGTGATCCCTGTGTCCTTCTGCTCCAGGTGTCTGTGGAGATACAGCTGCAGAGAGGTGCCCAGTTATATAGGGTGTGATCCCCGTGTCCTTCTGATCCTGGTGTCTGTGGAGATGCAGCTGCAGAATGGTGTCCTGTTATATAGGGTGTGATCCCCGTGTCCTTCTGCTCCCGGTGTTTGTGGCGTTGCAGCTGCAGAGTGGTGTCCTGTTATATAGGGTGTGATCCCCGTGTCCCTCTGCTACTGGTGTCTGTGGAGATGCAGCTGCAGAGTGGTGTCCTGTTATATAGGGTGTGATCCTCATGTCCTTCTGCTCCCGGTGTCTGTGGAGATGCAGCTGCAGAGTGGTGTCCTGTTATATAGGGTGTGATCCTCATGTCCTTCTGCTCCCGGTGTCTGTGGAGATGCAGCTGCAGAGCGGTGTCCTGTTATATAGGGTGTGATCCTCATGTCCTTCTGCTCCCGGTGTCTGTGGAGGTGCAGCTGCAGAGTGGTGTCCTGTTATATAGGGTGTGATCCCTGTGTCCTTCTGTTCCTGGTGTCTGTGGAGGTGCAGCTGCAGAGTGGTGTCCTGTTTTATAGGGTGTGATCCCCGTGTCCTTCTGATCGCGGTGTCTGTGGAGAAGCAGCTGCAGAGTGGTGTCCTGTTATGTAGGGTGTGATCCCCGTGTCTTTCTGCTCCCGGTGTCTGTGGAGGTTCAGCTTCAGAGTGGTGTCCTGTCATATAGGGTGTGATCCCCGTGTCCTTCTGCTCCCGGTGTCTGTGGAGATGCAGCTGCAGAGTGGTGTCCTGTTATATAGGGTGTGATCCCCGTGTCCTTCTGCTCCCGGTGTCTGTGGAGATGCAGCTGCAGAGTGCTGTCTTGTTATATAGGGTGTGATCCTCGTTTCTTTCTGCTCTCGGTGTCTATGGAGGTGCAGCTGTAGAGTGGTGTCCTGTTATATAATATGTAATTCTTGTGTCCTTCCACTCCTGGTGTCTGTGGAGGTGCAGCTGCAGAGTGGTGTCCTGTTATATAGGGTGTGATCCTCGTGTCCTTCTGTCCCGGTGTCTGTGGAGGTGCAGCTGCAGAGTGGTGTCCTGTTTTATAGGGTATGATCCCTGTGTCCTTCTGCTCCCGGTGTCTGTGGAGATGCAGCTGCAGAGTGGTGTCCTGTTATATAGGGTGTGATCCTCGTGTCCTTCTGCTCCCGGTGTCTGTGGAGATGCAGCTGTAGAGTGGTGTCCTGTTATATAATATGTAATTCTTGTGTCCTTCCACTCCTGGTGTCTGTGGAGGTGCAGTTGCAGAGCGGTGTCCTGTTATATAGGGTGTGATCCTCGTGTCCTTCTGCTCCCGGTGTCTGTGGAGATGCAGCTGCAGAGTGGTGTCCTGTTATATAGTGTGTGATCCTCGTGTCCTTCTGCTCCCGGTGTCTGTGAAGATGCAGCTGCAGAGCGTTGTCCTGTTATATAGGGTGCGATCCCCATGTTCTTCTGCTCCTGGTCTCTGTGGAGATGCAGCTGCAGAGTGGTGTCCTGTTATATAAAATGTGATCCCCGTGTCCTTCTGCTCCCGGTGTCTGTGGAGTTGCAGCTGCAGAGTAGTGTCCTGTTATATAGGGTGTGATCCCCTTGTCCTTCGCTCCCGGTGTCTGTGGAGATGCAGCTGCAGAGTGGTGTCCTGTTATATAGGGTGTGATCCCCTTGTCCTTCGCTCCCGGTGTCTGTGGAGATGCAGCTGCAGAGTGGTGTCCTGTTGTATAGGGTGTGATCCTCGTGTCCTTCTGCTCCTGGTCTCTGTGGAGGTGCAGCTGTAGAGCGGTGTCCTGTTATATAAAATGTGATCCCCGTGTCCTTCTGCTCCCGGTGTCTGTGGAGATGCAGCTGCAGAGTGGTGTCCTGTTATATAGGGTGTGATCCCCGTGTCCTTCTGCTCTCGGTGTCTGTGGAGGTGCAGCTGCAGAGCCGTGTCCTGTTATATAGGGTGTGATCCCCGTGTCCTTCTGCTCCCGGTGTCTGTGGAGATGCAGCTGCAGAGTGGTGTCCTGTTATATAGGGTGTGATCCCCGTGTCCTTCTGCTCCTGGTGTCTGTGGAGATGCAGCTGCAGAGTGGTGTCCTGTTATATAGAGTGTGATCCTCGTGTCCTTCTGCTCCCGGTGTCTGTGGAGATGCAGCTGCAGAGCGGTGTCCTGTTATATAGGGTGTGATCCTCGTGTCCTTCTGATCCCGGTGTCTGTGGAGATGCAGCTGCAGAGTGGTGTCCTGTTATATAGGGTGTGATCCCCGTGTCCTTCTGCTCCTGGTGTCTGTGGAGATGCAGCTGCAGAGTGGTGTCCTGTTATATAGGGTGTGATCCCCGTGTCCTTCTGCTCCCGGTGTCTGTGGAGATGCAGCTGTAGAGCGGTGTCCTGTTATATAAAATGTGATCCCCGTGTCCTTCTACTCCCGGTGTCTGTGGAGATGCAGCTGTAGAGCGGTGTCCTGTTATATAGGGTGTGATCTTCGTGTCCTTCTGCTCCTGGTGTCTGTGGAGATGCAGCTGCAGAGTAGTGTCCTGTTATATAGGGTGTGATCCCCTTGTCCTTCGCTCCCGGTGTCTGTGGAGATGCAGCTGCAGAGTGGTGTCCTGTTATATAGGGTGTGATCCCCGTGTCCTTCTGCTCCTGGTGTCTGTAAAGATGCAGCTGCAGAGCGGTATCTTGTTATATAGGGTGTGATCCCCGTGTCCTTCTGCTCCTGGTGTCTGTGGAGGTGCAGCTGCAGAGTGGTGTCCTGTTATGTAGGGTGTGATCCCCGTGTTCTTCTGCTCCTGGTGTCTGTGGAGATGCAGCTGCAGAGCGTTGTCCTGTTATATAGGGTGTGATCACCGTGTTCTTCTGCTCCTGGTGTCTGTGGAGATGCAGCTGCAGAGTGGTGTCCTGTTATATAGGGTGTGATCCTCGTGTCCTTCTGCTCCCGGTGTCTGTGGAGATGCTGCTGCAGAGTGGTGTCCTGTTATATAGGGTGTGATCCTTGTGTCCTTCTGCTCCCGGTGTCTGTGAAGATGCAGCTGCAGAGTGGTGTTCTGTTATGTAGAGTGTGATCCTCGTGTCCTTCTGCTCCCGGTGTCTGTGGAGATGCAGCTGCAGAGCGTTGTCCTGTTATATAGGGTGTGATCCCCGTGTCCTTCTGCTCCCGGTGTCTGTGGAGATGCAGCTGCAGAGCGTTGTCCTGTTATATAGGGTGTGATCCCCGTGTCCTTCTGCTCCTGGTGTCTGTGGAGATGCAGCTTCAGAGTGGTGTCCTGTTATATAGGGTGTGATCCTCGTGTCCTTCTGCTCCTGGTGTCTGTGGAGATGCAGCTGCAGAGTGGTGTCCTGTTATATAGGGTGTGATCCCCGTGTCCTTCTGCTCCTGGTGTCTGTGGAGATGCAGCTGCAGAGCGTTGTCCTGTTATATAGGGTGTGATCCCTGTGTCCTTCTGCTCCAGGTGTCTGTGGAGATACAGCTGCAGAGCGGTGTCCTGTTATATAGGATGTGATCCCCGTGTCCTTCTGCTCCTGGTGTCTGTGGAGATGCAGCTGCAGAGTGGTGTCCTGTTATATAGGGTGTGATCCTCGTGTCCTTCTGCTCCCGGTGTCTGTGGAGATGCAGCTGCAGAGTGGTGTCCTGTTATATAGGGTGTGATCCCCGTGTCCTTCTGCTCCTGGTGTCTGTGGAGATGCAGCTTCAGAGTGGTGTCCTGTTATATAGGGTGTGATCCCCGTGTCCTTCTGCTTCCTGTGTCTGTGGAGATGCAGCTGCAGAGTGGTGTCCTGTTATATAGGGTGTGATCCCCATGTCCTTCTGCTCCCCGTGTCTGTGAAGATGCAGCTACCGAGTGGTGTCCTGTTATATACGGTGTGATCCCCGTGTCCTTCTGCTCCCGGTGTCTGTGGAGGTGCGGCTACAGAGTGGTGTCCTGTTATATAGGGTGTGACCCCCGTGTTCTTCTGCTCCAGGTGTCTGCGGTGATGCAGCTGCAGAGTGGTGTCATGTTATATAGAGTGTGATCCCCGTGTCCTTCTGCTCCCGGTGTCTGTGGCGATGCAGCTACAGAGTGGTGTCCTGTTATATAGGGTGTGATCCCCGTGTCCTTCTGCTCCCAGTGTCTGTGGAGGTGCGGCTACACAGTGGTGTCCTGTTATATAGGGTGTGATCCCCGTGTTGTTCTGATCCCGGTGTCTGTGGTGATGCAGCTGCAGAGTGGTGTCCTGTTATATAGGGTGTGATCCCCGTGTCCTTCTGCTCCCGGTGTCTGTGGAGATGCAGCTGCAGAGTGGTGTCCTGTTATATATGGTGTGATCCTCGTGTCCTTCTGCTCCCGGTGTCTGTGGAGATGCAGCTGCAGAGTGGTGTCCTCTTATATATGGTGTGATCCTCGTGTCCTTCTGCTCCCGGTGTCTGTGGAGATGCAGCTGCAGAATGCTGTCCTGTTATATAGGGTGTGATCCTCGTGTCCTTCTGCTCCCAGTGTCTGTGGAGGTGCAATTGTAGAGTGGTGTCCTGTTATATAGGGTGTGATCCTCGTGTCCTTCTGCTCCCGGTGTCTGTGGAGATGCAGCTGCAGAGCGGTGTCCTGTTTTATAGGGTGTGATCCCCGTGTCCTTCTGCTCCCAGTGTCTGTGGAGGTGCGGCTACACAGTGGTGTCCTGTTATATAGGGTGTGATCCCCGTGTTGTTCTGATCCCGGTGTCTGTGGTGATGCAGCTGCAGAGTGGTGCCCTGTTATATAGGGTGTGATCCTCGTGTCCTTCTGCTCCTGGTGTCTGTGGAGGTGCAGGTGCAGAGTGGTGTCCTGTTATATAGGGTGTGATCCCCATGTTCTTCAGCTCCCGGTGTCTGTGGAGGTGCAGTTGCAGAGCGGTGTCCTGTTATATAGGGTGTGATCCCCGTGTCCTTCTGCTCCCGGTGTCTGTGGAGATGCAGCTGCAGAGTGGTGTCCTGTTATATATGGTGTGATCCTCGTGTCCTTCTGCTCCCGGTGTCTGTGGAGATGCAGCTGCAGAGTGGTGTCCTGTTATATAGGGTGTGATCCTCGTGTCCTTCTGCTCCCGGTGTCTGTGGAGATGCAGCTGCAGAGTGCTGTCCTGTTATATAGGGTGTGATCCTCGTGTCCTTCTGCTCCCAGTGTCTGTGGAGGTGCAGTTGTAGAGTGGTGTCCTGTTATATAGGGTGTGATCCTCGTGTCCTTCTGCTCCCGGTGTCTGTGGAGATGCAGCTGCAGAGCGGTGTCCTGTTTTATAGGGTGTGATCCCCGTGTCCTTCTGCTCCCAGTGTCTGTGGAGGTGCGGCTACACAGTGGTGTCCTGTTATATAGGGTGTGATCCCCGTGTTGTTCTGATCCCGGTGTCTGTGGTGATGCAGCTGCAGAGTGGTGTCCTGTTATATAGGGTGTGATCCCCGTGTCCTTCTGCTCCCGGTGTCGGAGGAGATGCAGCTGTTGAGTGCTGTCCTGTTATATAGGGTGTGATCCTCGAGTCTTTCTGCTCCCGGTGTCTGTGGAGGTGCAGCTGCAGAGTGGTGTCCTGTTATATAGGGTGTGATCCTCGTGTCCTTCTGCTCCCGGTGTCGGTGGAGATGCAACTGCAGAGTGGTGTCCTGTTATATAGGGTGTGATCCTCGTGTCCTTCTGCTCCCGGTGTCGGTGGAGATGCAACTGCAGAGCGGTGTCCTGTTATATAGGGTGTGATCCCCGTGTCCTTCTGCTCCCGGTGTCGGTGGAGATGCAGCCGCAGAGTGGTGTCCTGTTATATAGGGTGTGATCCCCTTGTCCTTCGCTCCCGGTGTCTGTGGAGGTGCAGCTGCAGAGTGGTGTCCTGTTATATAGGGTGTGATCACCGTTAGAGATGAGCGTTGTTCTACTCGAACTGTTCGCCAATCTCAAATTCGAGCTGTTTTGGGCGGTGTTCGAGCCGTTCGGCGAACACGAACAATTTGAGAAAAATTCGGCTGTTCGAGGTTATGTTCGATAACTGTTCGTGCACCAAAATCATAACTGGATTTTTTCTCAGTAATGATGAAAATTAATGTTAATACGCAGTTTGAGTGTACAGCGGGGCGGGGGGAGGGGCAGGGGATGGATCTCTGCAGGAACAATGAAGATCTCCATTTTTTTTTCTCTTTCCCGCATTTGCAGTGGGGAGGTGCAATCTGTCAGCCTATCAGCAGCGCACACACGGAGCGAAGTGCTTTTTTTCACACAAGCAAGGGCATGTGTGATTGGCAGTGTATGTCACATGTCCTTGCCCTATAAGACCAAGCCATTTTCCCCGTCCCCACCATTTTCTCACTGCTGCAGCTGCGTGTTAGACGGCACCGCTGTTGCTGTGTGCGCTATACCTTGTTAATTTCAAGCCAATTTTCGCACAAATCTACAGATAGCTTGGGAGTAGGGAATAGTTGTGATTGCAGTCCTTTTAAGGACTAGGTTACAGCATTTCCTACGACTTTTATCAGGCAGGTCTGTGCTCTTAAATAGATAGGTTGTGGGAGTAAAGACTAATTGTAATTGGAGTCCTTTTCAGGACTAGGTTACATCAGTTCCTATCAGTTTTTGCCAGGCAGGTCTGTGCCAGTGCTGTGCAAGTTTTTTTCACAGCATTTGGCTGAATCTAGCAAAGCTAATCCTTTTTGGCCTATTGCAGAGTGTGTTAGTCAGTGGAGTAGCCTATCTGTGTTGCAAGATATACCACCTGTGTATAGAATACCAATTTTTTTACTGCACCTAGTGAAGTAAAATCTTTTGGGCATAGCATCATTCTATTAGTCCATCTATACTGACCTCCATCAGGTTGCAAACTGAATATAATTTTTTTCTGCATCTAGCTCTGAAAAAATATTTGGGCTTCTAGCGGTGTGTGGGACTTGGTCTATTAGTCCATCTATACTGACCTCCATCAGGTTGCAAATTGAAAATAATTTTTTTCTGCATCTAACCCAGCCAATAGTTTTGGCCTAATACCACAGTTTGGCCACTCAGCTCTGCTCGGTTCCCATCCATTGTTTTTTTGTGCAAACAACTCCAGAGTTGTGAATTAGTTAACCACCAAAATGAGTGGAAAAAGGCCTGCTGCTGGTGGAAAGGGGAATAGGCGTGTTGGGAAGGGGAAAAAAGGTTGTGTCTGTGGGGTAGGTGTTAAAGCAACAGTAACATCTGCAGAAGAAAGACCATCTTCCAGCCAAACTAAAATGTCTACTTCTTTTAGCGGACAATGTGATAAGATCCCTTTCTTACGGCCACGCCAATCGCTACAAATTCCAGATGAGGCACAAAAACAGCAGGTGCTTCAACGGATATCAAGTGCTCCTTTAAGTGGGCTCTCCTCCACATCAACTTCAACATCACAAATACTCCAGTCCTCAAAGGTGTCACCCAAATCGCACTTGCTTCCTCACAGCTCCCAAATCTCCAGCTGCCCGTCTGAGTATGGGGTAGAACAGATGGTTGAGTCTGCAGAGCTGTTTACTCATACTATAGCCTGGGAATCAGAGGTCGACTCCAGCGCTTCTGTGAATCCAGACGAGGAAATGATCTGCACTGATGCCCAGAATCTTTATGAGTCGGATCCAGGACCAGACGCAGAAGGTTCTGACCATAATGTAGACCCTCATTCCCAAACTGTAACTCCTGTTGGTGGAGACAATGAGGAAGACGATGATAAGACTCAAATACCTGATTGGAGCGACAACTTTAGTTTTTTGTCAGGGCAGGAACAGGTTGGCTCTGAGGACGACGGGTGTGATAACGCACAGGGTGATGATGATGAGGTTGGAGATCCCACTTACTGTCAACCCACAGTCAGCCAAGAGATGAGGTCAGCAGAGGAGGTGGAGGAAGATGCTAGTGACGACGAGGTCAGGTTGCGCCTTCCTGGACAGAGACGTAGTACTGGAAGCACGTCAACAACTGAATCCTCAAACACAACTCTGCCTCTCACCACAAGTCGTGGTGGCTCTTCAGGTCGCATGGGTGCTAAGTGTTATGTTCTGCTACCAAAGCTAAGGAAAGAGAGGAGATCTGTCCCTACTATAAGACTCAACTGAATCCCTACGATGTAACAGGGAACCTGATCCTGCGATCAGACCTGCTAAAGTCCTAATCTAGTCTGTACGGAGACCTATAGATGTGGGGAGGGAATCCCTACAAGTACTAAGGACTGGGAGGAATATGGGACACCTCCTAACAGAAATAGTAGCAGACAGACGAACAAACAAAATAGATAGAACATAGAGGTCCGTAGACCAAGCAAACTAACAGAGTTAGATACAGAGCACAGGCTAGCTAGAAAAAAGATATACAATGAAGTCCAGCAAAGCCAGAAGGGCGGAGCAGGATTAAATAGGCCAACAAGGTCATGTGACCAGCAAAGGAAAAAAAACCTAACAGCAAGGTTCTAACAGTACCCCCCCTTCTAAGAGGATCCTCCGGATCCCCTAGGACCAGGCTTATCAGGAAATCTCCTGTGAAACGCTCTGATAAGTCTGGACGCGGAAACATCATCTGACCTCACCCAAGAGTTATCCTCGGGTCCGAAACCTTTCCAGGCCACAAGATACTGCAAACTACCTCTATACCGTCTAGAGTCAAGGATGCGAGAAATTTCATATTCCCCGTCCTCCACCACCGGAGGAACAGAGGCAGAGGCGTCACCATCCGACACAACAGCTTTTTTTAACAGAGAGACATGAAAGACCGGATTAATTCTCCAGGAGGTAGGAACCTCCAACCTAACAGCAGATTGGTTGACAACCTGAAGCACCTTAAAGGGCCCTACAAACTTGGGACCCAATTTCTTAGAAGGAATCCTCAACCGCAGATTCCTAGAGGACAACCAAACCATGTCACCAACAGCGAACAAAACCTCCTGTCGTTTCCTATCAAAGTAGTCTTTAGATTTTCTGTTGGCCTCCTGAAGATTACCACGCACATCCGTCCAAACTCTTTCCAAATCACCGGAAAAATTCTCCTCCTCAGGCACGGCAGATCCCAACTTGGAGAACGACCCAAACGACGGATGTCTCCCAGAACAACAAAAAAAAGGCGAACAACCAGCAGAAGAAGATGTATGATTGTTCAGAGCAAATTCGGCAAGTGGCAGAAACTCAGACCACCCCTCTTGATTGTCTGCCACAAAACAACGCAAGAACTGCTCAACATCCTGGTTTTTCCTTTCTGTCTGGCCATTAGATTCAGGATGATATCCGGACGAAAACGACAAATGAATTCCCAACCTGTCACAAAAGGCACGCCAAAAATGAGCCACGAACTGAGGACCCCTATCAGAAACAATGTCAGTAGGAACGCCATGAAGTCTGACAATTTCCTTGACAAAGGCCTTAGCGAGAGTTTTAGCGCAGGGCAGTTTGACGAAGGGAACCAAGTGACACATTTTGCTAAAACGGTCCACGACCACCCAGATGACAGTAAAACCCTCAGAGGAGGGAAGGTCAGTTATAAAGTCCATAGCCAAATGTGTCCAAGGAGCACTGGGGACCTCCAAAGGACAAAGCAACCCCGCAGCAGGAGTATGTGAGGACTTAGATCTAGCACATATAGTACATTGGCGCACCCACTTAATGACTTCCTTCTGCCATCCAGGCCACCAAAAACTGCGACCCACCAGTCTCTTGGTCTCAGAGATTCCGGGATGACCTGCCAACCGAGATTCGTGACACTCAACAAACAAATCTCTCCTAAAGGTCCCAGGCACAAACAACCTCCCATGAGGAGTGTTAGATGGGGCATTCTCCTGAGCTTTAAGAATCTCATCTTCCAAAACGGAGTCTAAAGCAGCTATCACAACACCTTCTTGTAAAATGTTTTCCTCTTTCTCAGCACCGACTATGGGAGAAAAACTGCGAGACAAGGCATCCGCCTTAACATTCTTAGTACCAGGGATGTAAGTAACGGAGAAATTAAACCGCGAGAAAAACAGTGCCCACCTAGCCTGACGGGCATTCAGGCGCTTGGCAGCGTCAAGATATATCAGATTTTTATGATCCGTAAGAACCTGAACGGGAAATTCCGCACCTTCCAAGAAGTGGCGCCAGTGTTCAAATGCGAGTTTAATAGCCAATAATTCCCTATTACCAATATCGTAATTCAATTCAGTCTCCGAAAATTTTTTTGAAAAAAATGCACAGGGATGTAATCCATCCCCGTTATCCTGAGACAATACTGCGCCAACCCCCACAGAGGAAGCATCAACCTCAACCAAAAACGGCCTAGTAACATCAGGCTGCATAAGGATGGGAGCAGAGGTGAACCTCTCCTTGAGATACACAAAAGCTTCAATGGCCTCAGAAGACCACTGAACCGCATCAGCACCTTTCCTAGTGAGATCAGTCAGAGGTTTGACAATACTAGAAAAATTTTTTATGAATTTTCTATAGTAATTGGCGAAACCCAAAAACCTCTGTATCGATTTCAAACCAATAGGCCTAGGCCATTCCTGCACAGCCTGAACCTTAACCGGATCCATCTCAAAACCTTCACTGGAGATAATGTAACCCAAAAAACTAATTCTCTGTACAGCGAACTCACATTTCTCCAGCTTAGCAAAAAGCGAATTGTCCATTAATAACTGTAATACCTCACGTACGCTCCGCCAATGAGACTCCAGATCTGGCGAATAAATCAAAATGTCATCCAAATACACAACCACATTTTTACCGATCAAAGGTCTAAGGATGTCATTAATCAGATTCTGAAAAAATGCAGGAGCATTAGTAAGACCAAAAGGCATAACCAGGTTCTCAAAATGACCCACAGGAGTGTTAAAAGCAGTCTTCCATTCGTCACCCTCCTTCATGCGCAACAGATTGTATGCCCCCTTAAGGTCAATTTTAGAGAACCACTTGGCCCCCAATAACTGGTTAAACAGATCAGGAATCAATGGCAGTGGGTAAGGATTGCGTACCGTAATTTTGTTAATCTCACGAAAATCCAGACAAGGACGTAAACCGCCGTCCTTTTTTTTTACAAAAAAAAATCCAACCGCCACAGGAGACTTAGAGGGCCTAATGTGACCGGCGGCCAAGCTTGTCTGTATGTATTCCTCCAAAGCCTTCCTCTCAGGAATAGTAAGGTTAAATAAACGACTTTTAGGAAGAGTCGCTCCAGGGACAAATCCAATAGAACAATCATAGTCTCTATGGGGAGGCAAAACCTGCGATTCTTTCTCAGAAAAAACTCTCCAAAAATCCTGAATAGGAACAGGTAATTCTCCCCTATCCAAAGCTGCAATGCGCCCGTTACAACACTTGTCATAACATTTATGGCTCCAGGATTTAATTTCACTGGTAGACCAATCCAGTACAGGATTGTGAAATTTTAACCAGGGCAATCCCAATATTACTGGAGAAAGCAAATTATTCAACACTACCAAATCCAATTTCTCATGGTGAACACCATTAATAGTGAGAGGAAATTCACAGACCTTGAGAGTAATATTCTTCAAAGGGGAACCATCCACAGAAACCACAGCAATGGGGGATGATAAAGGTTCAGGTTTTAAATTGAGTTTTTCCACGAATCCCCCATCAATAACATTCAGTGTAGACCCGCAATCAACAAACACCCGAAATTCCATTAATTTTTCCTGAGCAATCGTGGAAGCAGCTAAAAATACACCCTTGGAATTTAAACAGGCAATACGGGCGTGACTGACCATTTTTTTTTCTTTCTTCATACGAAGCTCACAGCCTTTAATCAAATGACCAGATTTCCCGCAATAGAAACACAAGCCTTCCGAAAAACGACGGTGTTTTTCTTGAGAGCGAGGTGCCACCGATCCAATCTCCATCGGTTCACCACTGTTAGTACACACATTATCATAACCAGAAACTGACATAGCAGAGGATTTGCTCTCATTAACCCTTGCACGCAGTCTCCTATCCACCCGTATAGCTAATTGCATAGCCTGTTGCAAATCCTCAGGTGTAGGATAAGCAATTAGCAGGTCTTTAACCTTTTCACTGAGCCCAGCAAGAAATAGACTTTTCAGAGCAGAATCGTTCCACCCTGTTTGAGTGGACCAACGACGAAAATGTGTACAATATTTTTCCATATTACCTGATCCTTGTTTTAAACGTCTCAACTCAGTCTCAGCTGATGCGACACGGTCAGGATCATCATATAATAGTCCTAAAGCAGAAAAAAAACTATCCACTGATCTGAAGCATGTATCACTAGGTTGCAAAGAAAAGGCCCACTCCTGAGGCTCTTTGCGCAAAAGTGACATTATGAACCCTACGCGCTGGGATTCATCCCCAGAGGACTTGGGTCTCAAACGAAAATACAATAAGCAAGCATTTTTAAATGAAAAAAATTCTCGGTGTTCACCAAAAAATAAATCCGGCAAACATACCTTAGGCTCCAAGAAATATGCTCCAGGACAGTTACTCACGTGCTGACGGAGCTCGGCCACTTCCAGAGAGAGTCCCTGCAGGTGTTTAGCCAAATCCTGAACCGACACCATGATGGAACAAAAAAAAATCTTTCCTTAGAGAATTTACTGGCTGGACTTACTGTTATGTTCTGCTACCAAAGCTAAGGAAAGAGAGGAGATCTGTCCCTACTATAAGACTCAGCTGAATCCCTACGATGTAACAGGGAACCTGATCCTGCGATCAGACCTGCTAAAGTCCTAATCTAGTCTGTACGGAGACCTATAGATGTGGGGAGGGAATCCCTACAAGTACTAAGGACTGGGAGGAATATGGGACACCTCCTAACAGAAATAGTAGCAGACAGACGAACAAACAAAATAGATAGAACCTAGAGGTCCGTAGACCAAGCAAACTAACAGAGTTAGATACAGAGCACAGGCTAGCTAGAAAGTAGATATACAATGAAGTCCAGCAAAGCCAGAAGGGCGGAGCAGGATTAAATAGGCCAACAAGGTCATGTGACCAGCAAAGGAAAAAAAACCTAACAGCAAGGTTCTAACACTAAGCCTTGCATAGCCTGGGCATTTTTTCAGATCGATAAAGATGACCCAACTCGTGTTATCTGTAACATTTGTCAGCAAAAGCTAAGTAGAGGCCAAAAAATACATAGTTTGAGTACTTCATGCATGAACCGGCAAATGGACATGAAGCATAAGTTGCAGTGGGAAGCTCACTGTGCTACAATGCGGCCTAGCAGGCCGGGCCAACCACCGTCTGCCATATCTTGTGCATCCGCGGCCTCTTCATCCTCTGTGACTGGGGGGACAGCAGTCACACCTGTTTTGGGGCGCAGACCTGCCACCTCTTTACCCGCAACAGCCAGCGTGATTGGCAGGTCATCATTTTCTTTGGAGGTGGTAACACCAGCTGGTGTTGAGCGCTGTCCGACATCGATAGCACCACCTTTGGATCAAGGCAACCTAACATGTCCGCCTGCATCTTCCTCACAGACCGGCAGTTTGCCGGGGACACCCTTATCAACCCCGTCTAAGCACAATAGCCAGCCCTCGGTCCCTCAGATGTGGACAAGTAAAAGACCATTTCCTCCTAGCCATGAGAAAGCTAAGAGGTTGAATTTCACCATCTGCAAGTTCTTGGCTACAGAAATGCTGCCTTTCTGCCTGGTGGACACAGAGGATTTTCGAGACCTTATGTCCGTCGCAGTGCCCCAGTACCAGATGCCCAGTCGGCACTACTTCTCAAAGAAAGGTGTGCCTGCGCTCCACCAGCATGTCGCACACAACATCACCGCTTCTTTGAGAAACTCTGTGTGTGACAGGGTGCATTTCACCACAGACACTTGGACGAGTAGGCATGGACAGGGGCGTTACATGTCGCTGACTGGGCACTGGGTAACTATGGTGACAGCAGGACAAGGGGCTGCTGTCCAAGTCTTGCCGTCCCCACGAGTTGTGCGTCAATCCTCTTTATGTCATTTTTCCTCCACTGCTTCTGCCTCCTCAACCTCCTCTCGGTCTTCCACCTGCACCCAAAGCCTGTCTGGTCATGCCACAAGCTTTCTAACTGCGCAGAAGGGATCCTGCACACCTCCTTACTATGCTGGCAGTAGGACTCAACGGTATCAGGCGGTTTTTACATTGAAATGTCTGGGAAATGTGAGTCACACAGCTGAGGAGTTGTGGTCAGCTCTGGAGAACCAATTTCATGAATGGTTGTCTCCACTGGACCTGAAACCAGGGAAGGCCGTGTGCGACAATGCTGCAAACCTGGGTGCGGCCCTTCGCCGGGGCAATGTCACACACGTGCCTTGTATGGCTCACGTGTTGAACCTGGTTGTTCAGCAATTTTTAGCCCACTATCCCAGACTAGATGGCCTTCTGCAGAGGGCACGGTCGGTGTGCTCACTTCCGCCGTTCGCATCCCGCAGCTCAGCGACTTATATCTCTACAGAAGTCGTTGGGCCTGCCACTTCACCGGCTAAAATGCGATGTGCCTACCCGGTGGAATTCAACTCTGCACATGTTGCAGCGACTGTGGCAGCACCGACAAGCCCTGGTGCAATACGTTCTGACGTATAGCCTGGGCCAACGAGATCCAGAGGTGGGGCAAATCACGCTGGAGGAGTGGTCTCAGATCAGGGACCTATGCACCCTTCTGCACAGTTTTGAAATGGCGACGAAGATGTTTAGTGCTGACGATGCCATTATCAGCATGACTATTCCGGTGATTTACATGCTGGAGCACATGTTAAACAGAATTCGGAGTCAGGTGGTGGCACAAGAGGAGGTGGAGGAAGTAGAGGAGGAGGAGTTGTATGCGGAAGGGCTAACATCTGCAAGGTCCAGACGGTCGGCAGCACCAAGGCGGCAGGCATGTGAGGGTGGGGGAGATGGTTTTACCAGGGCGCATGGTAGCAGCCAAACTAGTGAGGAAGGTGCAGGAGCCCAGGAAGAAGTGGAGGACGAACTGATGGAAGACTCATGAGATGAGGGAGACCTTGATCACATTTCTGTTGTGCGAGGTTGGGGGGAGAGGACAGAGGAAGGAAGCATGATTGTTACCTCGCCACCAACACAACAGGGACTTGGTGCTCCTGGATGCGCAACACACATGAGTGCCTTCTTGCTGCACTACCTGCAACATGACCCTCGAATTGTGAGAATTAGAAATAATCCTGACTACTGGGTTGCCACACTGTTAGATCCCCGGTACAAAAGTAAATTTGCAGAAATTATTCCTGCCATAGAAAGGGATGCACGCATGCAGGAGTATCAGCAGAGACTGTTGCAGAATCTTACATGTGCTTTTCCACAAAATACCAGTGGTGCACGTAGTGAATCTCACAGTTCCAACTTGCCAACCGTGGGACCGTCAAGTGTTCAGCACTCAAACCGTAACAGAACCACAGTATCTGCTGGTAACATCAATTTTGCGGAATCATTTCACCACTTTTTTAGCCCATCCTTTGCAAGGCCACAGGAGACAAGAAGTCTGACACATAGTCAACGCCTAGAGACGATGGTACAGGAGTATCTCCAAGTAAACATTGAAGCCACGACTGTGTCACTGGACCCTTGCTCTTTTTGGGCTTCCAATCTGGATAAATGGCCGGAGCTAGCCACTTACGCCTTGGAGATCTTGTCATGCCCCGCAGCCAGCGTTCTGTCTGAACGTGTGTTCAGCGCTGCTGGTGGTGTGCTGACAGATAAGCGCACGCGGCTCTCCACTGATAATGTAGACAGACTCACGTTCATAAAGATGAACAAATCATGGATCCGAAACGACTTTTCTACCCCTGTGTCATCCTGGGGAGAGTAAAAGCTTGATGATTGGTTAAAATCACCCTACCAACCGTTTTAAGCTTTCAAATTACTAATCATGTTTATCTGTATCTTGGCTGGAAAATAATTTGGGCTTTGTAGCAGTGTGCAGCACTGATCCTATTAGGCCATCTATACTAAAGCTTCACCAGATTTAAAATTAATAATAATTTTTAGCTGCATCTAGCCCGGAAAATAATTTTGGGGCTCCGAGATGCGCAAGACACATAAGTGCCTTCTTGCTGCACTACCTGCAGCATGACCCTCATATTGTCAGAATTCGAAGTAATCATGACTACTGGGTTGCCACACTCTTAGATCCCCCAAACTTTTCGATCAACCTTTTCATTTTAATAAAGACCAAAAAAATGGTCATTTTTGAAATTATAAGCATTAGCAGGTTGTTAGAAACTGAAATCAAACAGTTTTCAACTCAAAACTTTATTCTAGGTGATGTCACATTTGCACATAGGACCCCTTGTTCGAAAGGAGCTTCTGAACTCTCTCGTCCATTGAATTTGTCAGGTTTTGGATGGTTTCTGCTTCAATTGTTTTGCATGAGGACAGAATACCCTCCCAGAGCTGTTGCTTAGATGTGAACTGCCTCCCGCCATCATAGACACTCCTTTTAATGATGCTCCAAAGGTTCTGAATGGGGTAGAGGTCAGGGGAGCATGGGGGTCACACCATAAGTTTGTCCCCTTTTATGCCCATATTAGCCAGAGATGCAGATGTGTTATGTGCAGCATGAGATGGTGCATTATCATGCAGAAAAATGATCTTGCTGTGAAATACACGGTTCTTCTTCTTGAACCATGGCAGGAAGTGCTGTTTGAGAAAATCCACATACATTATGGAGTTCATCTTTAGCGCCTTCAGGGATCCTAAAGGGGCCGACAATCTCTCTCCCCATGATTCCAGCCCAAAACATTACTCCACCTCCTCCTTGTTGGCGCTGTAGCCGTGTTTGCGTGGGGTGTCCATCAACCAGCCATCCTCCACTCCATCCATCTGGACCATCGAGCGCTGCACGGCACTCATCAGTGAACAAAACAGTTTTGAAATCAGTCTTCATGTAATGTTTGGCCCACTGGAGCCGTTTCTGCTTGTGTGAAGTGGATAGAGGAGGTCGACAGGATGGCGTATGCACAGCTGCAAACCTCTGAAGGACCCTGCATCTTGTTGTTCGGGGGACGTTGGAGGCACAAGCAGCTTCAAAAACTTGTCTGCTGCTATGACAAGGCTTTTTTGCCGCTGCTCTTTCAACCTGACGTAATTGCCTGTAGGAAAGAGTCCTCAATTTGCCCTTATCAGCACGCACACGTGTGTACTGTGAATCAGCTACATACTTCTTGATTGCCAAGACACTTCATCCTGATCATCGCACAATGTTGATTGTAGTCATGCCTTGACCTAAACACTCCACAATTTGTTGCTTCTCAGCAGCCGACACATCCTTTTTCTTTCCCATTTTGGCAGAAAATGTAGGCTGCTTAATAATGTGAGCAGCCTTCTTAAGTAGTCTTGCCTTTCATTGGACACACCTGCCAAACTAATTAGCACAGGTGTCTGCAATTGCTTACAGTGATATAAAGAGCCCTGACACACATCACCATCAATGAGTTTAACTGACAAACAAACAAATTCTTCCCTTATCACTCCTAAACACTTTTTGCATAATAATTTGGAACGCAGTGTACATGTGCTTTTCCACAAAACACCAGCGGTTCACGTAGTGAATCTTACAGTTCTAACTTGCCAACCGTGGTCTGTATGGAGTTGTTCAATAAAGGGCCCAAAATTAAGATAACATAGATGGGAGAGGTCTCTATGAATAGGAATTCCTAAGTATTTGATACCCTGTGAGGGCCAGGCAAAGGGAAAGTTGGACTGGATGGAATCCTATATGGATTTGGGGAGGGAGACATCGAGGGCCTCAGACTTCGCTGCATTGATTTTAAAATTTTACCATGTAACAAAGTGATCTATTTCAGCCATAACAGCAGGGATGGATATATGTGATTGAGTGATATATACTAGGACATCATCAGCAAATAGAGAGCACTTGTACTCGGTGCCTCCCACCTCAATCCACCTAATATTGGGGTTATGGCGAATTGATGAGAGCAGGTGCTCCGTCACTAGGATGTATAAGAGAGGGGACAGAGGACATCCCTGCCTTGTCCCATTGGTGATTGTGAAAGGTGATGAAAATGTTCTGACGCGCCCCCTGGGCCTTGGGACACCCGGAGCCGGACCCTTTTTGGTGGATGCTGGTGGTTGTAGTCTCCGTGGCGGCAACCCGGTTCCGTGGCTCAGGGCGGTCAAACCAGTGGCGGAACTATTTATGTGGTTTTGATGTTTAAATGTCCGACTACGCCACCCGTGGATTGCGGTCAGAGTGAACCGCCGCTCCAGGGCAGACCGCTAAGGCTGGTGTTGTGGGTGCAGCAGAGCGTAGCATAACTCCCCACGGGAGGAGTATAGCCTCAGGGCAGTGTATGCGGAGGATGGGGGTGATGGTGCAGGGCAGCAGCAGTAACGACACGGAGTCAGTGATGCAGTCCAGGGCCTTTACTCACAGTTCTTATTATCCAGACCACGTCTGCAGGTAACGGCTGCCCACGTCGTACTGTGCTCACCAGGTGAGGGGCTCAGACAACTCCCAGATAACTTTGGAGTGCTTCACATGACCCCCTTTGTGTGTCCTTTGTCTGGCCTTTCTTACCAACCCTTCTGTCCGGCTGCCTCGGGCCTCCTCTTGGTAAACTTGGCGCCAGTTTCCCTGACCCTATGTGGTGCCTTCCTAGCGGGTGTAGCGAGGGGCTGCGCCACATAAAATGTCACAGCCTCCTGTTTCTAGCTGAGGGTCGTTTCCTGCCTCCACTAGTTTCGGGGACCGGTCTCCCCCTTTGGCCTGACCCCTCCACGCAGGTGGATTCGGGCGTGCGGTGGCGACTCACCCGTCCGCACTCCTGAGATCCCTTCGTTCCTCGTTCCTGGAGCCTTCTCCGCTCCTCTTCCTTCCTTCTCCCTCTTCCAGGCCTGGGCCTCTGTTACTAGGCCCGCCTCCGGAGCAGAGCTCATGCAGAGCCCCTGCTCCCTGCCACTTCTGCTCAGACTTCTCTGCACTGAACTAAGATGGTGCCCACCTTTTATACTCCCTTCTCAATGCACCCAGGAACTGCTTTCTCCCTGCTCCTGCACTACAGGGTTCCCCTTCCTCAGTGTTCCCTCCCCCCACTCCAGCCAGGGACAGGGACTGTCGTGCCCATCTCAGGGGCATATTGGTCGCCCTGCCCCACGGCAATGTGGTGTAATGCATGCAGGTGTCGGGTCCTGATCCACACTCCATCCTTACCTGAGAGTGAGATATCACACCTCTGGTTGAGGTGCAATACCTCTGTAGCAACCGAGCCCTCAGGGTGCTACAGTTCCATTTATCTTCAGCCTAGGTGACGTATTGCGATACAGGGCCGTGATTTTGGCTATAAAAGGGTCCCCTAGACCCCTACCCCAAGCTTTTTAAGAGAATCATATATGGCGTGCCAGGAGACTCTATGGAATGCTTTCTCAGCATCCAACGAGAGTATCTAATTACAAATTTTTAACTGCATCTAGCCCAGGAAATACTTTGTGCCTAGTAGCAGGGTCTGCTAGTCAGCGGATTATCCCGGCTGTTAAGCAAGCTACACCACCTGTAGTTTGGACACTTCATTTTTTCAAAGGAAATGCTTCGGGACCACGGGATACTCAGTGAAGAGCATCAGGAGGCACCCCAAGGCATAGGGGCTGGGACTGGCAGTAGGATGCCTTGCGGTGGACAGCCGAGCTCGATCCTTATAAAAGCTTTTTAACTGCAGCAGCTTTAGTGGACGCTACTGGAGCTGGAATTACGCGGCTGCTGGCATGAGACTTGCCCTCCAATAGATCCTTGTAAATGGATTTAAAGTGTATTCATTCAAATTAGAGAGACAATTTAAATTAAAAAGCTTAGAGCTGCCTCCACCACAGGGGGGCTCGCTCGACCCACCAGCGGACAGGCACCAGTATTGGGAGAGGGGGGCTGGCCGTCAGGGTTCACCGCGGCTCTGGCACAAACCCGGCGACACGGAGGTGGCACTGGCAGGAGTGGACTGAACGTGTCGGCTTCTCACTTTTTGGATTTTAGAAGGGCATGACATGCCTATATCTGTGTCTCCCCCTCCTTTTACTCCTCCACCTCTTTTATTTTCGCATGACTATATGTACTTGTCACTTTTCCATGTGTTAATTGTGTCTTCTGAGCAGTTTGTCAGCTTTTGGACACCTTTGAAGGTGTTTTCTATGTGTTTCTATGTGTTTTTGTTTGCCTGCCATTGGTTTTAACGGTGTTCGAAGGTGTTCGACGAACCGAACCGAACTCGAACACTACGGGGGTGGCTCAACACTAATCACCGTGTCCTTCTTCTCCCGGTGTCTTTGGAGATGCAGCTCCACAGTTGTTTTCATGTTATATAGGGTGTGATCCTCGTGCCCTTCCGCTCCCGGTGTCTGTGGTGAGTGGTGCCCTGATATATAGGGTGTGATCCTCGTGTCCTTCTGTCGCGGTGTCTGTGGAGGTGCAGCTGCAGAGTGGTGTCCTGTTATATAGGGTGTGATCCTCATGTCCTTCTGCACTCGGTGTCGGTGGAGATGCAGCTGCAGAGTGGTGACCTGTAAAATAGGGTGTGATCCTCGTGTCCTTCTGCTCCCGTTGTCTATGGAGATGCAGCTGCAGAGTGGTGTCCTGCTATATAGGGTGTGATCCCCGTGTCCTTCTGCTCCCGGTGTCTGTGGAGATGCAGCTGTAGAGTGGTGTCCTGTTATATAGGGTGTGATCCCCGTGTCCTTCTTCTCCCGGTGTCTGTGGAGATGCAGCTGCAGAGTTGTTTTCGTGTTATATAGGGTGTGATCCTCGTGTCCTTCTGCTCCCGGTGTCTGTGGAGATGCAGCTGCAGAGTGGTGCCCTGATATATAGGGTGTGATCCTCGTGTCCTTCTGCTCCCGGTGTCTGTGGAGGTGCAATTGCAGAGTGGTGTCCTGTTATATAGGGTGTGATCCTCGTGTCGTTCTGCTCCCGGTGTCTGTGGAGGTGCAGCTGCAGAGTGGTGTCCTGTTATTTAGGGTGTGATCCCTGTGTCCTTCTGCTCCAGGTGTCTGTGGAGATGCAGCTGCAGAGTGGTGCCCAGTTATATAGAGTGTGATCCCCGTGTCCTTCTGCTCCCGGTGTCTGTCTAGATGCAGGGGCAGAGTGGTGTCCTGTTATATAGGGTGTGATCCCCGTGTCCTTCTGATCCTGGTGTCTGTGGAGATGCAGCTGCAGAATGGTGTCCTGTTATATAGGGTGTGATCCCCGTGTCCTTCTGCTCCCGGTGTTTGTGGAGTTGCAGCTGCAGAGTGGTGTCCTGTTATATAGGGTGTGATCCCCGTGTCCCTCTGCTACTGGTGTCTGTGGAGATGCAGCTGCAGAGTGGTGTCCTGTTATATAGGGTGTGATCCTCGTGTCCTTCTGCTCCCGATGTCTGTGGAGGTGCAGCTGCAGAATGGTGTCCTGTAATATAGGGTGTGATCCCTGTGTCCTTCTGCTCCCGGTGTTTGTGGAGATGCAACTGCAGAGTGCTGTCCTGTTATATAGGGTGTGATCCCCGTGTCCCTCTGCTACTGGTGTCTGTGGAGATGCAGCTGCAGAGTGGTGTCCTGTTATATAGGGTGTGATCCCCGTGTCCTTCTGATCCTGGTGTCTGTGGAGATGCAGCTGCAGAGTGGTGTCCTGTTATATAGGGTGTGATCCTCGTGTCCTTCTGCTCCCGATGTCTGTGGAGGTGCAGCTGCAGAGTGGTGTCCTGTTATTTAGGGTGTGATCCCTGTGTCCTTCTGCTCCAGGTGTCTGTGGAGATACAGCTGCAGAGAGGTGCCCAGTTATATAGGGTGTGATCCCCGTGTCCTTCTGATCCTGGTGTCTGTGGAGATGCAGCTGCAGAATGGTGTCCTGTTATATAGGGTGTGATCCCCGTGTCCTTCTGCTCCCGGTGTTTGTGGCGTTGCAGCTGCAGAGTGGTGTCCTGTTATATAGGGTGTGATCCCCGTGTCCCTCTGCTACTGGTGTCTGTGGAGATGCAGCTGCAGAGTGGTGTCCTGTTATATAGGGTGTGATCCTCATGTCCTTCTGCTCCCGGTGTCTGTGGAGATGCAGCTGCAGAGTGGTGTCCTGTTATATAGGGTGTGATCCTCATGTCCTTCTGCTCCCGGTGTCTGTGGAGGTGCAGCTGCAGAATGGTGTCCTGTTATTTAGGGTGTGATCCCTGTGTCCTTCTGCTCCCGGTGTTTGTGGAGGTGCAGCTGCAGAGTGGTGTCCTGTTATATAGGGTGTGATCCCCGTGTCCCTCTGCTACTGGTGTCTGTGGAGATGCAGCTGCAGAGTGGTGTCCTGTTATATAGGGTGTGATCCTCGTGTCCTTCTGCTCCCGATGTCTGTGGAGGTGCAGCTGCAGAGTGGTGTCCTGTTATTTAGGGTGTGATCCCTGTGTCCTTCTGCTCCAGGTGTCTGTGGAGATACAGCTGCAGAGAGGTGCCCAGTTATATAGGGTGTGATCCCCGTGTCCTTCTGATCCTGGTGTCTGTGGAGATGCAGCTGCAGAATGGTGTCCTGTTATATAGGGTGTGATCCCCGTGTCCTTCTGCTCCCGGTGTTTGTGGCGTTGCAGCTGCAGAGTGGTGTCCTGTTATATAGGGTGTGATCCCCGTGTCCCTCTGCTACTGGTGTCTGTGGAGATGCAGCTGCAGAGTGGTGTCCTGTTATATAGGGTGTGATCCTCATGTCCTTCTGCTCCCGGTGTCTGTGGAGATGCAGCTGCAGAGTGGTGTCCTGTTATATAGGGTGTGATCCTCATGTCCTTCTGCTCCCGGTGTCTGTGGAGATGCAGCTGCAGAGCGGTGTCCTGTTATATAGGGTGTGATCCTCATGTCCTTCTGCTCCCGGTGTCTGTGGAGATGCAGCTGCAGAGCGGTGTCCTGTTATATAGGGTGTGATCCTCGTGTCCTTCTGCTCCTGGTGTCTGTGGAGATGCAGCTACAGAGTGGTGTCCTGTTATATAGGGTGTGATCCCCGTGTCCTTCTGCTCCCAGTGTCTGTGGAGGTGCGGCTACACAGTGGTGTCCTGTTATATAGGGTGTGATCCCCGTGTTGTTCTGATCCCGGTGTCTGTGGTGATGCAGCTGCAGAGTGGTGTCCTGTTATATAGGGTGTGATCCCCGTGTCCTTCTGCTCCCGGTGTCTGTGGAGATGCAGCTGCAGAGTGGTGTCCTGTTATATATGGTGTGATCCTCGTGTCCTTCTGCTCCCGGTGTCTGTGGAGATGCAGCTGCAGAGTGGTGTCCTCTTATATATGGTGTGATCCTCGTGTCCTTCTGCTCCCGGTGTCTGTGGAGATGCAGCTGCAGAATGCTGTCCTGTTATATAGGGTGTGATCCTCGTGTCCTTCTGCTCCCAGTGTCTGTGGAGGTGCAATTGTAGAGTGGTGTCCTGTTATATAGGGTGTGATCCTCGTGTCCTTCTGCTCCCGGTGTCTGTGGAGATGCAGCTGCAGAGCGGTGTCCTGTTTTATAGGGTGTGATCCCCGTGTCCTTCTGCTCCCAGTGTCTGTGGAGGTGCAGCTGCAGAGTGGTGTCCTGTTATATAGGGTGTGATCCCCGTGTCCTTCTGCTCCCAGTGTCTGTGGAGGTGCGGCTACACAGTGGTGTCCTGTTATATAGGGTGTGATCCCCGTGTTGTTCTGATCCCGGTGTCTGTGGTGATGCAGCTGCAGAGTGGTGCCCTGTTATATAGGGTGTGATCCTCGTGTCCTTCTGCTCCTGGTGTCTGTGGAGGTGCAGGTGCAGAGTGGTGTCCTGTTATATAGGGTGTGATCCCCATGTTCTTCAGCTCCCGGTGTCTGTGGAGGTGCAGTTGCAGAGCGGTGTCCTGTTATATAGGGTGTGATCCCCGTGTCCTTCTGCTCCCGGTGTCTGTGGAGATGCAGCTGCAGAGTGGTGTCCTGTTATATATGGTGTGATCCTCGTGTCCTTCTGCTCCCGGTGTCTGTGGAGATGCAGCTGCAGAGTGGTGTCCTGTTATATAGGGTGTGATCCTCGTGTCCTTCTGCTCCCGGTGTCTGTGGAGATGCAGCTGCAGAGTGCTGTCCTGTTATATAGGGTGTGATCCTCGTGTCCTTCTGCTCCCAGTGTCTGTGGAGGTGCAGTTGTAGAGTGGTGTCCTGTTATATAGGGTGTGATCCTCGTGTCCTTCTGCTCCCGGTGTCTGTGGAGATGCAGCTGCAGAGCGGTGTCCTGTTTTATAGGGTGTGATCCCCGTGTCCTTCTGCTCCCAGTGTCTGTGGAGGTGCGGCTACACAGTGGTGTCCTGTTATATAGGGTGTGATCCCCGTGTTGTTCTGATCCCGGTGTCTGTGGTGATGCAGCTGCAGAGTGGTGTCCTGTTATATAGGGTGTGATCCCCGTGTCCTTCTGCTCCCGGTGTCGGAGGAGATGCAGCTGTTGAGTGCTGTCCTGTTATATAGGGTGTGATCCTCGAGTCTTTCTGCTCCCGGTGTCTGTGGAGGTGCAGCTGCAGAGTGGTGTCCTGTTATATAGGGTGTGATCCTCGTGTCCTTCTGCTCCCGGTGTCGGTGGAGATGCAACTGCAGAGTGGTGTCCTGTTATATAGGGTGTGATCCCCGTGTCCTTCTGCTCCCGGTGTCGGTGGAGATGCAGCTGCAGAGTGGTGTCCTGTTATATAGGGTGTGATCCCCGTGTCCTTCTGCTCCCGGTGTCGGAGGAGATGCAGCTGTTGAGTGCTGTCCTGTTATATAGGGTGTGATCCTCGTGTCCTTCTGCTCCCGGTGTCTGTGGAGATGCAGCTGCAGAGCGGTGTCCTGTTATATAGGGTGTGATCCCCGTGTCCTTCTGCTCCCGGTGTCGGTGGAGATGCAGCCGCAGAGTGGTGTCCTGTTATATAGGGTGTGATCCTCGTGTCCTTCTGCTCCCGGTGTCGGTGGAGATGCAACTGCAGAGTGGTGTCCTGTTATATAGGGTGTGATCCCCGTTAGAGATGAGCGTTGTTCTACTCGAACTGTTCGCCAATCTCAAATTCGAGCTGTTTTGGGCGGTGTTCGAGCCGTTCGGCGAACACGAACAATTTGAGAAAAATTCGGCTGTTCGAGGTTATGTTCGATAACTGTTCGTGCACCAAAATCATAACTGGATTTTTTCTCAGTAATGATGAAAATTAATGTTAATCCGCAGTTTGAGTGTACAGCGGGGCGGGGGGAGGGGCAGGGGATGGATCTCTGCAGGAACAATGAAGATCTCCATTTTTTTTTCTCTTTCCCGCATTTACAGTGGGGAGGTGCAATCTGTCAGCCTATCAGCAGCGCACACACGGAGCGAAGTGCTTTTTTTCACACAAGCAAGGGCATGTGTGATTGGCAGTGTATGTCACATGTCCTTGCCCTATAAGACCAAGCCATTTTCCCCGTCGCCACCATTTTCTCACTGCTGCAGCTGCGTGTTAGACGGCACCGCTGTTGCTGTGTGCGCTATACCTTGTTAATTTCAAGCCAATTTTCGCACAAATCTACAGATCAGTTTTTGCCAGGCAGGTCTGTGCCAGTGCTGTGCAAGTTTTTTTCACAGCATTTGGCTGAATCTAGCAAAGCTAATCCTTTTTGGCCTATTGCAGAGTGTGTTAGTCAGTGGAGTAGCCTATCTGTGTTGCAAGATATACCACCTGTGTATAGAATACCAATTGTTTTACTGCACCTAGTGAAGTAAAATCTTTTGGGCATAGCATCATTCTATTAGTCCATCTATACTGACCTCCATCAGGTTGCAAACTGAATATAATTTTTTTCTGCATCTAGCTCTGAAAAAATATTTGGGCTTCTAGCGGTGTGTGGGACTTGTTCTATTAGTCCATCTATACTGACCTCCATCAGGTTGCAAACTGAATATAATTTTTTTCTGCATCTAGCTCTGAAAAAATATTTGGGCTTCTAGCTGTGTGTGGGACTTGGTCTATTAGTCCATCTATACAGACCTCCATCAGGTTGCAAATTGAAAATAATTTTTTTCTGCATCTAACCCAGCCAATAGTTTTGGCCTAATACCACAGTTTGGCCACTCAGCTCTGCTCGGTTCCCATCCATTGTTTTTTTGTGCAAACAACTCCAGAGTTGTGAATTAGTTAACCACCAAAATGAGTGGAAAAAGGCCTGCTGCTGGTGGAAAGGGGAATAGGCGTGTTGGGAAGGGGAAAAAAGGTTGTGTCTGTGGGGTAGGTGTTAAAGCAACAGTAACATCTGCAGAAGAATGACCATCTTCCAGCCAAACTAAAATGTCTACTTCTTTTAGCGGACAATGTGATAAGATCCCTTTCTTACGGCCACGCCAATCGCTACAAATTCCAGATGAGGCACAAAAACAGCAGGTGCTTCAACGGATATCAAGTGCTCCTTTAAGTGGGCTCTCCTCCACATCAACTTCAACATCACAAATACTCCAGTCCTCAAAGGTGTCACCCAAATCGCACTTGCTTCCTCACAGCTCCCAAATCTCCAGCTGCCCGTCTGAGTATGAGGTAGAACAGATGGTTGAGTCTGCAGAGCTGTTTACTCGTACTATAGCCTGGGAATCAGAGGTCGACTCCAGCGCTTCTGTGAATCCAGACGAGGAAATGATCTGCACTGATGCCCAGAATCTTTATGAGTCGGATCCAGGACCAAACGCAGAAGGTTCTGACCATAATGTAGACCCTCATTCCCAAACTGTAACTCCTGTTGGTGGAGACAATGAGGAAGACGATGATAAGACTCAAATACCTGATTGGAGCGACAACTTTAGTTTTTTGTCAGGGCAGGAACAGGTTGGCTCTGAGGACGACGGGTGTGATAACGCACAGGGTGATGATGATGAGGTTGGAGATCCCACTTACTGTCAACCCACAGTCAGCCAAGAGATGAGGTCAGCAGAGGAGGTGGAGGAAGATGCTAGTGACGACGAGGTCAGGTTGCGCCTTCCTGGACAGAGACGTAGTACTGGAAGCACGTCAACAACTGAATCCTCAAACACAACTCTGCCTCTCACCACAAGTCGTGGTGGCTCTTCAGGTCGCATGGGTGCTAAGTGTTATGTTCTGCTACCAAAGCTAAGGAAAGAGAGGAGATCTGTCCCTACTATAAGACTCAACTGAATCCCTACGATGTAACAGGGAACCTGATCCTGCGATCAGACCTGCTAAAGTCCTAATCTAGTCTGTACGGAGACCTATAGATTTGGGGAGGGAATCCCTACAAGTACTAAGGACTGGGAGGAATATGGGACACCTCCTAACAGAAATAGTAGCAGACAGACGAACAAACAAAATAGATAGAACATAGAGGTCCGTAGACCAAGCAAACTAACAGAGTTAGATACAGAGCACAGGCTAGCTAGAAAAAAGATATACAATGAAGTCCAGCAAAGCCAGAAGGGCGGAGCAGGATTAAATAGGCCAACAAGGTCATGTGACCAGCAAAGGAAAAAAAACCTAACAGCAAGGTTCTAACAGTACCCCCCCTTCTAAGAGGATCCTCCGGATCCCCTAGGACCAGGCTTATCAGGAAATCTCCTGTGAAACGCTCTGATAAGTCTGGACGCGGAAACATCATCTGACCTCACCCAAGAGTTATCCTCGGGTCCGAAACCTTTCCAGGCCACAAGATACTGCAAACTACCTCTATACCGTCTAGAGTCAAGGATGCGAGAAATTTCATATTCCCCGTCCTCCACCACCGGAGGAACAGAGGCAGAGGCGTCACCATCCGACACAACAGCTTTTTTTAACAGAGAGACATGAAAGACCGGATTAATTCTCCAGGAGGTAGGAACCTCCAACCTAACAGCAGATTGGTTGACAACCTGAAGCACCTTAAAGGGCCCTACAAACTTGGGACCCAATTTCTTAGAAGGAATCCTCAACCGCAGATTCCTAGAGGACAACCAAACCATGTCACCAACAGCGAACAAAACCTCCTGTCGTTTCCTATCAAAGTAGTCTTTAGATTTTCTGTTGGCCTCCTGAAGATTACCACGCACATCCGTCCAAACTCTTTCCAAATCACCGGAAAAATTCTCCTCCTCAGGCACGGCAGATCCCAACTTGGAGAACGACCCAAACGACGGATGTCTCCCAGAACAACAAAAAAAAGGCGAACAACCAGCAGAAGAAGATGTATGATTGTTCAGAGCAAATTCGGCAAGTGGCAGAAACTCAGACCACCCCTCTTGATTGTCTGCCACAAAACAACGCAAGAACTGCTCAACATCCTGGTTTTTCCTTTCTGTCTGGCCATTAGATTCAGGATGATATCCGGACGAAAACGACAAATGAATTCCCAACCTGTCACAAAAGGCACGCCAAAAACGAGCCACGAACTGAGGACCCCTATCAGAAACAATGTCAGTAGGAACGCCATGAAGTCTGACAATTTCCTTGACAAAGGCCTTAGCGAGAGTTTTAGCGCAGGGCAGTTTGACGAAGGGAACCAAGTGACACATTTTGCTAAAACGGTCCACGACCACCCAGATGACAGTAAAACCCTCAGAGGAGGGAAGGTCAGTTATAAAGTCCATAGCCAAATGTGTCCAAGGAGCACTGGGGACCTCCAAAGGACAAAGCAACCCCGCAGCAGGAGTATGTGAGGACTTAGATCTAGCACATATAGTACATTGGCGCACCCACTTAATGACTTCCTTCTGCCATCCAGGCCACCAAAAACTGCGACCCACCAGTCTCTTGGTCTCAGAGATTCCGGGATGACCTGCCAACCGAGATTCGTGACACTCAACAAACAAATCTCTCCTAAAGGTCCCAGGCACAAACAACCTCCCATGAGGAGTGTTAGATGGGGCATTCTCCTGAGCTTTAAGAATCTCATCTTCCAAAACGGAGTCTAAAGCAGCTATCACAACACCTTCTTGTAAAATGTTTTCCTCTTTCTCAGCACCGACTATGGGAGAAAAACTGCGAGACAAGGCATCCGCCTTAACATTCTTAGTACCAGGGATGTAAGTAACGGAGAAATTAAACCGCGAGAAAAACAGTGCCCACCTAGCCTGACGGGCATTCAGGCGCTTGGCAGCGTCAAGATATATCAGATTTTTATGATCCGTAAGAACCTGAACGGGAAATTCCGCACCTTCCAAGAAGTGGCGCCAGTGTTCAAATGCGAGTTTAATAGCCAATAATTCCCTATTACCAATATCGTAATTCAATTCAGTCTCCGAAAAATTTTTTGAAAAAAATGCACAGGGATGTAATCCATCCCCGTTATCCTGAGACAATACTGCGCCAACCCCCACAGAGGAAGCATCAACCTCAACCAAAAACGGCTTAGTCACATCAGGCTGCATAAGGATGGGAGCAGAGGTGAACCTCTCCTTGAGATACACAAAAGCTTCAATGGCCTCAGAAGACCACTGAACCGCATCAGCACCTTTCCTGGTGAGATCGGTCAGAGGTTTGACAATACTAGAAAAATTTTTTATGAATTTTCTATAGTAATTGGCGAAACCCAAAAACCTCTGTATCGATTTCAAACCAATAGGCCTAGGCCATTCCTGCACAGCCTGAACCTTAACCGGATCCATCTCAAAACCTTCACTGGAGATAATGTAACCCAAAAAACTAATTCTCTGTACAGCGAACTCACATTTCTCCAGCTTAGCAAAAAGCGAATTGTCAATTAATAACTGTAATACCTCACGTACGCTCCGCCAATGAGACTCCAGATCCGGCGAATAAATCAAAATGTCATCCAAATACACAACCACATTTTTACCGATCAAAGGTCTAAGGATGTCATTAATCAGATTCTGAAAAAATGCAGGAGCATTAGTAAGACCAAAAGGCATAACCAGATTCTCAAAATGACCCACAGGAGTGTTAAAAGCAGTCTTCCATTCGTCACCCTCCTTCATGCGCAACAGATTGTATGCCCCCTTAAGGTCAATTTTAGAGAACCACTTGGCCCCCAATAACTGGTTAAACAGATCAGGAATCAATGGCAGTGGGTAAGGATTGCGTACCGTAATTTTGTTAATCTCACGAAAATCCAGACAAGGACGTAAACCGCCGTCCTTTTTTTTTACAAAAAAAAATCCAACCGCCACAGGAGACTTAGAGGGCCTAATGTGACCGGCGGCCAAGCTTGTCTGTATGTATTCCTCCAAAGCCTTCCTCTCAGGAATAGTAAGGTTAAATAAACGACTTTTAGGAAGAGTCGCTCCAGGGACAAATTCAATAGAACAATCATAGTCTCTATGGGGAGGCAAAACCTGCGATTCTTTCTCAGAAAAAACTCTCCAAAAATCCTGAATAGGAACAGGCAATTCTCCCCTATCCAAAGCTGCAATGCGCCCGTTACAACACTTGTCATAACATTTATGGCTCCAGGATTTAATTTCACTGGTAGACCAATCCAGTACAGGATTGTGAAATTTTAACCAGGGCAAACCCAATATTACTGGAGAAGGCAAGTTATTCAACACTACCAAATCCAATTTCTCATGGTGAACACCATTAATAGTGAGAGGAAATTCACAGACCTTGAGAGTAATATTCTTCAAAGGGGAGCCATCCACAGAAACCACAGCAATGGGGGATGATAAAGGTTCAGGTTTTAAATTGAGTTTTTCCACGAATCCCCCATCAATAACATTCAGTGTAGACCCGCAATCAACAAACACCCGAAATTCCATTAATTTTTCCTGAGCAATCGTGGAAGCAGCTAAAAATACACCCTTGGAATTTAAACAGGCAATACGGGCGTGACTGACCATTTTTTTTTCTTTCTTCATACGAAGCTCACAGCCTTTAATCAAATGACCAGATTTCCCGCAATAGAAACACAAGCCTTCTGAAAAACGACGGTGTTTTTCTTGAGAGCGAGGTGCCACCGATCCAATCTCCATCGGTTCACCACTGTTAGTACACACATTATCATAACCAGAAACTGACATAGCAGAGGATTTGCTCTCATTAACCCTTGCACGCAGTCTCCTATCCACCCGTATAGCTAATTGCATAGCCTGTTGCAAATCCTCAGGTGTAGGATAAGCAATTAGCAGGTCTTTAACCTTTTCACTGAGCCCAGCAAGAAATAGACTTTTCAGAGCAGAATCGTTCCACCCTGTTTGAGTGGACCAACGACGAAAATGTGTACAATATTTTTCCATATTACCTGATCCTTGTTTTAAACGTCTCAACTCAGTCTCAGCTGATGCGACACGGTCAGGATCATCATATAATAGTCCTAAAGCAGAAAAAAAACTATCCACTGATCTGAAGCATGTATCACTAGGTTGCAAAGAAAAGGCCCACTCCTGAGGCTCTTTGCGCAAAAGTGACATTATGAACCCTACGCGCTGGGATTCATCCCCAGAGGACTTGGGTCTCAAACGAAAATACAATAAGCAAGCATTTTTAAATGAAAAAAATTCTCGGTGTTCACCAAAAAATAAATCCGGCAAACATACCTTAGGCTCCAAGAAATATGCTCCAGGACAGTTACTCACGTGCTGACGGAGCTCGGCCACTTCCAGAGAGAGTCCCTGCAGGTGTTTAGCCAAATCCTGAACCGACACCATGATGGAACAAAAAAAAATCTTTCCTTAGAGAATTTACTGGCTGGACTTACTGTTATGTTCTGCTACCAAAGCTAAGGAAAGAGAGGAGATCTGTCCCTACTATAAGACTCAGCTGAATCCCTACGATGTAACAGGGAACCTGATCCTGCGATCAGACCTGCTAAAGTCCTAATCTAGTCTGTACGGAGACCTATAGATGTGGGGAGGGAATCCCTACAAGTACTAAGGACTGGGAGGAATATGGGACACCTCCTAACAGAAATAGTAGCAGACAGACGAACAAACAAAATAGATAGAACCTAGAGGTCCGTAGACCAAGCAAACTAACAGAGTTAGATACAGAGCACAGGCTAGCTAGAAAAAAGATATACAATGAAGTCCAGCAAAGCCAGAAGGGCGGAGCAGGATTAAATAGGCCAACAAGGTCATGTGACCAGCAAAGGAAAAAAAACCTAACAGCAAGGTTCTAACACTAAGCCTTGCATAGCCTGGGCATTTTTTCAGATCGATAAAGATGACCCAACTCGTGTTATCTGTAACATTTGTCAGCAAAAGCTAAGTAGAGGCCAAAAAATACATAGTTTGAGTACTTCATGCATGAACCGGCAAATGGACATGAAGCATAAGTTGCAGTGGGAAGCTCACTGTGCTACAATGCGGCCTAGCAGGCCGGGCCAACCACCGTCTGCCATATCTTGTGCATCCGCGGCCTCTTCATCCTCTGTGACTGGGGGGACAGCAGTCACACCTGTTTTGGGGCGCAGACCTGCCACCTCTTTACCCGCAACAGCCAGCGTGATTGGCAGGTCATCATTTTCTTTGGAGGTGGTAACACCAGCTGGTGTTGAGCGCTGTCCGACATCGATAGCACCACCTTTGGATCAAGGCAACCTAACATGTCCGCCTGCATCTTCCTCACAGACCGGCAGTTTGCCGGGGACACCCTTATCAACCCCGTCTAAGCACAATAGCCAGCCCTCGGTCCCTCAGATGTGGACAAGTAAAAGACCATTTCCTCCTAGCCATGAGAAAGCTAAGAGGTTGAATTTCACCATCTGCAAGTTCTTGGCTACAGAAATGCTGCCTTTCTGCCTGGTGGACACAGAGGATTTTCGAGACCTTATGTCCGTCGCAGTGCCCCAGTACCAGATGCCCAGTCGGCACTACTTCTCAAAGAAAGGTGTGCCTGCGCTCCACCAGCATGTCGCACACAACATCACCGCTTCTTTGAGAAACTCTGTGTGTGACAGGGTGCATTTCACCACAGACACTTGGACGAGTAGGCATGGACAGGGGCGTTACATGTCGCTGACTGGGCACTGGGTAACTATGGTGACAGCAGGACAAGGGGCTGCTGTCCAAGTCTTGCCGTCCCCACGAGTTGTGCGTCAATCCTCTTTATGTCATTTTTCCTCCACTGCTTCTGCCTCCTCAACCTCCTCTCGGTCTTCCACCTGCACCCAAAGCCTGTCTGGTCATGCCACAAGCTTTCTAACTGCGCAGAAGGGATCCTGCACACCTCCTTACTATGCTGGCAGTAGGACTCAACGGTATCAGGCGGTTTTTACATTGAAATGTCTGGGAAATGTGAGTCACACAGCTGAGGAGTTGTGGTCAGCTCTGGAGAACCAATTTCATGAATGGTTGTCTCCACTGGACCTGAAACCAGGGAAGGCCGTGTGCGACAATGCTGCAAACCTGGGTGCGGCCCTTCGCCGGGGCAATGTCACACACGTGCCTTGTATGGCTCACGTGTTGAACCTGGTTGTTCAGCAATTTTTAGCCCACTATCCCAGACTAGATGGCCTTCTGCAGAGGGCACGGTCGGTGTGCTCACTTCCGCCGTTCGCATCCCGCAGCTCAGCGACTTATATCTCTACAGAAGTCGTTGGGCCTGCCACTTCACCGGCTAAAATGCGATGTGCCTACCCGGTGGAATTCAACTCTGCACATGTTGCAGCGACTGTGGCAGCACCGACAAGCCCTGGTGCAATACGTTCTGACGTATAGCCTGGGCCAACGAGATCCAGAGGTGGGGCAAATCACGCTGGAGGAGTGGTCTCAGATCAGGGACCTATGCACCCTTCTGCACAGTTTTGAAATGGCGACGAAGATGTTTAGTGCTGACGATGCCATTATCAGCATGACTATTCCGGTGATTTACATGCTGGAGCACATGTTAAACAGAATTCGGAGTCAGGTGGTGGCACAAGAGGAGGTGGAGGAAGTAGAGGAGGAGGAGTTGTATGCGGAAGGGCTAACATCTGCAAGGTCCAGACGGTCGGCAGCACCAAGGCGGCAGGCATGTGAGGGTGGGGGAGATGGTTTTACCAGGGCGCATGGTAGCAGCCAAACTAGTGAGGAAGGTGCAGGAGCCCAGGAAGAAGTGGAGGACGAACTGATGGAAGACTCATGAGATGAGGGAGACCTTGATCACATTTCTGTTGTGCGAGGTTGGGGGGAGAGGACAGAGGAAGGAAGCATGATTGTTACCTCGCCACCAACACAACAGGGACTTGGTGCTCCTGGATGCGCAACACACATGAGTGCCTTCTTGCTGCACTACCTGCAACATGACCCTCGAATTGTGAGAATTAGAAATAATCCTGACTACTGGGTTGCCACACTGTTAGATCCCCGGTACAAAAGTAAATTTGCAGAAATTATTCCTGCCATAGAAAGGGATGCACGCATGCAGGAGTATCAGCAGAGACTGTTGCAGAATCTTACATGTGCTTTTCCACAAAATACCAGTGGTGCACGTAGTGAATCTCACAGTTCCAACTTGCCAACCGTGGGACCGTCAAGTGTTCAGCACTCAAACCGTAACAGAACCACAGTATCTGCTGGTAACATCAATTTTGCGGAATCATTTCACCACTTTTTTAGCCCATCCTTTGCAAGGCCACAGGAGACAAGAAGTCTGACACATAGTCAACGCCTAGAGACGATGGTACAGGAGTATCTCCAAGTAAACATTGAAGCCACGACTGTGTCACTGGACCCTTGCTCTTTTTGGGCTTCCAATCTGGATAAATGGCCGGAGCTAGCCACTTACGCCTTGGAGATCTTGTCATGCCCCGCAGCCAGCGTTCTGTCTGAACGTGTGTTCAGCGCTGCTGGTGGTGTGCTGACAGATAAGCGCACGCGGCTCTCCACTGATAATGTAGACAGACTCACGTTCATAAAGATGAACAAATCATGGATCCGAAACGACTTTTCTACCCCTGTGTCATCCTGGGGAGAGTAAAAGCTTGATGATTGGTTAAAATCACCCTACCAACCGTTTTAAGCTTTCAAATTACTAATCATGTTTATCTGTATCTTGGCTGGAAAATAATTTGGGCTTTGTAGCAGTGTGCAGCACTGATCCTATTAGGCCATCTATACTAAAGCTTCACCAGATTTAAAATTAATAATAATTTTTAGCTGCATCTAGCCCGGAAAATAATTTTGGGGCTCCGAGATGCGCAAGACACATAAGTGCCTTCTTGCTGCACTACCTGCAGCATGACCCTCATATTGTCAGAATTCGAAGTAATCATGACTACTGGGTTGCCACACTCTTAGATCCCCCAAACTTTTCGATCAACCTTTTCATTTTAATAAAGACCAAAAAAATGGTCATTTTTGAAATTATAAGCATTAGCAGGTTGTTAGAAACTGAAATCAAACAGTTTTCAACTCAAAACTTTATTCTAGGTGATGTCACATTTGCACATAGGACCCCTTGTTCGAAAGGAGCTTCTGAACTCTCTCGTCCATTGAATTTGTCAGGTTTTGGATGGTTTCTGCTTCAATTGTTTTGCATGAGGACAGAATACCCTCCCAGAGCTGTTGCTTAGATGTGAACTGCCTCCCGCCATCATAGACACTCCTTTTAATGATGCTCCAAAGGTTCTGAATGGGGTAGAGGTCAGGGGAGCATGGGGGTCACACCATAAGTTTGTCCCCTTTTATGCCCATATTAGCCAGAGATGCAGATGTGTTATGTGCAGCATGAGATGGTGCATTATCATGCAGAAAAATGATCTTGCTGTGAAATACACGGTTCTTCTTCTTGAACCATGGCAGGAAGTGCTGTTTGAGAAAATCCACATACATTATGGAGTTCATCTTTAGCGCCTTCAGGGATCCTAAAGGGGCCGACAATCTCTCTCCCCATGATTCCAGCCCAAAACATTACTCCACCTCCTCCTTGTTGGCGCTGTAGCCGTGTTTGCGTGGGGTGTCCATCAACCAGCCATCCTCCACTCCATCCATCTGGACCATCGAGCGCTGCACGGCACTCATCAGTGAACAAAACAGTTTTGAAATCAGTCTTCATGTAATGTTTGGCCCACTGGAGCCGTTTCTGCTTGTGTGAAGTGGATAGAGGAGGTCGACAGGATGGCGTATGCACAGCTGCAAACCTCTGAAGGACCCTGCATCTTGTTGTTCGGGGGACGTTGGAGGCACAAGCAGCTTCAAAAACTTGTCTGCTGCTATGACAAGGCTTTTTTGCCGCTGCTCTTTCAACCTGACGTAATTGCCTGTAGGAAAGAGTCCTCAATTTGCCCTTATCAGCACGCACACGTGTGTACTGTGAATCAGCTACATACTTCTTGATTGCCAAGACACTTCATCCTGATCATCGCACAATGTTGATTGTAGTCATGCCTTGACCTAAACACTCCACAATTTGTTGCTTCTCAGCAGCCGACACATCCTTTTTCTTTCCCATTTTGGCAGAAAATGTAGGCTGCTTAATAATGTGAGCAGCCTTCTTAAGTAGTCTTGCCTTTCATTGGACACACCTGCCAAACTAATTAGCACAGGTGTCTGCAATTGCTTACAGTGATATAAAGAGCCCTGACACACATCACCATCAATGAGTTTAACTGACAAACAAACAAATTCTTCCCTTATCACTCCTAAACACTTTTTGCATAATAATTTGGAACGCAGTGTACATGTGCTTTTCCACAAAACACCAGCGGTTCACGTAGTGAATCTTACAGTTCTAACTTGCCAACCGTGGTCTGTATGGAGTTGTTCAATAAAGGGCCCAAAATTAAGATAACATAGATGGGAGAGGTCTCTATGAATAGGAATTCCTAAGTATTTGATACCCTGTGAGGGCCAGGCAAAGGGAAAGTTGGACTGGATGGAATCCTATATGGATTTGGGGAGGGAGACATCGAGGGCCTCAGACTTCGCTGCATTGATTTTAAAATTTTACCATGTAACAAAGTGATCTATTTCAGCCATAACAGCAGGGATGGATATATGTGATTGAGTGATATATACTAGGACATCATCAGCAAATAGAGAGCACTTGTACTCGGTGCCTCCCACCTCAATCCACCTAATATTGGGGTTATGGCGAATTGATGAGAGCAGGTGCTCCGTCACTAGGATGTATAAGAGAGGGGACAGAGGACATCCCTGCCTTGTCCCATTGGTGATTGTGAAAGGTGATGAAAATGTTCTGACGCGCCCCCTGGGCCTTGGGACACCCGGAGCCGGACCCTTTTTGGTGGATGCTGGTGGTTGTAGTCTCCGTGGCGGCAACCCGGTTCCGTGGCTCAGGGCGGTCAAACCAGTGGCGGAACTATTTATGTGGTTTTGATGTTTAAATGTCCGACTACGCCACCCGTGGATTGCGGTCAGAGTGAACCGCCGCTCCAGGGCAGACCGCTAAGGCTGGTGTTGTGGGTGCAGCAGAGCGTAGCATAACTCCCCACGGGAGGAGTATAGCCTCAGGGCAGTGTATGCGGAGGATGGGGGTGATGGTGCAGGGCAGCAGCAGTAACGACACGGAGTCAGTGATGCAGTCCAGGGCCTTTACTCACAGTTCTTATTATCCAGACCACGTCTGCAGGTAACGGCTGCCCACGTCGTACTGTGCTCACCAGGTGAGGGGCTCAGACAACTCCCAGATAACTTTGGAGTGCTTCACATGACCCCCTTTGTGTGTCCTTTGTCTGGCCTTTCTTACCAACCCTTCTGTCCGGCTGCCTCGGGCCTCCTCTTGGTAAACTTGGCGCCAGTTTCCCTGACCCTATGTGGTGCCTTCCTAGCGGGTGTAGCGAGGGGCTGCGCCACATAAAATGTCACAGCCTCCTGTTTCTAGCTGAGGGTCGTTTCCTGCCTCCACTAGTTTCGGGGACCGGTCTCCCCCTTTGGCCTGACCCCTCCACGCAGGTGGATTCGGGCGTGCGGTGGCGACTCACCCGTCCGCACTCCTGAGATCCCTTCGTTCCTCGTTCCTGGAGCCTTCTCCGCTCCTCTTCCTTCCTTCTCCCTCTTCCAGGCCTGGGCCTCTGTTACTAGGCCCGCCTCCGGAGCAGAGCTCATGCAGAGCCCCTGCTCCCTGCCACTTCTGCTCAGACTTCTCTGCACTGAACTAAGATGGTGCCCACCTTTTATACTCCCTTCTCAATGCACCCAGGAACTGCTTTCTCCCTGCTCCTGCACTACAGGGTTCCCCTTCCTCAGTGTTCCCTCCCCCCACTCCAGCCAGGGACAGGGACTGTCGTGCCCATCTCAGGGGCATATTGGTCGCCCTGCCCCACGGCAATGTGGTGTAATGCATGCAGGTGTCGGGTCCTGATCCACACTCCATCCTTACCTGAGAGTGAGATATCACACCTCTGGTTGAGGTGCAATACCTCTGTAGCAACCGAGCCCTCAGGGTGCTACAGTTCCATTTATCTTCAGCCTAGGTGACGTATTGCGATACAGGGCCGTGATTTTGGCTATAAAAGGGTCCCCTAGACCCCTACCCCAAGCTTTTTAAGAGAATCATATATGGCGTGCCAGGAGACTCTATGGAATGCTTTCTCAGCATCCAACGAGAGTATCTAATTACAAATTTTTAACTGCATCTAGCCCAGGAAATACTTTGTGCCTAGTAGCAGGGTCTGCTAGTCAGCGGATTATCCCGGCTGTTAAGCAAGCTACACCACCTGTAGTTTGGACACTTCATTTTTTCAAAGGAAATGCTTCGGGACCACGGGATACTCAGTGAAGAGCATCAGGAGGCACCCCAAGGCATAGGGGCTGGGACTGGCAGTAGGATGCCTTGCGGTGGACAGCCGAGCTCGATCCTTATAAAAGCTTTTTAACTGCAGCAGCTTTAGTGGACGCTACTGGAGCTGGAATTACGCGGCTGCTGGCATGAGACTTGCCCTCCAATAGATCCTTGTAAATGGATTTAAAGTGTATTCATTCAAATTAGAGAGACAATTTAAATTAAAAAGCTTAGAGCTGCCTCCACCACAGGGGGGCTCGCTCGACCCACCAGCGGACAGGCACCAGTATTGGGAGAGGGGGGCTGGCCGTCAGGGTTCACCGCGGCTCTGGCACAAACCCGGCGACACGGAGGTGGCACTGGCAGGAGTGGACTGAACGTGTCGGCTTCTCACTTTTTGGATTTTAGAAGGGCATGACATGCCTATATCTGTGTCTCCCCCTCCTTTTACTCCTCCACCTCTTTTATTTTCGCATGACTATATGTACTTGTCACTTTTCCATGTGTTAATTGTGTCTTCTGAGCAGTTTGTCAGCTTTTGGACACCTTTGAAGGTGTTTTCTATGTGTTTCTATGTGTTTTTGTTTGCCTGCCATTGGTTTTAACGGTGTTCGAAGGTGTTCGACGAACCGAACCGAACTCGAACACTACGGGGGTGGCTCAACACTAATCACCGTGTCCTTCTTCTCCCGGTGTCTTTGGAGATGCAGCTCCACAGTTGTTTTCATGTTATATAGGGTGTGATCCTCGTGCCCTTCCGCTCCCGGTGTCTGTGGTGAGTGGTGCCCTGATATATAGGGTGTGATCCTCGTGTCCTTCTGTCGCGGTGTCTGTGGAGGTGCAGCTGCAGAGTGGTGTCCTGTTATATAGGGTGTGATCCTCATGTCCTTCTGCACTCGGTGTCGGTGGAGATGCAGCTGCAGAGTGGTGTCCTGCTATATAGGGTGTGATCCTCGTGTCCTTCTGCTCCCGGTGTCTGTGGAGGTGCAATTGCAGAGTGGTGTCCTGTTATATAGGGTGTGATCCTCGTGTCGTTCTGCTCCCGGTGTCTGTGGAGGTGCAGCTGCAGAGTGGTGTCCTGTTATTTAGGGTGTGATCCCTGTGTCCTTCTGCTCCAGGTGTCTGTGGAGATGCAGCTGCAGAGTGGTGCCCAGTTATATAGAGTGTGATCCCCGTGTCCTTCTGCTCCCGGTGTCTGTCTAGATGCAGGGGCAGAGTGGTGTCCTGTTATATAGGGTGTGATCCCCGTGTCCTTCTGATCCTGGTGTCTGTGGAGATGCAGCTGCAGAATGGTGTCCTGTTATATAGGGTGTGATCCCCGTGTCCTTCTGCTCCCGGTGTTTGTGGAGTTGCAGCTGCAGAGTGGTGTCCTGTTATATAGGGTGTGATCCCCGTGTCCCTCTGCTACTGGTGTCTGTGGAGATGCAGCTGCAGAGTGGTGTCCTGTTATATAGGGTGTGATCCTCGTGTCCTTCTGCTCCCGATGTCTGTGGAGGTGCAGCTGCAGAGTGGTGTCCTGTTATTTAGGGTGTGATCCCTGTGTCCTTCTGCTCCAGGTGTCTGTGGAGATACAGCTGCAGAGAGGTGCCCAGTTATATAGGGTGTGATCCCCGTGTCCTTCTGATCCTGGTGTCTGTGGAGATGCAGCTGCAGAATGGTGTCCTGTTATATAGGGTGTGATCCCCGTGTCCTTCTGCTCCCGGTGTTTGTGGCGTTGCAGCTGCAGAGTGGTGTCCTGTTATATAGGGTGTGATCCCCGTGTCCCTCTGCTACTGGTGTCTGTGGAGATGCAGCTGCAGAGTGGTGTCCTGTTATATAGGGTGTGATCCCCATGTTCTTCTGCTCCTGGTGTCTGTGGAGATACAGCTGCAGAGTGGTGTCCTGTTATATAGGGTGTGATCCTCGTGTCCTTCTGATCCCGGTGTCTGTGGAGATGCAGCTGCAGAGTGGTGTCCTGTTATATAGGGTGTGATCCCCGTGTCCTTCTGATCCCGGTGTTTGTGGAGATGCAGCTGCCGAGTGTTGTCTTGTTATATAGGGTGTGATCCCCATGTTCTTCTGCTCCTGGTGTCTGTGGAGATGCAGCTGCAAAGTGGTGCCCTGTTATATAGGGAGTGATCCCTGTGTCCTTCTGCTCCCGGTGTCTGTGGAGGTGCAGCTGCAGAGTGGTGTCCTGTTATATAGGGTGTGATCCCCATGTTCTTCTGCTCCTGGTGTCTGTGGAGATGCAGCTGCAGAGTGGTGTCCTGTTATATAGGGTGTGATCCACTTGTCCTTCTGCTCCCAGTGTCTGTGGAGATGCAGCTGCAGAGCGGTGTCCTGTTATATAGGGTGTGATCCCCTGGTCCTTCGCTCCCGTTGTCTGTGAAAGTGCAGCTGCAGAGTGGAGTCCTGTTATATAGGGTGTGATCCCCGTGTCCTTCAGCTCCTGGTGTTTGTGGAGATGCAGCTGCAGAGTGGTGTCCTGTTATATAGGGTGTGATCCCCTGGTCCTTCGCTCCCGGTGTCTGTGAAAGTGCAGCTGCAGAGTGGAGTCCTGTTATATAGGGTGTGATCCCCGTGTCCTTCTGCTCCTGGTGTCTGTGGAGATGCAGCTGCAGAGTGGTGTCCTGCTATATAGGGTGTGATCCTCGTGTCCTTCTGCTCCCGGTGTCTGTGGAGATGCAGCTGCAGAGTGGTGTCTTGTTATATAGGGTGTGATCCTCGTGTCCTTCTGCTCCCGGTGTCTGTGGAGGTGCAGCTGCAGAGTGGTTTCCTGTTATATAGGGTGTGATCCCCATGTACTTCTGCTTCCGGTGTCTGTGGAGATGCAGCTGCAGAGTGGTGTCCTGTTATATAGGGTGTGATCCCCTTGTCCTTCGCTCCCGGTGTCTGTGGAGGTGCAGCTGCAGAGTGGTGTCCTGTTATATAGGGTGTGATCCTCGTGTCCTTCTGCTCACGGTGTCTGTGGAGATGCAGCTGCAGAGTGGTGTCTTGTTATATAGGGTGTGATCCCCGTGTCCTTCTGCTACTTGTGTCTGTGGAGGTCCAGCTGCAGAGTGGTGTCCTGTTATATAGGGTGTGATCCCCTTGTCCTTCGCTCCCAGTGTCTGTGGAGGTGCAGCTGCAGAGTGGTGTCCTGTTATATAGGGTGTGATCCTCGTGTCCTTCTGCTCCCGGTGTCTGTGGAGGTGCAGCTGCAGAGTGGTTTCCTGTTATATAGGGTGTGATCCCCATGTACTTCTGCTCTCGGTGTCTGTGGAGGTGCAGCTGCAGAGTGGTGTCCTGTTATATAGGGTGTGATCACCGTGTCCTTCTGCTCCCGGTGTCTGTAGAGGTGCAGCTGCAGAGTGGTGTCCTTTTATTTAGGGTGTGATCCCTGTGTCCTTCAGCTCCCGGTGTCTGTGGAGATGCAGCTGCAGAGTGGTGTCCTGTTATATAGGGTGTGATCCCCATGTTCTTCTGCTCCTGGGGTCTGTGGAGGTGCAGCTGCAGAGTGGTTTCCTGTTATATAGGGTGTGATCCCCATGTACTTCTGCTCTCGGTGTCTGTGGAGGTGCAGCTGCAGAGTGGTGTCCTGTTATATAGGGTGTGATCACCGTGTCCTTCTGCTCCCGGTGTCTGTAGAGGTGCAGCTGCAGAGTGGTGTCCTTTTATTTAGGGTGTGATCCCTGTGTCCTTCAGCTCCCGGTGTCTGTGGAGATGCAGCTGCAGAGTGGTGTCCTGTTATATAGGGTGTGATCCCCATGTTCTTCAGCTCCCGGTGTCTGTGGAGGTGCAGCTGCAGAGTGGTTTCCTGTTATATAGGGTGTGATCCCCGTGTCCTTCTGCTCCCGGTGTCTGTAGAGGTGCAGCTGCAGAGTGGTGTCCTTTTATTTAGGGTGTGATCCCTGTGTCCTTCAGCTCCCGGTGTCTGTGGAGATGCAGCTGCAGAGTGGTGTCCTGTTATATAGGGTGTGATCCCCATGTTCTTCTGCTCCTGGGGTCTGTGGAGATGCAGCTGCAGAGTGGTGTCCTGTTATATAGGGTGTGATCCCCGTGTTCTTCTGCTCCTGTTGTCTGTGGAGGTGCAGCTGCAGAGTGGTGTCCTGTTATATAGGGTGTGATCCCCGTGTCCTTCTGCTCCTGGTGTCTGTGGAGGTGCAGCTGCAGAGTGGTGTCCTGTTATATAGGGTGTGATCCCCTTGTCCTTCTGCTCCCGGTGTCTGTGGAGATGCAGCTGCAGAGTGGTGTCCTGTTATATAAGGTGTGATCCCCTTGTCCTTCGCTCCCGGTGTCTGTGGAGATGCAGCTGTAGAGTGGTATCCTGTTATATAGGGTGTGATCTTCGTGTCCTTCAGCTCCCGGTGTCTGTGGAGATGCAGCTGCAGAGTGGTGTCCTGTTATATAGGGTGTGATCCCCGTGTCCTTCGCTCCCGGTGTCTGTGGAGGTGCAGCTGCAGAGTGGTATCCTGTTATATAGGGTATGATCCTCGTGTCCTTCTGCTCCTGGTGTCTGTGGAGGTGCAGTTGCAGAGTGGTGTCCTGATATATAGGCTGTGATCCCCTTGTCCTTCGCTCCCGGTGTCTGTGGAGGTGCAGCTGCAGAGTGGTATCCTGTTATATAGGGTATGATCCTCGTGTCCTTCTGCTCCTGGTGTCTGTGGAGGTGCAGTTGCAGAGTGGTGTCCTGATATATAGGCTGTGATCCCCTTGTCCTTCGCTCCCGGTGTCTGTGGAGGTGCAGCTGCAGAGTGGTATCCTGTTATATAGGGTATGATCCTCGTGTCCTTCTGCTCCTGGTGTCTGTGGAGGTGCAGTTGCAGAGTGGTGTCCTGATATATAGGGTGTGATCCTCATGTCCTTCTGCTCCTGGTGTCTGTGGAGGTGCAGCTGCAGAGTGGTGTTCTGTTATATAGGGTGTGATCCTCGTGTCCTGCTCCAGGTGTCTGTGGAGATGCAACTGTAGAGTGGTGTCCTGTTATATAGAGTGTGATCCCCGTGTCCTTCTGCTCCCGGTGTCTGTGGAGATGCAGCTGCAGAGTGGTGTCCTTTTATTTAGGGTGTGATCCCCATGTCCTTCTGCTCCCGGTGTCTGTGGAGATGCAGCTGCAGAGTGGTGTCCTGTTATATAGGGTGTGATCCTCGTGTCCTTCTGCTCCCGGTGTCTGTTGAGATGCAGCTGCAGAGTGGTGTCCTGTTATATAGGGTGTGATCCTCGTGTCCTTCTGCTCCCGGTGTCTGTGGAGATGCAGCTGCAGAGTGGTGTCCTGTTATATACGGTGTGATCCCCATGTCCTTCAGCTCCTGGTGTCTGTGGAGATGCAGCTGCAGAGCGGTGTCCTGTTATATAGGGTGTGATCCTCGTGTTCTTCTGCTCCTGGGGTCTGTGGAGATGCAGCTGCAGAGTGGTGCCCTGTTATATAGGGTGTGATCCCCTTGTCCTTCTGCTCCCGGTGTCTGTGGAGGTGCAGCTGCAGAGTGGTGTCCTGTTATATAGGGTGTGATCCCTGTGTCCTACTGCTCCCGGTGTCTGTGGAGGTGTAGCTGCAGAGTGGTGTCCTGTTATATAGGGTGTGATCCTCGTGTCCTTCTGCTCCCGGTGTCTGTGGAGGTGCAGCTGCAGAGTGGTGTCCTGTTATATAGGGTGTGATCCCCTTGTCCTTCGCTCCCGGTGTCTGTGGAGATGCAGCTGTAGAGTGGTATCCTGTTATATAGGGTGTGATCCTCGTGTCCTTCTGCTCCTGGTGTCTGTGGAGGTGCAGTTGCAGAGCGGTGTCCTGTTATATAGGGTGTGTTCTTCGTGTCCTTCAGCTCCCGGTGTCTGTGGAGGTGCAGCTGTAGAGTGGTATCCTGTTATATAGGGTGTGATCCCCTTGTCCTTCTGCTCCCGGTGTCTGTGGAGGTGCAGCTGCAGAGTGGTGTCCTGTTATATAGGGTGTGATCCCCTTGTCCTTCGCTCCCGGTGTCTGTGGAGATGCAGCTGCAGAGTGGTATCCTGTTATATAGGGTATGATCCTCGTGTCCTTCTGCTCCTGGTGTCTGTGGAGGTGCAGTTGCAGAGCGGTGTCCTGTTATATAGGGTGTGTTCTTCGTGTCCTTCAGCTCCCGGTGTCTGAGGAGGTGCAGCTGCAGAGTGGTGTCCTGTTATATAGGGTGTGATCCCCTTGTCCTTCGCTCCCGGTGTCTGTGGAGGTGCAGCTGTAGAGTGGTATCCTGTTATATAGGGTATGATCCTCGTGTCCTTCTGCTCCTGGTGTCTGTGGAGATGCAGCTGCAGAGTGGTGTCCTGTTATATAGGGTGTGATCCCCTTGTCCTTCGCTCCCGGTGTCTGTGGAGATGCAGCTGTAGAGTGGTATCCTGTTATATAGGGTATGATCCTCGTGTCCTTCTGCTCCTGGTGTCTGTGGAGGTGCAGTTGCAGAGCGGTGTCCTGTTATATAGGGTGTGATCCCCTTGTCCTTCTGCTCCCGGTGTCTGTGGAGGTGCAGCTGCAGAGTGGTGTCCTGTTATATAGGGTGTGATCCCCTTGTCCTTCGCTCCCGGTGTCTGTGGAGATGCAGCTGTAGAGTGGTATCCTGTTATATAGGGTATGATCTTCGTGTCCTTCAGCTCCCGGTGTCTGTGGAGGTGCAGCTGTAGAGTGGTATCCTGTTATATAGGGTGTGATCCTCGTGTCCTTCTGCTCCTGGTGTCTGTGGAGGTGCAGTTGCAGAGCGGTGTCCTGTTATATAGGGTGTGTTCTTCGTGTCCTTCAGCTCCCGGTGTCTGTGGAGGTGCAGCTGTAGTGTGGTATCCTGTTATATAGGGTATGATCTTCGTGTCCTTCAGCTCCCGGTGTCTGTGGAGGTGCAGCTGTAGTGTGGTATCCTGTTATATAGGGTATGATCCTCGTGTCCTTCTGCTCCTGGTGTCTGTGGAGGTGCAGTTGCAGAGCGGTGTCCTGTTATATAGGGTGTGTTCTTCGTGTCCTTCAGCTCCCGGTGTCTGAGGAGGTGCAGCTGCAGAGTGGTGTCCTGTTATATAGGGTGTGATCCCCTTGTCCTTCGCTCCCGGTGTCTGTGGAGATACAGCTGCAGAGTGGTTTCCTGTTATATAGGGTGTGATCCTCATGTCCTTCTGCTCCTGGTGTCTGTGGAGGTGCAGCTGTAGAGTGGTGTCCTGTTATATACGGTATGATCCTCGTGTCCTTCTGCTCCTGGTGTCTGTGGAGATGCAGCTGTAGAGTGGTGTCCTGTTATATAGGGTGTGATCCCCGTGTCCTTCTGCTCTCGGTGTCTGTGGAGATGCAACTGCAGAGTGGTTTCCTGTTATATAGGGTGTGATCCTCGTGTTCTTCTGCTCCTGGTGTCTGTGGAGATACAGCTGAAGAGTGGTGTCCTGTTATATAGGCTGTGATCCCCGTGTCCTTCTGATCCTGGTGTCTGTGGAGATACAGCTGAAGAGTGGTGTCCTGTTATATAGGGTGTGATCCCCGTGTCCTTCTGCTACTGGTGTCTGTGGAGATGCAGCTGCAGAGTGGTGTCCTGTTATATAGGGTGTGATCCCCGTGTCCTTCTGATCCTGGTGTCTGTGGAGATGCAGCTGCAGAGTGGTGTCCTGTTATATAGGGTGTGATCCCCGTGTCCTTCTGATCCTGGTGTCTGTGGAGATGCAGCTGCAGAGTGGTGTCCTGTTATATAGGGTGTGATCCCCGTGTCCTTCTGCTACTGGTGTCTGTGGAGATGCAGCTGCAGAGTGGTGTCCTGTTATATAGGGTGTAATCCCCGTGTCCTTCTGCTCCCGGTGTCTGTGGAGGTGCAGCTGCAGAGTGGTGTTCTGTTATATAGGGTGTGATCCCCGTGTCCTTCTAATCCTGGTGTCTGTGGAGATGCAGCTGCAGAGTGGTGTCCTGTTATATAGGGTGTGATCTCCGTGTCCTTCTGCTACTGGTGTCTGTGGAGATGCAGCTGCAGAGTGGTGTCCTGTTATATAGGGTGTGATCCCCGTGTCCTTCTGCTCTCGGTGTCTGTGGAGATACAGCTGCAGAGTGGTGTCCTGTTATATAGGCTGTGATCCCCGTGTCCTTCTGATCCTGGTGTCTGTGGAGATGCAGCTGCAGAGTGGTGTCTTGTTATATAGGGTGTGATCCCCGTGTCCTTCTGATCCTGGTGTCTGTGGAGATGCAGCTGCAGAGTGGTGTCCTGTTATATAGGCTGTGATCCCCGTGTCCTTCTGATCCTGGTGTCTGTGGAGATGCAGCTGCAGAGTGGTGTCCTGTTATATAGGCTGTGATCCCCGTGTCCTTCTGATCCTGGTGTCTGTGGAGATGCAGCTGCAGAGTGGTGTCCTGTTATATAGGGTGTGATCCTCATGTCCTTCTGCTCCCGGTGTCTGTGGAGATGCAGCTGCAGAGTGGTGTCCTGTTATATAGGGTGTGATCCTCGTGTTCTTCTGCTCCTGGTGTCTGTGGAGATGCAGCTGCAGAGTGGTGTCCTGTTATATAGGGTGTGATCCTCGTGTCCTTCTGCTCCCGGTGTCTGTAGAGATGCAGCTGCAGAGTGGTGTCCTGTTATATAGGGTGTGATCCTCGTGTCGTTCTGCTCCCGGTGTCTGTAGAGGTGCAGCTGCAGAGTGGTGTCCTGTTATATAGGGTGTGATCCTCATGTCCTTCTGCTCCCGGTGTCTGTAGAGATGCAGCTGCAGAGTGGTGTCCTGTTATATAGGGTGTGATCCCCGTGTCCTTCTGCTCCCGGTGTTTGTGGAGGTGCAGCTGCAGAGTGGTGTCCTGTTATATAGGGTGTGATCCCCGTGTCCTGCTCCAGGTGTATGTGGAGATGCAGCTGCAGAGTGGTGTCCTGTTATATAGGGTGTGATCCTCAAGTCTTTCTGCTCCCGGTGTCTGTGGAGATGCAGCTGCAGAGTGGTGTTCTGTTATATAGGGTGTGATCCCCGTGTCCTGCTCCAGGTGTATGTGGAGATGCAGCTGCAGAGTGGTGTCCTGTTATATAGGGTGTGATCCTCGTGTCCTGCTCCAGGTGTATGTGGAGATGCAGCTGCAGAGAGGTGTCCTGTTATATAGGGTGTGATCCTCGTGTCCTTCTGCTCCCGGTGTCTGTGGAGGTGCAGCTGCAGAGTGGTGTCCTGTTATATAGGGTGTGATCCTCGTGTCCTTCTGCTCCCGGTGTCTGTGGAGGTGCAGCTGCAGAGTGGTGTCCTGTTATATAGGGTGTGATCCCCGTGTTGTTCTGATCCCGGTGTCTGTGGTGATGCAGCTGCAGAGTGGTGTCCTGTTATATAGGGTGTGATCCCCGTGTCCTTCTGCTCCTGGTGTCTGTGGAGGTACAGCTGAAGAGTGGTGTCCTGTTATATAGGCTGTGATCCCCGTGTCCTTCTGATCCTGGTGTCTGTGGAGGTGCAGCTGCAGAGTGGTGTCCTGTTATATAGGGTGTGATCCCCGTGTCCTTCTGCTCCTGGTGTCTGTGGAGGTACAGCTGAAGAGTGGTGTCCTGTTATATAGGGTGTGATCCCCATGTCCTTCTGCTCCTGGTGTCTGTGGAGATGCAGCTGCAGAGTGGTGTCCTGTTATATAGGGTGTGATCCCCGTGTACTTCTGCTCCCGGTGTCTGTGGAGGTGCAGCTGCAGAGTGGTGTCCTGTTATATAGGGTGTGATCCCCATGTACTTCTGCTCCCGGTGTCTGTGGAGATACAGCTGCAGAGAGGTGTCCTGTTATATAGGGTGTGATCCCCATGTACTTCTGCTCCCGGTATCTGTGGAGATGCAGCTGCAGAGTGGTGTCCTGTTATATAGGGTGTGATCCTCGTGTCCTTCTGCTCCTGGTGTCTGTTGAGATGCCGCTGCAGAGTGGTGTCCTGTTATATAGCGTGTGTTCCCTGTGTCCTTCTGCTCCTGGTGTCTGTGGAGATACAGCTGCAGAGTGGTGTCCTGTTATATAGGGTGTGATCCCCATGTCCTTCTGCTCCCGGTGTCTGTGGAGATAGAGCTGCAGAGTGGTGTCCTGTTATATAGGGTGTGATCCCCGTGTCCTTCTGCTCCCGGTGTCTGTGGAGGTGCAGCTGCAGAGTGGTGTCCTGTTATATAGGGTGTGATCCCCGTGTCCTTCTGCTCCCGGTGTCTGTGGAGGTGCAGCTGCAGAGTGGTGTCCTGTTATATAGGGTGTGATCCCCGTGTCCTTCTGCTCCCGGTGTCTGTGGAGATGCAGCTGTAGAGTGGTATCCTGTTATATAGGGTGTGATCCCCGTGTCCTTCTGCTCCCGGTGTCTGTGGAGATGCAGCTGCAGAGTGGTGTCCTGTTATATAGGGTGTGATCCTCGTGTCCTTCTGCTCCCGGTGTCTGTGGAGATGCAGCTGCAGAGTGGTGTCCTGTTATATACGGTGTGATCCCCGTGTCCTTCAGCTCCCGGTGTCTGTGGAGATGCAGCTGTAGAGTGGTATCCTGTTATATAGGGTGTGATCCCCATGTTCTTCTGCTCCTGGTGTCTGTGGAGATGCAGCTGCAGAGTGGTGTCCTGTTATATAGGGTGTGATCTCCGTGTCCTTCTGCTCCTGGTGTCTGTGGAGGTGCAGTTGCAGAGCGGTGTCCTGATATATAGGGTGTGATCCTCATGTCCTTCTGCTCCTGGTGTCTGTGGAGGTGCAGCTGCAGAGTGGTGTTCTGTTATATAGGGTGTGATCCTCGTGTCCTGCTCCAGGTGTATGTGGAGATGCAGCTGCAGAGTGGTGTCCAGTTATATAGGGTGTGATCCTCGTGTCCTTCTGCTCCCGGTGTCTGTGGAGGTGCAACTGCAGAGTGGTGTCCTGTTATATAGGGTGTGATCCCCGTGTCCTTCTGCTCCCGGTGTCTGTGGAGATGCAGCTGCAGAGTGGTGTCCTGTTATATACGGTGTGATCCCCGTGTCCTTCAGCTCCCGGTGTCTGTGGAGATGCAGCTGTAGAGTGGTATCCTGTTATATAGGGTGTGATCCCCATGTTCTTCTGCTCCTGGTGTCTGTGGAGATGCAGCTGCAGAGTGGTGTCCTGTTATATAGGGTGTGATCTCCGTGTCCTTCTGCTCCTGGTGTCTGTGGAGGTGCAGTTGCAGAGCGGTGTCCTGATATATAGGGTGTGATCCTCATGTCCTTCTGCTCCTGGTGTCTGTGGAGGTGCAGCTGCAGAGTGGTGTTCTGTTATATAGGGTGTGATCCTCGTGTCCTGCTCCAGGTGTATGTGGAGATGCAGCTGCAGAGTGGTGTCCAGTTATATAGGGTGTGATCCTCGTGTCCTTCTGCTCCCGGTGTCTGTGGAGGTGCAACTGCAGAGTGGTGTCCTGTTATATAGGGTGTGATCCCCGTGTCCTTCTGCTCCCGGTGTCTGTGGAGGTGCAGCTGCAGAGTGGTGTCCTGTTATATAGGGTGTGATCCACGTGTCCTTCTGCTCCCGGTGTCTGTGGAGATGCAACTGCAGAGTGGTGTCCTGTTATATAGGGTGTGATCCTCGTGTCCTTCTGCTCCCGGTGTCTGTGGAGGTGCAGCTGCAGAGTGGTGTCCTGTTATATAGGGTGTGATCCTCGTGTCCTTCTGCTCCCGGTGTCTGTGGAGATGCAACTGCAGAGTGGTGTCCTGTTATATAGGGTGTGATCCTCGTGTCCTTCTGCTCCCGGTGTCTGTGGAGGTGCAGCTGCAGAGTGGTGTCCTGTTATATAGGGTGTGATCCCCGTGTCCTTCTGATCCTGGTGTCTGCGGTGATGCAACTGCAGAGTGGTGTCCTGTTATATAGGGTGTGATCCTCGTGTCCTTCTGCTCCCGGTGTCTGTGGAGATGCAACTGCAGAGTGGTGTCCTGTTATATAGGGTGTGATCCTCGTGTCCTTCTGCTCCCGGTGTCTGTGGAGGTGCAGCTGCAGAGTGGTGTCCTGTTATATAGGGTGTGATCCCCGTGTCCTTCTGCTCCCTGTGTCTGTGGAGATGCAACTGCAGAGTGGTGTCCTGTTATATAGGCTGTGATCCCCGTGTCCTTCTGCTCCTGGTGTCTGTGGAGGTACAGCTGAAGAGTGGTGTCCTGTTATATAGGCTGTGATCCCCGTGTCCTTCTGATCCTGGTGTCTGTGGAGGTGCAGCTGCAGAGTGGTGTCCTGTTATATAGGGTGTGATCCCCGTGTCCTTCTGCTCCCGGTGTCTGTGGAGATACAGCTGCAGAGTGGTGTCCTGTTATATAGGGTGTGATCCCCGTGTCCTTCTGCTCCCGGTGTCTGTGGAGATGCAGCTGCAGAGTTGTGTCCTGTTATATAGGGTGTGATCCTCGTGTCCTTCTGCACCCGGTGTCTGTGGAGGTGCAGCTGCAGAGTTGTGTCCTGTTATATAGGGTGTGATCCCCGTGTCCTTCTTATCCTGGTGTCTGTGGAGATGCAGCTGCAGAGCGGTGTCCTGTTATATAGGGTGTGATCCCCGTGTCCTTCTGCTCCTGGTGTCTGTGGAGATACAGCTGCAGAGTGGTGTCCTGTTATATAGGGTGTGATCCCCGTGTCCTTCTGCTCCCGGTGTCTGTGGAGGTGCAGCTGCAGAGTGGTGTCCTGTTATATAGGGTGTGATCCCCGTGTCCTTCTGCTCCCGGTGTCTGTGGAGGTGCAGCTGCAGAGTGGTGTCCTGTTATATAGGGTGTGATCCCCGTGTCGTTCTGCTCCCGGTGTCTGTGGAGGTGCAGCTGCAGAGTGGTGTCCTGTTATATAGGGTGTGATCCCCGTGTCCTTCTGCTACTGGTGTCTGTGGAGATGCAGCTGCAGAGTGGTGTCCTGTTATATAGGGTGTGATCCCCGTGTCCTTCAGCTCCCGGTGTCTGTGGAGATGCAGCTGCAGAGTGGTGTCCTGATATATAGGGTGTGATCCTCATGTCCTTCTGCTCCTGGTGTCTGTGGAGGTGCAGTTGCAGAGCGGTGTCCTGATATATAGGGTGTGATCCTCATGTCCTTCTGCTCCTGGTGTCTGTGGAGGTGCAGCTGCAGAGTGGTGTTCTGTTATATAGGGTGTGATCCTCGTGTCCTTCTGCTCCTGGTGTCTGTGGAGGTGCAGTTGCAGAGCGGTGTCCTGATATATAGGGTGTGATCCTCATGTCCTTCTGCTCCTGGTGTCTGTGGAGGTGCAGCTGCAGAGTGGTGTTCTGTTATATAGGGTGTGATCCTCGTGTCCTGCTCCCGGTGTCTGTGGAGATGCAGCTGCAGAGTGGTGTTCTGTTATATAGGGTGTGATCCTCGTGTCCTGCTCCAGGTGTATGTGGAGATGCAGCTGCAGAGTGGTGTCCTGTTATATAGGGTGTGATCCTCGTGTCCTTCTGCTCCCGGTGTCTGTGGAGATGCAACTGCAGAGTGGTGTCCTGTTATATAGGGTGTGATCTCCGTGTCCTTCTGCTCCCGGTGTCTGTGGAGATGCAGCTGTAGGGTGGTGTCCTGTTATATAGGGTGTGATCCTCGTGTCCTTCTGCTCCCGGTGTCTGTGGAGATGCAGCTGCAGAGTGGTGTCCTGTTATATAGGGTGTGATCTCCGTGTCCTTCTGCTCCCGGTGTCTGTGGAGATGCAACTGCAGAGTGGTGTCCTGTTATATAGGGTGTGATCTCCGTGTCCTTCTGCTCCTGGTGTCTGTGGAGGTGCAGTTGCAGAGCGGTGTCCTGATATATAGGGTGTGATCCTCATGTCCTTCTGCTCCTGGTGTCTGTGGAGGTGCAGCTGCAGAGTGGTGTTCTGTTATATAGGGTGTGATCCTCGTGTCCTGCTCCAGGTGTATGTGGAGATGCAGCTGCAGAGTGGTGTCCTGTTATATAGGGTGTGATCCTCGTGTCCTTCTACTCCCGGTGTCTGTGGAGATGCAACTGCAGAGTGGTGTCCTGTTATATAGGGTGTGATCTCCGTGTCCTTCTGCTCCTGGTGTCTGTGGAGGTGCAGTTGCAGAGCGGTGTCCTGATATATAGGGTGTGATCCTCATGTCCTTCTGCTCCTGGTGTCTGTGGAGGTGCAGCTGCAGAGTGGTGTTCTGTTATATAGGGTGTGATCCTCGTGTCCTGCTCCAGGTGTATGTGGAGATGCAGCTGCAGAGTGGTGTCCTGTTATATAGGGTGTGATCCCCGTGTCCTTCTGCTCCTGGTGTCTGTGGAGATGCAGCTGCAGAGTGGTGTCCTGTTATATAGGGTGTGATCCCCGTGTCCTTCTGCTCCCGGTGTCTGTGGAGATGCAACTGCAGAGTGGTGTACTGTTATATAGGCTGTGATCCCCGTGTCCTTCTGCTCCCGGTGTCTGTGGAGATGCAACTGCAGAGTGGTGTCCTGTTATATAGGGTGTGATCCCCGTGTCCTTCTGATCCTGGTGTCTGTGGAGGTACAGCTGAAGAGTGGTGTCCTGTTATATAGGCTGTGATCCCCGTGTCCTTCTGATCCTGGTGTCTGTGGAGGTGCAGCTGCAGAGTGGTGTCCTGTTATATAGGGTGTGATCCCCGTGTCCTTCTGCTCCCGGTGTCTGTGGAGGTGCAGCTGCAGAGTGGTGTCCTGTTATATAGGGTGTGATCCCCTTGTCCTTCTGCTACTGGTGTCTGTGGAGATGCAGCTGCAGAGTGGTGTCCTGTTATATAGGGTGTGATCCCCGTGTACTTCTGCTCCTGGTGTCTGTGGAGGTGCAGTTGCAGAGCGGTGTCCTGATATATAGGGTGTGATCCTCATGTCCTTCTGCTCCTGGTGTCTGTGGAGGTGCAGCTGCAGAGTGGTGTTCTGTTATATAGGGTGTGATCCTCGTGTCCTGCTCCAGGTGTATGTGGAGATGCAGCTGCAGAGTGGTGTCCTGTTATATAGGGTGTGATCCCCGTGTCCTTCTGATCCCGGTGTCTGTGGAGATGCAGTTGTAGAGTGATGTCCTGTTATATAGGGTGTGATCCTCGTGTCCTTCTGCTCCCGGTGTCTGTGGAGATGCAACTGCAGAGTGGTGTCCTGTTATATAGGGTGTGATCTCCGTGTCCTTCTGCTCCTGGTGTCTGTGGAGGTGCAGTTGCAGAGCGGTGTCCTGATATATAGGGTGTGATCCTCATGTCCTTCTGCTCCTGGTGTCTGTGGAGGTGCAGCTGCAGAGTGGTGTCCTGTTATATAGGGTGTGATCCTCATGTCCTTCTGCTCCTGGTGTCTGTGGAGATGCAGCTGCAGAGTGGTGTCCTGTTATATAGGGTGTGATCCCCGTGTCCTGCTCCAGGTGTATGTGGAGATGCAGCTGCAGAGCGGTGTCCTGATATATAGGGTGTGATCCTCATGTCCTTCTGCTCCTGGTGTCTGTGGAGGTGCAGTTGCAGAGCGGTGTCCTGATATATAGGGTGTGATCCTCATGTCCTTCTGCTCCTGGTGTCTGTGGAGGTGCAGCTGCAGAGTGGTGTTCTGTTATATAGGGTGTGATCCTCGTGTCCTGCTCCAGGTGTATGTGGAGATGCAGCTGCAGAGTGGTGTCCTGTTATATAGGGTGTGATCCCCGTGTCCTTCTGCTCCCGGTGTCTGTGGAGATGCAACTGCAGAGTGGTGTCCTGTTATATAGGGTGTGATCCCCGTGTCCTTCTGATCCTGGTGTCTGTGGAGGTACAGCTGAAGAGTGGTGTCCTGTTATATAGGGTGTGATCCCCGTGTCCTTCTGCTCCTGGTGTCTGTGGAGATGCAGCTGCAGAGTGGTGTCCTGTTATATAGGGTGTGATCCTCGTGTCCTGCTCCAGGTGTATGTGGAGATGCAGCTGCAGAGTGGTGTACTGTTATATAGGCTGTGATCCCCGTGTCCTTCTGCTCCCGGTGTCTGTGGAGATGCAACTGCAGAGTGGTGTCCTGTTATATAGGGTGTGATCCCCGTGTCCTTCTGATCCTGGTGTCTGTGGAGGTACAGCTGAAGAGTGGTGTCCTGTTATATAGGCTGTGATCCCCGTGTCCTTCTGATCCTGGTGTCTGTGGAGGTGCAGCTGCAGAGTGGTGTCCTGTTATATAGGGTGTGATCCCCTTGTCCTTCTGCTCCCGGTGTCTGTGGAGATGCAGCTGCAGAGTGGTGTCCTGTTATATAGGGTGTGATCCCCTTGTCCTTCTGCTACTGGTGTCTGTGGAGATGCAGCTGCAGAGTGGTGTCCTGTTATATAGGGTGTGATCCCCGTGTACTTCTGCTCCCGGTGTCTGTGGAGATACAGCTGCAGAGAGGTGTCCTGTTATATAGGGTGTGATCCTCGTGTCCTTCTGCTCCTGGTGTCTGTTGAGATGCCGCTGCAGAGTGGTGTCCTGTTATATAGGGTGTGATCCCCATGTACTTCTGCTCCCGGTGTCTGTGGAGATACAGCTGCAGAGTGGTGTCCTGTTATATAGGGTGTGATCCTCGTGTCCTTCTGCTCCTGGTGTCTGTGGAGATACAGCTGCAGAGTGGTGTCCTGTTATATAGGGTGTGATCCTCCTGTCCTTCTGCTCCCGGTGTCTGTGGAGGTGCAGCTGCAGAGTGGTGTCCTGTTATATAGGGTGTGATCCCCGTGTCCTTCTGCTACTGGTGTCTGTGGAAATACAGCTGCAGAGAGGTGTCCTGTTATATAGGGTGTGATCCCCGTGTACTTCTGCTCCCGGTGTCTGTGGAGATGCAGCTGCAGAGTGGTGTCCTGTTATATAGGGTGTGATCCCCGTGTCCTTCTGCTCCTGGTGTCTGTGGAGATGCCGCTGCAGAGTGGTGTCCTGTTATATAGCGTGTGATCCCTGTGTCCTTCTGCTCCTGGTGTCTGTGGAGATACAGCTGCAGAGTGGTGTCCTGTTATATAGGGTGTGATCCCCGTGTACTTCTGCTCCCGGTGTCTGTGGAGATGCCGCTGCAGAGTGGTGTCCTGTTATATAGCGTGTGATCCTCGTGTCCTTCTGCTCCCGGTGTCGGTGGAGATGCAGCTGCAGAGTGGTGTCCTGTTATATAGGGTGTGATCCCCGTGTCCTTCTGCTCCTGGTGTCTGTGGAGATACAGCTGCAGAGTGGTGTCCTGTTATATAGGGTGTGATCCTTGTGTCCTTCTGCTCCAGGTGTCTGTGGAGATACAGCTGCAGAGTGGTGTCCTGTTATATAGGGTGTGATCCCCGTGTCCTTCTGCTCCCGGTGTCTGTGGAGATACAGCTGCAGAGTGGTGTTCTGTTATATAGGGTGTGATCCCCGTGTCCTTCTGCTCCAGGTGTCTGTGGAGATACAGCTGCAGAGTGGTGTCCTGTTATATAGGGTGTGATCCCCGTGTCCTTCTGCTACTGGTGTCTGTGGAAATACAGCTGCAGAGAGGTGTCCTGTTATATAGGGTGTGATCCCCGTGTCCTTCTGCTCCTGGTGTCTGTGGAGATGCCGCTGCAGAGTGGTGTCCTGTTATATAGCGTGTGATCCCTGTGTCCTTCTGCTCCTGGTGTCTGTGGAGATACAGCTGCAGAGTGGTGTCCTGTTATATAGGGTGTGATCCTCATGTCCTTCTGCTCCCGGTGTCTGTGGAGATACAGCTGCAGAGTGGTGTCCTGTTATATAGGGTGTGATCCCCGTGTCCTTCTGCTCCCGGTGTCTGTGGAGATGCAGCTGCAGAGTGGTGTCCTGTTATATAGGGTGTGATCCCCGTGTCCTTCTGCTCCTGGTGTCTGTGGAGGTGCAGCTGCAGAGTGGTGTCCTGTTATATAGGGTGTGATCCCCTTGTCCTTCTGCTCCCGGTGTCTGTGGAGATACAGCTGCAGAGTGGTGTCCTGTTATATAGGGTGTGATCCCCGTGTCCTTCTGCTACTGGTGTCTGTGGAGATGCAGCTGCAGAGTGGTGTCCTGTTATATACAGTTATATGAAAAAGTTTGGGCACCCCTATTAATCTTAAGCTTAATGTTTTATAAAAATTGGTGTTTTTGCAGCAGCTCTTTCAGTTTGATCTATGTAATAACTGTTGGACACAGTAATGTTTCTGCCTTGAAATGAGGTTTATTGTACTAACAGAAAATGTGCAATCTGCCTTGAAACAAAATCTGACAGGTGCATAAGTATGGGCACCTCACCAGAAAAGTGACATTAATATTTAGTAGATCCTCCTTTTGCCTCTAGTCGCTTCCTGTAGCTTTTAGTGAGTTCCTGGATCCTGGATGAAGGTATTTTTGACCATTCCTCTTTACAAAACAATTCCAGTTCAGTTAAGTTTGATGGTCGCCGAGCATGGACAGCCCTCTTCAAATGATCCCACAGATGTTCAATGATATTCAGGTCTGGGGACTGGGATGGCCATTCCAGAACATTGTAATTGTTCCTCTGCATGAATGCCTGAGTAGATTTGGAGCGGTGTTTTGGATCATTGTCTTGCTGAAAGATCCATCCCCTGCGTAACTTCAACTTTATCACTGATTCTTGAACATAATTGTCAAGAATCTGCTGATACTGAGTGGAGTCCATGCATCCCTCAACTTTAACAAGATTCCCGGTGCCGGCATTGGCCACACAGCCCCAAAGCATGATGGAACCTCCACCAAATTTTACTGTGGGTAGCAAGTGTTTTTCTTGGAATGCTGTGTTTTTTTGCCGCCATGCATAACGCCTTTTTGTATGACCAAACAACTCAAACTTGGTTTCATCAGTCCACAGGACCTTCTTCCAAAAAGAAATTGGCTTCTCCAAATGTGCTTTTGCATACCTCAGCCGACTCTGTTTGTGGCGTGCTTGCAGAAACGGCTTCTTTCGCATCACTCTCCCATACAGCTTCTCCTTGTGCAAAGTGCGTTGTATAGTTGACCGATGCACAGTGACACCATCTGCAGCAAGTTGATGCTGCAGCTCTCTGGAGGTGGTCTGAGGATTGTCCTTGACTGATCTCACCATTCTTCTTCTCTGTCTTTCTGATGTTTTTCTTGGCCTGCCACTTCTGGCCTTAACAAGAAGTGTCCCTGTGTTCTTCCATTTCCTTACTATGTTCCTCATGTAACATACCTGGCGGCGTCCTTGCATGGTGGTCCATCTCCCACTGTGCAAGAGAGCGCACTTGATCTCCTGTCCAGAATGTCTCTCTGGCTTCCCTCCATGCTGTCTGTTTGTGTCTGTTTCTGCTGCTTAAGGGCGGCGCCCGATCACTTCCTGCTTTTTGTACCTGCTGTGGGTCACGCCCCTTGTGCGTCCTCAGCCTATTGCTGTCTGTCACTTGGTATATAGCTCAGCAGCTCCCTTCTATCCCTGCCTGAGCATAGTGTTTCCTTCAGTGTGTGCTTGCACTCTGAAGGTGCCAGGTCCCGTCTCTTGTCTCCTGCTTTTTGTATCAGTTCCCGTGTCTGAACTGAGTCCTGTATGTCTCCTGCTTTGCGGTATCAGCTCCCGTGTCTGAACTGTGTCCTGTATGTCTTCTGCTTTGCGGTATCAGCTCCCGTGTCTGAAATGAGTCCTGTATTTCTCCTGCTTTGCGGTTTCAGCTCCCGTGTCTGAACTGAGTCCTGTATGTCTCCTGCTTTTCGGTATTAGTTCCCGTGTCTGAACTGAGTCCTTTCTGTGTTCTCTTGTCTGTCCCGTCTGAACACGCTCCTAGCCTGTTCCTCCTGCCTTCTAGGGGCCGATTACCTAGACCCGCTCCTGTATCTTGTCTGTCCTGTCTGAACACGCTCCTTGCCTGTTCGTCCCGCCTCTCTGGGGGCAGTATTCCCAGACCCGCTCCTGTATCCCGCTGCAGTGTCGGTCTCCTCCGTACACTCAGTTCCAGTCTGAACTCTCTCCTATCCTTTACCTGTTTTTGCCTCTATGTCCGTTCCCTTCCTTTTTCTGCAGAGTCTGAACTCGTACCTAACTCCTGCCAGTTGTCTCTGTACTCCCGTTTGTGAGTTTGTGGTCCACTCGCTACTTCACTGCAAGTACCCTGTGGGTGTCTGGCTCTGCCTTTCCCTTCCTGTCTGTTCCGTGTGAACAGAGCCCTGTCCTCCCTGCTCAGCCTTGTCTGCACTCTAGCCGTGCTTGCCTGTACCCCTTTGCCTGTATTGTTCCTGTGTCCCGGTGTGTACTGGGTCCTATCCCGCCTGTGTTCCTACCTGCTAGTGCCTCCCTGTCTGCACTCTAGCTGTGCTTGCCTTTACCCCCCTGCCTGCATACCCGCCTGCCTGCATACCAGTCGTGCCTGCCTATACCCACCAGTCTGTGTGCCAGCCTACCAGCCTGTTCCTGTATTCCCCTGTGTGGGTCAACAGCCGTGTCCGGGGTCTGTCCTGGAGTAGCACCTGGTCCCTCTGCTCGGTTCCTCCTTGGTGCACTGGCGTCGTATGCCGTCGTGCGACCCTGGTCGGATCGGGTGAATACTTAGTCACGCCCCTCCAGGCATTCACTCTCCGGCACGGTCCAGTGGAATCACTACCAATCACACGCACACGCCGCTAGCCCGGGCGTGTGCATAACACCTCACAGTGGAAACTGACAGGTTAAATCTCTGAGACAGCTTTTTGTATCCTTCCCCTGAACAACTATGTTGAATAATCTTTGTTTTCAGATCATTTGACAGTTGTTTTGAGGAGCCCATGATGCCACTCTTCAGAGGAGATTCAAACAGGAGAACAACTTGCAAGTGGCCACTTGAAGTAGCTTTTCTCATGATTGCATACACCTGGCTATGAAGTTCAAAGCTCAATGAGGTTACAAAACCAAAAAAAGTGCTTTAGTAAGTCAGTAAAAAGTAGGTAGGAGTATTTAAAACAAGAAAATGATAAGGGTGCCCATACTTATGCACCTGTTAAATTTTGTTTGAATGCAGATTGCACATTTTCTGTTAGTACAATAAACCTCATTTCAAGGCAGAAACATTACTGTGTCCAACAGTTATTACATATATCAAACTGAAATAGCTGTTGCAAAAACACAAATTTTTATAAAACAATAAGCTTAAGATTAATAGGGGTGCCCAAACTTTTTCATATAACTGTAGGGTGTGATCCCCATGTACTTCTGTTTCCGGTGTCTGTGGAGGTGCAGCTGCAGAGTGGTGTCCTGTAATATAGGGTGTGATCCCTGTGTCCTTCTGCTCCCGGTGTCTGTGGAGATGCAGCTGCAGAGTGGTGCCCTGTTATATAGGGTGTGATCCTCGTGTCCTTCTGCTCCCGGTGTCTGTGGAGATGCAGCTGCAGAGTGGTGTCCTGTTATATAGGGTGTGATCCCTGTGTCCTTCTGCTCCCGGTGTCTGTGGAGATGCAGCTGCAGAGTGGTGTCCTGTTATATAGGGTGTGATCCCCGTGTCCTACTGCTCCTGGTGTCTGTGGAGATGCAGCTGCAGAGTGGTGTCCTGTTATATAGGGTGTGATCCCCGTGTCCTTCTGCTCCTGGTGTCTGTGGAGGTGCAGCTGCAGAGTGGTGTCCTGTTATATAGGTTGTGATCCCTGTGTCTTACTGCTCCTGGTGTCTGTGGAGATGCAGCTGCAGAGTGGTGCCCTGTTATATAGGGTGTGATCCCTGTGTCCTACTGCTCCTGGTGTCTGTGGAGATGCAGCTGCAGAGCGGTGTCTTGTTATATAGGGTGTGATCCCCATGTTCTTCTGCTCCTGGTGTCTGTGGAGATGCAGCTGCAGAGTGGTGTCCTGTTATATAGGGTGTGATCCCTGTGTCCTTCTGCTCCCGGTGTCTGTGGAGATGCAGCTGCAGAGTGGTGCCCTGTTATATAGGGTGTGATCCCTGTGTCCTACTGCTCCTGGTGTCTGTGGAGATGCAGCTGCAGAGTGGTGTCCTGTTATATAGGGTGTGATCCCCGTGTCCTTCTGCTCCTGGTGTCTGTGGAGGTGCAGCTGCAGAGTGGTGTCCTGTTATATAGGTTGTGATCCCCGTGTCCTTCTGCTCCTGTTGTCTGTGGAGGTGCAGCTGCAGAGTGGTGTCCTGTTATATAGGGTGTGATCCCCTTGTCCTTCTGCTCCCGGTGTCTGTGGAGATGCAGCTGCAGAGTGGTGTCCTGTTATATAGGGTGTGATCCCCTTGTCCTTCTGCTCCCGGTGTCTGTGGAGGTGCAGCTGCAGAGTGGTGTCCTGTTATATAGGGAGTGATCCTCATGTCCTTCTGCTCCTGGTGTCTGTGAAGATACAGCTGAAGAGTGGCGTCCTGTTATATAGGGTGTGATCCCCGTGTCCTTCTGCTCCTGGTGTCTGTGGAGATACAGCTGCAGAGTGGTGTCCTGTTATATAGGGTGTGATCCTCGTGTCCTTCTGCTCCCGGTGTCTGTGGAGGTGCAGCTGCAGAGTGGTGTCCTGTTATATAGGGTGTGATCCCCTTGTCCTTCTGCTCCCGGTGTCTGTGGAGATGCAGCTGCAGAGAGGTGTCCTGTTATATAGGGTGTGATCCTCGTGTCCTTCTGCTCCCGGTGTCTGTGGAGATACAGCTGCAGAGTGGTGTTCTGTTATATAGGGTGTGATCCCTGTGTCCTTCTGCTCCCGGTGTCTGTGGAGATGCAGCTGCAGAGTGGTGTCCTGTTATATAGGGTGTGATCCCCGTGTCCTACTGCTCCTGGTGTCTGTGGAGATGCAGCTGCAGAGTGGTGTCCTGTTATATAGGGTGTGATCCCCGTGTCCTTCTGCTCCTGGTGTCTGTGGAGGTGCAGCTGCAGAGTGGTGTCCTGTTATATAGGTTGTGATCCCTGTGTCTTACTGCTCCTGGTGTCTGTGGAGATGCAGCTGCAGAGTGGTGCCCTGTTATATAGGGTGTGATCCCTGTGTCCTACTGCTCCTGGTGTCTGTGGAGATGCAGCTGCAGAGCGGTGTCTTGTTATATAGGGTGTGATCCCCATGTTCTTCTGCTCCTGGTGTCTGTGGAGATGCAGCTGCAGAGTGGTGTCCTGTTATATAGGGTGTGATCCCTGTGTCCTACTGCTCCTGGTGTCTGTGGAGATGCAGCTGCAGAGTGGTGTCCTGTTATATAGGGTGTGATCCCTGTGTCCTACTGCTCCTGGTGTCTGTGGAGATGCAGCTGCAGAGTGGTGTCCTGTTATATAGGGTGTGATCCCCGTGTCCTTCTGCTCCTGGTGTCTGTGGAGGTGCAGCTGCAGAGTGGTGTCCTGTTATATAGGTTGTGATCCCCGTGTCCTTCTGCTCCTGTTGTCTGTGGAGGTGCAGCTGCAGAGTGGTGTCCTGTTATATAGGGTGTGATCCCCTTGTCCTTCTGCTCCCGGTGTCTGTGGAGATGCAGCTGCAGAGTGGTGTCCTGTTATATAGGGTGTGATCCCCTTGTCCTTCTGCTCCCGGTGTCTGTGGAGGTGCAGCTGCAGAGTGGTGTCCTGTTATATAGGGAGTGATCCTCATGTCCTTCTGCTCCTGGTGTCTGTGAAGATACAGCTGAAGAGTGGCGTCCTGTTATATAGGGTGTGATCCCCGTGTCCTTCTGCTCCTGGTGTCTGTGGAGATGCAGCTGCAGAGTGGTGTCCTGTTATATAGGGTGTGATCCTCGTGTCCTTCTGCTCCCGGTGTCTGTGGAGATACAGCTGCAGAGTGGTGTCCTGTTATATAGGGTGTGATCCCCTTGTCCTTCTGCTCCCGGTGTCTGTGGAGATACAGCTGCAGAGTGGTGTTCTGTTATATAGGGTGTGATCCACGTGTCCTTCTGCTCCTGGTGTCTGTTGAGATGCCGCTGCAGAGTGGTGTCCTGTTATATAGGGTGTGATCCCCGTGTCCTTCTGCTCCTGGTGTCTGTGGAGATACAGCTGCAGAGTGGTGTTCTGTTATATAGGGTGTGATCCACGTGTCCTTCTGCTCCCGGTGTCTGTGGAGATGCAGCTGCAGAGTGGTGTCCTGTTATATAGGGTGTGATCCTCATGTCCTTCTGCTCCCGGTGTCTGTGGAGGTGCAGCTGCAGAGTGGTGTCCTGTTATATAGGGTGTGATCCCCATGTACTTCTGCTCCCGGTGTCTGTGGAGATACAGCTGCAGAGTGGTGTCCTGTTATATAGGGTGTGATCCTCGTGTCCTTCTGCTCCTGGTGTCTGTGGAGATGCAGCTGCAGAGTGGTGTCCTGTTATATAGCGTGTGATCCCTGTGTCCTTCTGCTCCTGGTGTCTGTGGAGATACAGCTGCAGAGTGGTGTCCTGTTATATAGGGTGTGATCCCTGTGTCCTACTGCTCCTGGTGTCTGTGAAGATGCAGCTGCAGAGTGGTGTCCTGTTATATAGGGTGTGATCCCCGTGTCCTTCTGCTCCTGGTGTCTGTGAAGATGCAGCTGCAGAGTGGTGTCCTGTTATATAGGGTGTGATCCCCGTGTCCTTCTGCTCCTGGTGTCTGTGGAGGTGCAGTTGCAGAGCAGTGTCCTGTTATATAGGGTGTGATCCTCGTGTCCTGCTCCTGGTGTCTGTGAAGATGCAGCTGCAGAGTGGTGTCCTGTTATATAGGGTGTGATCCTCGTGTCCTTCTGCTCCTGGTGTCTGTGGAGGTGCAGTTGCAGAGCAGTGTCCTGTTATATAGGGTGTGATCCTCGTGTCCTGCTCCTGTTGTCTGTGGAGATGCAGCTGCAGAGTGGTGTCCTGTTATATAGGGTGTGATCCCCTTGTCCTTCTGCTCCTGGTGTCTGTGGAGATGCAGCTGCAGAGTGGTGTCCTGTTATATAGGGTGTGATCCCCTTGTCCTTCGCTCCCGATGTCTGTGGAGATGCAACTGTAGAGTGCTGTCCTGTTATATAGGGTTTGATCCCCGTGTCCTTCTGCTCCCGGTGTCTGTGGAGTTGCAACTGCAGAGTGGTGTCCTGTTATATAGGGTGTGATCCCCGTGTCCTTCTGCTCCTGGTGTCTGTGGAGATGCAGCTGCAGAGTGGTGTCCTGTTATATAGGGTGTGATCCCCGTGTCCTTCTGCTCCTGGTGTCTGTGGAGATGCAGCTGCAGAGTGGTGTCCTGTTATGTAGGGTGTGATCCACTTGTCCTTCTGCTCTCGGTGTCTGTGGAGATGCAGCTGCAGAGTGGTGTCCTGTTATATAGGGTGTGATCCCCGTGTCCTTCTACTCCCGGTGTCTGTGGAGATGCAGCTGCAGAGTGGTGTCCTGTTATATAGGGTGTGATCCTCGTGTCCTTCTGCTCCCGGTGTCTGTGGAGGTGCAGCTGCAGAGTGGTGTCCTGTTATATAGGGTGTGATCCCCGTGTCCTTCTGCTCCTGGTGTCTTTGGAGATGCAGCAGCAGAGTGGTGTCCTGTTATATAGGGTGTGATCCTCGTGTCCTTCTGCTCCCGGTGTCTGTGGAGGTGCAGTTGCAGAGCGGTGTCCTGTTATATAGGGTGTGATCCTCGTGTCGTTCTGCTCCCAGTGTCTGTGGAGATACAGCTGCAGAGTGGTGTCCTGTTATATAGGGTGTGATCCCTGTGTCCTTCTGCTCCCGGTGTCTGTGGAGGTGCAGCTGCAGAGTGGTGTCCTGTTATATAGGGTGTGATCCTCGTGTCCTTCTGCTCCCGGTGTTTGTGGAGGTGCAGTTGCAGAGTGGTGTCCTGTTATATAGGGTGTGATCCCCTTGTCCTTCTGCTCCCGGTGTCTGTGGAGATGCAGCTGCAGAGTGGTGTCCTGCTATATAGGGTGTGATCCCCGTGTCCTTCTGCTCCCTGTGTCTGTGGAGATGCAGCTGCAGAGTGGTGTCCTGTTATATAGAGTGTGATCCTCGTGTCCTTCTGCTCCCGGTGTCTGTGGAGGTGCAGCTGCAGAGTGGTGTCCTGTAATATAGGGTGTGATCCCCGTGTCATTCTGCTCCCGGTGTCTGTGGAGATGAAGCTGCACAGTGGTGTCCTGTAATATAGGGTGTGATCCCCGTGTCCTTCTGCTCCTGGTGTCTGTGGAGGTGCAGCTGCAGAGTGGTGTCCTGTTATATAGGGTGTGATCCCCTTGTCCTTCGCTCCCGGTGTCTGTGGAGATGCAGCTGTAGAGTGGTGTCCTGTTATATAGGGTGTGATCCCCGTGTCCTTCTGCTCCTGGTGTCTGTGGAGATGCAGCTGCAGAGTGGTGTCCTGTTATATAGGGAGTGATCCTCATGTCCTTCTGCTCCTGGTGTCTGTGGAGATACAGCTGAAGAGTGGTGTCCTGTTATATAGGGTGTGATCCTCGTGTCCTTCTGCTCCCGGTGTCTGTGGAGGTGCAGCTGCAGAGTGGTGTCCTGTTATACAGGGTGTGATCCCCGTGTCCTTCTGCTCCTGTTGTCTGTGGAGGTGCAGCTGCAGAGTGGTGTCCTGTTATATAGGGTGTGATCCTCATGTACTTCTGCTCCCGGTGTCTGTGGAGATGGAGATGCAGCTGCAGAGTGGTGTCCTGTTATATAGTGTGTGATCCCCGTGTCCTTCTGCTCCTGGTGTCTGTGGAGATGCAGCTACAGATGGTGTCATGTTATATAGGGTGTGATCCTCGTGTCCTTCTGCTCCCGGTGTCTGTGGAGGTGTAGCTGCAGAGTGGTGTCCTGTTATATAGGGTGTGATCCTCGTGTCCTTCTGCTCCCGGTGTCTGTGGAGATTCAGCTGCAGAGTAGTGTCCTGTTATATAGGGTGTGATCCCCGTGTCCTTCGCTCCCGGTGTCTGTGGAGGTGCAGTTGCAGAGCAGTGTCCTGTTATATAGGGTGTGATCCTCATGTCCTGCTCCAGGTGTCTATGGAGATGCAACTGTAGAGTGGTGTCCTGTTATATAGGGTGTGATCCTCGTGTCGTTCTGCTCCCGGTGTCTGTGGAGATGCAGCTGCAGAGTCGTGTCCTGTTATATAGGGTGTGATCCCCGTGTCCTTCTGCTCCTGGTGTCTGTGGAGATGCAGCTGCAGAGTGGTGTCCTGTTATATAGGGTGTGATCCCCGTGTCCTTCTGCTCCCGGTGTCTGTGGAGATGCAGCTGCAGAGTGGTGTCCTGTTATATAGGGTGTGATCCCCGTGTCCTTCTGCTCCCGGTGTCTGTGGAGATGCAGCTGCAGAGTGGTGTCCTGTTATATAGGGTGTGATCCCCGTGTCCTTCTGATCCCGGTGTCTGGGAAGATGCAGCTGCAGAGTGGTGTCCTGTTATATAGGGTGTGATCCCCGTGTCCTTCTGCTCCCGGTGTCTGTGGAGATGCAGCTGCAGAGTGGTGTCCTGTTATATAGGGTGTGATCCCCGTGTCCTTCTGATCCCGGTGTCTGGGAAGATGCAGCTGCAGAGTGGTGTCCTGTTATATAGGGTGTGATCCCCGTGTCCTTCTGCTCCTGGTGTCTTTGGAGATGCAGCTGCAGAGTGGTGTCCTGTTATATAGGGTGTGATCCTCGTGTCCTTCTGCTCCCGGTGTCTGTGGAGGTGCAGTTGCAGAGCGGTGTCCTGTTATATAGGGTGTGATCCCTGTGTCCTTCAGCTCCCGGTGTCTGTGGAGATGCAGCTGCAGAGTGGTGTCTTGTTATATAGGGTGTGATCCTCGTGTCCTTCTGCTCCCGGTGTCTGTGGAGATGCAGCTGCAGAGTGGTGTCTTGTTATATATGGTGTGATCCTCATGTCCTTCTGATCCCGGTGTCTGTGGAGGTGCAGCTGCAGAGTGGTGTCCTGTTATATAGGGTGTGATCCTCATGTCCTTCAGCTCCTGGTGTCTGTGGAGATGCAGCTGCAGAGTGGTGTCCTGTTATATAGGGTGTGATCCCCGTGTCCTTCTGCTCCCGGTGTCTGTGGAGGTGCAGCTGCAGAGTGGTGTCTTGTTATATAGGGTGTGATCCTCGTGTCCTTCTGCTCCCGGTGTCTGTGGAGATGCAGCTGCAGAGTGGTGTCCTGTTATATAGGGTGTGATCCTCGTGTCCTTCTGCTCCCGGTGTCTGTGGAGGTGCAGCTGCAGAGTGGTGTCCTGTTATATAGGGTGTGATCCTCGTGTCCTTCTGCTCCCGGTGTCTGTGGAGATGCAGCTGCAGAGTGGTGTCTTGTTATATAGGGTGTGATCCTCGTGTCCTTCTGCTCCCGGTGTCTGTGGAGATGCAGTTGCAGAGCGGTGTCCTGTTATATAGGGTGTGATCACCGTGTCCTTCTGCTCCAGGTGTCTGTGGAGATGCAACTGTAGAGCGGTGTCCTGTTATGTAGGGTGTGATCCTCGTGTCCTTCTGCTCCCGTTGTCTATGGAGATGCAGCTCCAGAGTGATGTCGTGTTATATAGGGTGTGTGTTGCACCCCAGAGGGTCTGGTTGCCACAGTGGTATTGCCTCCCTTAAAAGAGGTAATGCCATGTCTGGAGGCAAGCAGGGGTTTCCTGGTCAGGAACAGAATACATGCAACACTTCCTGGCTCCAGGTCAGCAATGGGAGTTCCTCCCCTTGGCAACTGGTATCTGGAGGCGTGGTTAGTTTTTGTCAGTGCAGGGAGTTGAGATTAGGACACTGAAGAGAGGGGAGCTAGGGACTGGAGCTGGAGATAGCTCGTCCTAGCTGGAGCACACAAAGAACCGGACACCGGAGTCCGAGGCTGTGGGACCCTTCAGGCCCAGCAGTAGATACCGCAGGGCAGGAGATTGCAGATCCGCTGGCCCCCATTAGACGCCCGGAGGCTCAGCAGCACCGAGGGACAAGTACCGATACGGGGGAGCAGCGCATGAGTAAGGCCCGAGATGCCAGCCATACGGGTGAGCACCGCATGTTACACTCAGGGACGTGGGCTACAACACAGCTACAAGCAGAAAAGCCAAAAGAGAATAGTGAGCACGGCAGGCCTACAACTCCACCTGGCAAGGAGGACTCTATGCTTGCTCCCAGACTGACCAGGCTATTATCTCTAGCCAGTACTCCAGTCCAAGCCTGTCGAATTGCCACCAGTAAAGGCCCTGGGACTGCACTATATGGACTCTGTGGTTATTTCTGCACCCCGACACCCTGCACAACCACCATCATCCACACACACTGCCCTGAAGCTAACTCTTCCTGTGGGGAGTTATACCACCTTTGCTGCTATACCACCGGCTTCAGAGGACTGTTCCGCAGCGGCGGTCCCTATTAACCGCACTCCACAGGTGGCGTAGTCGCACATTATATAACCTATATACAGTACAGACCAAAAGTTTGGACACACCTTCTCATTTAAAGAAATTTCTATATTTTCATGACTATGAAAATTGTACATTCACACTGAAGGCATCAAAACTATGAATTATCACATGTGGAATTATATACTTAACAAAAAAGTGTGGAACAACTGAAAACATGTCTTATATTCTAGGGTCTTCACAGTAGCCACCTTTTGTTTTGATGACTGCTTTGCACACTCTTGGCATTCTCTTGATGAGCTTCAAGAGGTAGTCACCGGAAATGGTCTTCACTTCACAGGTGTGCCCTGTCAGGTTTAATAAGTGGGATTTCTTGCCTTATAAATGGGGTTGGGACCATCGGTTGTGTTGTGCAGAAGTCAGGTGGATACACAGCTGATAGTCCTACTGAATAGACTGTTAGAATTTGTATTATGGCAAGAAAAAAGCAGCTAAGTAAAGAAAAACGAGTGTCCATCATTACTTTAAGAAATGAAGGTCAGTCAGTCTGAAAAATTGGGCAAACTTTGAAAGTGTCCCCAAGTGCAGGTGCAAAAACCATCAAGCGCTACAAAGAAACTGGCTCACATGAGGACCGCCCCAGGAAAGGAAGACCAAGAGTCACCTCTGCTTCTGAGGATAAGATTATCCGAGTCACCAGCCTCAGAAATCGCAGGTTAACAGCAGCTCAGATTAGAGACCAGGTCAATGCCACACGGAGTTCTAGCAGCAGACACATCTCTTCAACAACTGTTAAGAGGAGACTTTGTGCAGCAGGCCTTCATGGTAAAATAGCTGCTCGGAAACCACTGCTAAGGACAGGCAACAAGCAGAAGAGACTTGTTTGGGCTAAAGAACACAAGGAATGGACATTAGACCAGTGGAAATCTGTGCTTTGGTCTGATGAGTCCAAATTTGAGATCTTTGGTTCCAACCACCGTGTCTTTGTGCGACGCAGAAAAGGTGAACGGATGGACTCTACATGCCTGGTTCTCACCGTGAAGCATGGAGGAGGAGGTGTGATGGTGTGGGGGGGCTTTGCTGGTGACACTGTTGGGGATTTATTCAAAATTGCAGGCATACTGAACCAGCATGGCTACCACAGCATCTTGCAGCGGCATGCTATTCCATCCGGTTTGCGTTTAGTTGGACCATCATTTATTTTTCAACAGGACAATGACCCCAAACCCACCTCCAGGCTGTGTAAGGGCTATTTGACCAAGAAGGAGAGTGATGGGGGGCTACGCCAGATGACCTGGCCTCCACAGTCACCAGACCTGAACCCAATCGAGATGGTTTGGGGTGAGCTGGACCGCAAAGTGAAGGCAAAAGGGCCAATAAGTGCTAAGCATCTCTGGGAACTCCTTCAAGATTGTTGGAAGACCATTTCCGGTGACTACCTCTTGAAGCTCATCAAGAGAATGCCAAGAGTGTGCAAAGCAGTCATCAAAGCAAAAGGTGGCTACTGTGAAGACCCTAGAATATAAGACATATTTTCAGTTGTTTCACACTTTTTTGTTAAGTATATAATTCCACATGTGATAATTCATAGTTTTGATGCCTTCAGTGTGAATGTACAATTTTCATAGTCATGAAAATACAGAAAAATCTTTAAATGAGAAGGTGTGTCCAAACTTTTGGTCTGTACTGTACATCTACTACCCTTGGATTGACCACCCCCAGCATCTACAGGCCTGGCTCCGGGTACCCCACGGCCCAGGGGGCGCGTCAACTTTGGCGTAGTCGGCAGGAGTTCGTGCCCTTTGCCACCGGGTACTGTGCGCCTTAAAGAACTGTGTCGCATACCGTGGTGAAGTTTCGCGCCAATTGCCGCTGTTTCCCGCCATTGTCCGCCATTTCCGGGTCGCCGCGCGGGAAGAAGAGGGGCATAACTGCTGGAAGCGCGCGAAGCCCAAGCCCCGCCTCACGCACTGACGCAGCGCCAGGTCCTGGAAGGAGCCCCAGCGAGCGCTGACGTCAGACACGTGCGACGTCAGGTTCTGAAAGGAGACCGTCGCCTGCAGAACTGTGTCCTACGGAAGCAAAGCGAAAGAAGGTAGGCCACGGTTCACTAGGGGGGAGGAAGACGCCCAATATGGAGGGAACTTCACCCGCAGGCGCGGCCGCTGCCACGGTAATGCCATTCTCCATGCCATATATACCGGGGGCGGCGTGGTTGCCCCAGTACTCAGGAGAGTCGCACACCCTGAGTGACTTTAACCCCTTAACAACATTAGACGTACTAACACGCGTCAGTGCCCTGGCATTTAAGAGCCAGACCCGTATTAGTACGTCATCGCGATCGCGCGCGCACACAGGCTGTGCGGGCGCGATCGCCGCCGGGTGTCAGCTGATTGTCACAGCTGACACCAGGTACTATGTGCAGGGAGCGGTCCCGCACCGCTCCCGGCACATTAACCCCCGCAATGCTGCGATCGAAGTCGATCGCAGCATTGCGTTGGCAAGGGGAGGTAATTGGTATACTCACCTCCTCTTTCGGCCTCCAGCGCTGTCTGCCGCGGCTTCCCAGGTGTTGCTATGACGACCCGATGTCGTCATGACAACATCCGGGTCACCAGACATTAGTAAGATTGTTTGGACATGCGCAGTGCATGACCAAACAATCTTATCACTGTGCAGCGCTGACTGCCTGCATGGCACAGGGATCGTGCTCCATCCCTATGCTATGCAGGCGATCAGAATAAAAAAAGTGAAAGTCCCACAGTGGGACAAAGTAAAAAAGTGTAAAAACTCCAAGAAAGTGAAAAAAAAAAAAAAAATTAAAAAAAAAATTAAAAAAAAAATCCACTAAAAATAAAAATCTAATGTACCCATCAATAAATATTATTATGAAAAAAAAGCAAACAAACAATAAAAGTACACATATTTGGTATCGCTGCGTCTGTAACGACCTGACCTAGAAAACTGTTCCACTAGTTAACCCCTTCAGTGAACACGGCAAAAAAAAAACAAAGCAAAAAACAATGCTTTATCATCATACCGCCAAACAAAAAATGGAATAACACGCGATCAAAAAGACGAATATAAATAAAAATGGAACCGCTGAAAATGTCATCTCGTCCCGCAAAAAACAAGACGCCATAGAGCTCCATCAGCCGAAAAATCAAAAAGTTATAGCTCTCAGAATAAAGCGATGCTAAAACTAGATTTTACAAAATATGTGTCTTTTAGTGTGTGACAGCTGTCAATCATAAAAACCCCATATGAATCTGGTATCTCTGTAATCGCACCGAGCCGAAGAATAAAGTAATCTCATCACTTATACCGCAGGAGTGCAGCAGGCAGAGTCTGTATCAGAGTGCAGCAGGCAAAGTCTGTATAAGTGCAGCAGGAAGAGTCTGTATCAGAGTGCAGCAGGCAAAGTCTGTATAAGTGCAGCAGGCAGAGTCTGTATCAGAGTGCAGCAGGCAGATTCTGTATGAGGAGTGTAGCAGGCAGAGTCTGTATCAGGAGTGCAGCAGGCAGAATCTGTATCAAGAGTGCAGCAGGCTGAGTCTGTATCAGGAGTGCAGCAGGCAGAGTCTGTATCAGGAGTGCAGCAGGCAGAGTCTGTATCAGAGTGCAGCAGGCAGAGTCTGCATCAGAGTGCAGCAGGCAGAGTCTGCATCAGAGTGCAGCAGGCAGAGTCTGCATCAGAGTGCAGCAGGCAGAGTCTGTATCAAAGTGCAGCAGGCAGAGTCTGTAGCAGAGTGCAGCAGGCAGAGTCTGTATCAGAAGTCCAGCAGGCAGAGTCTGTATCAGGAGTGCAGCAGGCAGAGTCTGTATCAGGAGTGCAGCAGGCAGAGTCTGTATCAGGAGTGCAGCAGGCAGAGTCTGTATCAGGAGTGCAGCAGGCAGAGTCTGCATTAGGAGTGCAGCAGGCAGAGTCTGTATCAGAGTGCAGCAGGCAGAGTCTGTATCAGAGTGCAGCAGGCAGAGTCTGTATCAGGAGTGCAGCAGGCAGATTCTGCATCAGGAGTGCAGCAGGCATAGTCTCTATCTGGAGTACAGCAGGTAGAGTCTGTATCAGAGTGCAGCAGGCAGAGTCTGTATCAGAGTGCAGCAGGCAGAGTCTGTATCAGAGTGCAGCAGGCAGAGTCTGTATCAGAGTGCAGCAGGCAGAGTCTGTATCAGGAGTGCAGCAGGCAGAATCTGTATCAAGAGTGCAGCAGGCTAAGTCTGTATCAGGAGTGCAGCAGGCAGAGTCTGTATCAGGAGTGCAGCAGGCAGAGTCTGTATCAGAGTGCAGCAGGCAGAGTCTGTATCACAGTGCAGCAGGCAGATTCTGTATCAGAGTGCAGCAGGCAGAGTCTGTATCAGGAGTGCAGCAGGCAGAGTCTGTATCACAGTGCAGCAGGCAGATTCTGTATCAGAGTGCAGCATGCAGAGTCTGTATCAGAGTGCAGCAGGCAGAGTCTGTATCAGAGTGCAGCAGGCAGAGTCTGTATCAGAGTCCAGCAGGCAGAGTCTGTATCAGAGTGCAGCAGGCAGAGTCTGTATAAGAGTGCAGCAGGCAGAGTCGGTATAAGAGTGCAGCAGGCTGAGTCTGTATCAGTGCAGCAGGCAGAGTCTGTATCAGGAGTGCAGCAGGCAGAGTCTGTATCAGAGTGCAGCAGGCAGAGTCTGTATCAGGAGTGCAGCAGGCAGAGTCTGTATCAGAGTGCAGCAGGCAGAGTCTGTATCAGAGTGCAGCAGGCAGAGTCTGTATCAGAGTGCAGCAGGCAGAGTCTGTATCAGGAGTGTGACTCGTCCCCTGGGCCGTGGGGCACGCGGAACCGGGCGATAGGGAGACGCTGGGAGTAGTAGTGGCGGCCCGGTCCCGCGGCTCAGGGTGGTCAGACCAATGGTAGTCTGCTATGCTCTATTGATGATAATGTCCGAATACGCCACCCGTGGATTGCGGTTATTAGGAACCGCCGCTGCAAGGCAGTCCGCTGGGGCTGATGATGGGTGCAGCTGGGATGGTGTGACTCCCCACGGGAAGAGTGCGGCCCCAGGGCAGTGTAGTGGATGGTGGGAGTGATGGTAGTGAGAGTCTCGGTACTGATAGTGCTGGAGGCGCGAAGGAGCACACAGACAACCAGTTACAGTCCAGGGTCTTTACTCACAGTTCATTTGTTCCGGGTCACTTCTGTCAGCAGTGACCGCCCGAGCCGTACTGCGTCCACCAGGTGTGGGGCTCGGTCAACTCCCAGGCAGCTCAGGAGCATGGCACAGGACCCCCTTTAATCCTTTCTCTGGCCTGCCTCACCAGTGACCCACTTTTGTCCGGTCGTCGCGGACCTGCGCAGGTAAACGTGGGCCCCGTCCTCCGCTGTCCTATATGGTGCCTTCCTAGCAGGTTTGATGAGGTGCTGCACCAATATATGATCACGACGACCGGTCTTTGGCTGAGGGTAGTTTCTCCTCCACCAACTTGGGATCCGATACCCTTAATCTGCCTGACCCTTCAACCTGGATTCTCGTGGGTTCTTAGGGTCCCTTCCACCTTCTTGTTCCTGAGCCCTTCTGTTTCTCTGTCTCTTCTTCTCCTTTTCCGTTCCTCTCTGTTCCGTTCTCTTGGAGCTGAGATGAGCCAAAATCCCAGCTCCCCTTCTCCTCCTCCTCGGCCTCTCACTAGGCCCTCCTGGAGTAGAGCTCCTACAGAGCCCCTACTCCCTGTCATCTCCTTTCTGGACAGACTGAACCTAGATCTAAGATGGTGCCCACCTTTTATACCTCCCTCTGGCAATGAGCCCAGGTGACCAGCAACCAATGGGCTCCTACCTACACTCAGGAACCGCCCCCTATCTGCCCCTACAGCACTGGGTGTTCCACCCCCCTCCCCACTCCAGGCAGGGACATAGTCGGTCGTGCCTGCACTTCTGTCTAGCGGGAGCACCGTTGAGCTGTCCCTCGGAAATGGGGTGTGTGTGGTGTATGCAGCTAACTGAGCCCTGGTCCATACTCCATCCTTACCTGGGAGTGGAATATCACACCTCTGGTCTGAGGTGCAATACCCCTGTAGCGGCCGAACCCTCGGGGCGCTACAAGTGCAGCAGGCAGAGTCTGTATCGGGAGTGCAGCAGGCAAAGTCTGTATCAGAGTGCAGCAGGCAGAGTCTGTATCGGGAGTGCAGCAGGCAAAGTCTGTATCAGGAGTGCAGCAGGCTGAGTCTGTATCAGAGTGCAGCAGGCAGAGTCTGTATCAGAGTGCAGCAGGCAGAGTCTATCAGAGTTCAGCAGGCAGAGTCTGTATCAGGAGTGCAGCAGGCAGAGTCTATCAGAGTTCAGCAGGCAGAGTCTGTATCAGGAGTGCAGCAGGCAGAGTCTATCAGAGTTCAGCAGGCAGAGTCTGTATCAGGAGTGCAGCAGGCACAGTCTGTATCAGAATGCAGCAGGCACAGTCTGTATCAGAGTGCAGCAGGCAGAGTCTGTATCAGAGTGCAGCAGGCAGAGTCTGTATCAGAGTGCAGCAGGCAGATTCTGTATCAGGAGTGCAGCAGGCAGAGTCTGTATCAGGAGTGCAGCAGGCAGAGTCTGTATAAGGAGTGCAGCAGGAAGAGTCTGTATAAGGAGTGCAGCAGGAAGAGTCTGTATCAGGAGTGCAGCAGGCAGAGTCTGTATCAGGAGTGCAGCAGGCAGAGTCTGTATCAGGAGTGCAGCAGACAGAGTCTGTATCAGGTGTGCAGCAGGCAGAGTCTGTATCAGAGTGCAGCAGGCAGAGTCTGTATCAGGAGTGCAGCAGGCAGAGTCTGTATCAGGAGTGCAGCAGGCAGAGTCTGTATCAGGAGTGCAGCAGGCAGAGTCTGTATCAGGAGTGCAGCAGACAGAGTCTGTATCAGGTGTGCAGCAGGCAGAGTCTGTATCAGAGTGCAGCAGGCAGAGTCTGTATCAGGAGTGCAGCAGGCAGAGTCTGTATCAGGAGTGCAGCAGGCAAAGTCTGTATCAGGAGTGCAGCAGGCAAAGTCTGTATCAGGAGTGCAGCAGGCAGAGTCTGTATCAGGAGTGCAGCAGGCAAAGTCTGTATCAGGAGTGCAGCAGGCAGAGTCTGTATCAGGAGTGCAGCAGGCAGAGTCTGTATCAGGAGTGCAGCAGGCAGAGTCTGTATCAGAGTGCAGCAGGCAGAGTCTGTATCAGAGTGCAGCAGGCAGAGTCTGTATCAGGAGTGCAGCAGGCAGAGTCTGTATAAGGAGTGTAGCAGGAAGAGTCTGTATCAGAGTGCAGCAGGCAGAGTCTGTATCAGAGTGCAGCAGGCAGAGTCTGTATCAGGAGTGCAGCAGGCAGAGTCTGTATCAGGAGTGCAGCAGGCAGAGTCTGTATCAGGAGTGTAGCAGGCAGAGTCTGTATCAGAGTGCAGCAGGCAGAGTCTGTATCAGAGTGCAGCAGGCAGAGTCTGTATCAGGAGTGCAGCAGGCAGAGTCTGTATCAGGAGTGCAGCAGGCAGAGTCTGTATCAGGAGTGCAGCAGACAGAGTCTGTATCAGGTGTGCAGCAGGCAGAGTCTGTATCAGAGTGCAGCAGGCAGAGTCTGTATCAGGAGTGCAGCAGGCAGAGTCTGTATCAGGAGTGCAGCAGGCAAAGTCTGTATCAGGAGTGCAGCAGGCAAAGTCTGTATCAGGAGTGCAGCAGGCAGAGTCTGTATCAGGAGTGCAGCAGGCAGAGTCTGTATCAGAGTGCAGCAGGCAGAGTCTGTATCAGAGTGCAGCAGGCAGAGTCTGTATCAGGAGTGCAGCAGGCAGAGTCTGTATAAGGAGTGTAGCAGGAAGAGTCTGTATCAGAGTGCAGCAGGCAGAGTCTGTATCAGAGTGCAGCAGGCAGAGTCTGTATCAGGAGTGCAGCAGGCAGAGTCTGTATCAGGAGTGCAGCAGGCAGAGTCTGTATCAGGAGTGTAGCAGGCAGAGTCTGTATCAGGAGTGCAGCAGGCAGAGTCTGTATCAGGAGTGCAGCAGGCAGAGTCTGTATCAGGAGTGCAGCAGGCAGAGTCTGTATCGGGAGTGCAGCAGGCAAAGTCTGTATCAGGAGTGCAGCAGGCTGAGTCTGTATCAGAGCGCAGCTGGCAGAGTCTGTATCAGGAGTGTAGCAGGCAGAGTCTGTATCAGGAGTGCAGCAGGCAGAGTCTGTATCGGGAGTGCAGCAGGCAGAGTCTGTATCAGGAGTGCAGCAGGCAGAGTCTGTATCAGGAGTGCAGCAGGCAGAGTCTGTATCAGGAGTGCAGCAGGCAGAGTCTGTATCGGGAGTGCAGCAGGCAGAGTCTGTATCAGGAGTGCAGCAGGCAGAGTCTGTATCAGGAGTGCAGCAGGCAGAGTCTGTTTTAGGAGTGCAGCAGGCAGAGTCTGTATCAGGAGTGCAGCAGGCAGAGCCTGTATCGGGAGTGCAGCAGGCAAAGTCTGTATCAGGTGTGCAGCAGGCAGAGTCTGTATCAGAGCGCAGCTGGCAGAGTCTGTATCAGGAGTGTAGCAGGCAGAGTCTGTATCAGGAGTGTAGCAGGCAGAGTCTGTATCAGAGCGCAGCTGGCAGAGTCTGTATCAGGAGTGCAGCAGGCAGAGTCTGTATCAGGAGTGCAGCAGGCAGAGTCTGTATCAGAGTGCAGCAGGCAGAGTCTGTATCAGAGTCCAGCAGGCAGAGTCTGTATCAGAGTGCAGCAGGCAGAGTCTGTATCAGAGTGCAGCAGGCAGAGTCTGTATCAGAGTGCAGCAGGCAGATACTGCATCAGGAGTGCAGCAGGCAGAGTCTGTATCAGGAGTGCAGCAGGCAGAGTCTGTATCAGAGTGCAGCAGGCAGAGTCTGCATCAGGAGTGCAGCAGGCAGAGTCTGTATCAGGAGTGAAGCAGGCAGAGTCTGTATCAGACTGCAGCAGGCAGAGTCTGTATCAGGAGTTCAGCAGGCAAAGTCTGGATCAGGAGTGCAGCAGGCTGAGTCTGTATCAGAGTGCAGCAGGCAGAGTCTGTATCAGGAGTGCAGCAGGCAGAGTCTGTATCAGGAGTGCAGCAGGCAGAGTCTGTATCAGGAGTGCAGCAGGCAAAGTCTGTATCAGGAGTGCAGCAGGCAAAGTCTGTATCAGGAGTGCAGCAGGCAGAGTCTGTATCAGGAGTGCAGCAGGCAAAGTCTGTATCAGGAGTGCAGCAGGCAGAGTCTGTATCAGGAGTGCAGCAGGCAGAGTCTGTATCAGGAGTGCAGCAGGCAGAGTCTGTATCAGAGTGCAGCAGGCAGAGTCTGTATCAGAGTGCAGCAGGCAGAGTCTGTATCAGGAGTGCAGCAGGCAGAGTCTGTATCAGGAGTGTAGCAGGAAGAGTCTGTATCAGAGTGCAGCAGGCAGAGTCTGTATCAGAGTGCAGCAGGCAGAGTCTGTATCAGGAGTGCAGCAGGCAGAGTCTGTATCAGGAGTGCAGCAGGCAGAGTCTGTATCAGGAGTGTAGCAGGCAGAGTCTGTATCAGGAGTGCAGCAGGCAGAGTCTGTATCAGGAGTGCAGCAGGCAGAGTCTGTAACAGGAGTGCAGCAGGCAGAGTCTGTATCAGGAGTGCAGCAGGCAGAGTCTGTATCGGGAGTGCAGCAGGCAAAGTCTGTATCAGGAGTGCAGCAGGCTGAGTCTGTATCAGAGCGCAGCTGGCAGAGTCTGTATCAGGAGTGTAGCAGGCAGAGTCTGTATCAGGAGTGCAGCAGGCAGAGTCTGTATCGGGAGTGCAGCAGGCAGAGTCTGTATCAGGAGTGCAGCAGGCAGAGTCTGTATCAGGAGTGCAGCAGGCAGAGTCTGTATCAGGAGTGCAGCAGGCAGAGTCTGTATCGGGAGTGCAGCAGGCAGAGTCTGTATCAGGAGTGCAGCAGGCAGAGTCTGTATCAGGAGTGCAGCAGGCAGAGTCTGTTTTAGGAGTGCAGCAGGCAGAGTCTGTATCAGGAGTGCAGCAGGCAGAGCCTGTATCGGGAGTGCAGCAGGCAAAGTCTGTATCAGGTGTGCAGCAGGCAGAGTCTGTATCAGAGCGCAGCTGGCAGAGTCTGTATCAGGAGTGTAGCAGGCACAGTCTGTATCAGGAGTGTAGCAGGCAGAGTCTGTATCAGAGCGCAGCTGGCAGAGTCTGTATCAGGAGTGCAGCAGGCAGAGTCTGTATCAGGAGTGCAGCAGGCAGAGTCTGTATCAGGAGTGCAGCAGGCAGAGTCTGTATCAGGAGTGCAGCAGGCAAAGTCTGTATCAGGAGTGCAGCAGGCAGAGTCTGTATCAGGAGTGCAGCAGGCAAAGTCTGTATCAGGAGTGCAGCAGGCAGAGTCTGTATCAGGAGTGCAGCAGGCTGAGTCTGTATCAGGAGTGCAGCAGGTAGAGTCTGTATCAGAGTGCAGCAGGCAGAGTCTGTATCACGAGTGCAGCAGGCAGAGTCTGTATCAGGTGTGCAGCAGGCAGAGTCTGTATCAGAGTGCAGCAGGCAGAGTCTGTATCAGGAGTGCAGCAGGCAGAGTCTGTATCAGGAGTGCAGCAGGCAAAGTCTGTATCAGGAGTGCAGCAGGCAAAGTCTGTATCAGGAGTGCAGCAGGCAGAGTCTGTATCAGGAGTGCAGCAGGCAAAGTCTGTATCAGGAGTGCAGCAGGCAGAGTCTGTATCAGGAGTGCAGCAGGCAGAGTCTGTATCAGGAGTGCAGCAGGCAGAGTCTGTATCAGGAGTGCAGCAGGCAGAGTCTGTATCGGGAGTGCAGCAGGCAGAGTCTGTATCAGGAGTGCAGCAGGCAGAGTCTGTATCAGGAGTGCAGCAGGCAGAGTCTGTATCAGGAGTGCAGCAGGCAGAGTCTGTTTTAGGAGTGCAGCAGGCAGAGTCTGTATCAGAGTGCTGCAGGCAGATTCTGTATCAGAGTGCAGCAGGCAGAGTCTGTATCAGGAGTGCAGCAGGCAGAATCTGTATCAGGAGTGCAGCAGGCAGAGTCTGTATCAGAGTGCAGCAGGCAGAGTCTGTATCAGAGTGCAGCAGGCAGAGTCTGTATCAGAGTGCAGCAGGCAGAGTCTGCATCAGAGTGCAGCAGGCAGAGTCTGTATCAGAGTGCAGCAGGCAGAGTCTGTATCAGGAGTTCAGCAGGCAGAATCTGTATCAGGAGTGCAACAGGCAAAGTCTGTATCAGAGTGCAGCAGACAGAGTCTGTATCAGAGTGCAGCAGGCAGAGTCTGTATCTGGTGTGCAGCATGCAGAGTCTGTATCAGAGTGCAGTATGCAGAGTCTGTATCAGGAGTGCAGCACGCAGAGTCTGTATCAGGAGTCCAGCAGGCAGAGTCTGTATCAGAGTGCAGCAGGCAGAGTCTGTATCAGGAGTGCAACAGGCAGAATCTGTATCAGGAGTGCAGCAGGCAGAGTCTGTATCAGAGTGCAGCAGGCAGAGTCTGTATCAGGAGTGCAGCAGGCAGAGTCTGTATCAGAGTGCAGCAGGCAGAGTCTGTATCAGGATTGTAGCAGGCAAAGTCTGTATCAGGAGTGCAGCAGGCAGACTCTGTATCAGAGTGCAGCAGGTAGAGTCTGTATCAGAGTGCAGCAGGCAGAGTCTGTATCAGGAGTGTAGCAGGCAGAGTCTGTATCAGAGTGCAGCAGGCAGAGTCTGTATCAGGAGTGCAGCAGGCAGAGTCTGTATCAGAGTGTAGCAGGCAGAGTCTGTATCAGGAGTGCAGCAGGCAGACTCTGTATCAGAGTGCAGCAGGCAGAGTCTGTATCAGGAGTGCAGCAGGCAGAGTCTGTATCAGAGTGCAGCAGGCAGAGTCTGTATCAGAAGTGCAGCAGGCAGAGTCTGTATCAGAGTGCAGCAGGCAGAGTCTGCATCAGAGTGCAGCAGGCAGAGTCTGTATCAGAGTGCCACAGGCAGAGTCGGCATCAGGAGTGCAGCAGGCAGAGTCTGTATCAGAGTGCAGCAGGCAGAGTCTGCATCAGAGTGCAGCAGGCAGAATCTGTATCAGAGTGCCACAGGCAGAGTCGGCATCAGGAGTGCAGCAGGCAGAGTCTGTATCAGAGTGCAGCAGGCAGAGTCTGTATCAGAGTGCAGCAGGCAGAGTCTGTATCAGAGTGCAGCAGGCAGAGTCTGCATCAGAGTGCAGCAGGCAGAGTCTGTATCAGGAGTTCAGCAGGCAGAGTCTGTATCAGAGTGCAGCAGGCAGAGTCTGTATCAGGAGTGCAGCAGGCAGAGTCTGTATCAGGAGTGCAGCAGGTAGAGTCTGTATCAGGAGTGCAGCAGGCAGAATCTGTATCAGGAGTGCAACAGGCAAAGTCTGTATCAGAGTGCAGCAGACAGAGTCTGTATCAGAGTGCAGCAGGCAGAGTCTGTATCAGAGTGCAGCAGACAGAGTCTGTATCAGAGTGCAGCAGGCAGAGTCTGTATCTGGTGTGCAGTATGCAGAGTCTGTATCAGGAGTGCAGCAGGCTGAGTCTGTATCAGAGTGCAGCAGGCAGAGTCTGTATCAGAGTGCAGCAGGCAGAGCCTGTATCAGAGTGCAGCAGGCAGAATCTGCATCAGGAGTGCAGCAGGCAGAGTCTGTATCAGAGTGCAGCAGGCAGAGTCTGTATCAGAATGGAGCAGGCAGATTCTGCATCAGGAGTGCAGCAGGCAGAGTCTGTATCAGAGTGCAGTAGGCAGAGTCTGTATCAGGAGTGCAGCAGGCAGAGTCTGTATCAGGAGTGCAGCAGGCAGAGTCTGTATCAGGAGTGCAGCAGGCAGAGTCTGTATCTGGAGTGCAGCAGGCAGAGTCTGTATCAGACTGCAGTAGGCTGAGTCTGTATCAGGAGTGCAGCAGGCAGAGTCTGGATCAGGAGTGCAGCAGGCAAAGTCTGTATCAGAGTGCAGCAGACAGAGTCTGTATCAGAGTGCAGCAGGCAGAGTCTGTATCAGAGTGCAGCAGACAGAGTCTGTATCAGAGTGCAGCAGGCAGAGTCTGTATCTGGTGTGCAGTATGCAGAGTCTGTATCAGGATTGCAGCAGGCTGAGTCTGTATCAGAGTGCAGCAGGCAGAGTCTGTATCAGAGTGCAACAGGCAGAGTCTGTATCAGAGTGCAGCAGGCAGAGCCTGTATCAGAGTGCAGCAGGCAGAGTCTGCATCAGGAGTGCAGCAGGCAGAGTCTGTATCAGAGTGCAGCAGGCAGAGTCTGTATCAGAATGGAGCAGGCAGATTCTGCATCAGGAGTGCAGCAGGCAGAGTCTGTATCAGAGTGAAGTAGGCAGAGTCTGTATCAGAGTGCAGCAGGCAGAGTCTGTATCAGAGTGCAACAGGCAGAGTCTGTATCAGAGTGCAGCAGGCAGAGCCTGTATCAGAGTGCAGCAGGCAGAGTCTGCATCAGGAGTGCAGCAGGCAGAGTCTGTATCAGAGTGCAGCAGGCAGAGTCTGTATCAGAATGGAGCAGGCAGATTCTGCATCAGGAGTGCAGCAGGCAGAGTCTGTATCAGAGTGCAGCAGGCAGAGTCTGTATCAGGAGTGCAGCAGGCAGAGTCTGTATCAGACTGCAGTAGGCGGAGTCTGTATCAGGAGTGCAGCAGGCAGAGTCTGGATCAGGAGTGCAGCAGGCAGAGTCTGTATCAGACTGCAGTAGGCTGAGTCTGTATCAGAGTGCAGCAGGCAGAGTCTGTATCACAGTGCAGCAGGCAGATTCTGTATCAGAGTGCAGCATGCAGAGTCTGTATCAGAGTGCAGCATGCAGAGTCTGTATCAGAGTGCAGCAGGCAGAGTCTGTATCAGAGTGCAGCAGGCAGAGTCTGTATCAGAGTGCAGCAGGCAGAGTCTGTATCAGAGTGCAGCAGGGAGAGTCTGTATCAGAGTGCAGCAGGCAGAGTCTGTATCAGGAGTGTGACTCGTCCCCTGGGCCGTGGGGCACGCGGAACCGGGCGATAGGGAGACGCTGGGAGTAGTAGTGGCGGCCCGGTCCCGCGGCTCAGGGTGGTCAGACCAATGGTAGTCTGCTATGCTCTATTGATGATAATGTCCGAATACGCCACCCGTGGATTGCGGTTATTAGGAACCGCCGCTGCAAGGCAGTCCGCTGGGGCTGATGATGGGTGCAGCTGGGATGGTGTGACTCCCCACGGGAAGAGTGCGGCCCCAGGGCAGTGTAGTGGATGGTGGGAGTGATGGTAGTGAGAGTCTCGGTACTGATAGTGCTGGAGGCGCGAAGGAGCACACAGACAACCAGTTACAGTCCAGGGTCTTTACTCACAGTTCATTTGTTCCGGGTCACTTCTGTCAGCAGTGACCGCCCGAGCCGTACTGCGTCCACCAGGTGTGGGGCTCGGTCAACTCCCAGGCAGCTCAGGAGCATGGCACAGGACCCCCTTTAATCCTTTCTCTGGCCTGCCTCACCAGTGACCCACTTTTGTCCGGTCGTCGCGGACCTGCGCAGGTAAACGTGGGCCCCGTCCTCCGCTGTCCTATATGGTGCCTTCCTAGCAGGTTTGATGAGGTGCTGCACCAATAGATGATCACGACGACCGGTCTTTGGCTGAGGGTAGTTTCTCCTCCACCAACTTGGGATCCGATACCCTTAATCTGCCTGACCCTTCAACCTGGATTCTCGTGGGTTCTTAGGGTCCCTTCCACCTTCTTGTTCCTGAGCCCTTCTGTTTCTCTGTCTCTTCTTCTCCTTTTCCGTTCCTCTCTGTTCCGTTCTCTTGGAGCTGAGATGAGCCAAAATCCCAGCTCCCCTTCTCCTCCTCCTCGGCCTCTCACTAGGCCCTCCTGGAGTAGAGCTCCTACAGAGCCCCTACTCCCTGTCATCTCCTTTCTGGACAGACTGAACCTAGATCTAAGATGGTGCCCACCTTTTATACCTCCCTCTGGCAATGAGCCCAGGTGACTAGCAACCAATGGGCTCCTACCTACACTCAGGAACCGCCCCCTCTCTGCCCCTACAGCACTGGGTATTCCACCCCCCTCCCCACTCCAGGCAGGGACATAGTCGGTCGTGCCTGCACTTCTGTCTAGCGGGAGCACCGTTGAGCTGTCCCTCGGAAATGGGGTGTGTGTGGTGTATGCAGCTAACTGAGCCCTGGTCCATACTCCATCCTTACCTGGGAGTGGAATATCACACCTCTGGTCTGAGGTGCAATACCCCTGTAGCGGCCGAACCCTCGAGGCGCTACAAGTGCAGCAGGCAGAGTCTGTATCGGGAGTGCAGCAGGCAAAGTCTGTATCAGGAGAGCAGCAGGCTGAGTCTGTATCAGAGTGCAGCAGGCAGAGTCTGTATCAGAGTGCAGCAGGCAGAGTCTATCAGAGTTCAGCAGGCAGAGTCTATCAGAGTTCAGCAGGCAGAGTCTGTATCAGGAGTGCAGCAGGCAGAGTCTGTATCAGAGTGCAGCAGGCAGAGTCTGTATCAGAGTGCAGCAGTCAGAGTCTGTATCAGGAGTGCAGCAGGCAGAGTCTGTATCAGGAGTGCAGCAGGCAGAGTCTGTATCAGGAGTGCAGCAGGCAGAGTCTGTATCAGAGTGCAGCAGGCAGAGTCTGTATCAGAGTGCAGCAGGCAGAGTCTGCATCAGAGTGCAGCAGGCAGAGTCTGTATCAGGAGTTCAGCAGGCAGAGTCTGTATCAGAGTGCAGCAGGCAGAGTCTGTATCAGGAGTGCAGCAGGCAGAGTCTGTATCAGGAGTGCAGCAGGTAGAGTCTGTATCAGGAGTGCAGCAGGCAGAATCTGTATCAGGAGTGCAACAGGCAAAGTCTGTATCAGAGTGCAGCAGACAGAGTCTGTATCAGAGTGCAGCAGGCAGAGTCTGTATCAGAGTGCAGCAGACAGAGTCTGTATCAGAGTGCAGCAGGCAGAGTCTGTATCTGGTGTGCAGTATGCAGAGTCTGTATCAGGAGTGCAGCAGGCTGAGTCTGTATCAGAGTGCAGCAGGCAGAGTCTGTATCAGAGTGCAGCAGGCAGAGCCTGTATCAGAGTGCAGCAGGCAGAATCTGCATCAGGAGTGCAGCAGGCAGAGTCTGTATCAGAGTGCAGCAGGCAGAGTCTGTATCAGAATGGAGCAGGCAGATTCTGCATCAGGAGTGCAGCAGGCAGAGTCTGTATCAGAGTGCAGTAGGCAGAGTCTGTATCAGGAGTGCAGCAGGCAGAGTCTGTATCAGGAGTGCAGCAGGCAGAGTCTGTATCAGGAGTGCAGCAGGCAGAGTCTGTATCTGGAGTGCAGCAGGCAGAGTCTGTATCAGACTGCAGTAGGCTGAGTCTGTATCAGGAGTGCAGCAGGCAGAGTCTGGATCAGGAGTGCAGCAGGCAAAGTCTGTATCAGAGTGCAGCAGACAGAGTCTGTATCAGAGTGCAGCAGGCAGAGTCTGTATCAGAGTGCAGCAGACAGAGTCTGTATCAGAGTGCAGCAGGCAGAGTCTGTATCTGGTGTGCAGTATGCAGAGTCTGTATCAGGAGTGCAGCACGCAGAGTCTGTATCAGGATTGCAGCAGGCTGAGTCTGTATCAGAGTGCAGCAGGCAGAGTCTGTATCAGAGTGCAACAGGCAGAGTCTGTATCAGAGTGCAGCAGGCAGAGCCTGTATCAGAGTGCAGCAGGCAGAGTCTGCATCAGGAGTGCAGCAGGCAGAGTCTGTATCAGAGTGCAGCAGGCAGAGTCTGTATCAGAATGGAGCAGGCAGATTCTGCATCAGGAGTGCAGCAGGCAGAGTCTGTATCAGAGTGAAGTAGGCAGAGTCTGTATCAGGAGTGCAGCAGGCAGAGTCTGTATCAGGAGTGCAGCAGGCAGAGTCTGGATCAGGAGTGCAGCAGGCAGAGTCTGTATCAGACTGCAGTAGGCTGAGTCTGTATCAGAGTGCAGCAGGCAGAGTCTGTATCACAGTGCAGCAGGCAGATTCTGTATCAGAGTGCAGCATGCAGAGTCTGTATCAGAGTGCAGCATGCAGAGTCTGTATCAGAGTGCAGCAGGCAGAGTCTGTATCAGAGTGCAGCAGGCAGAGTCTGTATCAGAGTGCAGCAGGCAGAGTCTGTATCAGAGTGCAGCAGGCAGAGTCTGTATCAGAGTGCAGCAGGGAGAGTCTGTATCAGAGTGCAGCAGGCAGAGTCTGTATCAGGAGTGTGACTCGTCCCCTGGGCCGTGGGGCACGCGGAACCGGGCGATAGGGAGACGCTGGGAGTAGTAGTGGCGGCCCGGTCCCGCGGCTCAGGGTGGTCAGACCAATGGTAGTCTGCTATGCTCTATTGATGATAATGTCCGAATACGCCACCCGTGGATTGCGGTTATTAGGAACCGCCGCTGCAAGGCAGTCCGCTGGGGCTGATGATGGGTGCAGCTGGGATGGTGTGACTCCCCACGGGAAGAGTGCGGCCCCAGGGCAGTGTAGTGGATGGTGGGAGTGATGGTAGTGAGAGTCTCGGTACTGATAGTGCTGGAGGCGCGAAGGAGCACACAGACAACCAGTTACAGTCCAGGGTCTTTACTCACAGTTCATTTGTTCCGGGTCACTTCTGTCAGCAGTGACCGCCCGAGCCGTACTGCGTCCACCAGGTGTGGGGCTCGGTCAACTCCCAGGCAGCTCAGGAGCATGGCACAGGACCCCCTTTAATCCTTTCTCTGGCCTGCCTCACCAGTGACCCACTTTTGTCCGGTCGTCGCGGACCTGCGCAGGTAAACGTGGGCCCCGTCCTCCGCTGTCCTATATGGTGCCTTCCTAGCAGGTTTGATGAGGTGCTGCACCAATAGATGATCACGACGACCGGTCTTTGGCTGAGGGTAGTTTCTCCTCCACCAACTTGGGATCCGATACCCTTAATCTGCCTGACCCTTCAACCTGGATTCTCGTGGGTTCTTAGGGTCCCTTCCACCTTCTTGTTCCTGAGCCCTTCTGTTTCTCTGTCTCTTCTTCTCCTTTTCCGTTCCTCTCTGTTCCGTTCTCTTGGAGCTGAGATGAGCCAAAATCCCAGCTCCCCTTCTCCTCCTCCTCGGCCTCTCACTAGGCCCTCCTGGAGTAGAGCTCCTACAGAGCCCCTACTCCCTGTCATCTCCTTTCTGGACAGACTGAACCTAGATCTAAGATGGTGCCCACCTTTTATACCTCCCTCTGGCAATGAGCCCAGGTGACTAGCAACCAATGGGCTCCTACCTACACTCAGGAACCGCCCCCTCTCTGCCCCTACAGCACTGGGTATTCCACCCCCCTCCCCACTCCAGGCAGGGACATAGTCGGTCGTGCCTGCACTTCTGTCTAGCGGGAGCACCGTTGAGCTGTCCCTCGGAAATGGGGTGTGTGTGGTGTATGCAGCTAAATGAGCCCTGGTCCATACTCCATCCTTACCTGGGAGTGGAATATCACACCTCTGGTCTGAGGTGCAATACCCCTGTAGCGGCCGAACCCTCGAGGCGCTACAAGTGCAGCAGGCAGAGTCTGTATCGGGAGTGCAGCAGGCAAAGTCTGTATCAGGAGAGCAGCAGGCTGAGTCTGTATCAGAGTGCAGCAGGCAGAGTCTGTATCAGAGTGCAGCAGGCAGAGTCTATCAGAGTTCAGCAGGCAGAGTCTATCAGAGTTCAGCAGGCAGAGTCTGTATCAGGAGTGCAGCAGGCAGAGTCTGTATCAGAGTGCAGCAGGCAGAGTCTGTATCAGAGTGCAGCAGTCAGAGTCTGTATCAGGAGTGCAGCAGGCAGAGTCTGTATCAGGAGTGCAGCAGGCAGAGTCTGTATCAGGAGTGCAGCAGGCAGAGTCTGTATCAGGATTGTAGCAGGCAAAGTCTGTATCAGGAGTGCAGCAGGCAGACTCTGTATCAGAGTGCAGCAGGCAGAGTCTGTATCAGAGTGCAGCAGGCAGAGTCTGTATCAGGAGTGTAGCAGGCAGAGTCTGTATCAGGAGTGCAGCAGGCAGAGTCTGTATCAGGAGTGTAGCAGGCAGAGTCTGTATCAGAGTGCAGCAGGCAGAGTCTGTATCAGGAGTGCTGCAGGCAGAGTCTGTATCAGGAGTGCAGCAGGCAGAGTCTGTATCAGGAGTGCAGCAGGCAGAGTCTGTAGCAGGAGTGCAGCAGGCAGAGTCTGTAGCAGGAGTGCAGCAGGCAGAGTCTGTATCAGGAGTGTAGCAGGCAGAGTCTGTATCAGGAGTGCAGCAGGCAGAGTCTGTATCAGGAGTGCAGCAGGCAGAGTCTGTATCAGGAGTGCAGCAGGCAGAGTCTGTATCAGGAGTGCAGCAGGCAGAGTCTGTATCAGGAGTGCAGCAGGCAGAGTCTGTATCAGAGTGCAGCAGACAGAGTCTGTATCAGGATTGTAGCAGGCAAAGTCTGTATCAGGAGTGCAGCAGGCAGACTCTGTATCAGAGTGCAGCAGGTAGAGTCTGTATCAGAGTGCAGCAGGCAGAGTCTGTATCAGGAGTGTAGCAGGCAGAGTCTGTATCAGAGTGCAGCAGGCAGAGTCTGTATCAGGAGTGCAGCAGGCAGAGTCTGTATCAGAGTGTAGCAGGCAGAGTCTGTATCAGGAGTGCAGCAGGCAGACTCTGTATCAGAGTGCAGCAGGCAGAGTCTGTATCAGGAGTGCAGCAGGCAGAGTCTGTATCAGGAGTGCAGCAGGCAGAGTCTGTATCAGAGTGCAGCAGGCAGAGTCTGTATCAGAAGTGCAGCAGGCAGAGTCTGTATCAGAGTGCAGCAGGCAGAGTCTGCATCAGAGTGCAGCAGGCAGAGTCTGTATCAGAGTGCCACAGGCAGAGTCGGCATCAGGAGTGCAGCAGGCAGAGTCTGTATCAGAGTGCAGCAGGCAGAGTCTGTATCAGAGTGCAGCAGGCAGAGTCTGTATCAGACTGCAGCAGGCAGAGTCTGTATCAGGAGTTCAGCAGGCAAAGTCTGGATCAGGAGTGCAGCAGGCTGAGTCTGTATAAGGAGTGCAGCAGGCAGAGTCTGTATGAGGAGTGCAGCAGGCAGAGTCTGTATGAGGAGTGCAGCAGGCAGAGTCTGTATCAGATTGCAGCAGGCAGAATCTGTATAAGAGTGCAGCAGACAGAGTCTGTATCAGGAATGCAGCAGGCAGAGTCTGTATCAGAGTGCAGCAGGCAGAGTCTGTATCAGAGTGCAGCAGGCCGAGTCTATCAGAGTTCAGCAGGCCGAGTCTGTATCAGAAGTTCAGCAGGCAGAGTCTGTATCAGGAGTCCAGCAGGCAGACTCTGTATCAGAGTGCAGCAGGCAGAGTCTGTATCAGACTGCAGCAGGCTGAGTCTCTATCAGGAGTGCAGCAGGCAGAGTCTGTAAGGAGTGCAGCAGGCAGAGTCTGTATCAGAATGCAGCAGTCAGAGTCTGTATCAGAGTGCAGCAGGCAGAGTCTGTATGAGAGTGCAGCAGGCAGAGTCTGCATCGGGAGTGCAGCAGGCAGAGTCTGCATCGGGAGTGCAGCAGGCAGAGTCTGTATCGGGAGTGCAGCAGGCAGAGTCTGTATCAGAGTGCAGCAGGCAGAATCTGTATCAGGTGTGCAGCAGGCAGAGTCTGTATCAGAGTGCAGCAGGCAGAGTCTGTATCAGAGTGCAGTAGGCAGAGTCTGTATCAGGAGTCCAGCAGGCAGAGTCTGTATCAGGAGTGCAGCAGGCAGAGTCTGTATCAGAGTGCAGCAGGCAGAGTCTGTATCAGGAGTGCAGTAGGCAGAATCTGTATCAGGAGTGCAGCAGGCAGAGTCTGTATCAGAGTGCAGCAGGCAGAGTCTGTATCAGAGTGCAGCAGGCAGAGTCTGTATCAGAGTGCAGCAGGCAGAGTCTGTATCAGAGTGCAGCAGGCAGACTCTGCATCAGGAGTGCAGCAGGCAGAGTCTGTATCAGGAGTGCAGCAGGCAGAGTCTGTATCAGGAGTGCAGCAGGCAGAGTCTGTATCAGGAGTGCAGCAGGCAGAATCTGTATCAGGAGTGCAACAGGCAAAGTCTGTATCAGAGTGAAGCAGACAGAGTCTGTATCAGAGTGCAGTATGCAGAGTCTGTATCAGGAGTGCAGCACGCAGAGTCTGTATCAGGATTGCAGCAGGCTGAGTCTGTATCAGAGTGCAGCAGGCAGAGTCTGTATCAGAGTGCAACAGGCAGAGTCTGTATCAGAGTGCAACAGGCAGAGTCTGTATCAGAGTGCAGCAGGCAGATCCTGTATCAGAGTGCAGCAGGCAGAGTCTGCATCAGGAGTGCAGCAGGCAGAGTCTGTATCAGAGTGCAGCAGGCAGAGTCTGTATCAGAGTGCAGCAGGCAGAGTCTGTATCAGAATGGAGCAGGCAGATTCTGCATCAGGAGTGCAGCAGGCAGAGTCTGTATCAGAGGGCAGCAGGCAGAGTCTGTATCAGGAGTGCAGCAGGCAGAGTCTGTATCAGAGTGCAGCAGGCAGAGTCTGTATCAGGAGTGCAGCAGGCAGAGTCTGTATCAGGAGTGCAGCAGGCAGAGTCTGTATCAGAGTGCAGCAGGCAGAGTCTGGATTAGGAGTGCAGCAGGCAAAGTCTGTATCAGACTGCAGTAGGCTGAGTCTGTATCAGGAGTGCAGCAGGCAGAGTCTGTATCAGAGTGCAGCAGGCAGAGTCTGTATCAGGAGTGCAGCAGGCAGAGTCTGTATCAGGAGTGCAGCAGGCAGAGTCTGTATCAGAGTGCAGCAGTCAGAGTCTGTATCAGAGTGCAGCAGTCAGAGTCTGTATCAGAGTGCAGCAGGCAGAGTCTGTATCAGAGTGCAGCAGGCAGAGTCTGTATCAGAGTGCAGCAGGCAGAGTCTGTATCAGGAGTGCAGCAGGCAGAGTCTGTATCAAAATGCAGCAGTTAGAGTCTGTATCAGAGTGCAGCAGGCAGAGTCTGTATCAGAAGTGCAGCAGGCAGAGTCTGTATCAGAAGTGCAGCAGGCAGAGTCTGGATCAGCAGTTCAGCAGGCAAAGTCTGTATCAGGAGTGCAGCAGGCAGAGTCTGTATCAGAGTGCAGCAGGCAGAGTCTGTATCAGAGTGCAGCAGGCAGAGTCTGTATCATGAGTGCAGCAGGCAGAGTCAGTATCAGAGTGCAGCAGGCAGAGTCTGTATCAGAGTGCAGCAGGCAGAGTCTGCATCACAGTGCAGCAGGCAGAGTCTGTATCAGAGTGCCACAGGCAGAGTCGGCATCAGGAGTGCAGCAGGCAGAGTCTGTATCAGAGTGCAGCAGGCAGAGTCTGTATCAGAGTGCAGCAGGCAGAGTCTGTATCAGACTGCAGCAGGCAGAGTCTGTATCAGGAGTTCAGCAGGCAGAGTCTGTATCAGGAGTGCAGCAGGCAGAGTCTGGATCAGGAGTGCAGCAGGCTGAGTCTGTATAAGGAGTGCAGCAGGCAGAGTCTGTATGAGGAGTGCAGCAGGCAGAGTCTGTATGAGGAGTGCAGCAGGCAGAGTCTGTATCAGAGTGCAGCAGGCAGAATCTGTATAAGAGTGCAGCAGACAGAGTCTGTATCAGGAATGCAGCAGGCAGAGTCTGTATCAGAGTGCAGCAGGCAGAGTCTGTATCAGAGTGCAGCAGGCAGAGTCTATCAGAGTTCAGCAGGCCGAGTCTGTATCAGAAGTTCAGCAGGCAGAGTCTGTATCAGGAGTCCAGCAGGCAGACTCTGTATCAGAGTGCAGCAGGCTGAGTCTCTATCAGGAGTGCAGCAGGCAGAGTCTGTAAGGAGTGCAGCAGGCAGAGTCTGTATCAGAATGCAGCAGTCAGAGTCTGTATCAGAGTGCAGCAGGCAGAGTCTGTATGAGAGTGCAGCAGGCAGAGTCTGCATCGGGAGTGCAGCAGGCAGAGTCTGCATCAGGAGTGCAGCAGGCAGAGTCTGTATCAGGAGTGCAGCAGGCAGAGTCTGTATCAGGAGAGCAGCAGGCAGAGTCTGTATCAGAGTGCAGCAGGCAGAGTCTGTATCAGGTGTGCAGCAGGCAGAGTCTGTATCAGAGTGCAGCAGGCAGAGTCTGTATCAGAGTGCAGTAGGCAGAGTCTGTATCAGGAGTCCAGCAGGCAGAGTCTGTATCAGGAGTGCAGCAGGCAGAGTCTGTATCAGAGTGCAGCAGGCAGAGTCTGTATCAGGAGTGCAGCAGGCAGAATCTGTATCAGGAGTGCAGCAGGCAGAGTCTGTATCAGAGTGCAGCAGGCAGAGTCTGTATCAGAGTGCAGCAGGCTGAGTCTGTATAAGGAGTGCAGCAGGCAGAGTCTGTATGAGGAGTGCAGCAGGCAGAGTCTGTATCAGGAATGCAGCAGGCAGAGTCTGTATAAGGAGTGCAGCAGGCAGAGTCTGTATCAGGAATGCAGCAGGCAGAGTCTGTATCAGAGTGCAGCAGGCAGAGTCTGTATCAGAGTGCAGCAGGCAGAGTCTATCAGAGTTCAGCAGGCAGAGTCTGTATCAGACTGCAGCAGGCTGAGTCTCTATCAGGAGTGCAGCAGGCAGAGTCTGTAAGGAGTGCAGCAGGCAGAGTCCGTATCAGAATGCAGCAGTCAGAGTCTGTATCAGAGTGCAGCAGGCAGAGTCTGTATGAGAGTGCAGCAGGCAGAGTCTGCATCGGGAGTGCAGCAGGCAGAGTCTGCATCGGGAGTGCAGCAGGCAGAGTCTGTATCGGGAGTGCCGCAGGCAGAGTCTGTATCAGAGTGCAGCAGGCAGAGTCTGTATCAGGAGAGCAGCAGGCAGAGTCTGTATCAGAGTGCAGCAGGCAGAGTCTGTATCAGGTGTGCAGCAGGCAGAGTCTGTATCAGAGTGCAGCAGGCAGAGTCTGTATCAGAGTGCAGTAGGCAGAGTCTGTATCAGGAGTGCAGCAGGCAGAGTCTGTATCAGGAGTGCAGCAGGCAGAGTCTGTATCAGAGTGCAGCAGGCAGAGTCTGTATCAGGAGTGCAGCAGGCAGAATCTGTATCAGGAGTGCAGCAGGCAGAGTCTGTATCAGAGTGCAGCAGGCAGAGTCTGTATCAGAGTGCAGCAGGCAGAGTCTGCATCATGAGTGCAGCAGGCAGAGTCTGTATCAGATTGCAGCAGGCAGAATCTGTATAAGAGTGCAGCAGACAGAGTCTGTATCAGGAATGCAGCAGGCAGAGTCTGTATCAGAGTGCAGCAGGCAGAGTCTGTATCAGAGTGCAGCAGGCAGAGTCTGTATCAGGAGTGCAGCAGGCAGAATCTGTATCAGGAGTGCAGCAGGCAGAGTCTGTATCAGAGTGCAGCAGGCAGAGTCTGTATAAGGAGTGCAGCAGGCAGAGTCTGTATGAGGAGTGCAGCAGGCAGAGTCTGTATGAGGAGTGCAGCAGGCAGAGTCTGTATGAGGAGTGCAGCAGGCAGAATCTGTATAAGAGTGCAGCAGACAGAGTCTGTATCAGGAATGCAGCAGGCAGAGTCTGTATCAGAGTGCAGCAGGCAGAGTCTGTATCAGAGTGCAGCAGGCAGAGTCTATCAGAGTTCAGCAGGCCGAGTCTGTATCAGAAGTTCAGCAGGCAGAGTCTGTATCAGGAGTCCAGCAGGCAGACTCTGTATCAGAGTGCAGCAGGCAGAGTCTGTATCAGACTGCAGCAGGCTGAGTCTCTATCAGGAGTGCAGCAGGCAGAGTCTGTAAGGAGTGCAGCAGGCAGAGTCTGTATCAGAATGCAGCAGTCAGAGTCTGTATCAGAGTGCAGCAGGCAGAGTCTGTATGAGAGTGCAGCAGGCAGAGTCTGCATCGGGAGTGCAGCAGGCAGAGTCTGCATCGGGAGTGCAGCAGGCAGAGTCTGTATCGGGAGTGCAGCAGGCAGAGTCTGTATCAGGAGAGCAGCAGGCAGAGTCTGTATCAGAGTGCAGCAGGCAGAGTCTGTATCAGGTGTGCAGCAGGCAGAGTCTGTATCAGAGTGCAGCAGGCAGAGTCTGTATCAGAGTGCAGTAGGCAGAGTCTGTATCAGGAGTCCAGCAGGCAGAGTCTGTATCAGGAGTGCAGCAGGCAGAGTCTGTATCAGAGTGCAGCAGGCAGAGTCTGTATCAGGAGTGCAGCAGGCAGAATCTGTATCAGGAGTGCAGCAGGCAGAGTCTGTATCAGAGTGCAGCAGGCAGAGTCTGTATCAGAGTGCAGCAGGCTGAGTCTGTATAAGGAGTGCAGCAGGCAGAGTCTGTATGAGGAGTGCAGCAGGCAGAGTCTGTATGAGGAGTGCAGCAGGCAGAGTCTGTATAAGAGTGCAGCAGACAGAGTCTGTATCAGGAATGCAGCAGGCAGAGTCTGTATCAGAGTGCAGCAGGCAGAGTCTGTATCAGAGTGCAGCAGGCAGAGTCTATCAGAGTTCAGCAGGCCGAGTCTGTATCAGAAGTTCAGCAGCCAGAGTCTGTATCAGGAGTCCAGCAGGCAGACTCTGTATCAGAGTGCAGCAGGCAGAGTCTGTATCAGACTGCAGCAGGCTGAGTCTCTATCAGGAGTGCAGCAGGCAGAGTCTGTAAGGAGTGCAGCAGGCAGAGTCTGTAAGGAGTGCAGCAGGCAGAGTCCGTATCAGAATGCAGCAGTCAGAGTCTGTATCAGAGTGCAGCAGGCAGAGTCTGTATGAGAGTGCAGCAGGCAGAGTCTGCATCGGGAGTGCAGCAGGCAGAGTCTGCATCGGGAGTGCAGCAGGCAGAGTCTGTATCGGGAGTGCAGCAGGCAGAGTCTGTATCAGAGTGCAGCAGGCAGAGTCTGTATCAGGAGAGCAGCAGGCAGAGTCTATATCAGAGTGCAGCAGGCAGAGTCTGTATCAGGTGTGCAGCAGGCAGAGTCTGTATCAGAGTGCAGCAGGCAGAGTCTGTATCAGAGTGCAGTAGGCAGAGTCTGTATCAGGAGTCCAGCAGGCAGAGTCTGTATCAGGAGTGCAACAGGCAGAGTCTGTATCAGAGTGCAGCAGGCAGAGTCTGTATCAGGAGTGCAGCAGGCAGAATCTGTATCAGGAGTGCAGCAGGCAGAGTCTGTATCAGAGTGCAGCAGGCAGAGTCTGTATCAGAGTGCAGCAGGCAGAGTCTGCATCAGGAGTGCAGCAGGCAGAGTCTGTATCAGGAGTGCAGCAGGCATAGTCTGTATCAGAGTGCAGCAGGCAGAGTCTGCATCAGGAGTGCAGCAGGCAGAGTCTGTATCAGGAGTTCAGCAGGCAGAGTCTGTATCAGGAGTGCAGCAGGCAGAATCTGTATCAGGAGTGCAGCAGGCAGAGTCTGTATCAGAGTGCAGCAGACAGAGTCTGTATCAGAGTGCAGTATGCAGAGTCTGTATCAGAGTGCAGTATGCAGAGTCTGTATCAGGAGTGCAGCACGCAGAGTCTGTATCAGGATTGCAGCAGGCTGAGTCTGTATCAGAGTGCAGCAGGCAGAGTCTGTATCAGAGTGCAACAGGCAGAGTCTGTATCAGAGTGCAGCAGGCAGATCCTGTATCAGAGTGCAGCAGGCAGAGTCTGCATCAGGACTGCAGCAGGCAGAGTCTGTATCAGAGTGCAGCAGGCAGAGTCTGTATCAGAGTGCAGCAGGCAGAGTCTGTATCAGAGTGCAGCAGGCAGAGTCTGTATCAGAATGGAGCAGGCAGATTCTGCATCAGGAGTGCAGCAGGCAGAGTCTGTATCAGAGGGCAGCAGGCAGAGTCTGTATCAGAGTGCAGCAGGCAGAGTCTGGATTAGGAGTGCAGCAGGCAGAGTCTGTATCAGACTGCAGTAGGCTGAGTCTGTATCAGGAGTGCAGCAGGCAGAGTCTGTATCAGAGTGCAGCAGTCAGAGTCTGTATCAGAGTGCAGCAGTCAGAGTCTGTATCAGAGTGCAGCAGGCAGAGTCTGTATCAGAGTGCAGCAGGCAGAGTCTGTATCAGAGTGCAGCAGGCAGAGTCTGTATCAGAGTGCAGCAGGCAGAGTCTGTATCAGGAGTGCAGCAGGCAGAGTATGTATCAAAATGCAGCAGTTAGAGTCTGTATCAGAGTGCAGCAGGCAGAGTCTGTATCAGAAGTGCAGCAGGCAGAGTCTCTATCAGAAGTGCAGCAGGCAGAGTCTGGATCAGCAGTTCAGCAGGCAAAGTCTGGATCAGGAGGGCAGCAGGCAGAGTCTGTATCAGAGTGCAGCAGGCAGAGTCTGTATCAGGTGTGCAGCAGGCAAAGTCTGTATCAGAATGCAGCAGTCAGAGTCTGTATCAGAGTGCAGCAGGCAGAGTCTGTATCAGGAGTGCAGCAGGCAGAGTCTGCATCAGAGTGCAGCAGGCAGAGTCTGGATCAGCAGTTCAGCAGGCAAAGTCTGGATCAGGAGTGCAGCAGGCAGAGTCTGTATCAGAGTGCAGCAGGCAGTGTCTGTATGAGAGTGCAGCAGGCAGAGTCTGGATCAGGAGTTCAGCAGGCAGAGTCTGCATCAGGAGTGGAGCAGGCAGAGTCTGTATCAGAATGCAGCAGGCAGAGTCTGTATCAGAGTGCAGCAGGCAGATTCTGCATCAGGAGTGCAGCAGGCAGAGTCTGTATCAGAGTGCAGCAGGCAGAGTCAGTATCAGAGTGCAGTAGGCAGAGTCTGTATCAGGAGTGCAGCAGGCAGAGTCTGTATCAGGAGTGCAGCAGGCAGAGTCTGTATCAGGAGTGCAGCAGGCAGAGTCTGTATCAGAGTGCAGCAGGCAGAGTCTGTATCAGGAGTGCAGCAGGCAGAGTCTGCATCAGGAGTGCAGCAGGCAGAGTCTGTATCAGGAGTGCAGCAGGCAAAGTCTGCATCAGGAGTCCAGCAGGCAGAGTCTGCATCAGGAGTGCAGCAGGCAGAGTCTGCATCAGGAGTGCAGCAGGCAGAGTCTGTATCAGGAGTGCAGCAGGCAAAGTCTGCATCAGGAGTCCAGCAGGCAGAGTCTGTATCGGGAATGCAGCAGGCAGAGTCTGTATCAGACTGCAGCAGGCTGAGTCTGTATAAGGAGTGCAGCAGGCTGAGTCTGTATAAGCAGTGCAGCAGGCAGAGTCTGTATCAGAGTGCAGCAGGCAGAGTCTGTATCAGAGTGCAGCAGGCAGAGTCTGTATCAGAGTGCAGCAGGCAAAGTCTGTATCAGAGTGCAGCAGGCAGAGTCTGTATCAGAGTGCAGCAGGCAGAGTCTGTATCAGAGTGCAGCAGGCAGAGTCTGTATCAGAGTGCAGCAGGCAGAGTCTGTATCAGAATGCAGCAGGCAGATTCTGCATCAGGAGTGCAGCAGGCAGAGTCTGTATCAGAGTGCAGCAGGCAGATTCTGCATCAGGAGTGCAACAGGCAGAGTCTGTATCAGAGTGCAGCAGGCAGAGTCTGTATCAGAGTGCAGCAGGCAGAGTCTGTCAGGAGTGCAGCAGGCAGAGTCTGTATCAGAGTGCAGCAGGCAGAGTCTGTATCAGAGTGCAGCAGGCAGAGTCTGTATCAGAATGGAGCAGGCAGATTCTGCATCAGGAGTGAAGCAGGCAGAGTCTGTATCAGAGGGTAGCAGGCAGAGTCTGTATCAGAGTGCAGCAGGCAGAGTCTGGATCAGGAGTGCAGCAGGCAGAGTCTGTATCAGACTGCAGTAGGCTGAGTCTGTATCAAGAGTGCAGCAGGCAGAGTCTGTATCAGGAGTGCAGCAGGCAGAGTCTGTATCAGGAGTGCAGCAGGCAGAGTCTGTATCAGAGTGCAGCGGTCAGAGTCTGTATCAGAGTGCAGCAGGCAGAGTCTGTATCAGATTGCAGCAGGCAGAGTCTGTATCAGATTGCAGCAGGCAGAGTCTGTATCAGGAGTGCAGCAGGCAGAGTCTGTATTAGAATGCAGCAGTCAGAGTCTGTATCAGAGTGCAGCAGGCAGAGTCTGTATCAGAAGTGCAGCAGGCAGAGTCTGTGTCAGAGTGCAGCAGGCAGAGTCTGGATCAGCAGTTCAGCAGGCAAAGTCTGGATCAGGAGTGCAGCAGGCAGAGTCTGTATCAGAGTGCAGCAGGCAGAGTCTGTATCAGGTGTGCAGCAGGCAGAGTCTGTATCAGAATGCAGCAGTCAGAGTCTGTATCAGAGTGCAGCAGGCAGAGTCTGTATCAGGAGTGCAGCAGGCAGAGTCTGCATCAGAGTGCAGCAGGCAGAGTCTGTATACGAGTGCAGCAGGCAGAGTCTGGATCAGCAGTTCAGCAGGCAAAGTCTGGATCAGGAGTGCAGCAGGCAGAGTCTGTATCAGAGTGCAGCAGGCAGTGTCTGTATCAGAGTGCAGCAGGCAGAGTCTGTATCAGAGTGCAGTAGGCAGAGTCGGCATCAGGAGTGCAGCAGGCAGAGTCTGTATCAGTAGTGCAGCAGGCAGAGTCTGTATCAGAGTGCAGCAGGCAGAGTCTGTATCAGGAGTGCAGCAGGCAGAGTCTGCATCAGGAGTTCAGCAGGCAGAGTCTGTATCAGGAGAGCAGCAGGCAGAGTCTGTATCAGGAGTGCAGCAGGCAGAGTCTGCATCAGGAGTGCAGCAGGCAGAGTCTTTATCAGGAGTGCAGCAGGCAGAGTCTGCATCAGGAGTGCAGCAGGCAGAGTCTGTATCAGGAGTGCAGCAGGCAGAGTCTGTATCAGACTGCAGCAGGCTGAGTCTGTATAAGGAGTGCAGCAGGCTGAGTCTGTATCGGGAGTGCAGCAGGCAGATTCTGCATCAGGAGTGCAACAGGCAGAGTCTGTATCACAGTGCAGCAGGCAGAGTCTGTATCAGAGTGCAGCAGGCAGAGTCTGTCAGGAGTGCAGCAGGCAGAGTCTGTATCAGAGTGCAGCAGGCAGAGTCTGTATCAGAGTGCAGCAGGCAGAGTCTGTATCAGAGTGCAGCAGGCAGAGTCTGTATCAGAATGGAGCAGTCAGAGTCTGTATCAGAGTGCAGCAGGCAGAGTCTGTATCAGGAGTGCAGCAGGCAGAGTCTGTATCAGGAGTGCAGCAGGCAGAGTCTGTATCAGGAGTGCAGCAGGCAGAGTCTGTATCAGAGTGCAGCAGGCAGAGTCTGTATCAGGAGTGCAGCAGGCAGAGTCTGCATCAGGAGTTCAGCAGGCAGAGTCTGCATCAGGAGTGCAGCAGGCAGAGTCTGCATCAGGAGTGCAGCAGGCAGAGTCTGTATCAGGAGTGCAGCAGGCAAAGTCTGCATCAGGAGTCCAGCAGGCAGAGTCTGTATCGGGAATGCAGCAGGCAGAGTCTGTATCAGACTGCAGCAGGCTGAGTCTGTATAAGGAGTGCAGCAGGCTGAGTCTGTATAAGGAGTGCAGCAGGCAGAGTCTGTATCAGAGTGCAGCAGGCAGAGTCTGTATCAGAGTGCAGCAGGCAGAGTCTGTATCAGAGTGCAGCAGGCAAAGTCTGTATCAGAGTGCAGCAGGCAGAGTCTGTATCAGAGTGCAGCAGGCAGAGTCTGTATCAGAGTGCAGCAGGCAGAGTCTGTATCAGAGTGCAGCAGGCAGAGTCTGTATCAGAATGCAGCAGGCAGATTCTGCATCAGGAGTGCAGCAGGCAGAGTCTGTATCAGACTGCAGTAGGCTGAGTCTGTATCAGGAGTGCAGCAGGCAGAGTCCGTATCAGGAGTGCAGCAGGCAGAGTCTGTATCAGAATGCAGCAGGCAGAGTCTGTCAGGGGTGCAGCAGGCAGAGTCTGTATCAGGAGTGCAGCAGGCAGAGTCTGCATCAGGAGTGCAGCAGGCAGAGTCTGCATCAGGAGTGCAGCAGGCAGAGTCTGTATCAGGTGTGCAGCAGGCAAAGTCTGTATCAGAGTGCAGCAGGCAGAGTCTGTATCAGAGTGCAGCAGGCAGATTCTGTATAAGAGTGCAGCAGGCAGAGTCTGTATCAGGTGTGCAGCATGCAGAGTCTGTATAAGAGTGCAGTAGGCAGAGTCTGTATCAGAGTGCAGCAGGCAGAGTCTGTATCAGAGTGCAGCAGGCAGAGTCTGTATCAGAACGCAGCAGGCAGATTCTGCATCAGGAGTGCAGCAGGCAGAGTCTGTATCAGAGTGCAGCAGGCAGAGTCTGTATCAGGAGTGCAGCAGGCAGAGTCTGTATCACAGTGCAGCAGGCAGAGTCTGTATCAGAGTGCAGCAGGCAGAGTCTGTCAGGAGTGCAGCAGGCAGAGTCTGTATCAGAGTGCAGCAGGCAGAGTCTGTATCAGAGTGCAGCAGGCAGAGTCTGTATCAGAGTGCAGCAGGCAGAGTCTGTATCAGAATGGAGCAGTCAGAGTCTGTATCAGAGTGCAGCAGGCAGAGTCTGTATCAGACTGCAGTAGGCTGAGTCGGTATCAGGAGTGCAGCAGGCAGAGTCTGTATCAGAGGGCAGCAGGCAGAATCTGTATCAGAGTGCAGCAGGCAGAGTCTGGATCAGGAGTGCAGCAGGCTGAGTCTGTATCAGGAGTGCAGCAGGCAGAGTCTGTATCAGAATGCAGCAGGCAGAGTCTGTATCAGAATGCAGCAGGCAGAGTCTGTATCAGAGTGCAGCAGGCAGAGTCTGTATCAGAAGTGCAGCAGGCAGAGTCTGTGTCAGAGTGCAGCAGGCAGAGTCTGTATCAGGTGTGCAGCAGGCAGCGTCTGTATCAGAATGCAGCAGTCAGAGTCTGTATCAGAGTGCAGCAGGCAGAGTCTGTATCAGGAGTGCAGCAGGCAGAGTCCGTATCAGGAGTGCAGCAGGCAGAGTCTGTATCAGAATGCAGCAGGCAGAGTCTGTATCAGAATGCAGCAGGCAGAGTCTGTATCAGAGTGCAGCAGGCAGAGTCTGTATCAGAAGTGCAGCAGGCAGAGTCTGTATCAGGTGTGCAGCAGGCAGCGTCTGTATCAGAATGCAGCAGTCAGAGTCTGTATCAGAGTGCAGCAGGCAGAGTCTGTATCAGGAGTGCAGCAGGCAGAGTCCGTATCAGGAGTGCAGCAGGCAGAGTCTGTATCAGAATGCAGCAGTCAGAGTTTGTATCAGAGTGCAGCAGGCAGAGTCTGTATCAGGAGTGCAGCAGGCAGAGTCTGCATCAGAGTGCAGCAGGCAGAGTCTGTATAAGAGTGCAGCAGGCAGAGTCTGGATCAACAGTTCAGCAGGCAAAGTCTGGATCAGGAGTGCAGCAGGCTGAGTCTGTATCAGAGTGCAGCAGTCAGAGTCTGTATAAGAGTGCAGCAGGCAGAGTCTGTATCAGGAGTGCAGCAGGCAGAGTCTGCATCAGAGTGCAGCAGGCAGAGTCTGTATAAGAGTGCAGCAGGCAGAGTCTGGATCAGCAGTTCAGCAGGCAGAGTCTGTATCAGGAGTGCAGCAGGCAGAGTCTGTATCAGGAGTGCAGCAGGCTGAGTCTGTATCAGGAGTGCAGCAGGCAGAGTCTGTATCAGAGTGCAGCAGGCAGTGTCTGTATCAGAGTGCAGCAGGTAGAGTCTGGATCAGGAGTGCAGCAGGCAGAGTCTGTATCAGGAGTGCAGCAGGCAGATTCTGCATCAGGAGTGCAGCAGGCAGAGTCTGTATCAGAGTGCAGCAGGCAGAGTCAGTATCAGAGTGCAGTAGGCAGAGTCTGCATCAGGAGTGCAGCAGGCAGAGTCTGTATCAGTAGTGCAGCAGGCAGAGTCTGTATCAGAGTGCAGCAGGCAGAGTCTGTATCAGGAGTGCAGCAGGCAGAGTCTGTATCAGGAGTGCAGCAGGCAGAGTCTGCATCAGGAGTTCAGCAGGCAGAGTCTGCATCAGGAGTGCAGCAGGCAGAGTCTGCATCAGGAGTGCAGCAGGCAGAGTCTGCATCAGGAGTGCAGCAGGCTGAGTCTGTATCAGGAGTGCAGCAGGCTGAGTCTGTATAAGGAGTGCAGCAGGCTGAGTCTGTATAAGGAGTGCAGCAGGCTGAGTCTGTATCAGAGTGCAGCAGGCAGAGTCTGTATCAGAGTGCAGCAGGCAGAGTCTGGATTAGGAGTGCAGCAGGCAGAGTCTGTATCAGACTGCAGTAGGCTGAGTCTGTATCAGGAGTGCAGCAGGCAGAGTCTGTATCAGAGTGCAGCAGTCAGAGTCTGTATCAGAGTGCAGCAGGCAGAGTCTGTATCAGAGTGCAGCAGGCAGAGTCTGTATCAGAGTGCAGCAGGCAGAGTCTGTATCAGAGTGCAGCAGGCAGAGTCTGTATCAGAGTGCAGCAGGCAGAGTCTGTATCAGGAGTGCAGCAGGCAGAGTCTGTATCAAAAGGCAGCAGTTAGAGTCTGTATCAGAGTGCAGCAGGCAGAGTCTGTATCAGAGTGCAGCAGGCAGAGTCTGGATCAGCAGTTCAGCAGGCAAAGTCTGGATCAGGAGTGCAGCAGGCAGAGTCTGTATCAGAGTGCAGCAGGCAGAGTCTGTATCAGGTGTGCAGCAGGCAGAGTCTGTATCAGAATGCAGCAGTCAGAGTCTGTATCAGAGTGCAGCAGGCAGAGTCTGTATCAGGAGTGCAGCAGGCAGAGTCTGCATCAGAGTGCAGCAGGCAGAGTCTGGATCAGCAGTTCAGCAGGCAAAGTCTGGATCAGGAGTGCAGCAGGCAGAGTCTGTATCAGAGTGCAGCAGGCAGTGTCTGTATGAGAGTGCAGCAGGTAGAGTCTGGATCAGGAGTTCAGCAGGCAGAGTCTGCATCAGGAGTGGAGCAGGCAGAGTTTGTATCAGAATGCAGCAGGCAGAGTCTGTATCAGAGTGCAGCAGGCAGATTCTGCATCAGGAGTGCAGCAGGCAGAGTCTGTATCAGAGTGCAGCAGGCAGAGTCAGTATCAGAGTGCAGTAGGCAGAGTCTGTATCAGGAGTGCAGCAGGCAGAGTCTGTATCAGGAGTGCAGCAGGCAGAGTCTGTATCAGGAGTGCAGCAGGCAGAGTCTGTATCAGAGTGCAGCAGGCAGAGTCTGTATCAGGAGTGCAGCAGGCAGAGTCTGCATCAGGAGTTCAGCAGGCAGAGTCTGCATCAGGAGTGCAGAAGGCAGAGTCTGCATCAGGAGTGCAGCAGGCAGAGTCTGTATCAGGAGTGCAGCAGGCAAAGTCTGCATCAGGAGTCCAGCAGGCAGAGTCTGTATCGGGAATGCAGCAGGCAGAGTCTGTATCAGACTGCAGCAGGCTGAGTCTGTATAAGGAGTGCAGCAGGCTGAGTCTGTATAAGGAGTGCAGCAGGCAGAGTCTGTATCAGAGTGCAGCAGGCAGAGTCTGTATCAGAGTGCAGCAGGCAGAGTCTGTATCAGAGTGCAGCAGGCAAAGTCTGTATCAGAGTGCAGCAGGCAGAGTCTGTATCAGAGTGCAGCAGGCAGAGTCTGTATCAGAGTGCAGCAGGCAAAGTCTGTATCAGAGTGCAGCAGGCAGAGTCTGTATCAGAATGCAGCAGGCAGATTCTGCATCAGGAGTGCAGCAGGCAGAGTCTGTATCAGAGTGCAGCAGGCAGATTCTGCATCAGGAGTGCAACAGGCAGAGTCTGTATCAGAGTGCAGCAGGCAGAGTCTGTATCAGAGTGCAGCAGGCAGAGTCTGTCAGGAGTGCAGCAGGCAGAGTCTGTATCAGAGTGCAGCAGGCAGAGTCTGTATCAGAGTGCAGCAGGCAGAGTCTGTATCAGAGTGCAGCAGGCAGAGTCTGTATCAGAATGGAGCAGTCAGAGTCTGTATCAGAGTGCAGCAGGCAGAGTCTGTATCAGAGTGCAGCAGGCAGAGTCTGGATCAGGAGTGCAGCAGGCAGAGTCTGTATCAGAGTGCAGCAGGCTGAGTCGGTATCAGGAGTGCAGCAGGCAGAATCTGTATCAGAGTGCAGCAGGCAGAGTCTGGATCAGGAGTGCAGCAGGCTGAGTCTGTATCAGACTGCAGTAGGCTGAGTCTGTATCAGGAGTGCAGCAGGCAGAGTCCGTATCAGGAGTGCAGCAGGCAGAGTCTGTATCAGAATGCAGCAGGCAGAGTCTGTATCAGAGTGCAGCAGGCAGAGTCTGTATCAGAAGTGCAGCAGGCAGAGTCTGTGTCAGAGTGCAGCAGGCAGAGTCTGTATCAGGTGTGCAGCAGGCAGCGTCTGTATCAGAATGCAGCAGTCAGAGTCTGTATCAGGAGTGCAGCAGGCAGAGTCCGTATCAGGAGTGCAGCAGGCAGAGTCTGTATCAGGAGTGCAGCAGGCAGAGTCCGTATCAGGAGTGCAGCAGGCAGAGTCTGTATCAGAATGCAGCAGTCAGAGTTTGTATCAGAGTGCAGCAGGCAGAGTCTGTATCAGGAGTGCAGCAGGCAGAGTCTGCATCAGAGTGCAGCAGGCAGAGTCTGTATAAGAGTGCAGCAGGCAGAGTCTGGATCAACAGTTCAGCAGGCAAAGTCTGGATCAGGAGTGCAGCAGGCTGAGTCTGTATCAGAGTGCAGCAGTCAGAGTCTGTATAAGAGTGCAGCAGGCAGAGTCTGTATCAGGAGTGCAGCAGGCAGAGTCTGCATCAGAGTGCAGCAGGCAGAGTCTGTATAAGAGTGCAGCAGGCAGAGTCTGTATCAGAGTGCAGCAGGCAGAGTCTGTCAGGAGTGCAGCAGGCAGAGTCTGTATCAGAGTGCAGCAGGCAGAGTCTGTATCAGAGTGCAGCAGGCAGAGTCTGTATCAGAGTGCAGCAGGCAGAGTCTGTATCAGAATGGAGCAGTCAGAGTCTGTATCAGAGTGCAGCAGGCAGAGTCTGTATCAGACTGCAGTAGGCTGAGTCGGTATCAGGAGTGCAGCAGGCAGAGTCTGTATCAGAGGGCAGCAGGCAGAATCTGTATCAGAGTGCAGCAGGCAGAGTCTGGATCAGGAGTGCAGCAGGCTGAGTTTGTATCAGGAGTGCAGCAGGCAGAGTCTGTATCAGAATGCAGCAGGCAGAGTCTGTATCAGAATGCAGCAGGCAGAGTCTGTATCAGAGTGCAGCAGGCAGAGTCTGTATCAGAAGTGCAGCAGGCAGAGTCTGTGTCAGAGTGCAGCAGGCAGAGTCTGTATCAGGTGTGCAGCAGGCAGCGTCTGTATCAGAATGCAGCAGTCAGAGTCTGTATCAGAGTGCAGCAGGCAGAGTCTGTATCAGGAGTGCAGCAGGCAGAGTCCGTATCAGGAGTGCAGCAGGCAGAGTCTGTATCAGAATGCAGCAGGCAGAGTCTGTATCAGAATGCAGCAGGCAGAGTCTGTATCAGAGTGCAGCAGGCAGAGTCTGTATCAGAAGTGCAGCAGGCAGAGTCTGTATCAGGTGTGCAGCAGGCAGCGTCTGTATCAGAATGCAGCAGTCAGAGTCTGTATCAGAGTGCAGCAGGCAGAGTCTGTATCAGGAGTGCAGCAGGCAGAGTCCGTATCAGGAGTGCAGCAGGCAGAGTCTGTATCAGAATGCAGCAGTCAGAGTTTGTATCAGAGTGCAGCAGGCAGAGTCTGTATCAGGAGTGCAGCAGGCAGAGTCTGCATCAGAGTGCAGCAGGCAGAGTCTGTATAAGAGTGCAGCAGGCAGAGTCTGGATCAACAGTTCAGCAGGCAAAGTCTGGATCAGGAGTGCAGCAGGCTGAGTCTGTATCAGAGTGCAGCAGTCAGAGTCTGTATAAGAGTGCAGCAGGCAGAGTCTGTATCAGGAGTGCAGCAGGCAGAGTCTGCATCAGAGTGCAGCAGGCAGAGTCTGTATAAGAGTGCAGCAGGCAGAGTCTGGATCAGCAGTTCAGCAGGCAGAGTCTGTATCAGGAGTGCAGCAGGCAGAGTCTGTATCAGGAGTGCAGCAGGCTGAGTCTGTATCAGGAGTGCAGCAGGCAGAGTCTGTATCAGAGTGCAGCAGGCAGTGTCTGTATCAGAGTGCAGCAGGTAGAGTCTGGATCAGGAGTGCAGCAGGCAGAGTCTGTATCAGGAGTGCAGCAGGCAGATTCTGCATCAGGAGTGCAGCAGGCAGAGTCTGTATCAGAGTGCAGCAGGCAGAGTCAGTATCAGAGTGCAGTAGGCAGAGTCTGCATCAGGAGTGCAGCAGGCAGAGTCTGTATCAGTAGTGCAGCAGGCAGAGTCTGTATCAGAGTGCAGCAGGCAGAGTCTGTATCAGGAGTGCAGCAGGCAGAGTCTGTATCAGGAGTGCAGCAGGCAGAGTCTGCATCAGGAGTTCAGCAGGCAGAGTCTGCATCAGGAGTGCAGCAGGCAGAGTCTGCATCAGGAGTGCAGCAGGCAGAGTCTGCATCAGGAGTGCAGCAGGCTGAGTCTGTATCAGGAGTGCAGCAGGCTGAGTCTGTATAAGAAGTGCAGCAGGCTGAGTCTGTATAAGGAGTGCAGCAGGCTGAGTCTGTATCAGAGTGCAGCAGGCAGAGTCTGTATCAGAGTGCAGCAGGCAGAGTCTGGATTAGGAGTGCAGCAGGCAGAGTCTGTATCAGACTGCAGTAGGCTGAGTCTGTATCAGGAGTGCAGCAGGCAGAGTCTGTATCAGAGTGCAGCAGTCAGAGTCTGTATCAGAGTGCAGCAGGCAGAGTCTGTATCAGAGTGCAGCAGGCAGAGTCTGTATCAGAGTGCAGCAGGCAGAGTCTGTATCAGAGTGCAGCAGGCAGAGTCTGTATCAGAGTGCAGCAGGCAGAGTCTGTATCAGGAGTGCAGCAGGCAGAGTCTGTATCAAAAGGCAGCAGTTAGAGTCTGTATCAGAGTGCAGCAGGCAGAGTCTGTATCAGAGTGCAGCAGGCAGAGTCTGGATCAGCAGTTCAGCAGGCAAAGTCTGGATCAGGAGTGCAGCAGGCAGAGTCTGTATCAGAGTGCAGCAGGCAGAGTCTGTATCAGGTGTGCAGCAGGCAGAGTCTGTATCAGAATGCAGCAGTCAGAGTCTGTATCAGAGTGCAGCAGGCAGAGTCTGTATCAGGAGTGCAGCAGGCAGAGTCTGCATCAGAGTGCAGCAGGCAGAGTCTGGATCAGCAGTTCAGCAGGCAAAGTCTGGATCAGGAGTGCAGCAGGCAGAGTCTGTATCAGAGTGCAGCAGGCAGTGTCTGTATGAGAGTGCAGCAGGTAGAGTCTGGATCAGGAGTTCAGCAGGCAGAGTCTGCATCAGGAGTGGAGCAGGCAGAGTTTGTATCAGAATGCAGCAGGCAGAGTCTGTATCAGAGTGCAGCAGGCAGATTCTGCATCAGGAGTGCAGCAGGCAGAGTCTGTATCAGAGTGCAGCAGGCAGAGTCAGTATCAGAGTGCAGTAGGCAGAGTCTGTATCAGGAGTGCAGCAGGCAGAGTCTGTATCAGGAGTGCAGCAGGCAGAGTCTGTATCAGGAGTGCAGCAGGCAGAGTCTGTATCAGAGTGCAGCAGGCAGAGTCTGTATCAGGAGTGCAGCAGGCAGAGTCTGCATCAGGAGTTCAGCAGGCAGAGTCTGCATCAGGAGTGCAGAAGGCAGAGTCTGCATCAGGAGTGCAGCAGGCAGAGTCTGTATCAGGAGTGCAGCAGGCAAAGTCTGCATCAGGAGTCCAGCAGGCAGAGTCTGTATCGGGAATGCAGCAGGCAGAGTCTGTATCAGACTGCAGCAGGCTGAGTCTGTATAAGGAGTGCAGCAGGCTGAGTCTGTATAAGGAGTGCAGCAGGCAGAGTCTGTATCAGAGTGCAGCAGGCAGAGTCTGTATCAGAGTGCAGCAGGCAGAGTCTGTATCAGAGTGCAGCAGGCAAAGTCTGTATCAGAGTGCAGCAGGCAGAGTCTGTATCAGAGTGCAGCAGGCAGAGTCTGTATCAGAGTGCAGCAGGCAAAGTCTGTATCAGAGTGCAGCAGGCAGAGTCTGTATCAGAATGCAGCAGGCAGATTCTGCATCAGGAGTGCAGCAGGCAGAGTCTGTATCAGAGTGCAGCAGGCAGATTCTGCATCAGGAGTGCAACAGGCAGAGTCTGTATCAGAGTGCAGCAGGCAGAGTCTGTATCAGAGTGCAGCAGGCAGAGTCTGTCAGGAGTGCAGCAGGCAGAGTCTGTATCAGAGTGCAGCAGGCAGAGTCTGTATCAGAGTGCAGCAGGCAGAGTCTGTATCAGAGTGCAGCAGGCAGAGTCTGTATCAGAATGGAGCAGTCAGAGTCTGTATCAGAGTGCAGCAGGCAGAGTCTGTATCAGAGTGCAGCAGGCAGAGTCTGGATCAGGAGTGCAGCAGGCAGAGTCTGTATCAGAGTGCAGCAGGCTGAGTCGGTATCAGGAGTGCAGCAGGCAGAATCTGTATCAGAGTGCAGCAGGCAGAGTCTGGATCAGGAGTGCAGCAGGCTGAGTCTGTATCAGACTGCAGTAGGCTGAGTCTGTATCAGGAGTGCAGCAGGCAGAGTCCGTATCAGGAGTGCAGCAGGCAGAGTCTGTATCAGAATGCAGCAGGCAGAGTCTGTATCAGAGTGCAGCAGGCAGAGTCTGTATCAGAAGTGCAGCAGGCAGAGTCTGTGTCAGAGTGCAGCAGGCAGAGTCTGTATCAGGTGTGCAGCAGGCAGCGTCTGTATCAGAATGCAGCAGTCAGAGTCTGTATCAGGAGTGCAGCAGGCAGAGTCCGTATCAGGAGTGCAGCAGGCAGAGTCTGTATCAGGAGTGCAGCAGGCAGAGTCCGTATCAGGAGTGCAGCAGGCAGAGTCTGTATCAGAATGCAGCAGTCAGAGTTTGTATCAGAGTGCAGCAGGCAGAGTCTGTATCAGGAGTGCAGCAGGCAGAGTCTGCATCAGAGTGCAGCAGGCAGAGTCTGTATAAGAGTGCAGCAGGCAGAGTCTGGATCAACAGTTCAGCAGGCAAAGTCTGGATCAGGAGTGCAGCAGGCTGAGTCTGTATCAGAGTGCAGCAGTCAGAGTCTGTATAAGAGTGCAGCAGGCAGAGTCTGTATCAGGAGTGCAGCAGGCAGAGTCTGCATCAGAGTGCAGCAGGCAGAGTCTGTATAAGAGTGCAGCAGGCAGAGTCTGGATCAGCAGTTCAGCAGGCAGAGTCTGTATCAGGAGTGCAGCAGGCAGAGTCTGTATCAGGAGTGCAGCAGGCTGAGTCTGTATCAGGAGTGCAGCAGGCAGAGTCTGTATCAGAGTGCAGCAGGCAGTGTCTGTATCAGAGTGCAGCAGGTAGAGTCTGGATCAGGAGTTCAGCAGGCAGAGTCTGCATCAGGAGTGCAGCAGGCAGAGTCTGTATCAGGAGTGCAGCAGGCAGATTCTGCATCAGGAGTGCAGCAGGCAGAGTCTGTATCAGAGTGCAGCAGGCAGAGTCAGTATCAGAGTGCAGTAGGCAGAGTCTGCATCAGGAGTGCAGCAGGCAGAGTCTGTATCAGTAGTGCAGCAGGCAGAGTCTGTATCAGAGTGCAGCAGGCAGAGTCTGTATCAGGAGTGCAGCAGGCAGAGTCTGTATCAGGAGTGCAGCAGGCAGAGTCTGCATCAGGAGTTCAGCAGGCAGAGTCTGCATCAGGAGTGCAGCAGGCAGAGTCTGCATCAGGAGTGCAGCAGGCAGAGTCTGCATCAGGAGTGCAGCAGGCAGAGTCTGCATCAGGAGTGCAGCAGGCTGAGTCTGTATCAGGAGTGCAGCAGGCTGAGTCTGTATCAGGAGTGCAGCAGGCAGAGTCTGTATCAGAGTGCAGCAGGCAGTGTCTGTATCAGAGTGCAGCAGGTAGAGTCTGGATCAGGAGTTCAGCAGGCAGAGTCTGCATCAGGAGTGCAGCAGGCAGAGTCTGTATCAGGAGTGCAGCAGGCAGATTCTGCATCAGGAGTGCAGCAGGCAGAGTCTGTATCAGAGTGCAGCAGGCAGAGTCAGTATCAGAGTGCAGTAGGCAGAGTCTGCATCAGGAGTGCAGCAGGCAGAGTCTGTATCAGTAGTGCAGCAGGCAGAGTCTGTATCAGAGTGCAGCAGGCAGAGTCTGTATCAGGAGTGCAGCAGGCAGAGTCTGTATCAGGAGTGCAGCAGGCAGAGTCTGCATCAGGAGTTCAGCAGGCAGAGTCTGCATCAGGAGTGCAGCAGGCAGAGTCTGCATCAGGAGTGCAGCAGGCAGAGTCTGCATCAGGAGTGCAGCAGGCAGAGTCTGCATCAGGAGTGCAGCAGGCTGAGTCTGTATCAGGAGTGCAGCAGGCTGAGTCTGTATAAGGAGTGCAGCAGGATGAGTCTGTATAAGGAGTGCAGCAGGCTGAGTCTGTATCAGAGTGCAGCAGGCAGAGTCTGTATCAGAGTGCAGCAGGCAGAGTCTGGATTAGGAGTGCAGCAGGCAGAGTCTGTATCAGACTGCAGTAGGCTGAGTCTGTATCAGGAGTGCAGCAGGCAGAGTCTGTATCAGAGTGCAGCAGTCAGAGTCTGTATCAGAGTGCAGCAGGCAGAGTCTGTATCAGAGTGCAGCAGGCAGAGTCTGTATCAGAGTGCAGCAGGCAGAGTCTGTATCAGAGTGCAGCAGGCAGAGTCTGTATCAGAGTTCAGCAGGCAGAGTCTGTATCAGAGTGCAGCAGGCAGAGTCTGTATCAGGAGTGCAGCAGGCAGAGTCTGTATCAAAAGGCAGCAGTTAGAGTCTGTATCAGAGTGCAGCAGGCAGAGTCTGTATCAGAAGTGCAGCAGGCAGAGTCTGGATCAGCAGTTCAGCAGGCAAAGTCTGGATCAGGAGTGCAGCAGGCAGAGTCTGTATCAGAGTGCAGCAGGCAGAGTCTGTATCAGGTGTGCAGCAGGCAGAGTCTGTATCAGAATGCAGCAGTCAGAGTCTGTATCAGAGTGCAGCAGGCAGAGTCTGTATCAGGAGTGCAGCAGGCAGAGTCTGCATCAGAGTGCAGCAGGCAGAGTCTGGATCAGCAGTTCAGCAGGCAAAGTCTGGATCAGGAGTGCAGCAGGCAGAGTCTGTATCAGAGTGCAGCAGGCAGTGTCTGTATGAGAGTGCAGCAGGTAAAGTCTGGATCAGGAGTTCAGCAGGCAGAGTCTGCATCAGGAGTGGAGCAGGCAGAGTCTGTATCAGAATGCAGCAGGCAGAGTCTGTATCAGAGTGCAGCAGGCAGATTCTGCATCAGGAGTGCAGCAGGCAGAGTCTGTATCAGGAGTGCAGCAGGCAGAGTCTGTATCAGAGTGCAGCAGGCAGAGTCTGTATCAGGAGTGCAGCAGGCAGAGTCTGTATCAGAGTGCAGCAGGCAGAGTCTGTATCAGGAGTGCAGCAGGCAGAGTCTGTATCAGAGTGCAGCAGGCAGAGTCAGTATCAGAGTGCAGTAGGCAGAGTCTGTATCAGGAGTGCAGCAGGCAGAGTCTGTATCAGGAGTGCAGCAGGCAGAGTCTGTATCAGAGTGCAGCAGGCAGAGTCTGTATCAGGAGTGCAGCAGGCAGAGTCTGCATCAGGAGTTCAGCAGGCAGAGTCTGCATCAGGAGTGCAGCAGGCAGAGTCTGCATCAGGAGTGCAGCAGGCAGAGTCTGTATCGGGAATGCAGCAGGCAGAGTCTGTATCAGAGTGCAGCAGGCAAAGTCTGTATCAGAGTGCAGCAGGCAGAGTCTGTATCAGAGTGCAGCAGGCAGAGTCTGTATCAGAGTGCAGCAGGCAGAGTCTGTATCAGAATGCAGCAGGCAGATTCTGCATCAGGAGTGCAGCAGGCAGAGTCTGTATCAGAGTGCAGCAGGCAGATTCTGCATCAGGAGTGCAACAGGCAGAGTCTGTATCAGAGTGCAGCAGGCAGAGTCTGTATCAGAGTGCAGCAGGCAGAGTCTGTCAGGAGTGCAGCAGGCAGAGTCTGTATCAGAGTGCAGCAGGCAGAGTCTGTATCAGAGTGCAGCAGGCAGAGTCTGTATCAGAATGGAGCAGGCAGATTCTGCATCAGGAGTGAAGCAGGCAGAGTCTGTATCAGAGGGTAGCAGGCAGAGTCTGTATCAGAGTGCAGCAGGCAGAGTCTGGATCAGGAGTGCAGCAGGCAGATTCTGTATCAGATTGCAGCAGGCAGAGTCTGTATCAGATTGCAGCAGGCAGAGTCTGTATCAGATTGCAGCAGGCAGAGTCTGTATCAGAGTGCAGCAGGCAGAGTCTGTATCAGAATGGAGCAGGCAGATTCTGCATCAGGAGTGAAGCAGGCAGAGTCTGTATCAGAGGGTAGCAGGCAGAGTCTGTATCAGAGTGCAGCAGGCAGAGTCTGTATCAGAGTGCAGCAGGCAGATTCTGTATCAGATTGCAGCAGGCAGAGTCTGTATCAGATTGCAGCAGGCAGAGTCTGTATCAGGAGTGCAGCAGGCAGAGTCTGTATTAGAATGCAGCAGTCAGAGTCTGTATCAGAGTGCAGCAGGCAGAGTCTGTATCAGAAGTGCAGCAGGCAGAGTCTGTGTCAGAGTGCAGCAGGCAGAGTCTGGATCAGCAGTTCAGCAGGCAAAGTCTGGATCAGGAGTGCAGCAGGCAGAGTCTGTATCAGAGTGCAGCAGGCAGAGTCTGTATCAGGTGTGCAGCAGGCAGAGTCTGTATCAGAATGCAGCAGTCAGAGTCTGTATCAGGAGTGCAGCAGGCAGAGTCTGTATCAAAATGCAGCAGTTAGAGTCTGTATCAGAGTGCAGCAGGCAGAGTCTGTATCAGAAGTGCAGCAGGCAGAGTCTGTATCAGAAGTGCAGCAGGCAGAGTCTGTATCAGAAGTGCAGCAGGCAGAGTCTGGATCAGCAGTTCAGCAGGCAAAGTCTGGATCAGGAGTGCAGCAGGCAGAGTCTGTATCAGAGTGCAGCAGGCAGAGTCTGTATCAGGTGTGCAGCAGGCAGAGTCTGTATCAGAATGCAGCAGTCAGAGTCTGTATCAGAGTGCAGCAGGCAGAGTCTGTATCAGGAGTGCAGCAGGCAGAGTCTGCATCAGAGTGCAGCAGGCAGAGTCTGGATCAGCAGTACAGCAGGCAAAGTCTGGATCAGGAGTGCAGCAGGCAGAGTCTGTATCAGAGTGCAGCAGGCAGTGTCTGTATGAGAGTGCAGCAGGTAGAGTCTGGATCAGGAGTTCAGCAGGCAGAGTCTGCATCAGGAGTGGAGCAGGCAGAGTCTGTATCAGAATGCAGCAGGCAGAGTCTGTATCAGAGTGCAGCAGGCAGATTCTGCATCAGGAGTGCAGCAGGCAGAGTCTGTATCAGAGTGCAGCAGGCAGAGTCAGTATCAGAGTGCAGTAGGCAGAGTCTGTATCAGGAGTGCAGCAGGCAGAGTCTGTATCAGGAGTGCAGCAGGCAGAGTCTGTATCAGGAGTGCAGCAGGCAGAGTCTGTATCAGAGTGCAGCAGGCAGAGTCTGTATCAGGAGTGCAGCAGGCAGAGTCTGTATCAGGAGTGCAGCAGGCAAAGTCTGCATCAGGAGTCCAGCAGGCAGAGTCTGTATCAGAGTGCAGCAGGCAGAGTCTGTATCAGAGTGCAGCAGGCAGAGTCTGCATCAGGAGTTCAGCAGGCAGAGTCTGCATCAGGAGTGCAGCAGGCAGAGTCTGCATCAGGAGTGCAGCAGGCAGAGTCTGTATCAGGAGTGCAGCAGGCAAAGTCTGCATCAGGAGTCCAGCAGGCAGAGTCTGTATCGGGAATGCAGCAGGCAGAGTCTGTATCAGACTGCAGCAGGCTGAGTCTGTATAAGGAGTGCAGCAGGCTGAGTCTGTATAAGGAGTGCAGCAGGCAGAGTCTGTATCAGAGTGCAGCAGGCAGAGTCTGTATCAGAGTGCAGCAGGCAGAGTCTGTATCAGAGTGCAGCAGGCAGAGTCTGTATCAGAGTGCAGCAGGCAGAGTCTGTATCAGAGTGCAGCAGGCAGAGTCTGTATCAGAGTGCAGCAGGCAGAGTCTGTATCAGAATGCAGCAGGCAGATTCTGCATCAGGAGTGCAGCAGGCAGAGTCTGTATCAGAGTGCAGCAGGCAGATTCTGCATCAGGAGTGCAACAGGCAGAGTCTGTATCAGAGTGCAGCAGGCAGAGTCTGTATCAGAGTGCAGCAGGCAGAGTCTGTCAGGAGTGCAGCAGGCAGAGTCTGTATCAGAGTGCAGCAGGCAGAGTCTGTATCAGAGTGCAGCAGGCAGAGTCTGTATCAGAATGGAGCAGGCAGATTCTGCATCAGGAGTGAAGCAGGCAGAGTCTGTATCAGAGGGTAGCAGGCAGAGTCTGGATCAGGAGTGCAGCAGGCAGAGTCTGTATCAGAGTGCAGCAGGCAGAGTCTGGATCAGGAGTGCAGTAGGCAGAGTCTGTATCAGAGTGCAGCAGGCAGAGTCTGGATCAGGAGTGCAGCAGGCAGAGTCTGTATCAGACTGCAGTAGGCTGAGTCTGTATCAGGAGTGCAGCAGGCAGAGTCTGTATCAGGAGTGCAGCAGGCAGAGTCTGTATCAGAGTGCAGCGGTCAGAGTCTGTATCAGAGTGCAGCAGGCAGAGTCTGTATCAGATTGCAGCAGGCAGAGTCTGTATCAGATTGCAGCAGGCAGAGTCTGTATTAGAATGCAGCAGTCAGAGTCTGTATCAGAGTGCAGCAGGCAGAGTCTGTATCAGAAGTGCAGCAGGCAGAGTCTGTGTCAGAGTGCAGCAGGCAGAGTCTGGATCAGCAGTTCAGCAGGCAAAGTCTGGATCAGGAGTGCAGCAGGCAGAGTCTGTATCAGAGTGCAGCAGGCAGAGTCTGTATCAGGTGTGCAGCAGGCAGAGTCTGTATCAGAATGCAGCAGTCAGAGTCTGTATCAGAGTGCAGCAGGCAGAGTCTGTATCAGGAGTGCAGCAGGCAGAGTCTGCATGAGAGTGCAGCAGGCAGAGTCTGTATACGAGTGCAGCAGGCAGAGTCTGGATCAGCAGTTCAGCAGGCAAAGTCTGGATCAGGAGTGCAGCAGGCAGAGTCTGTATCAGAGTGCAGCAGGCAGTGTCTGTATCAGAGTGCAGCAGGTAGAGTCTGGATCAGCAGTTCAGCAGGCAAAGTCTGGATCAGGAGTGCAGCAGGCAGAGTCTGTATCAGAGTGCAGTAGGCAGAGTCGGCATCAGGAGTGCAGCAGGCAGAGTCTGTATCAGTAGTGCAGCAGGCAGAGTCTGTATCAGAGTGCAGCAGGCAGAGTCTGTATCAGGAGTACAGCAGGCAGAGTCTGCATCAGGAGTTCAGCAGGCAGAGTCTGTAACAGGGGTGCAGCAGGCAGAGTCTGTATCAGGAGTGCAGCAGGCAGAGTCTTTATCAGGAGTGCAGCAGGCAGAGTCTGCATCAGGAGTGCAGCAGGCAGAGTCTGTATCAGGAGTGCAGCAGGCAGAGTCTGTATCAGACTGCAGCAGGCTGAGTCTGTATAAGGAGTGCAGCAGGCTGAGTCTGTATCAGGAGTGCAGCAGGCTGAGTCTGTATAAGGAGTGCAGCAGGCTGAGTCTGTATAAGGAGTGCAGCAGGCAGAGTCTGTATCAGAGTGCAGCAGGCAGAGTCTGTATCAGAGTGCAGCAGGCAGAGTCTGCATCAGGAGTGCAGCAGGCAGAGTCTGTATCAGGAGTGCAGCAGGCAAAGTCTGCATCAGGAGTCCAGCAGGCAGAGTCTGTATCAGGAGTGCAGCAGGCAGAGTCTGTATCAGACTGCAGCAGGCTGAGTCTGTATAAGGAGTGCAGCAGGCTGAGTCTGTATCAGAGTGCAGAAGGCAGAGTCTGTATCAGAGTGCAGCAGGCAGAGTCTGTATCAGAGTGCAGCAGGCAGAGTCTGCATCAGGAGTGCAGCAGGCAGAGTCTGTATCAGGAGTGCAGCAGGCAGAGTCTGCATCAGGAGTGCAGCAGGCAGAGTCTGTATCAGGAGTGTAGCAGGCAGAGTCTGTATCGGGAATGCAGCAGGCAGAGTCTGTATCAGGAGTGCAGCAGGCAGAGTCTGTATCAGGAGTGCAGCAGGCAGAGTCTGTATCAGGAGTGTAGCAGGCAGAGTCTGTATCGGGAATGCAGCAGGCAGAGTCTGTATCAGGAGTGCAGCAGGCTGAGTCTGTATAAGGAGTGCAGCAGGCAGAGTCTGTATCAGGAGTGCAGCAGGCTGAGTCTGTATAAGGAGTGCAGCAGGCTGAGTCTGTATAAGGAGTGCAGCAGGCAGAGTCTGTATCAGAGTGCAGCAGGCAAAGTCTGTATCAGAGTGCAGCAGGCAGAGTCTGTATCAGAGTGCAGCAGGCAGAGTCTGTATCAGAGTGCAGCAGGTAGAGTCTGTATCAGAGTGCAGCAGGCAGAGTCTGTACCAGAATGCAGCAGGCAGATTCTGCATCAGGAGTGCAGCAGGCAGAGTCTGTATCAGAGTGCAGCAGGCAGAGTCTGTATCAGAGTGCAGCAGGCAGATTCTGCATCAGGAGTGCAACAGGCAGAGTCTGTATCAGAATGGAGCAGTCAGAGTCTGTATCAGAGTGCAGCAGGCAGAGTCTGTATCAGAGTGCAGCAGGCAGAGTCTGTATCAGAGTGCAGCAGGCAGAGTGTCAGGAGTGCAGCAGGCAGAGTCTGTATCAGAGTGCAGCAGGCAGAGTCTGTATCAGAGTGCAGCAGGCAGAGTCTGTATCAGAATGGAGCAGGCAGATTCTGCATCAGGAGTGAAGCAGGCAGAGTCTGTATCAGAGGGCAGCAGGCAGAGTCTGTATCAGAGTGCAGCAGGCAGAGTCTGGATCAGGAGTGCAGCAGGCAGAGTCTGTATCAGACTGCAGTAGGCTGAGTCTGTATCAGGAGTGCAGCAGGCAGAGTCTGTATCAGAGTGCAGCGGTCAGAGTCTGTATCAGAGTGCAGCAGGCAGAGTCAGTATCAGATTGCAGCAGGCAGAGTCTGTATCAGATTGCAGCAGGCAGAGTCTGTATCAGGAGTGCAGCAGGCAGAGTCTGCATCAGAGTGCAGCAGGCAGAGTCTGTATCAGGTGTGCAGCAGGCAGAGTCTGGATCAGCAGTTCAGCAGGCAAAGTCTGGATCAGGAGTGCAGCAGGCAGAGTCTGTATCAGAGTGCAGCAGGCAGAGTCTGTATCAGGTGTGCAGCAGGCAAAGTCTGGATCAGCAGTTCAGCAGGCAAAGTCTGGATCAGGAGTGCAGCAGGCAGAGTCTGTATCAGAGTGCAGCAGGCAGAGTCTGGATCAGCAGTTCAGCAGGCAAAGTCTGGATCAGGAGTGCAGCAGGCAGAGTCTGTATCAGAGTGCAGCAGGCAGAGTCTGTATCAGAATGGAGCAGGCAGATTCTGCATCAGGAGTGAAGCAGGCAGAGTCTGTATCAGAGGGTAGCAGGCAGAGTCTGTATCAGAGTGCAGCAGGCAGAGTCTGGATCAGGAGTGCAGCAGGCAGATTCTGTATCAGATTGCAGCAGGCAGAGTCTGTATCAGATTGCAGCAGGCAGAGTCTGTATCAGATTGCAGCAGGCAGAGTCTGTATCAGAGTGCAGCAGGCAGAGTCTGTATCAGAATGGAGCAGGCAGATTCTGCATCAGGAGTGAAGCAGGCAGAGTCTGTATCAGAGGGTAGCAGGCAGAGTCTGTATCAGAGTGCAGCAGGCAGAGTCTGTATCAGAGTGCAGCAGGCAGATTCTGTATCAGATTGCAGCAGGCAGAGTCTGTATCAGATTGCAGCAGGCAGAGTCTGTATCAGGAGTGCAGCAGGCAGAGTCTGTATTAGAATGCAGCAGTCAAAGTCTGTATCAGAGTGCAGCAGGCAGAGTCTGTATCAGAAGTGCAGCAGGCAGAGTCTGTGTCAGAGTGCAGCAGGCAGAGTCTGGATCAACAGTTCAGCAGGCAAAGTCTGGATCAGGAGTGCAGCAGGCAGAGTCTGTATCAGGTGTGCAGCAGGCAGAGTCTGTATCAGAATGCAGCAGTCAGAGTCTGTATCAGGAGTGCAGCAGGCAGAGTCTGTATCAAAATGCAGCAGTTAGAGTCTGTATCAGAGTGCAGCAGGCAGAGTCTGTATCAGAAGTGCAGCAGGCAGAGTCTGTATCAGAAGTGCAGCAGGCAGAGTCTGTATCAGAAGTGCAGCAGGCAGAGTCTGGATCAGCAGTTCAGCAGGCAAAGTCTGGATCAGGAGTGCAGCAGGCAGAGTCTGTATCAGAGTGCAGCAGGCAGAGTCTGTATCAGGTGTGCAGCAGGCAGAGTCTGTATCAGAATGCAGCAGTCAGAGTCTGTATCAGAGTGCAGCAGGCAGAGTCTGTATCAGGAGTGCAGCAGGCAGAGTCTGCATCAGAGTGCAGCAGGCAGAGTCTGGATCAGCAGTACAGCAGGCAAAGTCTGGATCAGGAGTGCAGCAGGCAGAGTCTGTATCAGAGTGCAGCAGGCAGTGTCTGTATGAGAGTGCAGCAGGTAGAGTCTGGATCAGGAGTTCAGCAGGCAGAGTCTGCATCAGGAGTGGAGCAGGCAGAGTCTGTATCAGAATGCAGCAGGCAGAGTCTGTATCAGAGTGCAGCAGGCAGATTCTGCATCAGGAGTGCAGCAGGCAGAGTCTGTATCAGAGTGCAGCAGGCAGAGTCAGTATCAGAGTGCAGTAGGCAGAGTCTGTATCAGGAGTGCAGCAGGCAGAGTCTGTATCAGGAGTGCAGCAGGCAGAGTCTGTATCAGGAGTGCAGCAGGCAGAGTCTGTATCAGGTGTGCAGCAGGCAGAGTCTGTATCAGAATGCAGCAGTCAGAGTCTGTATCAGAGTGCAGCAGGCAGAGTCTGTATCAGGAGTGCAGCAGGCAGAGTCTGCATCAGAGTGCAGCAGGCAGAGTCTGTATACGAGTGCAGCAGGCAGAGTCTGGATCAGCAGTTCAGCAGGCAAAGTCTGGATCAGGAGTGCAGCAGGCAGAGTCTGTATCAGAGTGCAGCAGGCAGTGTCTGTATCAGAGTGCAGCAGGTAGAGTCTGGATCAGCAGTTCAGCAGGCAAAGTCTGGATCAGGAGTGCAGCAGGCAGAGTCTGTATCAGAGTGCAGTAGGCAGAGTCGGCATCAGGAGTGCAGCAGGCAGAGTCTGTATCAGTAGTGCAGCAGGCAGAGTCTGTATCAGAGTGCAGCAGGCAGAGTCTGTATCAGGAGTGCAGCAGGCAGAGTCTGCATCAGGAGTTCAGCAGGCAGAGTCTGTAACAGGGGTGCAGCAGGCAGAGTCTGTATCAGGAGTGCAGCAGGCAGAGTCTTTATCAGGAGTGCAGCAGGCAGAGTCTGCATCAGGAGTGCAGCAGGCAGAGTCTGTATCAGGAGTGCAGCAGGCAGAGTCTGTATCAGACTGCAGCAGGCTGAGTCTGTATAAGGAGTGCAGCAGGCTGAGTCTGTATCAGGAGTGCAGCAGGCAAAGTCTGCATCAGGAGTCCAGCAGGCAGAGTCTGTATCAGGAGTGCAGCAGGCTGAGTCTGTATAAGGAGTGCAGCAGGCTGAGTCTGTATAAGGAGTGCAGCAGGCAGAGTCTGTATCAGAGTGCAGCAGGCAGAGTCTGTATCAGAGTGCAGCAGGCAGAGTCTGCATCAGGAGTGCAGCAGGCAGAGTCTGTATCAGGAGTGCAGCAGGCAAAGTCTGCATCAGGAGTCCAGCAGGCAGAGTCTGTATCAGGAGTGCAGCAGGCAGAGTCTGTATCAGACTGCAGCAGGCTGAGTCTGTATAAGGAGTGCAGCAGGCTGAGTCTGTATCAGAGTGCAGAAGGCAGAGTCTGTATCAGAGTGCAGCAGGCAGAGTCTGTATCAGAGTGCAGCAGGCAGAGTCTGCATCAGGAGTGCAGCAGGCAGAGTCTGTATCAGGAGTGCAGCAGGCAGAGTCTGCATCAGGAGTGCAGCAGGCAGAGTCTGTATCAGGAGTGTAGCAGGCAGAGTCTGTATCGGGAATGCAGCAGGCAGAGTCTGTATCAGGAGTGCAGCAGGCAGAGTCTGTATCAGGAGTGCAGCAGGCAGAGTCTGTATCAGGAGTGTAGCAGGCAGAGTCTGTATCGGGAATGCAGCAGGCAGAGTCTGTATCAGGAGTGCAGCAGGCTGAGTCTGTATAAGGAGTGCAGCAGGCAGAGTCTGTATCAGGAGTGCAGCAGGCTGAGTCTGTATAAGGAGTGCAGCAGGCTGAGTCTGTATAAGGAGTGCAGCAGGCAGAGTCTGTATCAGAGTGCAGCAGGCAAAGTCTGTATCAGAGTGCAGCAGGCAGAGTCTGTATCAGAGTGCAGCAGGCAGAGTCTGTATCAGAGTGCAGCAGGTAGAGTCTGTATCAGAGTGCAGCAGGCAGAGTCTGTACCAGAATGCAGCAGGCAGATTCTGCATCAGGAGTGCAGCAGGCAGAGTCTGTATCAGAGTGCAGCAGGCAGAGTCTGTATCAGAGTGCAGCAGGCAGATTCTGCATCAGGAGTGCAACAGGCAGAGTCTGTATCAGAATGGAGCAGTCAGAGTCTGTATCAGAGTGCAGCAGGCAGAGTCTGTATCAGAGTGCAGCAGGCAGAGTCTGTATCAGAGTGCAGCAGGCAGAGTGTCAGGAGTGCAGCAGGCAGAGTCTGTATCAGAGTGCAGCAGGCAGAGTCTGTATCAGAGTGCAGCAGGCAGAGTCTGTATCAGAATGGAGCAGGCAGATTCTGCATCAGGAGTGAAGCAGGCAGAGTCTGTATCAGAGTGCAGCAGGCAGAGTCTGTATCAGAGTGCAGCAGGCAGAGTCTGGATCAGGAGTGCAGCAGGCAGAGTCTGTATCAGACTGCAGTAGGCTGAGTCTGTATCAGGAGTGCAGCAGGCAGAGTCTGTATCAGAGTGCAGCGGTCAGAGTCTGTATCAGAGTGCAGCAGGCAGAGTCAGTATCAGATTGCAGCAGGCAGAGTCTGTATCAGATTGCAGCAGGCAGAGTCTGTATCAGGAGTGCAGCAGGCAGAGTCTGCATCAGAGTGCAGCAGGCAGAGTCTGTATCAGGTGTGCAGCAGGCAGAGTCTGGATCAGCAGTTCAGCAGGCAAAGTCTGGATCAGGAGTGCAGCAGGCAGAGTCTGTATCAGAGTGCAGCAGGCAGAGTCTGTATCAGGTGTGCAGCAGGCAGAGTCTGGATCAGCAGTTCAGCAGGCAAAGTCTGGATCAGGAGTGCAGCAGGCAGAGTCTGTATCAGAGTGCAGCAGGCAGAGTCTGTATCAGAATGGAGCAGGCAGATTCTGCATCAGGAGTGAAGCAGGCAGAGTCTGTATCAGAGGGTAGCAGGCAGAGTCTGTATCAGAGTGCAGCAGGCAGAGTCTGGATCAGGAGTGCAGCAGGCAGATTCTGTATCAGATTGCAGCAGGCAGAGTCTGTATCAGATTGCAGCAGGCAGAGTCTGTATCAGATTGCAGCAGGCAGAGTCTGTATCAGAGTGCAGCAGGCAGAGTCTGTATCAGAATGGAGCAGGCAGATTCTGCATCAGGAGTGAAGCAGGCAGAGTCTGTATCAGAGGGTAGCAGGCAGAGTCTGTATCAGAGTGCAGCAGGCAGAGTCTGTATCAGAGTGCAGCAGGCAGATTCTGTATCAGATTGCAGCAGGCAGAGTCTGTATCAGATTGCAGCAGGCAGAGTCTGTATCAGGAGTGCAGCAGGCAGAGTCTGTATTAGAATGCAGCAGTCAGAGTCTGTATCAGAGTGCAGCAGGCAGAGTCTGTATCAGAAGTGCAGCAGGCAGAGTCTGTGTCAGAGTGCAGCAGGCAGAGTCTGGATCAGCAGTTCAGCAGGCAAAGTCTGGATCAGGAGTGCAGCAGGCAGAGTCTGTATCAGAGTGCAGCAGGCAGAGTCTGTATCAGGTGTGCAGCAGGCAGAGTCTGTATCAGAATGCAGCAGTCAGAGTCTGTATCAGGAGTGCAGCAGGCAGAGTCTGTATCAAAATGCAGCAGTTAGAGTCTGTATCAGAGTGCAGCAGGCAGAGTCTGTATCAGAAGTGCAGCAGGCAGAGTCTGTATCAGAAGTGCAGCAGGCAGAGTCTGTATCAGAAGTGCAGCAGGCAGAGTCTGGATCAGCAGTTCAGCAGGCAAAGTCTGGATCAGGAGTGCAGCAGGCAGAGTCTGTATCAGAGTGCAGCAGGCAGAGTCTGTATCAGGTGTGCAGCAGGCAGAGTCTGTATCAGAATGCAGCAGTCAGAGTCTGTATCAGAGTGCAGCAGGCAGAGTCTGTATCAGGAGTGCAGCAGGCAGAGTCTGCATCAGAGTGCAGCAGGCAGAGTCTGGATCAGCAGTACAGCAGGCAAAGTCTGGATCAGGAGTGCAGCAGGCAGAGTCTGTATCAGAGTGCAGCAGGCAGTGTCTGTATGAGAGTGCAGCAGGTAGAGTCTGGATCAGGAGTTCAGCAGGCAGAGTCTGCATCAGGAGTGGAGCAGGCAGAGTCTGTATCAGAATGCAGCAGGCAGAGTCTGTATCAGAGTGCAGCAGGCAGATTCTGCATCAGGAGTGCAGCAGGCAGAGTCTGTATCAGAGTGCAGCAGGCAGAGTCAGTATCAGAGTGCAGTAGGCAGAGTCTGTATCAGGAGTGCAGCAGGCAGAGTCTGTATCAGGAGTGCAGCAGGCAGAGTCTGTATCAGGAGTGCAGCAGGCAGAGTCTGTATCAGAGTGCAGCAGGCAGAGTCTGTATCAGGAGTGCAGCAGGCAGAGTCTGTATCAGGAGTGCAGCAGGCAAAGTCTGCATCAGGAGTCCAGCAGGCAGAGTCTGTATCAGAGTGCAGCAGGCAGAGTCTGTATCAGAGTGCAGCAGGCAGAGTCTGCATCAGGAGTTCAGCAGGCAGAGTCTGCATCAGGAGTGCAGCAGGCAGAGTCTGCATCAGGAGTGCAGCAGGCAGAGTCTGTATCAGGAGTGCAGCAGGCAAAGTCTGCATCAGGAGTCCAGCAGGCAGAGTCTGTATCGGGAATGCAGCAGGCAGAGTCTGTATCAGAGTGCAGCAGGCAGAGTCTGTATCAGAGTGCAGCAGGCAGAGTCTGTATCAGAGTGCAGCAGGCAAAGTCTGTATCAGAGTGCAGCAGGCAGAGTCTGTATCAGAGTGCAGCAGGCAGAGTCTGTATCAGAGTGCAGCAGGCAGAGTCTGTATCAGAGTGCAGCAGGCAGAGTCTGTATCAGAATGCAGCAGGCAGATTCTGCATCAGGAGTGCAGCAGGCAGAGTCTGTATCAGAGTGCAGCAGGCAGATTCTGCATCAGGAGTGCAACAGGCAGAGTCTGTATCAGAGTGCAGCAGGCAGAGTCTGTATCAGAGTGCAGCAGGCAGAGTCTGTCAGGAGTGCAGCAGGCAGAGTCTGTATCAGAGTGCAGCAGGCAGAGTCTGTATCAGAGTGCAGCAGGCAGAGTCTGTATCAGAATGGAGCAGGCAGATTCTGCATCAGGAGTGAAGCAGGCAGAGTCTGTATCAGAGGGTAGCAGGCAGAGTCTGGATCAGGAGTGCAGCAGGCAGAGTCTGTATCAGAGTGCAGCAGGCAGAGTCTGGATCAGGAGTGCAGTAGGCAGAGTCTGTATCAGAGTGCAGCAGGCAGAGTCTGGATCAGGAGTGCAGCAGGCAGAGTCTGTATCAGACTGCAGTAGGCTGAGTCTGTATCAGGAGTGCAGCAGGCAGAGTCTGTATCAGGAGTGCAGCAGGCAGAGTCTGTATCAGAGTGCAGCGGTCAGAGTCTGTATCAGAGTGCAGCAGGCAGAGTCTGTATCAGATTGCAGCAGGCAGAGTCTGTATCAGATTGCAGCAGGCAGAGTCTGTATTAGAATGCAGCAGTCAGAGTCTGTATCAGAGTGCAGCAGGCAGAGTCTGTATCAGAAGTGCAGCAGGCAGAGTCTGTGTCAGAGTGCAGCAGGCAGAGTCTGGATCAGCAGTTCAGCAGGCAAAGTCTGGATCAGGAGTGCAGCAGGCAGAGTCTGTATCAGAGTGCAGCAGGCAGAGTCTGTATCAGGTGTGCAGCAGGCAGAGTCTGTATCAGAATGCAGCAGTCAGAGTCTGTATCAGAGTGCAGCAGGCAGAGTCTGTATCAGGAGTGCAGCAGGCAGAGTCTGCATCAGAGTGCAGCAGGCAGAGTCTGTATACGAGTGCAGCAGGCAGAGTCTGGATCAGCAGTTCAGCAGGCAAAGTCTGGATCAGGAGTGCAGCAGGCAGAGTCTGTATCAGAGTGCAGCAGGCAGTGTCTGTATCAGAGTGCAGCAGGTAGAGTCTGGATCAGCAGTTCAGCAGGCAAAGTCTGGATCAGGAGTGCAGCAGGCAGAGTCTGTATCAGAGTGCAGTAGGCAGAGTCGGCATCAGGAGTGCAGCAGGCAGAGTCTGTATCAGTAGTGCAGCAGGCAGAGTCTGTATCAGAGTGCAGCAGGCAGAGTCTGTATCAGGAGTGCAGCAGGCAGAGTCTGCATCAGGAGTTCAGCAGGCAGAGTCTGTAACAGGGGTGCAGCAGGCAGAGTCTGTATCAGGAGTGCAGCAGGCAGAGTCTGCATCAGGAGTGCAGCAGGCAGAGTCTGCATCAGGAGTGCAGCAGGCAGAGTCTGTATCAGGAGTGCAGCAGGCAGAGTCTGTATCAGACTGCAGCAGGCTGAGTCTGTATAAGGAGTGCAGCAGGCTGAGTCTGTATCAGGAGTGCAGCAGGCAAAGTCTGCATCAGGAGTCCAGCAGGCAGAGTCTGTATCAGGAGTGCAGCAGGCTGAGTCTGTATAAGGAGTGCAGCAGGAAGAGTCTGTATCAGAGTGCAGCAGGCAGAGTCTGTATCAGAGTGCAGCAGGCAGAGTCTGCATCAGGAGTGCAGCAGGCAGAGTCTGTATCAGGAGTGCAGCAGGCAAAGTCTGCATCAGGAGTCCAGCAGGCAGAGTCTGTATCAGGAGTGCAGCAGGCAGAGTCTGTATCAGACTGCAGCAGGCTGAGTCTGTATAAGGAGTGCAGCAGGCTGAGTCTGTATCAGAGTGCAGAAGGCAGAGTCTGTATCAGAGTGCAGCAGGCAGAGTCTGTATCAGAGTGCAGCAGGCAGAGTCTGCATCAGGAGTGCAGCAGGCAGAGTCTGTATCAGGAGCGCAGCAGGCAGAGTCTGCATCAGGAGTGCAGCAGGCAGAGTCTGTATCAGGAGTGTAGCAGGCAGAGTCTGTATCGGGAATGCAGCAGGCAGAGTCTGTATCAGGAGTGCAGCAGGCAGAGTCTGTATCAGGAGTGCAGCAGGCAGAGTCTGTATCAGGAGTGTAGCAGGCAGAGTCTGTATCGGGAATGCAGCAGGCAGAGTCTGTATCAGGAGTGCAGCAGGCTGAGTCTGTATAAGGAGTGCAGCAGGCAGAGTCTGTATAAGGAGTGCAGCAGGCAGAGTCTGTATCAGGAGTGCAGCAGGCTGAGTCTGTATAAGGAGTGCAGCAGGCTGAGTCTGTATAAGGAGTGCAGCAGGCAGAGTCTGTATCAGAGTGCAGCAGGCAAAGTCTGTATCAGAGTGCAGCAGGCAGAGTCTGTATCAGAGTGCAGCAGGCAGAGTCTGTATCAGAGTGCAGCAGGTAGAGTCTGTATCAGAGTGCAGCAGGCAGAGTCTGTACCAGAATGCAGCAGGCAGATTCTGCATCAGGAGTGCAGCAGGCAGAGTCTGTATCAGAGTGCAGCAGGCAGAGTCTGTATCAGAGTGCAGCAGGCAGATTCTGCATCAGGAGTGCAACAGGCAGAGTCTGTATCAGAATGGAGCAGTCAGAGTCTGTATCAGAGTGCAGCAGGCAGAGTCTGTATCAGAGTGCAGCAGGCAGAGTCTGTATCAGAGTGCAGCAGGCAGAGTGTCAGGAGTGCAGCAGGCAGAGTCTGTATCAGAGTGCAGCAGGCAGAGTCTGTATCAGAGTGCAGCAGGCAGAGTCTGTATCAGAATGGAGCAGGCAGATTCTGCATCAGGAGTGAAGCAGGCAGAGTCTGTATCAGAGGGCAGCAGGCAGAGTCTGTATCAGAGTGCAGCAGGCAGAGTCTGGATCAGGAGTGCAGCAGGCAGAGTCTGTATCAGACTGCAGTAGGCTGAGTCTGTATCAGGAGTGCAGCAGGCAGAGTCTGTATCAGAGTGCAGCGGTCAGAGTCTGTATCAGAGTGCAGCAGGCAGAGTCAGTATCAGATTGCAGCAGGCAGAGTCTGTATCAGATTGCAGCAGGCAGAGTCTGTATCAGGAGTGCAGCAGGCAGAGTCTGCATCAGAGTGCAGCAGGCAGAGTCTGTTCAGGTGTGCAGCAGGCAGAGTCTGGATCACCAGTTCAGCAGGCAAAGTCTGGATCAGGAGTGCAGCAGGCAGAGTCTGTATCAGAGTGCAGCAGGCAGAGTCTGTATCAGGTGTGCAGCAGGCAGAGTCTGGATCAGCAGTTCAGCAGGCAAAGTCTGGATCAGGAGTGCAGCAGGCAGAGTCTGTATCAGAGTGCAGCAGGCAGAGTCTGTATCAGGTGTGCAGCAGGCAGAGTCTGTATCAGAATGCAGCTGTCAGAGTCTGTATCAGAGTGCAGCAGGCAGAGTCTGGATCAGGAGTGCAGCAGGCAGAGTCTGCATCAGAGTGCAGCAGGCAGAGTCTGTATACGAGTGCAGCAGGCAGAGTCTGGATCAGCAGTTCAGCAGGCAAAGTCTGGATCAGGAGTGCAGCAGGCAGAGTCTGTATCAGAGTGCAGCAGGCAGTGTCTGTATCAGAGTGCAGCAGGTAGAGTCTGGATCAGGAGTTCAGCAGGCAGAGTCTGCATCAGGAGTGCAGCAGGCAGAGTCTGTATCAGAGTGCAGCGGGCAGATTCTGCATCAGGAGTGCAGCAGGCAGAGTCTGTATCAGAGTGCAGTAGGCAGAGTCGGCATCAGGAGTGCAGCAGGCAGAGTCTGTATCAGGAGTTCAGCAGGCAGAGTCTGTATCAGGAGTGCAGCAGAGAGAGTCTGTATCAGGGGTGCAGCAGGCAGAGTCTGTATCAGGAGTGCAGCAGGCAGAGTCTGCATCAGGAGTGCAGCAGGCAGAGTCTGTATCAGGAGTGCAGCAGGCAGAGTCTGTATCAGACTGCAGCAGGCTGAATCTGTATAAGGAGTGCAGCAGGCTGAGTCTGTATCAGGAGTGCAGCAGGCAGAGTCTGTATCAGACTGCAGCAGGCAGAGTCTGTATCAGAGTGCAGCAGGCTGAGTCTGTATAAGGAGTGCAGCAGGCAGAGTCTGTATCAGAGTGCAGCAGGCTGAGTCTGTATAAGGAGTGCAGCAGGCTGAGTCTGTATAAGGAGTGCAGCAGGCAGAGTCTGTATACGAGTGCAGCAGGCAGAGTCTGGATCAGCAGTTCAGCAGGCAAAGTCTGGATCAGGAGTGCAGCAGGCAGAGTCTGTATCAGAGTGCAGCAGGCAGTGTCTGTATCAGAGTGCAGCAGGTAGAGTCTGGATCAGGAGTTCAGCAGGCAGAGTCTGCATCAGGAGTGCAGCAGGCAGAGTCTGTATCAGAGTGCAGCGGGCAGATTCTGCATCAGGAGTGCAGCAGGCAGAGTCTGTATCAGAGTGCAGTAGGCAGAGTCGGCATCAGGAGTGCAGCAGGCAGAGTCTGTATCAGGAGTTCAGCAGGCAGAGTCTGTATCAGGAGTGCAGCAGAGAGAGTCTGTATCAGGGGTGCAGCAGGCAGAGTCTGTATCAGGAGTGCAGCAGGTAGAGTCTGCATCAGGAGTTCAGCAGGCAGAGTCTGTATCAGGAGTGCAGCAGAGAGAGTCTGTATCAGGGGTGCAGCAGGCAGAGTCTGTATCAGGAGTGCAGCAGGTAGAGTCTGTATCAGGAGTGCAGCAGGCAGAGTCTGCATCAGGAGTGCAGCAGGCAGAGTCTGTATCAGGAGTGCAGCAGGCAGAGTCTGTATCAGACTGCAGCAGGCTGAATCTGTATAAGGAGTGCAGCAGGCTGAGTCTGTATCAGAGTGCAGCAGGCAGAGTCTGTATCAGACTGCAGCAGGCAGAGTCTGTATCAGAGTGCAGCAGGCTGAGTCTGTATAAGGAGTGCAGCAGGCAGAGTCTGTATCAGAGTGCAGCAGGCTGAGTCTGTATAAGGAGTGCAGCAGGCAGAGTCTGTATAAGGAGTGCAGCAGGCAGAGTCTGTATCAGAGGGCAGCAGGCAGAGTCTGTATCAGAGTGCAGCAGGCAGAGTCTGGATCAGGAGTGCAGCAGGCAGAGTCTGTATCAGACTGCAGTAGGCTGAGTCTGTATCAGGAGTGCAGCAGGCAGAGTCTGTATCAGAGTGCAGCGGTCAGAGTCTGTATCAGAGTGCAGCAGGCAGAGTCAGTATCAGATTGCAGCAGGCAGAGTCTGTATCAGATTGCAGCAGGCAGAGTCTGTATCAGGAGTGCAGCAGGCAGAGTCTGCATCAGAGTGCAGCAGGCAGAGTCTGTATCAGGTGTGCAGCAGGCAGAGTCTGGATCAGCAGTTCAGCAGGCAAAGTCTGGATCAGGAGTGCAGCAGGCAGAGTCTGTATCAGAGTGCAGCAGGCAGAGTCTGTATCAGGTGTGCAGCAGGCAGAGTCTGGATCAGCAGTTCAGCAGGCAAAGTCTGGATCAGGAGTGCAGCAGGCAGAGTCTGTATCAGAGTGCAGCAGGCAGAGTCTGTATCAGGTGTGCAGCAGGCAGAGTCTGTATCAGAATGCAGCTGTCAGAGTCTGTATCAGAGTGCAGCAGGCAGAGTCTGGATCAGGAGTGCAGCAGGCAGAGTCTGCATCAGAGTGCAGCAGGCAGAGTCTGTATACGAGTGCAGCAGGCAGAGTCTGGATCAGCAGTTCAGCAGGCAAAGTCTGGATCAGGAGTGCAGCAGGCAGAGTCTGTATCAGAGTGCAGCAGGCAGTGTCTGTATCAGAGTGCAGCAGGTAGAGTCTGGATCAGGAGTTCAGCAGGCAGAGTCTGCATCAGGAGTGCAGCAGGCAGAGTCTGTATCAGAGTGCAGCGGGCAGATTCTGCATCAGGAGTGCAGCAGGCAGAGTCTGTATCAGAGTGCAGTAGGCAGAGTCGGCATCAGGAGTGCAGCAGGCAGAGTCTGTATCAGGAGTTCAGCAGGCAGAGTCTGTATCAGGAGTGCAGCAGAGAGAGTCTGTATCAGGGGTGCAGCAGGCAGAGTCTGTATCAGGAGTGCAGCAGGCAGAGTCTGCATCAGGAGTGCAGCAGGCAGAGTCTGTATCAGGAGTGCAGCAGGCAGAGTCTGTATCAGACTGCAGCAGGCTGAATCTGTATAAGGAGTGCAGCAGGCTGAGTCTGTATCAGGAGTGCAGCAGGCAGAGTCTGTATCAGACTGCAGCAGGCAGAGTCTGTATCAGAGTGCAGCAGGCTGAGTCTGTATAAGGAGTGCAGCAGGCAGAGTCTGTATCAGAGTGCAGCAGGCTGAGTCTGTATAAGGAGTGCAGCAGGCTGAGTCTGTATAAGGAGTGCAGCAGGCAGAGTCTGTATACGAGTGCAGCAGGCAGAGTCTGGATCAGCAGTTCAGCAGGCAAAGTCTGGATCAGGAGTGCAGCAGGCAGAGTCTGTATCAGAGTGCAGCAGGCAGTGTCTGTATCAGAGTGCAGCAGGTAGAGTCTGGATCAGGAGTTCAGCAGGCAGAGTCTGCATCAGGAGTGCAGCAGGCAGAGTCTGTATCAGAGTGCAGCGGGCAGATTCTGCATCAGGAGTGCAGCAGGCAGAGTCTGTATCAGAGTGCAGTAGGCAGAGTCGGCATCAGGAGTGCAGCAGGTAGAGTCTGCATCAGGAGTTCAGCAGGCAGAGTCTGTATCAGGAGTGCAGCAGAGAGAGTCTGTATCAGGAGTGCAGCAGGCAGAGTCTGTATCAGGAGTGCAGCAGGCAGAGTCTGTATCAGGAGTGCAGCAGGCAGAGTCTGTATCAGGAGTGCAGCAGGTAGAGTCTGTATCAGGAGTGCAGCAGGCAGAGTCTGCATCAGGAGTGCAGCAGGCAGAGTCTGTATCAGGAGTGCAGCAGGCAGAGTCTGTATCAGACTGCAGCAGGCTGAATCTGTATAAGGAGTGCAGCAGGCTGAGTCTGTATCAGGAGTGCAGCAGGCAGAGTCTGTATCAGACTGCAGCAGGCAGAGTCTGTATCAGAGTGCAGCAGGCTGAGTCTGTATAAGGAGTGCAGCAGGCAGAGTCTGTATCAGAGTGCAGCAGGCTGAGTCTGTATAAGGAGTGCAGCAGGCAGAGTCTGTATAAGGAGTGCAGCAGGCAGAGTCTGTATCAGAGTGCAGCAGGCAGAGTCTGTATCAGAGTGCAGCAGGCTGAGTCTGTATAAGGAGTGCAGCAGGCAGAGTCTGTATCAGAGTGCAGCAGGCTGAGTCTGTATAAGGAGTGCAGCAGGCAGAGTCTGTATCAGAGTGCAGCAGGCAGAGTCTGTATCAGAGTGCAGCAGGCAGAGTCTGTATCAGAGTGCAGCAGGCAGAGTCTGTATCAGGAGTGCAGCAGGCAGAGTCTGTATCAGAGTGCAGCAGGCAGAGTCTGTATCAGAGTGCAGCAGTCAGAGTCTGTATCAGAGTGCAGCAGGCAGAGTCTGTATCAGGAGTGCAGCAGGCAGAGTCTGTATCGGGAGTGCAGCAGGCTGAGTCTGTATAAGGAGTGCAGCAGGCAAAGTCTGTATAAGGAGTGCAGCAGGCAGATTCTGTATCAGAGTGCAGCAGGCAAAGTCTGTATCAGAGTGCAGCAGGCAAAGTCTGTATCAGAGTGCAGCAGGCAGAGTCTGTATCAGAGTGCAGCAGGCAGAGTCTGTATCAGGAGTGCAGCAGGCAGAGTCTGTATCAGACTGCAGCAGGCTGATTCTGTATCACGAGTGCAGCAGGCAGAGTCTGTATCAGGAGTGCAGCAGGCAGAGTCTGTATCAGAGTGCAGCAGGCAGAGTATGTATCAGAGTGCAGCAGGCAGAGTCTGTATCAGAGTGCAGCAGGCAGAGTCTGTATCAGAGTGCAGCAGGCAGAGTCTGTATCAGAGTGCAGCAGGCAGATTCTGTATCAGAGTGCAGCAGGCAGATTCTGTATCAGAGTGCAGCAGGCAGAGTCTTTATCAGGTGTGCAGCATGCAGAGTCTGTATCAGAGTGCAGTAGGCAGAGTCTGTATCAGGAGTGCAGCAGGCAGGGTCTGCATCAGGAGTGCAGCAGGCAGAGTCTGTATCAGAGTGCAGCAGGCAGAGTCTGTATCAGAGTGCAGCAGGTAGAGTCTGTATCAGAGTGCAGCAATCAGAGTCTGCATCAGGAGTGCAGCAGGCAGAGTCTGTATCAGGGGTGCAGCAGGCAGAGTCTGTATCAGGAGTGCAGCAGGCAGAGTCTGTATCAGGAGTGCAGCAGGCAGAGTCTGCATCAGGAGTGCAGCAGGCAGAGTCTGTATCAGGAGTGCAGCAGGCAGAGTCTGTATCAGACTGCAGCAGGCTGAATCTGTATAAGGAGTGCAGCAGGCTGAGTCTGTATCAGGAGTGCAGCAGGCAGAGTCTGTATCAGACTGCAGGAGGCAGAGTCTGTATCAGAGTGCAGCAGGCTGAGTCTGTATAAGGAGTGCAGCAGGCAGAGTCTGTATCAGAGTGCAGCAGGCTGAGTCTGTATAAGGAGTGCAGCAGGCAGAGTCTGTATCAGAGTGCAGCAGGCAGAGTCTGTATCAGAGTGCAGCAGGCAGAGTCTGTATCAGAGTGCAGCAGGCAGAGTCTGTATCAGGAGTGCAGCAGGCAGAGTCTGTATCAGAGTGCAGCAGGCAGAGTCTGTATCAGAGTGCAGCAGTCAGAGTCTGTATCAGAGTGCAGCAGGCAGAGTCTGTATCAGGAGTGCAGCAGGCAGAGTCTGTATCGGGAGTGCAGCAGGCAGAGTCTGTATAAGGAGTGCAGCAGGCAAAGTCTGTATAAGGAGTGCAGCAGGCAGATTCTGTATCAGAGTGCAGCAGGCAAAGTCTGTATCAGAGTGCAGCAGGCAAAGTCTGTATCAGAGTGCAGCAGGCAGAGTCTGTATCAGAGTGCAGCAGGCAGAGTCTGTATCAGAGTGCAGCAGGCAGAGTCTGTATCAGAATGCAGCAGGCAGATTCTGCATCAGGAGTGCAGCAGGCAGAGTCTGTATCAGAGTGCAGCAGGCAGAGTGTGTATCAGAATGGAGCAGGCAGATTCTGCATCAGGAGTGAAGCAAGCAGAGTCTGTATCAGAGGGCAGCAGGCAGAGTCTGTATCAGAGTGCAGCAGGCAGAGTCTGGATCAGGAGTGCAGCAGGCAGAGTCTGTATCAGACTGCAGTAGGCTGAGTCTGTATCAGGAGTGCAGCAGGCAGAGTCTGTATCAGAGTGCAGCGGTCAGAGTCTGTATCAGGGTGCAGCAGGCAGAGTCAGTATCAGATTGCAGCAGGCAGAGTCTGTATCAGATTGCAGCAGGCAGAGTCTGTATCAGGAGTGCAGCAGGCAGAGTCTGTATCAGGAGTGCAGCAGGCAGAGTCTGTATCAGGTGTGCAGCAGGCAGAGTCTGCATCAGAGTGCAGCAGGCAGAGTCTGTATCAGCTGTGCAGCAGGCAGAGTCTGGATCAGCAGTTCAGCAGGCAAAGTCTGGATCAGGAGTGCAGCAGGCAGAGTCTGTATCAGAGTGCAGCAGGCAGAGTCTGTATCAGGTGTGCAGCAGGCAGAGTCTGTATCAGAATGCAGCAGTCAGAGTCTGTATCAGAGTGCAGCAGGCAGAGTCTGGATCAGGAGTGCAGCAGGCAGAGTCTGCATCAGAGTGCAGCAGGCAGAGTCTGTATACGAGTGCAGCAGGCAGAGTCTGGATCAGCAGTTCAGCAGGCAAAGTCTGGATCAGGAGTGCAGCAGGCAGAGTCTGTATCAGAGTGCAGCAGGCAGTGTCTGTATCAGAGTGCAGCAGGTAGAGTCTGGATCAGGAGTTCAGCAGGCAGAGTCTGCATCAGGAGTGCAGCAGGCAGAGTCTGTATCAGAGTGCAGCGGGCAGATTCTGCATCAGGAGTGCAGCAGGCAGAGTCTGTATCAGTGTGCAGTAGGCAGAGTCGGCATCAGGAGTGCAGCAGGCAGAGTCTGCATCAGGAGTTCAGCAGGCAGAGTCTGTATCAGGAGTGCAGCAGACAGAGTCTGTATCAGGGGTGCAGCAGGCAGAGTCTGTATCAGGAGTGCAGCAGGTAGAGTCTGTATCAGGAGTGCAGCAGGCAGAGTCTGCATCAGGAGTGCAGCAGGCAGAGTCTGTATCAGGAGTGCAGCAGGCAGAGTCTGTATCAGGAGTGCAGCAGGCAGAGTCTGTATCAGACTGCAGCAGGCTGAAACTGTATAAGGAGTGCAGCAGGCTGAGTCTGTATCAGGAGTGCAGCAGGCAGAGTCTGTATCAGACTGCAGCAGGCAGAGTCTGTATCAGAGTGCAGCAGGCTGAGTCTGTATAAGGAGTGCAGCAGGCAGAGTCTGTATCAGAGTGCAGCAGGCAGAGTCTGTATAAGGAGTGCAGCAGGCAGAGTCTGTATCAGAGTGCAGCAGGCAGAGTCTGTATCAGAGTGCAGCAGGCAGAGTCTGTATCAGAGTGCAGCAGGCAGAGTCTGTATCAGGAGTGCAGCAGGCAGAGTCTGTATCAGAGTGCAGCAGGCAGAGTCTGTATCAGAGTGCAGCAGTCAGAGTCTGTATCAGAGTGCAGCAGGCAGAGTCTGTATCAGGAGTGCAGCAGGCAGAGTCTGTATCAGAGTGCAGCAGGCAGAGTCTGTATCAGAGTGCAGCAGTCAGAGTCTGTATCAGAGTGCAGCAGGCAGAGTCTGTATCAGGAGTGCAGCAGCCAGAGTCTGTATCAGGAGTGCAGGAGGCAGAGTCTGTATCAGGAGTGCAGCAGGCAGAGTCTGTATCAGACTGCAGCAGGCTGATTCTGTATCACGAGTGCAGCAGGCAGAGTCTGTATCAGGAGTGCAGCATGCAGAGTCTGTATCAGAGTGCAGCAGGCAGAGTATGTATCAGAGTGCAGCAGGCAGAGTCTGTATCAGAGTGCAGCAGGCAGAGTCTGTATCAGAGTGCAGCAGGCAGAGTCTGTATCAGAGTGCAGCAGGCAGAGTCTGTATCAGAGTGCAGCAGGCAGATTCTGTATCAGAGTGCAGCAGGCAGATTCTGTATCAGAGTGCAGCAGGCAGATTCTGTATCAGAGTGCAGCAGGCAGAGTCTTTATCAGGTGTGCAGCATGCAGAGTCTGTATCAGAGTGCAGTAGGTAGAGTCTGTATCAGGAGTGCAGCAGGCAGGGTCTGTATCAGGAGTGCAGCAGGCAGAGTCTGTATCAGAGTGCAGCAGGTAGAGTCTGTATCAGAGTGCAGCAATCAGAGTCTGCATCAGGAGTGCAGCAGGCAGAGTCTGTATCAGGGGTGCAGCAGGCAGAGTCTGTATCAGGAGTGCAGCAGGCAGAGTCTGTATCAGGAGTGCAGCAGGCAGAGTCTGCATCAGGAGTGCAGCAGGCAGAGTCTGTATCAGGAGTGCAGCAGGCAGAGTCTGCATCAGGAGTGCAGCAGGCAGAGTCTGTATCAGGAGTGCAGCAGGCAGAGTCTGTATCAGGAGTGCAGCAGGCAGAGTCTGTATCAGGAGTGCAGCAGGCAGAGTCTGTATCAGACAGCAGCAGGCTGAGTCTGTATCAGGAGTGCAGCAGGCAGAGTCTGTATCAGAGTGCAGCAGGCTGAGTCTGTATAAGGAGTGCAGCAGGCAGAGTCTGTATCAGGAGTGCAGCAGGCAGAGTCTGTATCAGGAGTGCAGCAGGCAGAGTCTGTATCAGACAGCAGCAGGCTGAGTCTGTATAAGGAGTGCAGCAGGCAGAGTCTGTATCAGAGTGCAGCAGGCTGAGTCTGTATAAGGAGTGCAGCAGGCAGAGTCTGTATCAGAGTTCAGCAGGCTGAGTCTGTATAAGGAGTGCAGCAGGCAGAGTCTGTATCAGAGTGCAGCAGGCAGAGTCTGTATCAGAGTGCAGCAGGCAGAGTCTGTATCAGAGTGCAGCAGGCAGAGTCTGTATCAGGAGTGCAGCAGGCAGAGTCTGTATCAGAGTGCAGCAGGCAGAGTCTGTATCAGAGTGCAGCAGGCAGAGTCTGTATCAGAGTGCAGTAGTCAGAGTCTGTATCAGAGTGCAGCAGGCAGAGTCTGTATCAGGAGTGCAGCAGGCAGAGTCTGTATCGGGAGTGCAGCAGGCAGAGTCTGTATCAGACTGCAGCAGGCTGAGTCTGTATAAGGAGTGCAGCAGGCAAAGTCTGTATAAGGAGTGCAGCAGGCAGATTCTGTATCAGAGTGCAGCAGGCAAAGTCTGTATCAGAGTGCAGCAGGCAAAGTCTGTATCAGAGTGCAGCAGGCAGAGTCTGTATCAGAGTGCAGCAGGCAGAGTCTGTATCAGAGTGCAGCAGGCAGAGTCTGTATCAGAATGCAGCAGGCAGATTCTGCATCAGGAGTGCAGCAGGCAGAGTCTGTATCAGGAGTGCAGCAGCCAGAGTCTGTATCAGGAGTGCAGGAGGCAGAGTCTGTATCAGACTGCAGCAGGCTGATTCTGTATCACGAGTGCAGCAGGCAGAGTCTGTATCAGGAGTGCAGCAGGCAGAGTCTGTATCAGAGTGCAGCAGGCAGAGTATGTATCAGAGTGCAACAGGCAGAGTCTGTATCAGAGTGCAGCAGGCAGAGTCTGTATCAGAGTGCAGCAGGCAGAGTCTGTATCAGAGTGCAGCAGGCAGAGTCTGTATCAGAGTGCAGCAGACAGAGTCTGTATCAGAGTGCAGCAGGCAGATTCTGTATCAGAGTGCAGCAGGCAGATTCTGTATCAGAGTGCAGCAGGCAGAGTCTGTATCAGGTGTGCAGCATGCAGAGTCTGTATCAGAGTGCAGTAGGCAGAGTCTGTATCAGGAGTGCAGCAGGCAGGGTCTGTATCAGGAGTGCAGCAGGCAGAGTCTGTATCAGAGTGCAGCAGGCAGAGTCTGTATCAGAGTGCAGCAGGTAGAGTCTGTATCAGAGTGCAGCAATCAGAGTCTGCATCAGGAGTGCAGCAGGCAGAGTCTGTATCAGAGTGCAGCAGGCAGAGTCTGTATCAGAGTGCAGCAGGCAGAGTCTGTATCAGAGTGCAGCAGGCAGAGTCTGCATCAGGAGTGCAGCAGGCAGAGTCTGCATCAGGAGTGCAGCAGGCAGAGTCTGTATCAGGAGTGCAGCAGGCAAAGTCTGCATCAGGAGTCCAGCAGGCAGAGTCTGTATCGGGAGTGCAGCAGGCAGAGTCTGTATCAGACTGCAGCAGGCTGAGTCTGTATAAGGTGTGCAGCAGGCAAAGTCTGTATAAGGAGTGCAGCAGGCAGAGTCTGTATCAGAGTGCAGCAGGCAAAGTCTGTATCAGAGTGCAGCAGGCAGAGTCTGTATCAGAGTGCAGCAGGCAGAGTCTGTATCAGAACGCAGCAGGCAGAGTCTGTATCAGAACGCAGCAGGCAGATTCTGCATCAGGAGTGCAGCAGGCAGAGTCTATATCAGAGTGCAGCAGGCAGAGTCTGTATCAGAGTGCAGCAGGCAGAGTCTGTATCAGGAGTGCAACAGGCAGAGTCTGTATCACAGTGCAGCAGGCAGAGTCTGTATCAGAGTGCAGCAGGCAGATTCCGCATCAGGAGTGCAACAGGCAGAGTCTGTATCACAGTGCAGCAGGCAGAGTCTGTCAGGAGTGCAGCAGGCAGAGTCTGTATCAGAGTGCAGCAGGCAGAGTCTGTATCAGAGTGCAGCAGGCAGAGTCTGTATCAGAGTGCAGCAGGCAGAGTCTGTATCAGAATGGAGCAGTCAGAGTCTGTATCAGAGTGCAGCAGGCAGAGTCTGTATCAGACTGCAGTAGGCTGAGTCGGTATCAGGAGTGCAGCAGGCAGAGTCTGTATCAGAGGGCAGCAGGCAGAGTCTGTATCAGAGTGCAGCAGGCAGAGTCTGGATCAGGAGTGCAGCAGGCAGAGTCCGTATCAGGAGTGCAGCAGGCAGAGTCTGTATTAGAATGCAGCAGTCAGAGTCTGTATCAGAGTGCAGCAGGCAGAGTCTGTATCAGGAGTGCTGCAGGCAGAGTCTGTATCAGGAGTGCAGCAGGCAGAGTCTGTATCAGAGTGCAGCAGGCAGAGTCTGTATAAGAGTGCAGCAGGCAGAGTCTGGATCAGCAGTTCAGCAGGCAAAGTCTGGATCAGGAGTGCAGCAGGCAGAGTCTGTATCAGAGTGCAGCAGGCAGTGTCTGTATCAGAGTGCAGCAGGTAGAGTCTGGATCAGGAGTTCAGCAGGCAGAGTCTGCATCAGGAGTGCATGAGGCAGAGTCTGTATCAGAGTGCAGCAGGCAGAGTCAGTATCAGAGTGCAGTAGGCAGAGTCTGCATCAGGAGTGCAGCAGGCAGAGTCTGTATCAGTAGTGCAGCAGGCAGAGTCTGTATCAGAGTGCAGCAGGCAGAGTCTGTATCAGGAGTGCAGCAGGCAGAGTCTGCATCAGGAGTTCAGCAGGCAGAGTCTGCATCAGGAGTGCAGCAGGCAGAGTCTGTATCAGGAGTGCAGCAGGCAGAGTCTGCATCAGGAGTGCAGCAGGCAGAGTCTGTATCTGGAGTGCAGCAGGCAGAGTCAGTATCAGAGTGCAGCAGGCAGAGTCTGTATCAGAGTGCAGCAGGCAGAGTCTGTATCAAGAGTGCAGCAGGCAGAGTCTGTATCAGAGTGCAGCAGGCAGAGTCTGTATCAGAGTGCAGCAGGTAGATTCTGTATCAGAGTGCAGCAGGCAGAGTCTGTATCAGAGTGCAGCAGGCAGAGTCTGTATCAGGTGTGCAGCAGGCAGAGTCTGTATCAGGTGTGCAGCAGGCAGAGTCTGTATCAGAGTGCAGCAGGCAGAGTCTGTATCAGAGTGCAGCAGGCAGATTCTGTATCAGAGTGCAGCAGGCAGAGTCTGTATCAGGTGTGCAGCATGCAGAGTCTGTATAAGAGTGCAGTAGGCAGAGTCTGTATCAGGAGTGCAGCAGGCAGGGTCTGTATCAGGAGTGCAGCAGGCAGAGTCTGTATCAGAGTGCAGCAGGCAGAGTCTGTATCAGAGTGCAGCAGGTAGAGTCTGTATCAGAGTGCAGCAATCAGAGTCTGCATCAGGAGTGCAGCAGGCAGAGTCTGTATCAGAGTGCAGCAGGCAGAGTCTGTATCAGAGTGCAGCAGGCAGACTCTGTATCAGAGTGCAGCAGGCAGAGTCTGTATCAGGAGTCCAGCAGGCAGAGTCTGTATCAGGAGTGCAGCAGGCAGAGTCTGCATCAGGAGTGCAGCAGGCAGAGTTTGTATGAGAGTGCAGCAGGCAGAGTCTGTATCAGAGTGCAGCAGGCAGAGTCTGTATCAGGAGTGCAGCAGGCAGATTCTGCATCAGGAGTGCAGCAGGCAGAGTCTGTATCTGGAGTGCAGCAGGCAGAGTCTGTATCAGAGTGCAGCAGGCAGAGTCTGTATCAGAGTGCAGCAGGATGAGTCTGTATCAGAGTGCAGCAGGCAGAGTCTGTATCAGGAGTGCAGCAGGCAGAGTCTGTATCAGAGTGCAGCAGGCAGAGTCTGTATCAGAGTGCAGCAGGCAGAGTCTGTGTCAGAGTGCAGCAGGCAGAGTCTGTATCAGAGTGCAGCAGGCAGAGTCTGTATCAGGAGTGCAGCAGGCAGAATCTGTATCAGGAGTGCAGCAGGCAGAGTCTGTATTAGAATGCAGCAGTCAGAGTCTGTATCAGAGTGCAGCAGGCAGAGTCTGTATCAGGCGTGCAGCAGCCAGAATCTGTATCAAGAGTGCAGCAGGCAGAGTCTGTATCAGAGTGCAGCAGGCAGAGTCTGTATCAGAGTGCAGCAGGCAGAGTCTGTATCAGAGTGCAGAAGGCAGATTCTGTATCAGAGTGCAGCAGGCAGATTCTGTATCAGAGTGCAGCAGGCAGAGTCTTTATCAGGTGTGCAGCATGCAGAGTCTGTATCAGAGTGCAGTAGGCAGAGTCTGTATCAGGAGTGCAGCAGGCAGGGTCTGTATCAGGAGTGCAGCAGGCAGAGTCTGTATCAGAGTGCAGCAGGCAGAGTCTGTATCAGAGTGCAGCAGGTAGAGTCTGTATCAGAGTGCAGCAATCAGAGTCTGCATCAGGAGTGCAGCAGGCAGAGTCTGTATCAGAGTGCAGCAGGCAGAGTCTGTATCAGAGTGCAGCAGGCAGAGTCTGTATCAGAGTGCAGCAGGCAGAGTCTGCATCAGGAGTGCAGCAGGCAGAGTCTGCATCAGGAGTGCAGCAGGCAGAGTCTGTATCAGGAGTGCAGCAGGCAAAGTCTGCATCAGGAGTCCAGCAGGCAGAGTCTGTATCGGGAGTGCAGCAGGCAGAGTCTGTATCAGACTGCAGCAGGCTGAGTCTGTATAAGGAGTGCAGCAGGGAAAGTCTGTATCAGAGTGCAGCAGGCAGAGTCTGTCAGGAGTGCAGCAGGCAGAGTCTGTCAGGAGTGCAGCAGGCAGAGTCTGTATCAGAGTGCAGCAGGCAGAGTCTGTCAGGAGTGCAGCAGGCAGAGTCTGTATCAGGAGTGCAGCAGGCAGAGTCTGTATCAGAGTGCAGCAGGCAGAGTCTGTATCAGAGTGCAGCAGGCAGAGTCTGCTTCAGGAGTTCAGCAGGCAGAGTCTGTATCAGGACTGCAGCAGGCAGAGTCTGTATCAGGAGTGCAGCAGGCAGAGTCTGTATCAGGAGTGCAGCAGGCAGAGTCTGTATCAGAGTGCAGCAGGCAGAGTATGTATCAGAGTGCAGCAGGCAGAGTCTGTATCAGAGTGCAGCAGGCAGAGTCTGTATCAAGAGTGCAGCAGGCAGAGTCTGTATCAGAGTGCAGCAGGCAGAGTCTGTATCAGAGTGCAGAAGGTAGATTCTGTATCAGAGTGCAGCAGGCAGAGTCTGTATCAGAGTGCAGCAGGCAGATTCTGTATCAGAGTGCAGCAGGCAGAGTCTGTATCAGGAGTGCAGCAGGCAGAGTCTGTATCAGGTGTGCAGCAGGCAGAGTCTGTATCAGGTGTGCAGCAGGCAAAGTCTGTATCAGAGTGCAGCAGGCAGAGTCTGTATCAGAGTGCAGCAGGCAGATTCTGTATCAGAGTGCAGCAGGCAGAGTCTGTATCAGGTGTGCAGCATGCAGAGTCTGTATAAGAGTGCAGTAGGCAGAGTCTGTATCAGAGTGCAGCAGGCAGAGTCTGTATCAGAGTGCAGCAGGCAGAGTCTGTATCAGAACGCAGCAGGCAGATTCTGCATCAGGAGTGCAGCAGGCAGAGTCTGTATCAGAGTGCAGCAGGCAGAGTCTGTATCAGAGTGCAGCAGGCAGATTCTGCATCAGGAGTGCAACAGGCAGAGTCTGTATCACAGTGCAGCAGGAAGAGTCTGTATCAGAGTGCAGCAGGCAGAGTCTGTCAGGAGTGCAGCAGGCAGAGTCTGTATCAGAGTGCAGCAGGCAGAGTCTGTATCAGAGTGCAGCAGGCAGAGTCTGTATCAGAATGGAGCAGTCAGAGTCTGTATCAGAGTGCAGCAGGCAGAGTCTGTATCAGACTGCAGTAGGCTGAGTCGGTATCAGGAGTGCAGCAGGCAGAGTCTGTATCAGAGGGCAGCAGGCAGAATCTGTATCAGAGTGCAGCAGGCAGAGTCTGGATCAGGAGTGCAGCAGGCTGAGTCTGTATCAGACTGCAGTAGGCTGAGTCTGTATCAGGAGTGCAGCAGGCAGAGTCCGTATCAGGAGTGCAGCAGGCAGAGTCTGTATTAGAATGCAGCAGTCAGAGTCTGTATCAGAGTGCAGCAGGCAGAGTCTGTGTCAGAGTGCAGCAGGCAGAGTCTGTATCAGGTGTGCAGCAGGCAGCGTCTGTATCAGAATGCAGCAGTCAGAGTCTGTATCAGGAGTGCAGCAGGCAAAGTCTGTATCAGGAGTGCAGCAGGCAGAGTCTGTATCAGGAGTGCAGCAGGCAGAGTCTGTATCAGGAGTGCAGCAGGCAGAGTCCGTATCAGGAGTGCAGCAGGCAGAGTCTGTATCAGAATGCAGCAGTCAGAGTTTGTATCAGAGTGCAGCAGGCAGAGTCTGTATCAGGAGTGCAGCAGGCAGAGTCTGCATCAGAGTGCAGCAGGCAGAGTCTGTATAAGAGTGCAGCAGGCAGAGTCTGGATCAGCAGTTCAGCAGGCAAAGTCTGGATCAGGAGTGCAGCAGGCTGAGTCCAAGTTCTCCAAAAAATATGACGTAGTGGTCATGGGAGATTTCAACTATCCAGACATTTGTTGGGAATCTCTCTCAAGTAAAACTAACAGGTCAAGCAAATTCTTATCCTCTCTTGCTGACAACTTTATCTTCCAAAAGGTAGGGGAGAAAACAAGGGGATCTGCTACTTTGGATCTAATTCTTATAAACAGGGAGGAAATGGTTGAGGAGGTAAAGGTGGCTGGGACCCTAGGAGGCAGCGATCATGCTATTATAGAATTTTGGATAACTAGAGGAGGAAGACATGTGAAGACTCAAACTTCAAGGTTAGATTTTAGAAAGGCAGATTTTAAGAGACTCAGAAAGAGAATAGGAGGGATCCAATGGCTGGATGTCCTTAAGGACAAAAATGTCCAGAAAGGATGGGAAATTTTTAAAAATGAGATTCTCACAGCACAATCGTTAACAATCCCGAAAAGTAGGAAGAATGGGAAGCATTTAAGGAAACCAGGATGGATGAACACAGAACTTAAACACATGCTAAAAAGAAAGAAAGAAATGTTTATTAAATGGAAAGAGGGAGGCATATCTAAAGAAGATTATAATGCAGTCTGCAGATCCTGCAGGGCACGTATCAGGTTAGCTAAAGCTGGCAATGAATTAAGGCTTGCAAGAGATGTCAAAAGCAATAAAAAAGGATTTTGGGGGTATGTCAAAAGTAAAAGAAAAGTCAAAGATGCTATAGGATTTTTACAGGATGAAAATGGAGAAATGGTAAGAGAGGATGTTGAGAAGGCCGAACTTTTTAATTCCTATTTTGCATCTGTTTTCTCTCAGAAAGAAAATGTAACATCAACTGATCTTCACTGTCCTTTTAAAGGAATAGAGGAATCCAAGTTATCAGTAAACAGAAAGATTGTGAGGGAATATTTAGCTAACATAAATGAGTTCAAGTCTCCAGGTCCAGATGAATTACACCCCAGAGTACTGAAGGAGATTGTAGAAGAAATTTTAGAACCACTCTCCATAATCTTTGAAAATTCTTGGAGAACAGGAGAAGTCCCAGAAGACTGGAGAAGAGCAAATGTTGTTCCTATCTTCAAAAAGGGGAAGAAGGTGGACCCAGGGAACTATAGGCCGGTGAGTCTGACTTCTATACCAGGAAAGATCTTTGAACAAATTATTAAACAACATGTATGTAAGTACATGGATAAGAATGAAGTGATTAACCAGAGTCAGCATGGGTTTGTAACTAACAAGTCATGTCAGACTAACTTAATTTCCTTCTATGACAGAATCACTGACTGGGTGGATCAGGGAAATGCTGTAGATATAGTATATCTTGACTTCAGCAAAGCATTTGACAAAGTATCTCACATCATCCTTATTGAAAAAATGACCAAGTATGCAATGGACCAGGCAACTGTTAGGTGGATTCATAACTGGCTTAGTGATCGGACTCAAAGGGTGGTTGTAAATGGCTTCACATCCAGCTGGATGAATGTCTCAAGTGGGGTACCACAGGGCTCTGTCCTGGGACCTGTATTGTTCAACATCTTTATCAATGATTTAGATGAAGGAATTGAGGGTAAACTGATTAAATTTGCTGATGACACAAAGCTAGGAGGGATAGCTAATACTAGAGAAGAGAGAGAGAGGATTCAAAAAGACCTAAATAAACTGGAGCAGTGGGCAGCAACCAACAGAATGGTTTTTAACAGGGAAAAATGCAAAGTACTACATCTGGGCAATAAAAATGAAAAAAGCATATACAGAATGGGAGGAATAGAGCTAAGCAACAGTACATGTGAAAAAGACTTAGGTATACTAATAGATCATAGACTGAACATGAGTCAACAGTGTGATGCGGCAGCAAAAAAGGCAAATACAATTCTGGGATGTATTAACAGAAGCATACAGTCTAGATCACGTGAAGTCATTATCGGTCTTTACTCCTCTTTGGTCAGACCTCATCTGGATACTGTGTACAGTTTTGGGCACCACATTTTAAAAAAGACATAGACAAACTGGAGCAAGTTCAGAGAAGAGCGACCAGAATGGTGACTGGTCTGCAAACTATGTCCTATGAGGAACGGTTGCAGGATTTGGGAATGTTTAGCTTGCAAAAAAGAAGACTGAGAGGAGACTTAATAGCTGTCTACAAATATGTCAAGGGCTGTCACATTGTAGAAGGATCATCTTTATTCTCATTTGCACAAGGAAAGACTAGAAGCAATGGGATGAAACTAAATGGGAGGAGACACAGATTAGATATTAGAAAAAACTTTTTGACAGTTAGGGTGATTAATGAGTGGAACAGGCTGCCACGAGAGGTGGTGAGTTCCCCTTCAATGGACGTCTTCAAACAGAGGCTGGACAGACATCTGTCTGAGATGATCTAGTGAATCCTGCTTTGAGCAGGGGGTTGGACCAGATGACCCAGGAGGTCCCTTCCAACTCTACCATTCTATGATTCTATGATTCTATGAGTCTGTATCAGAGTGCAGCAGGCAGAGTCTGTATCAGAGTGCAGCAGGCAGAGTCTGTATCAGGAGTGCAGCAGGCAGAGTCTGCATCAGAGTGCAGCAGGCAGAGTCTGTATAAGAGTGCAGCAGGCAGAGTCTGGATCAGCAGTTCAGCAGGCAGAGTCTGTATCAGGAGTGCAGCAGGCAGAGTCTGTATCAGGAGTGCAGCAGGCTGAGTCTGTATCAGGAGTGCAGCAGGCAGAGTCTGTATCAGAGTGCAGCAGGCAGTGTCTGTATCAGAGTGCAGCAGGTAGAGTCTGGATCAGGAGTTCAGCAGGCAGAGTCTGCATCAGGAGTGCAGCAGGCAGAGTCTGTATCAGGAGTGCAGCAGGCAGATTCTGCATCAGGAGTGCAGCAGGCAGAGTCTGTATCAGAGTGCAGCAGGCAGAGTCAGTATCAGAGTGCAGTAGGCAGAGTCTGCATCAGGAGTGCAGCAGGCAGAGTCTGTATCAGTAGTGCAGCAGGCAGAGTCTGTATCAGAGTGCAGCAGGCAGAGTCTGTATCAGGAGTGCAGCAGGCAGAGTCTGCATCAGGAGTTCAGCAGGCAGAGTCTGCATCAGGAGTGCAGCAGGCAGAGTCTGCATCAGGAGTGCAGCAGGCAGAGTCTGCATCAGGAGTGCAGCAGGCAGAGTCTGCATCAGGAGTGCAGCAGGCAGAGTCTGTATCAGGAGTGCAGCAGGCTGAGTCTGTATAAGGAGTGCAGCAGGCTGAGTCTGTATCAGAGTGCAGCAGGCAGAGTCTGTCAGGAGTGCAGCAGGCAGAGTCTGTATCAGGAGTGCAGCAGGCAGAGTCTGTATCAGAGTGCAGCAGGCAGATTCTGCATCAGGAGTGCAGCAGGCAGAGTCTGTATCAGAGTGCAGCAGGCAGATTCTGCATCAGGAGTGCAACAGGCAGAGTCTGTATCAGAGTGCAGCAAGCAGAGTCTGTATCAGAGTGCAGCAGGCAGAGTCTGTCAGGAGTGCAGCAGGCAGAGTCTGTATCAGGAGTGCAGCAGGCAGAGTCTGTATCAGAGTGCAGCAGGCAGAGTCTGTCAGGAGTGCAGCAGGCAGAGTCTGTATCAGGAGTGCAGCAGGCAGAGTCTGTATCAGAGTGCAGCAGGCAGAGTCTGTATCAGAGTGCAGCAGGCAGAGTCTGTATCAGAGTGCAGCAGGCAGAGTCTGCTTCAGGAGTTCAGCAGGCAGAGTCTGTATCAGGAGTGCAGCAGGCAGAGTCTGTATCAGGAGTGCAGCAGGCAGAGTCTGTATCAGAGTGCAGCAGGCAGAGTATGTATCAGAGTGCAGCAGGCAGAGTCTGTATCAGAGTGCAGCAGGCAGAGTCTGTATCAAGAGTGCAGCAGGCAGAGTCTGTATCAGAGTGCAGCAGGCAGAGTCTGTATCAGAGTGCAGAAGGTAGATTCTGTATCAGAGTGCAGCAGGCAGAGTCTGTATCAGAGTGCAGCAGGCAGATTCTGTATCAGAGTGCAGCAGGCAGAGTCTGTATCAGGAGTGCAGCAGGCAGAGTCTGTATCAGGTGTGCAGCAGGCAGAGTCTGTATCAGGTGTGCAGCAGGCAAAGTCTGTATCAGAGTGCAGCAGGCAGAGTCTGTATCAGAGTGCAGCAGGCAGATTCTGTATCAGAGTGCAGCAGGCAGAGTCTGTATCAGGTGTGCAGCATGCAGAGTCTGTATAAGAGTGCAGTAGGCAGAGTCTGTATCAGAGTGCAGCAGGCAGAGTCTGTATCAGAGTGCAGCAGGCAGAGTCTGTATCAGAACGCAGCAGGCAGATTCTGCATCAGGAGTGCAGCAGGCAGAGTCTGTATCAGAGTGCAGCAGGCAGAGTCTGTATCAGAGTGCAGCAGGCAGATTCTGCATCAGGAGTGCAACAGGCAGAGTCTGTATCACAGTGCAGCAGGAAGAGTCTGTATCAGAGTGCAGCAGGCAGAGTCTGTCAGGAGTGCAGCAGGCAGAGTCTGTATCAGAGTGCAGCAGGCAGAGTCTGTATCAGAGTGCAGCAGGCAGAGTCTGTATCAGAATGGAGCAGTCAGAGTCTGTATCAGAGTGCAGCAGGCAGAGTCTGTATCAGACTGCAGTAGGCTGAGTCGGTATCAGGAGTGCAGCAGGCAGAGTCTGTATCAGAGGGCAGCAGGCAGAATCTGTATCAGAGTGCAGCAGGCAGAGTCTGGATCAGGAGTGCAGCAGGCTGAGTCTGTATCAGACTGCAGTAGGCTGAGTCTGTATCAGGAGTGCAGCAGGCAGAGTCCGTATCAGGAGTGCAGCAGGCAGAGTCTGTATTAGAATGCAGCAGTCAGAGTCTGTATCAGAGTGCAGCAGGCAGAGTCTGTGTCAGAGTGCAGCAGGCAGAGTCTGTATCAGGTGTGCAGCAGGCAGCGTCTGTATCAGAATGCAGCAGTCAGAGTCTGTATCAGAGTGCAGCAGGCAGAGTCTGTATCAGGAGTGCAGCAGGCAGAGTCCGTATCAGGAGTGCAGCAGGCAGAGTCTGTATCAGAATGCAGCAGTCAGAGTTTGTATCAGAGTGCAGCAGGCAGAGTCTGTATCAGGAGTGCAGCAGGCAGAGTCTGCATCAGAGTGCACCAGGCAGAGTCTGTATAAGAGTGCAGCAGGCAGAGTCTGGATCAGCAGTTCAGCAGGCAAAGTCTGGATCAGGAGTGCAGCAGGCTGAGTCTGTATCAGAGTGCAGCAGGCAGAGTCTGTATAAGAGTGCAGCAGGCAGAGTCTGTATCAGGAGTGCAGCAGGCAGAGTCTGCATCAGAGTGCAGCAGGCAGAGTCTGTATAAGAGTGCAGCAGGCAGAGTCTGGATCAGCAGTTCAGCAGGCAGAGTCTGTATCAGGAGTGCAGCAGGCAGAGTCTGTATCAGGAGTGCAGCAGGCTGAGTCTGTATCAGGAGTGCAGCAGGCAGAGTCTGTATCAGAGTGCAGCAGGCAGTGTCTGTATCAGAGTGCAGCAGGTAGAGTCTGGATCAGGAGTTCAGCAGGCAGAGTCTGCATCAGGAGTGCAGCAGGCAGAGTCTGTATCAGGAGTGCAGCAGGCAGATTCTGCATCAGGAGTGCAGCAGGCAGAGTCTGTATCAGAGTGCAGCAGGCAGAGTCAGTATCAGAGTGCAGTAGGCAGAGTCTGCATCAGGAGTGCAGCAGGCAGAGTCTGTATCAGTAGTGCAGCAGGCAGAGTCTGCATCAGGAGTTCAGCAGGCAGAGTCTGCATCAGGAGTGCAGCAGGCAGAGTCTGCATCAGGAGTGCAGCAGGCAGAGTCTGCATCAGGAGTGCAGCAGGCAGAGTCTGCATCAGGAGTGCAGCAGGCAGAGTCTGTATCAGGAGTGCAGCAGGCTGAGTCTGTATAAGGAGTGCAGCAGGCTGAGTCTGTATAAGGAGTGCAGCAGGCTGAGTCTGTATCAGAGTGCAGCAGGCAGAGTCTGTCAGGAGTGCAGCAGGCAGAGTCTGTATCAGGAGTGCAGCAGGCAGAGTCTGTATCAGAGTGCAGCAGGCAGATTCTGCATCAGGAGTGCAGCAGGCAGAGTCTGTATCAGAGTGCAGCAGGCAGATTCTGCATCAGGAGTGCAACAGGCAGAGTCTGTATCAGAGTGCAGCAGGCAGAGTCTGTATCAGAGTGCAGCAGGCAGAGTCTGTCAGGAGTGCAGCAGGCAGAGTCTGTATCAGGAGTGCAGCAGGCAGAGTCTGTATCAGAGTGCAGCAGGCAGAGTCTGTCAGGAGTGCAGCAGGCAGAGTCTGTATCAGGAGTGCAGCAGGCAGAGTCTGTATCAGAGTGCAGCAGGCAGAGTCTGTATCAGAGTGCAGCAGGCAGAGTCTGTATCAGAGTGCAGCAGGCAGAGTCTGCTTCAGGAGTTCAGCAGGCAGAGTCTGTATCAGGAGTGCAGCAGGCAGAGTCTGTATCAGGAGTGCAGCATGCAGAGTCTGTATCAGGAGTGCAGCAGGCAGAGTCTGTATCAGACTGCAGCAGGCTGATTCTGTATCACGAGTGCAGCAGGCAGAGTCTGTATCAGAGTGCAGCAGGCAGAGTCTGTATCAAGAGTGCAGCAGGCAGAGTCTGTATCAGAGTGCAGCAGGCAGAGTCTGTATCAGAGTGCAGCAGGCAGATTCTGTATCAGAGTGCAGCAGGCAGAGTCTGTATCAGAGTGCAGCAGGCAGATTCTGTATCAGAGTGCAGCAGGCAGAGTCTGTATCAGGAGTGCAGCAGGCAGAGTCTGTATCAGGTGTGCAGCAGGCAGAGTCAGTATCAGGTGTGCAGCAGGCAGAGTCTGTATCAGAGTGCAGCAGGCAGAGTCTGTATCAGAGTGCAGCAGGCAGATTCTGTATCAGAGTGCAGCTGGCAGAGTCTGTATCAGGTGTGCAGCATGCAGAGTCTGTATAAGAGTGCAGTAGGCAGAGTCTGTATCAGGAGTGCAGCAGGCAGGGTCTGTATCAGGAGTGCAGCAGGCAGAGTCTGTATCAGAGTGCAGCAGGTAGAGTCTGTATCAGAGTGCAGCAATCAGAGTCTGCATCAGGAGTGCAGCAGGCAGAGTCTGTATCAGAGTGCAGCAGGCAGAGTCTGTATCAGAGTGCAGCAGGCAGAGTCTGTATCAGAGTGCAGCAGGCAGAGTCTGTATCAGAGTGCAGCAGGCAGAGTCTGTATCAGGAGTCCAGCAGGCAGAGTCTGTATCAGGAGTGCAGCAGGCAGAGTCTGCATCAGGAGTGCAGCAGGCAGAGTTTGTATCAGAGTGCAGCAGGCAGAGTCTGTATCAGAGTGCAGCAGGCAGAGTCTGTATCAGGAGTGCAGCAGGCAGATTCTGCATCAGGAGTGCAGCAGGCAGAGTCTGTATCTGGAGTGCAGCAGGCAAAGTCTGTATCAGAGTGCAGCAGGCAGAGTCTGTATCAGAGTGCAGCAGGCTGAGTCTGTATCAGACTGCAGTAGGCTGAGTCTGTATCAGAGTGCAGCAGGCAGAGTCTGTATCAGGCGTGCAGCAGCCAGAATCTGTATCAAGAGTGCAGCAGGCAGAGTCTGTATCAGAGTGCAGCAGGCAGAGTCTGTATCAGAGTGCAGCAGGCAGAGTCTGTATCAGATTGCAGCAGGCAGATTCTGTATCAGAGTGCAGCAGGCAGATTCTGTATCAGAGTGCAGCAGGCAGAGTCTGTCAGGAGTGCAGCAGGCAGAGTCTTTATCAGGTGTGCAGCAGGCAGAGTCTGTATCAGAGTGCAGTAGGCAGAGTCTGTATCAGGAGTGCAGCAGGCAGAGTCTGTATCAGAGTGCAGCAGGCAGAGTCTGTATCAGAGTGCAGCAGGTAGAGTCTGTATCAGAGTGCAGCAATCAGAGTCTGCATCAGGAGTGCAGCAGGCAGAGTCTGTATCAGAGTGCAGCAGGCAGAGTCTGTATCAGAGTGCAGCAGGCAGAGTCTGTATCAGAGTGCAGCAGGCAGAGTCTGCATCAGGAGTGCAGCAGGCAGAGTCTGCATCAGGAGTGCAGCAGGCAGAGTCTGTATCAGGAGTGCAGCAGGCAAAGTCTGCATCAGGAGTCCAGCAGGCAGAGTCTGTATCGGGAGTGCAGCAGGCAGAGTCTGTATCAGACTGCAGCAGGCTGAGTCTGTATAAGGAGTGCAGCAGGCAAAGTCTGTATCAGAGTGCAGCAGGCAGAGTCTGTCAGGAGTGCAGCAGGCAGAGTCTGTCAGGAGTGCAGCAGGCAGAGTCTGTATCAGGAGTGCAGCAGGCAGAGTCTGTATCAGAGTGCAGCAGGCAGAGTCTGTCAGGAGTGCAGCAGGCAGAGTCTGTATCAGGAGTGCAGCAGGCAGAGTCTGTATCAGAGTGCAGCAGGCAGAGTCTGTATCAGAGTGCAGCAGGCAGAGTCTGTATCAGAGTGCAGCAGGCAGAGTCTGCTTCAGGAGTTCAGCAGGCAGAGTCTGTATCAGGACTGCAGCAGGCAGAGTCTGTATCAGGAGTGCAGCAGGCAGAGTCTGTATCAGGAGTGCAGCAGGCAGAGTCTGTATCAGACTGCAGCAGGCTGATTCTGTATCACGAGTGCAGCAGGCAGAGTCTGTATCAGGAGTGCAGCAGGCAGAGTCTGTATCAGAGTGCAGCAGGCAGAGTATGTATCAGAGTGCAGCAGGCAGAGTCTGTATCAGAGTGCAGCAGGCAGAGTCTGTATCAAGAGTGCAGCAGGCAGAGTCTGTATCAGAGTGCAGCAGGTAGATTCTGTATCAGAGTGCAGCAGGCAGAGTCTGTATCAGAGTGCAGCAGGCAGATTCTGTATCAGAGTGCAGCAGGCAGAGTCTGTATCAGGAGTGCAGCAGGCAGAGTCTGTATCAGGTGTGCAGTAGGCAGAGTCTGTATCAGGTGTGCAGCAGGCAAAGTCTGTATCAGAGTGCAGCAGGCAGAGTCTGTATCAGAGTGCAGCAGGCAGATTCTGTATCAGAGTGCAGCAGGCAGAGTCTGTATCAGGTGTGCAGCATGCAGAGTCTGTATAAGAGTGCAGTAGGCAGAGTCTGTATCAGAGTGCAGCAGGCAGAGTCTGTATCAGAGTGCAGCAGGCAGAGTCTGTATCAGAGTGCAGCAGGCAGATTCTGCATCAGGAGTGCAACAGGCAGAGTCTGTATCACAGTGCAGCAGGCAGAGTCTGTATCAGAGTGCAGCAGGCAGAGTCTGTCAGGAGTGCAGCAGGCAGAGTCTGTATCAGAGTGCAGCAGGCAGAGTCTGTATCAGAGTGCAGCAGGCAGAGTCTGTATCAGAGTGCAGCAGGCAGAGTCTGTATCAGAATGGAGCAGTCAGAGTCTGTATCAGAGTGCAGCAGGCAGAGTCTGTATCAGACTGCAGTAGGCTGAGTCGGTATCAGGAGTGCAGCAGGCAGAGTCTGTATCAGAGGGCAGCAGGCAGAATCTGTATCAGAGTGCAGCAGGCAGAGTCTGGATCAGGAGTGCAGCAGGCTGAGTCTGTATCAGACTGCAGTAGGCTGAGTCTGTATCAGGAGTGCAGCAGGCAGAGTCCGTATCAGGAGTGCAGCAGGCAGAGTCTGTGTTAGAATGCAGCAGTCAGAGTCTGTATCAGAGTGCAGCAGGCAGAGTCTGTATCAGAAGTGCAGCAGGCAGAGTCTGTGTCAGAGTGCAGCAGGCAGAGTCTGTATCAGGTGTGCAGCAGGCAGAGTCTGTATCAGAATGCAGCATTCAGAGTCTGTATCAGAGTGCAGCAGGCAGAGTCTGTATCAGGAGTGCAGCAGGCAGAGTCCGTATCAGGAGTGCAGCAGGCAGAGTCCGTATCAGGAGTGCAGCAGGCAGAGTCTGTATCAGAATGCGGCAGTCAGAGTTTGTATCAGAGTGCAGCAGGCAGAGTCTGTATCAGGAGTGCAGCAGGCAGAGTCTGCATCAGAGTGCAGCAGGCAGAGTCTGTATAAGAGTGCAGCAGGCAGAGTCTGGATCAGCAGTTCAGCAGGCAAAGTCTGGATCAGGAGTGCAGCAGGCAGAGTCTGTATCAGGAGTGCAGCAGGCTGAGTCTGTATCAGAGTGCAGCAGGCAGAGTCTGTATAAGAATGCAGCAGGCAGAGTCTGTATCAGGAGTGCAGCAGGCAGAGTCTGTATCAGGAGTGCAGCAGGCAGAGTCTGTATCAGGAGTGCAGCAGGCAGAGTCTGTATCAGAGTGCAGCAGGCAGAGTCTGTATCAGGAGTGCAGCAGGCAGAGTCTGTATCAGGAGTGCAGCAGGCAGAGTCTGTATCAGGAGTGCAGCAGGCAGAGTCTGTATCAGGTGTGCAGCAGGCAGAATCTGTATCAGGACTGCAGCAGGCAGAGTCTGTATCAGGCGTGCAGCAGGCAGAGTCTGTATCAGAGTGCAGCAGGCAGAGTCTGTATCAGGAGTGCAGCAGGCTGATTCTGTATCAGGAGTGCAGCAGGCAGAGTATGTATCAGAGTGCAGCAGGTAGAGTCTGTATCAGAGTGCAGCAGGCAGAGTCTGTATCAGAGTGCAGCAGGCAGAGTCTGTATCAGAGTGCAGCAGGCAGAGTCTGTATCAGAGTGCAGCAAGGACTGGTACTCAACCTTACACAACTTAGACTTTCAAACGAGAGGGGATGATTATCATCTTCATCCTTTGACAGCTGCTCTCCCATCACCTCTTCCTCCTCCATTAGTTCCTCGGCTCTTGCACCTTCACTAACAGTTTTCCTGGTATCACCAAACCCCCTCGATCGCTGTAATCCACCGTCACTTGGCATCCGCCTGTGTGACGACAGTCTGGAAATTTGAGACATTGGTATCCCTTCCTCATCCTCCTCTTCTGGGGCAACCACCTCCTGCCGCAGGTTATTCAAAGTTTGCTCCAGCATGTAGATGACCGGAATAGTGATGCTAATGATGGCATCGTCAGCGCTAACTAGTTTAGTAGCCATTTCAAAACTGTGCAGAAGGGTGCAGAGGTCCTTAATCTGTTCGAACTCCATAAATGTGATATGACCCACGTCCGTACTGCGTTGGCCCAGGCTATAAGACATGACATACTGCGTCAGAGCTTGTTGCTGCTGCCACAGTCGCTGCAACATGTGCAGACTGGAATTCCACCGCGTCGGCACATCGCAGATCAACCTGTTAACTGGTACAGACAAAAACCTCTGTAAGTCGATGACATGAGGGGTGTGAAAGGCGGAAGTGAGCACACAGCTTCTGTACTTTGTGAAGCAACTCATCCAGGCCAAGATAGTGGCGGAGAAATCGCTGTACCGCCAGGTTGAGGACGTGAGCCATGTAAGGCACGTGTGCGAGCTTGCCTCGGCCTAGGGCCGCTAACAGGTTTATACCGTTATCGCACACGGCCTTCCCTGGCTCTAGGTTCAGCGGAGACAGCCATTGCTTAAACTGAGCCTGGAGAGCTGCCCACAACTCTTCACCTGTATGACTGTGATCTCCAAGGCATATTAATTTGAAGACTGCCTGATTACGGTGAGCCCTGACTGCGCAGTACGGAGGTGGTGTGGATTCTTTCTGCACTGTTGGAACGCATGTCTCATTAAGGCAGAGGTTGAGGCCCTAGAGGAGGTGGAGGAGGCAGAAGCAGTGGAGGAAGTGTGAAATAGAGAGGTTTCTTCTGCAAGCCTTGGGGATTCCAAGATTTGTGGAGCAGCCTGTCCCCCCCCCCCCTGCCCCCTCAGTCACCAGAGTCACCCAGCGCCCAGTCAGCGAGATGTAACGACCTTGGCCATGCGTACTCGTCCAGGTGTCTGTGGTGAAATGCACCCTGGCAGACATAGATTTAGACAAGGAATGGGAGATGTTGTCTGCGACATGCTGGTGTAGCGCAGGCACAGCTTTCTTAGAGAAGTAATGGTGACTGGGCAACTGGTACTGGGGGACTGCGATGGCCATCAGCTTTTGGAAACTGTCTGTATCTACCAGGCGGAAAGGCAGCATTTCTGTAGCCAATAGATTGGAGATGGTGGAGTTCAACCTCTTAGCTTTGTCATGTGTAGGATGAAACAATCTTTTACGTGACCACAGCTGCGGGACCGAGGGCTGGCTAAGGTGCTGAAAGAGGGACGGAGTATGGTGAACTGGAAAAATTGGTGGAGCGTGAGTGAGGTGTAGATGTTACGGTGGATTGAGAAACGTGCGGTGAGCTCGGTGAAACAAACACAGCAGGCATGTCCACTTCCGTTATAGCTGACGGGCTCTCACTCAGCCTGACTGGAGCGGGTAAAGAACCAGAGGTTCTGCGATGGGAGACCTGCGTGACAATACTTGGCACGGTAACGGAGGAGGAACCAGCGGATGTGGTTGATGAGGCAGCTGATGGTTGTTGAGGTGCGCTGGTCCGCATTTCAGCACGGTGAGATTCCCAGCATAAAGAATGTTGTTTGAGCATGTGAACGTTCATGCATGTGGCGTGCCCCCTGGGCCGTGGGGTACCCGGTGCCGGGCCGGTAGATGCTGGGGGATATCACAGTGGCGGTGACCCGGTCCGTGACCCAGGGCGGTCAATAAAAAAAGGGGGAATTGATAGGGGATTTATAGTGTTTGTATACAGTTTGTGACGCCACCTGTGGTATGCGGCTATATGGAGCCTCCGGGCGTCTGATGGGACCAGGAGACCTGCAATCTCCTGCCCTCCGGTTTCTGCTGCTGGGCCTTCAGTGCCCCACAGCCTCGGACCCCGGTGTCCGGTTCTTCTGTGCTGGTCCTTCTGGGGTGAGCTGCCGCGCAGCTCCAGTCCCCAGCTCCTCTCTCCTCGACGTCCTGACTTCAACTCCTCACACTAAGACTAACTAACCCCGCCCCCAGATCCCAGTTGCCAAGGGGAGGAGCTCCCCTTGCTGGTCTGGAGCCAGGAAAGTGTTGCATGCTTAGTAAAACCTGATTAGGGGACTCCTGCTTGCTTCCAGGCATGGCATCACCTCTTGTGAGGGAGGCAATGCCACTGTGGCAACCGGACCCCTGAGGTGCCACACATGTAGTAGTCAAATTTTTGCAGTTTTTGCCTCTACTGAGTTTCTTATCACAAAGTTTGCAGATAACGTGAGTTGGCTCATCCTTTGCAATGACAAAAAAGGCCCAGGCTAGGCAACCCTTGCCGCCCCTGCGAGCTGCAGACCCGTGACCGCTGCTGGCCACAGCCACGGTTGTCGCTAAGGACGCAGTGCTCCTCGTGCTTGCATCACTCTGTGTCTGTGTCTCCACCTCCATAGATGAGCTACTCAGCTGCATGACTCTGGGTTCACACCAAGTAGGATCTTCAACCTCGTCATCATCCAAAGTAGTATCCCATTCCTCGCCCTCAGAGTGACCCCTCTCCTCTTGTTGCCCTGACAGCACATTACAGTCCACACGAGCCTCAGGTATCTGAGTCTCATCGGGATCAGCTCTCTCCCCTGCAGTTAACGTCTGGTGACGAGGGTCAGGAACCTGCTCTATACCAGCGGTGCACAGCCCTATTGTATGACATGGGCCCTGCTCTTTCTGTCAGAATCTCAGTACTTGCACAAGAACACCAAAAATGTGCTGCACCAGCGGTTGCAGAGGTACACAGGCCAGGAATTATCTACACTATCTGACTACCACACAAGCGCCCATCTATCTAGCTAATATCTCTCATTACACAGGAGAACACTGAGCTGCGTCTGCCTCCAGCAGTGACATGGATAGAATGGCGCTGAGGGAACATGGCCGCTTTTCATATTGAGAAGGCATGTGATTTCTGAGGCCAATTGCAGAAGCCCTTATGTCTGGACAGTGTAGATGCTTCCTGCACTATGATTGGCTGGCCGCGCTTTCCTCCGTTAAACTTACCGCCCACAGGAAAAAAAAACAACAGTGCGCCGCTGATCTGACCTGTTCTGAGCTCTCGCAGCCCCCACAATCACCTGGCACATGTCACCGCTCATCATACACTTGCACTATGCTAACAAAACTGTTCAAAACGCCGTGGTTGCCCTGTATTCGAGGTCCCTCGCAAATTCGTCAAACTTTTCCGATTTTAAGAAAATTTGCTCGCCTTTGCGATCACGAATCCGAATGTGCCATACTCGTGCTGAATTTGAAACTTTCGAACATTCGCCGAACAAATTCATTCAACACTACCCATGATTACCTGTAATAAAAGTAAAATAATAAAGCAACCTCATCCTCACCTGTCCGCCGCAGTCCAAATAGCGAGGGTCCCACGAAGATCCCATGAACAGAGCAGCCACATTGTAATATATGACCGCTCTGTTCAGCAGCCGGCAATACACTGACGCTCAGTGCCGGCTAATGAGGTCAGCGCATGCGCAGTGAGTATTTTCCCACGCTTGCAATGAGTTGAACTCAGTTGAACAGAGCGGTCACATTTTACAACGTGCCCGCTCTGTTCATGGGATCTTCGTGGGACCCTCGCTATTTGGACTGCGGCGGACAGGTGAGGATGAGGTTGCTTTATTATTTTACTTTAATTACAGGTGATCGTGGGCTTTGGGGACTAGGTGTAAGGTGAGTATATGGTGGTTTTTTATTTTTTGCAGGGGCGCCGAACATCGGGGACAAGGTGTAGGTGAGTATAATATGTTTTATTTTTATTTGAACATTTTTTTATTAATTTTAACTTTTTTTTTTCACTTTTAGCAGAGCACAGACGCTGCCGGATGAGAGACTACTGCTCCCATCCAGTGGTGCCTGCACTCGCCGTTTCCTATGGCAGGAGGCGAAGGCTGATGGTGGTAGTAGTACCATCAGCTGGCGCCTATGATCTGCAGTAAGCATTTTACCGCGGGTCACTGCTACAGCGCTCTGACCACGGTAATGCAATTACCGCCGATCAGAGCCCATTGTTTCCTGCGCTGTCACGGAAGTGACAGCGCGAGAAACACCTGAACCCGAGCCCGAACAGTAACACGGACTTCCTGAGGAAGTCTGTGATCGAGGTCCGTGCCCGAACAGTAGGTGTTTGGTACAGATGCCGAACTTTACTGTTTGGGTTCGCCCATCACTAGTAATAATGCATGCGTGATATCAGGAGACGATGTGTATAATTGGGTGATATCAACATAGAGATGGTAAAACCAAATATACTGATTATTTGTCCAATATGGGCAGTATACAAGGAAAAGAGGAGGAGGCCTAAGACTGAACCTTGAGGAAGCCTGATAATAAGGGGAAGAGAAGAGAAAGAAGAGCCGGCAAAAGATACAGACAAGGAGCGGTCAGAGAGATAGGAGGAGAACCAGGAGAGAGCGGTGTCCTTGAGGCCGATAGAGCGGAGTGAAGGAGCGGTCAGAGAGATAGGAGGAGAACCAGGAGAGAACAGTGTCCTTGAGGCCGATAGAGCGGAGCATAGTGAGGAGGAGCTGGTGATCCACAGTGTCGAATGCTGCAGAGAGATCCAGGAGAATCAGCAGGGAGTAGTGACCATTAGATTTAGCTGTTAGTAGATCATTAGAGACTTTAGTGAGGGCAGTTTCAGTGGAATGTAAAGAGCGGAAACCAGATTGTAAAGGGTCAAGAAGAGAGTTATCTGAGAGATAGCGGATGAGACGGGAGTGGACCAGGCGTTCCAGGAGTTTAGAGATAAAGGGAAGATTGGAAACAGGTCTGTAGTTAGCGCAGTTCTGGTCGAGGAATTTTTTTAAAGTAGTGGGTGTATGCTGGCATATTCAAATGAGGAGGAAAGATACCAGATGAGAGAGAGAGGTTCAATATTTTAGTAAAGTGAGTGGTGACAGCTGGAGAAAGGGATGAAGGAGATGTGAGGAAATAGGGTCAATAGTGCAGGTAGTAGGGCGAGAAGATGCAAGGAGCCTGATCACTTCTTCTGTGACCGGTTCGAAGACAGAGAGTGAGCTAGATGCAGTGGGGGAGGGAAGACCGTGTATGGTATTAAGAGTTTGGGATAAAATTTCCTGTTGGATATGGGTAATTTTTTCTTTGAAATAATTGGCCAGATCGTCAGCGCTGAGGTAGGTGGTCAGGGCCTGTATTTTTGGATTGAGGAGGAAATGAAAAGTGTCAAAGAAACATTTAGGATTGTTGGATAATGAGGTGATGAGGGCATTGAAATAGGTTTATTTGGAGAGGTGAAGGGCACAGTTGGATATTTGAAGCATAAACTTATAATGGATGAAATCTTCAGCCGCTGTAGGAAACGTGTTTGTGGCGTGTGCCAGGGTTGTCGACATCTGTGCCAAGTTGTTCTATGTGTAGGAGGTGCAGCTTCATCCAGGGCACTCTGCAATGTTTCATTATAATTGGTGATGAGCGAACAGTAAAATACTAACTGGAACCAAAACAAATAAGGTCCAGCGGAGGAACCATTATTTCGGCACTTTTCTTAAAATCTTTTTATTCTTCAAAAGAGCATCATTCCTTTTCGGACCAGGTATGTACATACAGTGGGCACTTTATGGCAGTGTAGAGGTCACAGCTGTCTAGGAACTGACTACGCGTTTCAACCATATAGGTCTTCTTCTAGGTCTTTATACAACTCCGTAATAGTATACATAAAAATGTCCGTCCCAAATCCAATTTTAACCCCACTCACCACCGGGGCAGCCATTTGGATACTTTTTACACTTTAGTACCCGAGGAATTTCGGGGATAAATAGGACTGGAAAAAAAATTATATAAAAAGGGAAAACAGAAAACATGAGTTCTGTAATAAGAAACAAACTAACAAGGAATAAAAGATCTATTCACAAAACCAATATTTCAAAGGAAGAAAAAGAAGCCTTAATAAAACTAAAGGACAATGAAAAAATCGTGATGAGAGGGGCAGATAAAGGAGGGGGTATTGTCATTCAGGACCGAGATGGAGGAAGCATACAATAATATATCATCGGACGCAAAATATTAGAAAAAATTAGATGTTGACCCTTCCAAAAACATATTGAAGAATCTCATAGGTTGATAGACATTGCCTTTAAACAAGACATCACAAATAAAAGGGAAAAACGGCCCCCGACTAGCAAAAATCCAAATCCAGCCCTCTCTTCTCACCTGCCAAAGGTGCATAAAAAGCCTGCGAAACCTCCCGGACGAGCCATCATTTCGGGTATAGGGTCACTAACCGGTCAACTGTCGCATTACATCCATCTGCAGCTACAGGATCTAGTTAGATCTACTTAGTGCTTTTCTCCTAGACTCCAGTCAATTAATAAAAGAATGTGAAGATTTTGTATGGGAAGAAGATGACGTGTTCATAACCTTAGACGTACATGCTCTCTACTCCAATACTGAACACATATTGGGAATCAATTCAGGTTCACATTATTTGAATGGGATAGTAGGTATGCCAGAAAATCAGAGACAATATTTAATAATGGGTCTAAAGTTCATATTGGAACATAACCTTTTCACTTTCCAGGGGCGATTGTATATACAGCGGCTTGGCACAGCGATGGGGACTCGGGTAGCCCCAAGCTTTGCAAATCCTTTCATGGGGTGCTTCGAGTCCTCATCGCCCTTGTGCCAGCGCCCCCACTGCAACAACATATTATATTATCGTCGCTATATTGACGATTTAATCAGTTTTTGGAAAGGTACTGAGGCTGAAGCTCGAGAATTCATTCAACATTAAATAGGAATGACTGGGGCGCATTACGTTTTCTGCACAGGTTAATAAAGAAAAAATTAATTTCCTCAATTTAGAAATATCCCATAAGAATAAAAAAATCAGCACTAAAACGTACTTTAAGAAAACTGATACTAATGGCTTCCTTGATTGTCGGAGCGCACACCATCAAAAATGGAAGCAAAATATTCCTTATAGCCAATTCCATCGAATTAGGAGAAAGAATACAGATAAGGAAGATTATGTGGAACAATGGAAAATCCTGACCGATAGGTTTACAGAAATATCCCAAACGATTAATCATGGCAGCATACAGAACTAATCTAGAAAGACCTCAGCAGGAGCGCTGATCTAGAGAGAATAACAAAAATAAGGATGTGGAGGAGGGGATAACGAAGGAAGGAGGAGAGAAATAATAAGAATAAGGAAAGAAAAAAAGATGGCTGGCAGTATAGCTTTATTACCGCTTTCAATCGTAGTAATACGGAGATAAGAAACATTTTAAATAAATATTGAAACTTGATGAAAAAGGATACATTTTAGAAAAAACTTTTACCAGATAGACCCAATATCACCTTTCGTAACGGCCAAACTGCGAAGGGTATAATTATAGTAATCTCAGAAGGACCAAAGAAGGGGAACGGGAATGTATAAAGAAAAAAAGAGAAAACTAGGACAAATAAAACGGATGCTTTCAAACCGGGGTCCATCGATGTGGCTCCCGAAAATGTTGTACCTGCAAAATCATCAATCCTATGACTCAGTACATTACATCGTACAGTGCGGGTGACACCATAGCAATCACACAAAAATTAACGTGTGATAGTGATTTTGTGATATGTCATCACCTCTGCCTGTGGCCTGCAATACGTGGGTCGGACCACCCAGTCCCTACAATCCCTTATGAATGGCCACAGGCATAATACCAAAAATGGGTTTTTAAAACAGAGCTAATCTCGGCACTTATGTTTGAAGCATAATAAAATATTCAATATTTCCGTGACCCTGTTGGAGCAAATACCTGAAGTACTAATAGGGTACAAAAGCTAAACAGGAAAGAATCATAGTGGATCTTCCGTCTGGGTACATTATACCCAGATGGATTAAATGATATTATAGAGGGTATATGACACATAAAACAAACATTGACAGGTACAGTACAGACCAAAAGTTTGGACACACCTTCTCATTTAAAGATTTTTCTGTATTTTCATGACTATGAAAATTGTACATTCACACTGAAGGCATCAAAACTATGAATTAACACATGTGGAATTATATACTTAAAAAAGTGTGAAACAACTGAAAGTATGTCTTATATTCTAGGTTCTTCAAAGTAGCCACCTTTTGCTTTGATGACTGCTTTGCACACTCTTGGCATTCTCTTGATGAGCTTCAAGAGGTAGTCACCGGAAATGGTCTTCACTTCACAGGTGTGCCCTGTCAGGTTTAATAAGTGGGATTTCTTGCCTTATAAATGGGGTTGGGACCATCAGTTGTGTTGTGCAGAAGTCTGGTGGATACACAGCTGATAGTCCTACTGAATAGACTGTTAGAATTTGTATTATGGCAAGAAAAAAGCAGCTAAGTAAAGAAAAACGAGTGGCCATCATTACTTTAAGAAATGAAGGTCAGTCAGTCCGAAAAATTGGGCAAACTTTGAAAGAGTCCCCAAGTGCAGTTGCAAAAACTATCAAGCGCTACAAAGAAACTGGCTCACATGAGGACCGCCCCAGGAAAGGAAGACCAAGAGTCACCTCTGCTTCTGAGGATAAGTTTATCCGAGTCACCAGCCTCAGAAATCGCAGGTTAACAGCAGCTCAGATTAGAGACCAGGTCAATGCCACACAGAGTTCTAGCAGCAGACACATCTCTACAACAAATGTTAAGAGGAGACTTTGTGCAGCAGGCCTTCATGGTAAAATAGCTGCTCGGAAACCACTGCTAAGGACAGGCAACAAGCAGAAGAGACTTGTTTGGGCTAAAGAACACAAGGAATGGACATTAGACCAGTGGAAATCTGTGCTTTGGTCTGATGAGTCCAAATTTGAGATCTTTGGTTCCAACCACCGTGTCTTTGTGTGACGCAGAAAAGGTGAACGGATGGACTCTACATGCCTGGTTCCCACCGTGAAGCTTGGAGGAGGAGGTGTGATGGTGTGGGGGGCTTTGCTGGTGACACTGTTGGGGATTTATTCAAAATTGAAGGCATACTGAACCAGCATGGCTACCTCAGCATCTTGCAGCAGCATGCTATTCCATCCGGTTTGCGTTTAGTTGGACCATCATTTATTTTTCAACAGGACAATGACCCCAAACACCTCCAGGCTGTGTAAGGGCTATTTGAGCAAGAGGGAGAGTGATGGGGGGCTACGCCAGATGACCTGGCCTCCACAGTCACCAGACCTGAACCCAATCGAGATGGTTTGGGGTGAGCTGGACCGCAGAGTGAAGGCAAAAGGGCCAACAAGTGCTAAGCATCTCTGGGAACTCCTTCAAGATTGCTGGAAGACCATTTCCGGTGACTACCTCTTGAAGCTCATCAAGAGAATGCCAGGCGTGTGCAAAGCAGTCATCAAAGCAAAAGGTGGCTACTGTGAAGACCCTAGAATATAAGACATATTTTCAGTTGTTTCACACTTTTTTGTTAAGTATATAATTCCACATGTGGTAATTCATAGTTTTGATGCCTTCAGTGTGAATGTAGAATTTTCATAGTCATGAAAATACGGAAAAATCTTTAAATGAGAAGGTGTGTCCAAACTTTTGGTCTGTACTGTATATACATACATGTGAAAAAGGGGTATACATAGCAAAAACAATTACAATAATCTTGAACAAAAATGTGACAGCGATTGGTACAGGAGAGGAAAGGACCCTTCCCATGAGGGTTCACAGTCTACAAGGGATGGGGTGAGGATACAGTAGGTGGGGATAGAGCTGGTCATGCAGCGGTATGGAGGAGTGAGGGTTACTGCAGGTTATACATTTGTCGGAAGAGGGGGGTCTTCAGGTTCCTTTTGAAGGTTTCAACAGTAGGCGAGAGTCTGATACGTTGGGATAGAGAGTTCAAGAGTAGAAGGGATACACTAGAGAAATCTTGTATGTTATTGTGGGAAGAGGAGATAAGATGGGAGTAGAGAAGGAGATCTTGTGAGGATCGGAGGTTGCGTGCAGATATGTACCGGGAGACTAGGTCACAGATGTATGGAGGAGACAGGTTGTGGATGGCTTTGCATGCCAAGGTTAGGATTTTGAACTGGAATCTCTGGGCAATGGGGAGCCAGTAAAGGGATTGACATAGAGGAGAGGCCGGGGAATAGCAGGTGGACAGGTGGATTAGTCGGGCAACAGAGTTTAGGATAGATTGGAGGGGTGCGAGAGTGTTAGAAGAGAGGCCATAGAGCAGGAGGTTGCAGTAGTCGAGGCGGGAGATGATGAGGGCGTGCACTAATGTTTTTGCAGATTCGTGGTTGAGGAATGTGCGGATCCGGGAGATTTTTTTTAACTTGGAGTTGGCATATTCCTCACTCTGATCCTCCTTCCTCCACCATTCTTAGTGCCCTGAGACAACTGATCCCACACTTGGACACTACGAAGAGATGTATTGTTCATCTTTCAATTTATAGATTCTGGCCTCTCGCTCGGTTCTCTTCAACTGGGGCAACAGAAGATCGCATGTAGCAATGCCCAAATATTTCAGCAGCCATGGTCACATGAAGGTGATGGTGGGAAAGTGCAATTACTGTCGCAAAAGGTGGATGATGATGAGACACAATGGACAGAAAGTCAGGAGGAGGACCAGGGTGCGGAAGTGGAAGACGAGGCGGTGGACGATGAAGTCACTGACCCAACCTGGCAAGAGGACAAGCAGAGCGAGGACAGCAGAACACAGGGGGAGGGGGGTATAGCACCACAACAGGCAGGAACAAGCAGTGTGGTGTCCACAGACACAAGGCTGGCAACTTTTCCCTGGAACACCAACATGACGGAGGTTGCCAGTACAACTGTTAGGTCTTCCCGAGTCTGGTTCTTTTTTAAAGACTGTTTAGATAACCCCAACAAGGCCATTTGCAACATCTGCCAGACCAGCTTCAGCAAGAGCACCAAAACTACCAGCCGGACCACCACCACCATGCTCAGGCACATGTTAGGAAAGCACCCGACTAGCTTGGCCAAACGCCAGGGTCCAGAAACTGCGTCTGTGGGTGACACCACTGCCTGTTCCGCTGTTGTGCGTGCACGCCAATCCCCTGTCCATGGCACATGCGAAAATGCCTCCCACCCTGCACGTGTTGTTGCACACTTGCAACTTGCAACCAGATGGTCCGACTGGCTTCCATAATATTAATCCAATGATGCGTCAGGGAGAGGTACCGTCCCTGGCCACATTCACTTGTTCACGTGTCTGTGGTTAGGCGATCCTTCCCACTAACTGCGATGGTAAGGGTATGGGTAATGTTCTGGGACCTGTGATTGTATAAGGCGGGGACAACACCGGGAGAAATAGTGGTGGCTTGGTACCAAGGGCCAACCGCCATCATGAGGTTGAGGAAAGCTTCCGTCTCCACGAGCCTAAAAGGCAAAATTTCTAGCGCAAGCAGTCGAGAAATGTGGCCGTTTAGTATTGTGGCCTGTGGGTGGTTGGCTGCGTATTTGCGCTTTAGTTCAAAGGACTGGGGTAGGGGCAACTGAATGCTGCGCTGGGACAAGGACGTGGTTGCTGATGGTGATGGCTGCAAGTGTGCAACGACAAGTGCAGGGTGGGAGGCATTTTCGCCTGCATCATGGACGGAAGCTTGGTGAGCATGTACAACAGGGGAAGAGGCAGTCGTGTCACGCGCAGACACTGTTTCTGGACTCTAGCGTTCGGCCCATTGACTTCATCGTCCACCACCTTGTCTTACACTTCTGCACCCTGGTCCTCCTCCTGACTTTCTGTCCATTGTCTCTCATCATCATCCACCTCTTGTGACAGTAATTGCACTTTCCCACTGTCACCTTCGGGTGATCGTGGCTGCTCAAATATTTGGGCATCGCTACATGTGATCTTCTGTTGCCCTGCTTGAAGCGGGCTGGGCGAGAGGCCCGTATCTATAAATGGAAAAGTGAACAGCTCTTGGGGTAACCCTGGACTCTAATCTCTCCTTCAAACCACATATCCAAGCTCTTTCCAGTTCCCAGCGGACCGAGCGAGAGGCCAAAATCTATAAATGGAAAGATGAACAAAACAGCTCTTTGGAGTGTCCAAGTGTGGGATCAGTTATGTCAGGGCACTCGGAATGGTGGAAGGAAGGAGGATCAGGGTGAGGAATATGCCGACTCCAAGTAAAAAATATCTCCCGGATCCGCACATTCATCAACCACGAATCTGCAAAAACACTAGTGCACGCCCTCATCATCTCCCGCCTCAACTACTGCAACCTCCTGCTCTGTGGCCTCCCTTCCAACACTTGTGCACCCCTCCAATCTATCCTAAAGTCTGCTGCCCGACTAATCCACCTGTCCCCTCACTATTCCTCGACCTCTCCCCTCTCTCAATCCCTGTACTAACTCCCCATTGCTCAGAGACTCCAATTCAAAACCCTAACCTTGGCATATAAAGCCATCCACAACCTGTCTCCTCCATACATCTGTGACCTAGTCTCCCGGTACTTACCTACATGCAACCTCCGATCCTCACAAGATCTCCTGCTCTACTCCCCTCTTATCTCCTCCTCCCACAATCACATACAAGATTTCTCCCATGTATCCCTCCTACTCTGGAACTCTCGCCTACTGTTGAAACCTTCAAAAGGAAGCTGAAGACCCAACTCTTCTGACAAGCGTACAACCTGCATCAACCCTCGCTCCACCATACCGCTGCACGACCAGCTCTACCCTCACCTACTGTATCCTTACCCATCCCTTGTAGACTGTTTGTGCGCCCTCACAGCAGGGTCCTCTCTTCTCTTGTACCACTCGGTGACCTCTTTTCAGATGTAAAGCGCCATGGAATAAATGGCGCTATAATAAAAAATAATAATGATTATACTACTTATACACTGGGTCAATTGATGGCACTTTCCTGGTGTCTGCCCCTAAATCGATGTGTTTTGGCAGCTTTTGGTCCCGTTTGAAGGTGTTGTATATGCGTTTGGTTTTGGCCCCCATTGAATCCAATGACGTTCGGTGAATATTCGACAAATACATCTGCGAATATTGCAAAAACGGCGATCGTAATCCAAAAGGAATATTGAAATATTCGCTGTTCTCTAATCAGAAACATGCTTCAAAAAATTATGTGGGCATGGCATGATGGTCACCCTGATGATATGGTGGTGGTGGATGAGGAGAAGGAGGAGGGCAACATAAAATATAACAATTTATGAACCGTATACCCATGTCTGGGTGTGAAGGGCTGCATAGGAATAGATCCCCCCCCAAAAAAACTCTGTATTTGAGTTTATGTTCCGATTCTATCATCTGGTGATGTTGAGAAGTCTGGCCCAATCCAGCTCGTGTTCATTTTGATAAGAGTCAGCCTGTCAGCATTTTCAGTTGACAGGCGGACGCACCTATTAGTTATATCAGTTATAAAGCCCCCGGCGGCACTAAAAACCATCTCTGACAAAACGCTAAAGGTCATGACCTCCAAGGCATACAGAGACAGTTCATGCCACTTGTCCAGCTTCGATACCCAACAGTTGTAAGGGACAGAGGGGAATCATGGAGGAAGCTGGTACGGTCACCAAGGTAGTCCTTCAGCATCTTCCAAAACGTTTCCCTCCTTGTCGGGTACCCTGTGTATCAGCGCCTGGGCGCTGGGAGGGTCTGAGAGAACTGTCCCAGACCTTTGACAGTGTTCTCCTGCCTCTGGGGCATCTGGTTTGTGTCTCCCTCGCTTATACTCCTTGGTTGTCCTATGAACTGTCTGTGACCTCTGCCGCCAGCGTTGTCAGATGGGAATTTTTTTTACAATTCTTCAACAAGGGCCTGAACTGAATATCTCCAAAAATTATCTCCTTCGGTTTCCTCCCTCTACTAACCTACCTATACCTGACTTTTACTAACCTACTTTTACCTGACTTTGCAATTTCTTTAGGTGGTGCCACCATAACTCCCACTCTGCACACCTGCTGTCTTGGAGTCATATTTGACACACAACTTTCCTTTATTCCCCATATTCAATCACTCACTCGCTCATGTCACCTGCACCTTAACAACATCTCCAGAAGTCGACCTTTTCTCACCTTTGATAGTGCAAAAACTCTTACTGTTGCTCTTATTTACTAGTGTAAAGGCCCCATCACACTTAGTGACGCTGCAACGATCCCGACAACAATACGACCTGTCAGGGATCGTTGCTGCGTCGCTATGTGGTCGCTGGTGAGCTGTCAAACAGGCAGGCTCACCAGCGATCAGCGACATGGTGGAAAGAATCTTTCCACGATGTCCTGCTCCTGGTTACCAGCCTGCTGAAGCAGGAGCAGGCTGGTAACCATGGTAAACATCGGGTTACTAGGGGCACACGCGCATCTAGTAACCCGTTGTTTATCATGGTTACCACTCTGCTACGGTGAGCGGGAGGTTACCGCTCACTTTAGCAGGCTCGTAACCATGATAAACAGCGGGTTACTAAGTGCGCGTGTGCCCCTAGTAACCCAATGTTTATCATGGTTACCAGCCTGATCGCTGCTCCCGCTGGTCACACACAGCGATGTGTGCTGACCAGCGGGAGGGCAAAGAGCAAAAAAAGGTCCAGGACATTCTGCAGCGATCAGCGACCTCACAGCAGGGGCCTGATCGCTGCAAAGTGTCACACATAGCGACATCGCTGGTGAGGTCGCTGCTGCGTCACCAAAACCGTGACACAGCAGTGATCTCGCTATGTGAGACGGGGGCTTTACTCTCTTCTAATCGGTCTCCCTCTAAACAAACTGTCTCCTCTCCAATCCTTTCTGAGTGCAGCAGCCAGGGTCGTATTTCTATCAAGCCGCTTCACCGCTGCATCTACCCTGTGCCAGTCATTGCACTGGTTAGGTTACACAATCACTACAGAATACAACACAAACTCTTCTCTCTCACCCACCAAGCTGTCTACAGTTCTGCACCGCCCTATAGCTCTTCCCTCATTTCTGTGTATCACCCCTCCCATGCCCTCTGTTCTGAAACTGATCTAAGACAAACATCCTCCTTAATCAGAACCTCACACCTCCGTCTTCTAGACTTTTCTCGTGCCGCGCCAGTTTTCTGTAATGCCCAAAATGCATACAACGCAATGGTCACGTTAACGGCAGCGGAACATAAAGTCGGCCATGTGTGCCAGACTGCCAACAGCTAAGACTTCCCTGTTCTCAGCAAGAGGACGACTGTCCATGTTCTCTTTCTTCTCCTCCTCTTTATCACCCAATCTGCGTTGGGATGAGATGAGGCTTGGCTGTGTGGCATCACCCTGTATGGTTCCTTGCTCCATCTCATCGTGCTCTGCCTGCAATGACTCATCTTTAATTGTGAGCAGCGAGCGTTTCAGTACACAGAGAAGCGGAATGGTAACGCTAATTATGGCATCATCGCCGCTCACCATGTTGATGGAGTCCTCAAAGTTTTGGAGGAGGGCACAGATGTCAGACATCCATGTTCACTCATCAGCTCTTATGTGCGGAGGCTGACCTGAATGCCAACGAGTGTGTTGAAGCTGGTACTCAACAACAGCCCTCTGCTGCTCAAAATCCTTCCAAACATCTGCAATGCTGATTTCCAACACGTGGTCACATCGCACACCAGTCGGTGAGCTGGAAGCTGCAAACGCAGCTGAAGCCCTGCCAGGGCGGCGGAAGCTGTACCCGACTTTCTGAAATGGTCACACATGCGGAGTACTTTCACCATCTGATCTGGCAGATCCGAGTACATTTTGAGAAACCACTGAATCACAAAGTTGAGAACATGGACCAGGCATGGTACGTGTGCGAGCTTGCCTAGCTTCAGAGCCGCCACCAGGTTTTGGCCATTGTCACACACGACCATGCTTGGCTGTATGTTCAGCGGTGAGAGCCAAAGATTTGACTTCTCTGTTACAGCTTTCAACAACTCCGCAACGGTGTGCGGTTTTTCACATAAGCATACAGTCCTGCTTACTGTTATTGGCACCCATAAAGTTTAATTACATAATCTGGAATATCTCGAGAAAAAAATGAATCAAGTGATGGAGAAGGAGGCTGATGAGAAGGAGATGCAGGAGTTGTAGAATGTGAGGGCAACCCTGATTGACCCAGGACCTGCAATCCTCTGCGTCAGGAGGACGTGTTCAGTCCCACGGTCCGACTGGATCCCGGCTTTCACTATATTAACCCAATGTGCGATCAGTGAGATGCACCGTCCTTGGCCACAAGCACTTGTCCACGTGTTTGTGGTTAGGCGGTCCTTTCCAATAACTGCGTTGGTGAGGGCATGGGAAATGTTCTGGGACACGAGTTTGTGTAAGGTGGCGACGCCAAGCACGTGTCCCAGAACATAGTGGAGGATGGGGAAAAGTCGGACCCTGGGACGGAACACGTCTTCCCGAGTCATAGGATTGCGGGCCCTTGGTCAATCAAGCTTCAACACAATGTTCACAAGGTAGACAGCAGCAGTAGTCGGTCTCCTAATCAACGAGCAAATTATTCATGATGATAGAGGCCACCATCTCCTTAGCTTTCTGGTACTTTTCTGTGGGAATGAGCTTGGCTCCAATCAGCCTGGAATATTTCCAGTGAATTATGGCACGACGCCATGGTACTAGCAGTGCCCCCAGTACCAGAAGTGAAGCCATCCACAATTTCCTTCTCAGGAATTTTATTTGGTATACTGAGTGGCTGCCCAAATACATTAGCTGAAGATACTGAGTGGCAGTAGGTGCGAGTTTCTCCAGCATGTTAGACCAGAGATTACGTAAGGGAATATACAGGAGATTAGTTCACAGATATATGGAGGAGAAATGTTATGGATGGCTTTGTAGGTCAGTGTTAGTAGTTTGAACTGTTTACGCTGGTCAATTGGGAGCTAGTGAAGGGCTCTTATAGATTGCTGGAGCCAGTCCACAGTAAAAAAAGCAGCCATAGAGTGTCAGGGAACCTTCCCACAGACTTGTCTTAGCCAGAGCTGCTTCTCGACAGGGTTGGACAGGCCCACCAGAGAACCGGAGACTCCTCCGGTGGGCCCTGGCTTCTCCTTCAGAAGAATTCATATTGCAAACCTTGCAGGTCGTGATCATGATAAAGGCCACCATCTCCTTAGCTTGCTGCTGGTACTTTTCTGTGGGAATCAGCTTGGCTCCAGCCAGCCTGGAATATTTCCAGTGAATTATGACATGACGCCATGGTATTAGCAATGTACCAGAAGCGAAGCCATCCACAATTTCCTTCTCAGGAATTTTATTTGGTAGACTGAGTGGCTTCCCAAATATATTAGTTTCTCACAAAGGAGCTGAAGATACTGAGTGGCAGTAGGTGCGAGTTTCTCCAGCATGTTAGATATTAGAGGGAGAACATAGAGGACAGCACAGTTGCTCAGTGGTGAGCACTGAAGCCTTGCAGCGCTGGGGTCCTGGGTCCAAATCCCACCAAGGACAACATGTGTAAGGATTTTTTTATGTTCTCCCCATGTTTGCGTGAGTTTTCCCCTCAGTAAAAAAGCAGCCATAGAGTGTCCAGGAACCTTCACACAGACTTTTCTTAATCAGGGCTGCTTCTCGGCAGGGTTGGACGGGCCCAGCAGAGAACCGGAGAATCCTCCGGTGGGCCCTGGCTTCTCCTTCAGGAGAGTTCATAGTGCAAACCTTGCAGCTGCAATGGGACTCTTGAGCGGGGGGGGAGAGGTGGGCCCTCAGAATCAAATCCTCTGGTGGGGCCAATGTTCTTCAGTCTGGCACTGCTTCTCGGTGGGAGTTGTATTTCACCACAGCCATATTCTTTAGCTCGGTGAAAGGACTGGCATAGAGGGAAACCGTATCTACTCCGGCTGTCATTTCTCCGCCACTAGGTTCTGGCCATTGTCACACACGACCATGCCTGGCTGTATGTTCAGCGGTGAGAGCCACAGATCAGGCTGCTGTGTTACAGCTTTCAACAACTCTGCAGCGCTGGTCGGTTTGTCACCTAACCATTAAGTATATTATCTACAGCACAGCCTGTTGCCGCTTGGCCAAGGCAGTGCTGCAGTGCATTCAGCTTGTGACTGATGTGGTCATTTCGGAGATGGAGGAGGTGCAGAAGCTGTACAATGTGATTACATTGAGGTTAGATTGGCGAGTCTGGTTTTTATACTAAAGATCCTGCTGTGTTTTTATATACAGTACAGACCAAAAGTTTGGACACACCTTCTCATTTAAAGATTTTTCTGTATTTTCATGACTTTGAAAATTGTACATTCACACTGAAGGCATCAAAACTATGAATTACCACATGTGGAATTATATACTTAACAAAAAAGTGTGAAACAACTGAAAATATGTCTTATATTCTAGGTTCTTCAAAGTAGCCACCTTTTGCTTTGATGACTGCTTTGCACACTCTTGGCATTCTCTTGATGAGCTTCAAGAGGTAGTCACCAGAAATGGTCTTCACTTCACAGGTGTGCCCTGTCAGGTTTAATAAGTGGGATTTCTTGCCTTATAAATGGGGTTGGGACCATCAGTTGTGTTGTGCAGAAGTCTGGTGGATACACAGCTGATAGTCCTACTGGATAGACTGTTAGAATTTGTATTATGGCAAGAAAAAAGCAGCTAAGTAAAGAAAAACGAGTGGCCATCATTACTTTAAGAAATGAAGGTCAGTCAGTCCAAAAAATTGGGCAAACTTTGAATGTGTCCCCAAGTGCAGTTGCAAAAACCATCAAGCTCTACAAAGAAACTGGCTCACATGAGGACCGCCCCAGGAAAGGAAGACCAAGAGTCACCTCTGCTTCTGAGGATAAGTTTATCCGAGTCACCAGCCTCAGAAATCGCAGGTTAACAGCAGCTCAGATTAGAGACCAGGTCAATGCCACACAGAGTTCTAGCAGCAGACACATCTCTTCAACAACTGTTAAGAGGAGACTTTGTGCAGCCGGCCTTCATGGTAAAATAGCTGCTGGGAAACCACTGCTAAGGACAGGCAACAAGCAGAAGAGACTTGTTTGGGCTGAAGAACACAAGGAATGGACATTAGACCAGTGGAAATCTGTTCTTTGCTCTGATGAGTCCAAATTTGAGATCTTTGGTTCCAACCACCGTGTCTTTGTGCGACGCAGAAAAGGTGAACGGATGGACTCTACATGTCTGGTTCTCACCGTGAAGCATGGAGGAGGAGGTGTGATGGTGTGGGGGGCTTTGCTGGTGACACTGTTGGGGATTTATTCAAAATTGAAGGCATACTGAACCAGCATGGCTACCACAGCATCTTGCAGCGGCATGCTATTCCATCCGGTTTGCGTTTAGTTGGACCATCATTTATTTTTCAACAGGACAGTGACCCCAAACACACCTCCAGCCTGTGTAAGGGCTATTTGACCAAGAAGGAGAGTGATGGGGGGCTACGCCAGATGACCTGGCCTCCACAGTCACCAGACCTGAACCCAATCGAGATGGTTTGGGGTGAGCTGGACCGCAGAGTGAAGGCAAAAGGGCCAACAAGTGCTAAGCATCTCTGGGAACTCCTTCAAGATTGTTGGAAGACCATTTCGGGTGACTACCTCTTGAAGCTCATCAAGAGAATGCCAAGAGTGTGCAAAGCAGTCATCAAAGCAGAAGGTGGCTACTTTGAAGAACCTAGAATATAAGACATATTTTCAGTTGTTTCACACTTTTTTGTTAAGTATATAATTCCACATGTGGTAATTCATAGTTTTGATGCCTTCAGTGTGAATGTACAATTTTCAAAGTCATGAAAATACAGAAAAATCTTTAAATGAGAAGGTGTGTCCAAACTTTTGGTCTGTACTGTATATATATTTTTTGTTTTTTTTAAGCCTCTTCAAATGCGTATTGGAGTGCGTCCTAATTTTTGGCAGCCCTTGTAATTGCTGCACATATGGAATAACAGTATAGGAGACACACTCTTTAATAATGGGAAGGACAATTCAAATAGATTCTATATTCTACAATATTTCCTGTCTTATCTGAAATTAATTTACGGGTGAGCTATCGCAGTATGGATAGTGTATTACATCGATCCAGCCAGGTATTATTGCCTTATACTGCGTGCTGCCCAAAAAAAATTTAAATCTATTCTACTCTCTATCGATAACCCTGTTAGGTGCATTTCCAATAGGGACAGGTGCTAGGTGGTGTCATCAGCTCCAGATGAGTGTTCATTCTGGTCGCATAAATATCTTCCACAGTCCATAACTTTTTGTTATTATTTCTTTGGCCTTATATACAAGTCATTACCCTGGAAAGAATGTTTTTTAACTTTTTTTTTCATTTTAGTTTGTTTTTTGTATGTTTTTTTTATTGTCTTTCCGTAAAAGTGGATTGATACTCTGACAACGTTGTTCACAGATATGCTATTTGTCAGCGACCAATTGTGAATAGGTTTGAACCCACAACTGCAATACTTTAAATAGAGTGTAATATTTGACACAGTCACAAAAATTGCTGTATTATCACGGGAGTCATATGGGATCACGTCTGATGGCCACGGTTTCACGAAGTTGCCTAATAGCATGCTATTTGTCAGCGACCAACTGTGAATAGGTTTGAACCCACAACTGCAATACTTTAAATGGAATGCAATATTTGACACGCTCACAAAAATTGCTGTATTATTAAGGCAGTAATAGGGGATCTTGTCTGATCATTGAAAAAAGTTACTCTGCTTCCACAATACAGTAATGCGAATATAATCAAAAAATCTGGCTGTATTCTGCTAACCAGGAAATGGAGCAGTAAAATGTGGGACTGTATTACTTTTTAAAGAAATAATTAGGATTAAGAGCAAAAAAAACCCCCTGATATCTAGTCCAGTGTCTATCTGTAACAGGCAGCAGCAGACAGAATGTGCAATGGACACTATTGTGTCGTATACTGTTCACAATCTCTGCCTAACTCCTGCTATCACCAGTAATATATGCATCTGGATTCGTCCTTAGAAGGACTGTTAGTTCAGCGGGATATGTATCTTGGTGTGGAATACCTATGCCTAACTATTACACGGCCAATTTTACCCCTCATTCAGCAGCATCTCTCCCTACTCTGCCTGTTTCTGGGGTAGACTGTGACGAGCATAGGATCATGGGTCTGATATAGACCCGATGACGCTATGCAGCCAGCCAATCACTGTAATGCCACAACCAACATGGCTGCATAGTGTGTGTCAGGCAATCCCTGCATGTTTATTGGCTCTCTAAAGAGCGCCAAACATGTGGGGAGGGGACCCGAGCTCCCGCCCGAGTATCCGGGAAATAGTCGAGGAGCGCCGAGCAGTGAGATGCTTAGGCGAGTACAGAGCAGTGATGAGCACGCTCGCTCAGCACTAGTAACGAGTTCAAACAGGTGCAATTAATACAGGTAATGAGTGCAGAGTAGGAGGCTTCTTAAAGAAAAACTAACAGGTCTGTGAGAGCCACAATTATTGCTGGTTGGTCGGTGATCAAATACTTATTTCATGCAATAAAATGCAATTTAATTATTTAAAAATCCTACAATGGGATTTTCTGGATTTTATTCTTAGATTCTGTCTCTCACAGGTGAAGTGACCGACGATAAAGATTACAGACCTCTCCATTCTGTGTAGGTGGAAAACTTGCCAGTGTATTAAATACTTATTTTCCCCACTAGCTCAAGGGTGAAAACCGGGTGTGATGAAGTAGTAGAGTTCGTTGGCCTCATCCTCTTACTGTTCCGTGAGCTCATACCAAGGGATGTATCCCACTGTTCAGTGAGAGCACCCTGGGACCCCTCAGCCGCTTACACTCTGCTCAAGGGGAAATCTGGGTACAATGAAGTATCCTTTCTCTGTCCACTGAGTTCATCCCCAGGGACCCATATTCCACTGTCCACTGTTTCCGCCCCAAGGACCCGTAATCCACTGAGTCCTCCGCAGGGACCCTTATTCCACTGAATCCGCCACAGGGACCCTTATTCCACTGAATCCGCCACAGGGACCCTTATTCCACTGAGTCCGCCGCAGGAGGGACCCTAATTCCACTGAATCCTCCACAGGGACCCTTATTCCACTGAGTCCGCCGAAGGAGGGACCCTTATTCCACTGAGTCCGCCGCAAGGACGCGTATTCTACTGAGGCCTCCGCAGGGACCCTTAATCAACTGAATCCGCCACAGGGACCCTTATTCATCTGAGTCTGCCCCAGGAGGGACCCTTATTCTACTGAGTCTGCCGCAGGGACCCGTATTCCACTGAGTCCTCCGCAGGGACCCGTATTCCACTGAGGCCTCCGCAGGGACCCTTAATCCACTGAATCCGCCACAGGGACCCTTATTCCACTGAGTCCGCCGCAGGGACCCTTATTCATCTGAGTCTGCCCCAGGAGGGACCCTTATTCCACTGAGTCCTCCGCAGGGACCCTTATTCCACTGAGTCCTCCGCAGGGACCCGTATTCCACTGAGTCCTCCACAGGGACCCTTATTCCACTGAATCTGCCCAGGGACCCTTATTCCACTGAGTCCTCCGCAGGGACCCTTATTCCACTGAGTCCTCCGCAGGGACCCTTATTCCACTGAGTCTGTTCAGGGACCTCCTTGACAAAACACATTGCCATGTAATAGAAAAAAAAATCAAAAATCAGATGTCTCCAGAACTCCATGGAGTCATTCCAGCGTCTGCTGAGCTCGCACAGGAATGTCGTGATGTCATAGAGACTCCGCCGGCGCCCCTCAATGCAGGAGGGAACATGGCGGGGAGAGGGACAGACCCATAAACACACGCTGGAAGTTTTTATTTAGCAAAGAGATGTCCTCCATTATAGGGAGGAGCACAAGATGTCTGCTTTTTGCTTTCTGTGAGGAGGGGATGGAATTCCTTTCTTATCGCCTTATCTCTCTTTGTTCACGCTTTCTTTTACCTGGAGGACTGAGGAAACATTGATGTCATACGCAGTGATGTAATCAGCTGTGATGTCATACGCAGTGATGTAATCAGCTGTGATGTCATACGCAGTGATGTAATCAGCTGTGATGTCATACGCAGTGATGTAATCAGCTGTGATGTCATACGCAGTGATGTAATCAGCTGTGATGTCATACGCAGTGATGTAATCAGCTGTGATGTCATACGCAGTGATGTAATCAGCTGTGATGTCATACGCAGTGATGTAATCAGCTGTGATGTCATACGCAGTGATGTAATCAGCTGTGATGTCATACGCAGTGATGTAATCAGCTGTGATGTCATACGCAGTGATGTAATCAGCTGTGATGTCATATGCAGTGATTTCATTAGCTGTGATGTCATACGCAGTGACGTCATACACAGCGATGTCATACAGTGTAGGATGAGGTCATTTATTTCCATCACCCCTGCCTTCCCTAGAAGCTCAGGTGTGTGGAGTCAGCGGGGAAACGTTCAGCAGCTGCCAGGAACATCTGACGCTGATTTTCTTACATGAAACAATCAGAGGTCAGAATGGAGCGATTCTTGGGGGTCACTTTTTGCCGTTGTGAATGGTCGCTTTTCTTATTATGTAAACAGGAGAATAAACAAGTATATTGGCATACAAACGTTTATTATAGATTCGTATAAAATTCCATTAATAAATAGCAAAAAGGTATATATCATAAGGTGCAGACATACAGATCCGAGGAAACCCCGCTAGGGTAATATAGATAAATACAAAAAAAGAGGGCAAGGATATCATGAATAACACAAAAATTACAAAAATAGCACAGATATCCGCCCAAAAGGAGGAGACAAAAAGAGGTGGTATACATGGACAAAAAACATGGCACTTAGTGTGTGGGGATCACGTATACCATGGTCCTGTACAGTAAATCCATTGCCATAATGCGTATCATGTACAGGGCATTGGTAACTCACCCTAATAGATGTTACACGTAGCGAAGGGACCAAATGAGGGCCGGTGTCTGTCAAGGAGGGCAGCCTCGACGCGCGTTTCGCGGGTGCTTTTTCGAGAGGAAATAAATCCACTGACAGTGAAGACACCAGCGACTTTACTATACAACCTACTCCACCTGCTGAAAAGTCAAAAACCCTTATAAGACCACAGCACAAAGACCATTCAGAAATCACTAGACCACAACTCAAACCGAGTGCCGCACGGTGATGTGCCAGCGCCCCGTCCAGTACTAATAAAGTGATATATATATATATATATCTGCAGTGATTTCTTCCTGTGGGGCTTAGCTCAGGGAATTGGAGCCGCCGGCACCACAGGGTTTGAAGCTCTAACAAGGACTCTGTGTTCACGGAAAGTTTATTTAGAAGAATGTGAAGATAAAAAGGGTCACTCTTCGAGGTGCTGTTATTGGGGAAACCGTATTACCAAGTCTCAATTCCCAAAATTTCAGTACTGATCAGTGGCAAAAAGTGATAAATATAACTTACTCCAACGCAACATGTGCCCCTCTTCAGGAAACACAGTACAAGATCACCTCCAGATGGTATTTTACCCCCCTGAAACTAAATCGAGCTTTTCAAAGTCATTCCCCATTATACTGGAGAGAATGTGGAGATCGGAAGCATAAGCCACATCTTCTGGAGTTCTCCCTAAATTAAATCCTCTATAGTGGAAAATTCAAAACTTGATATATAACATCTCTCAGCGTAATATTACTCTTTACTCACAACGTGCCCTTTTCTCCACAGATCCGTTGCAAATAAGTATAGACACATAATATGTCATATTTTGTTAGTTACCTGTAAGGCAGCGCTAGTCATCATGTTGGGGGACACTCGCTTCACCGGGTCAATTAAAGCACACCAGCCACGTTTTCCAGTATTTCACAATCCAGCAGTTTATTATACTTCACTACTGCTTATCACCGAGTCCAACTCAGTGGCTTGCCGACATATTGCATATAATGTCCAGGAGCCTTTCAAGTGACAGACAGGCCCACTTGGCTCCAGTTACAGCCACCAGCAAAGTCACTTATAGCAACGTCCATATAATGCAGTGTTTTACCTTTGCCGGGTTTTAGCAGCTTCAGTCAGTTTTGTTCTGCCACCACTGTGGCTTTACGGCTTCCCAGATGGGGGTCTCCAGCCCTCGTTCCTTCAAAGGCTACTGGTCTCACATCCAGCCTCTGCCTTCCAGGACTCTGGCCCTCCAGGGCTACTGGGATCGCTTACACCTAAGGATCCAGCCTCCACCTTTCAGGCTTCACCAGGCTTCAACAGGCCTCACTAGGCCTCACACTCTAGCGGTGTCCCACACAGGAACAGGCCTCACGCCTTACACACCCTGTCTCAAAACTACCAGGGTTTATATATCTTCCAATGCACACACAGGACCTATGCTGATGTCACAGTCATGTGATCAGACATTCTGTGTGCACAGGACCTGTGCTATGTCACAGTCATGTGACCAGTCACCTGAGGGGGAGGTACATGGTCAGCCAAAACACATCCTGGACCATTACAGTAATGCCAAGCAAGCCGCTGCATTAGATACCAAACACTTGTTTTCTACAAAATAGAAATAAACAGAAATCAACAACTATTAGTGAAATAATCCAGAGTATCGGCGCACAATGTCTACTAATAGAATTTTGCACTAATGCACAACAATTTCGGAAGACACAATTGAAGATGGCTTCCTTGGTCTGAAAAGTTCATGCCTCTTTTATGTTTTTCTGAGTCCTAATAAAAATGTTCTTCATCTTCATGTTACGATATTTTGTTTTTCAATATTTTATTAACAGACACTGTGGAATATAATGATTTTCTTGATCGTTATATTGTCTGCTTTACGAAGTATTCTTCTTCCCCTTCTTCCCTACTCGTCCCTTGTTTCCCCATGCTTTTCCTAATGACTTCTCTTTTCTTTTCTGTACCCCCTTTCACGATATTTGAAAAATTTTCAATAAAAACATTTTGAACAACAAAGTCTCAATTTCATGTCCATGACAGAATTACCAGAGAAATGTCAAGTCATACCTCGACTGCAATGGCACAGGTATCGGGAGCCCAAGAGAACATGCAATGTGTCCCCAATGCTCTGTAGGCTTCTCGATATTATGCTATATAGAGTAGGAAGCCATTTTCAGCCTGAAAAACGGGCACGACCAGGTGCTCCCCGCAAGATTTCAGACAGAGTGAAAAGAATGATTAGAAGAGTTGTCCAAGAGCCCAGGATACCTGTGGAAAGCTGCAGAAAGACCTGGAATCAGCAGGTACAATGTTTCAAAGAAAATAATAAGCAATCGTAAGGTAGCTCACGGACACATAGTTGATGGGAGATATCCATCACAGAGATGGTTGTCATCTGTGATGTAATCCTGGAATATTGCTCTAGTGCACAAAGCACTAAAAAGGATTGTTTGGTGCATCTGGGCCAGGTTTACAGGTAGTCGGAGAGATGGGCGGGTCTGGCTGCCCATATACCTCACCTCTGGGTGTGGTTAACAAGTTAAAATGGTGGCCGTTGTTTGGCACATGGTCTCTGTGTGAGGAGGAAGAGGTCCTCCTGTGTGTTATCTCCAAACTGAACTGGTGTACAGGATGCTATCCAGCCTGTGTGAGACAAGGACTGGCTCTCAAGAGACTTTGCGAAAAGAACTGTTTACTTTGTTTACTGAACTGAAGGCCGTTTATTTTCCGTTGCTCATGGCTCGTTTATGACAAAGCAATAAACCAGAATGGACCTTTAAACGGAAACGCTTCCTGCTTTACCTCACGACGCAACCAAGTGAGTAGAAACCCCACATAATGCACTCAACCTCCATGGCCTGAGTGCACCCTCACAACACAACCTCCATGGCCTGTATGTACGCTCACCACGCAAGACTCCATTGCTGAACAAAAAGCACGTTCAAGCACGTTTTCAGTTTGCTAAACATTTAGACAAACCTGTGAAATACTGGGTGAAGATAGTCTGGTGAGATGATACCAAAATTGAATTCTTTGGATGCCATAATACACACCATGTTTAGAGGCCAAAAGGCACTGCAAGTCACCCCAAAAACACCATACAAGCATTGAAGTGTGGTGGTCAGAACATCATGGTGTGGGGCTGTTTTCCAGGATACAGAACTGGCAAACTTCATGTTATTGAAGGAAGGATGAATGGACAAATGTACTGAGACATTCTTGATGAAAATCTGCTGCCATCTACTAGGATGATGAAGATGAAACGAGGGTGGACATTTCAGCAAGACAATGATCCCAAACACGCAGCCAAGGAAACTCAATTGGTTTCAGAAAAAGAAGATAAAGCTGCTAGAACGGCCGAGCCGATCACCGGACCTGGATCCAAGAGAAAATGTATGGAAGGAACTAAAGCTCAGAGTTCATAGAAGGAGCCATGGGAGCTTCAGGATGTGATAAGTGTTTGTGTGGAAGAACAGGCCAAAATCCCACCTGAGCAATGCCTGCGACAAGTTTCTCCAAAAGCTTCATCACCAACAAAGGCTTTTGTACAAAGCATTAGATACATTTCAGTAACGCATTCAATACTTTTTCCCTGTATCATTTCTCATTATTACACATTGTCAGGAAAATATTAATGTCAGTAAAATGTTGTTCCATATTTGCCTGACATAGATGTTCACCCCCCTCCCTTACTCCCCTCACCACTTGTTAGCACCGAGCGGTCCCATTTTCCTCAGCACAAAAGCCCCAATTAGCACATGCCTGAGAAATAGCTTATACAAACAATGCCAGCCAAGGAGTGTTATAACTTCGTTAGGAAGCAAGCATTTTTTCTCTGAAAGACGCAGGAGGTAATTAAAACGCTAGCTTGCACTAATTTGCGTGGTACCGTGAGGCTGCTTCCCGAGCCTCAAAGGGAAATTTTGAAACGCGCTGACTCCGATATGAACTATGAAATATTGTGAGTTCCATACGTCCGACAGTAACGGGACCCATATGTGTAGTGACCAAATCAGCCCAGGAATGTATATGTAGTTTTCCAGGGCTGTAAGCAAAATGAGGGAGCTGTAGCGCAAAACCACTAGAATAGCAGACTGCAGCTATGTGATGTGTGGCGTAGTTTGCAAGCTTCTGCGATCAACGAGCGATGAGTTATTGCAGAAGTTAGCATTTTTAATTAAAATGTACAGGCTGGAAACCGGTCCACATGATGTCACCATGAGGGGTGTGTGGCCAGATCTCCCCTAAGGTATAAGAGAACCCATGGAGAAGACAAGAGCACTCATTGCCAGGGGGGAATAAGAATTATAAGCAATGGGTCCTGTTCAATAACAGCAAAATCCAACTGGGGAGCCCCTCCTCCACCTATATTGAATCATCTCCATGATCGTACAGTGTAAGTTATCTTCTTTTTACCCTGTTTATTTTATGTAACTGCCTATGTATTTTAATGTCTCCTTTGTAACATCCTTGTATATATTTTTCCTAAACACTGCCTCCCTTTTGGATTAAATATAAAAGTTAATAGTCCTGTTTCTTTTGTTCTGTAATCGTTCCCTTCCCCGAAGCCATATACGCTACCAAAACACAGGCGTCCGGCCAGGCCTGTATTATATTTCAAACTCGGCCGGTGGTGGCAGAGAATAATAATTGGGCTATCGTGAAGCTGACAGTGACTGTACAGAGGGCGATAAACACGGATTCCAGGCTTTGAAATCCCCGAGGTGTGACGCCATACGCTCACTGGTCGCTTACCGATACCTACGTAGAGAGTAGTCTGGATCGCGTTCTCGCGACTACAGACGAAATACAGACAGCGTGACGGCAAAGGCGAGATATTGCGTGATCTCCCCGGTGTCATCCCGCCTGTGTGTTGGAATTCATGACAAATTGGTGGCAAGCGGTGGGATATTACAGAACATCAGTGGCTGGATTGAGCAATCATTCCTGTCACTGAAAACTTGCACGTTTCTTGTGAGAATTCTGTGCAGAGTTTTAAGAAATCAGACTGTGTTTTAATATTTTTTCTATCTGGGACATTACTATACGTGTAGCAGTTGCATCCCCTCCATTCTCTTGTTTTTCTGTCCTATCTTTTATTTGGCAATAATGGCTACACGTGGAGAGCCCTGGTATCACCAGCAGGCGAAGACCACTATCACTGCCCTCTGTGAGCGGAGGCAGATTGACCCCACGGGCAAAACCAAGGCCCAAATGATTGCGCAACTGTTGCAAGGTGATGCAGAGCCTGTCCGACAGCAGAGCCCTGATGATGGGGTGGCCAGCCAAGGCCCGGATGGCGCTGCTGCAGGGGTCCCACCTGTGATTGCCAGCCATACCCGCAGCCAGGGTAGTGTGGACCCCCACCTGCAGATGGCCTTGGAGCAGCTCGCCGCAGATGATCATGACGGACGACTGCAGCTGATCCTGAAGTTCCAGGAGCGAACGGAGCGCCAGGCACAAGCTGACCGACAACACCAGCTGGAGCTAGCCCAGATTCAGAAGGAGTCATCCTCCACGCAGACCCGTGAGTCCAACAGTGCCAACTGCTTTAAACCCCGTCCTGAACATTTCCCTGTGATAGAAAACGATGGGGACTTGGACACATTTCTGTGAGGCTTTGAAAAGGCCTGCAGACAGTACCAGCTGCCCACGGACCAGAGGGCCAGGTACTTAACTCCAGGGCTCAGAAGAGATGCCCTGTAGGTGTTTGCTTCTCTCCCTCGGGAACAGGATGGAGACTACGAGGCCGGTAAGCAGGCCCTGATAAAAAAGTACCAGCTGACTCCGGAGGTTTACCGGAAAAAGTTCAGAGCCCTCCAACGTGGACCACATGACACCTACAGTGACGTGGTAGACGGGCTCAGAACCAACTTTGAGCAGTGGATCTGAGGACTGTCAGTCACCATTTTCGAGGACCTGAAGGATCTGATGGTGAAGGACCAGTTTCTTCATCTTTGCCCAATGGAAGTGAGACAGTTTGTGCTTGACCGGGAGCCGAGGGAAGCCGCCAAAGCAGCCCAGATCACGGATACCTATGAGGCCAACCGCACACAGAGGTGCGGAAGTCAGCCGCCGCCAGCTGGAAAGGGGGTAAGCCGACGACCACCCCCAGTGTTCCAGCCAGTCGGCCCTCAGCGGGTCCTGCCCCATCTTTCAGCACCCGGCCCGCATCTGACTCCCGTAAGTGCTATACCTGTGACAAGACTGGTCACATCAGCCTCACCTGCCCACAGAGGCAGAAGAACCCCACACCTAAGGCCCAGGGGCCTGCTGTATCAGTTCTTTTTGTGGGTGGGGTGGTCTGTGACAATTTGCAATCAGTCACCGTGGGTGATAAAGTCACTATAGGGCTCAAGGATACCGGAGCCGAACGGACCCTCATCTGCCCTGAGTTGGTGTCCCCTGAAGATCTTATCCCTTGGAAAACCCTGACTGTCACCGGGATTGGGGGTGTTTACCGTCCGTTGCCCATGGCCCGGGTTTTCCTAGACTGGGATGCAGGGAGGGGATTGCGGGAAGTGGGGGTGTCAGAGAACCTCCCTGCCAATTTTTTATTGGGGACTGTTGATTGCCCAATATGTTCCTGACAACCCTCCACGATCTGATATGTCATATAATGCCACTGTCAATGACGTCTGTGATGAGAATGCCAGTGATATGAACACTAATATGATGTATAATGATGATATGTATTGTGGTAGCGGAGTGCTCAGCCACGTCGCCCAGCGGGGTGATGTTGCTGAGGACCCCCAAGACGGAGCCAGCATGAGTGGTAAGGGCGATGGGAGCAGGCCCGGGAACCTTAAAGGCAGTGGTCCCGCGCCGCCGACCAGTGTCACGATGGACTGTGACTTGGCTGGTAGCAACTGCCCCATGACTGGCACGGCTCCTGAGGTATTGGGGGATGGTGGGGAGGTGGTGCCTCCAGCCTGTCAGGCTGATGGTAAGGGATTGTTGTCCACAGGGAAGACAGAATACATTCACCCGGAGTATGAGTACCCAAAACGCACACGATGTGCTGCCTTCTGAGCCCTCATCCCATGATGGGACAACAGAACTGGCTGTGGACCCAGAGCCAGTCCCAGCGAGGTGGGGGCCCTAACGTTGCTTCTGGCTACCCCCAGCCAGGTGTTCCAGGAGGCTCTGCACACAGATGTCAGCCTAGAGGCGTTAAGGGACCTCGCAGAGAAGTCCATCTCCGAATCCGATAAAGAGAGGGTATTTTGGGATCAGGGGAGGTTGTACCGAGAAACGGTCCCCTGTAACCCCCAATAGGAGTGGATGAGGGAAAGACAGCTGGTCGTGCCCTATCAGTTTAGGGAGGAGTTGTTGCGGGTTGCCCATGAGATTCCACTAGCTGGACACTTGGGGGTCCGCAAAACCAAGGCCCGGCTGTCGCACCACTTCTATTGGCCCCAAATGGGGACAGACATTGCCAATTACTGCCGTTCCTGTATCACGTGCCAAAGAGTGGGGAAGTCGGGGCGTGCCCTCAAGGCTCCCCTGATCCCTTTGCCGGTGATAGAGGAGCCATTCCAGAGGATTGCTGTGGACATCATTGGCCCGCTGGCCGTCCCCAGCAGCTCTGGAAAGCAGTTCATCCTTACTGTGGTAGACTATGCTACACGGTACTCGGAGGCAGTAGCTCTGTCCTCCATTTGAGCCGATAAGGTGGCGGATGCCCTGCTGGCCATTTTTTAATGGGTAGGATTTCCCAGGGAAATGCTTACAGACCAGGGAACTCAGTTCATGTCTCGCCTAATGGAAGCTCTCTGTAAGAAAATGCAGGTGGAGCACCTGGTATCAAGTTCGTATCACCCACAGACCAATGGGTTGTGTGAACGATTCAGTGGTACCCTTAAGCAGATGCTTAAGATGCTGGTTGAGTCCCATGGCCGCGACTGGGAGAGGTACCTCCAACACCTGCTCTTTGCGTACAGAGAGGTACCACAGGCCTCAACGGGGTTCTCCCCCTTCGAGCTCCTGTATGGCAGACGAGTCCGGGGGCCCCTTGGTCTGGTAAGAGAATCCTGGGAAGGGGAACTGAACTCACCCGAAGTGTCCGTCATAGAGTATGTCATGCGGCTCCGTGACAAAATGCAGGCAATGACGCAGCTGGTGCATGAGAATATGGTGCAGGCCCAGGCCAGCCAGAAGCTGTGGTACGACCGGAACGCCCGGGAGCAGGTGTACGAAGTGGGTCAGAAGATGTGGGTCCTAGTCCCGATGACCCAGAACAAGCTTCAGGTGACCTGGGAAGGCCCATACCCCATATGCCAGCGCCTCAATGATGTGAACTACGTGGTCACCATTGACCATGCCAGGAAGAGTCAGAAGGTCTTCCATGTCAACATGATGAAAGCTCATTATGACAGGCAGGCCTGTGCCCTTCCCGTATGTAGCGTCCCCGAAGGAGAGACAGAAGTCCTAGTGGACTTACTGGCCACCGCCCGGGACGGAGGGTCTGTTGAGGACGTGGAATTCAACCCGCAGCTATCCATGGACCAGAAGTCCCAGCTGCGAGAGGTGTTCCGGCCTTACTTGACTCTCTTCACAGGTGTCCCCGGGAGGACGCAGCTAGCTTTCCACCAGGTGGACACAGGGAGTCACTCCCCAGTTCGTCAATCCGTTTACCGTGTCTCTCTAGAGGTGCAGAAAGACATGGAGGCGGAGATTGATGAGATGTTGGACCAGGGGTGATCCAACGGTCAAAAAGTGCGTGGGCCTCGCCTGTAGTCCTGGTCCCGAAAAAGGACCGGACCACCCGGCTCTGCGTGGACTACAGGAGGCTAAATGCCATCACAGCTTCTGATGCGTACCCGATGCCACGCATCGATAAGCTGCTGGATTGCTTAGCTGGGGCATGGTACTTGACAATTATGGACCTGAGTCGAGGACACTGGCAGATTCCTCTGTCTCAGGAGGCCCAACAGAGGTCTGCCTTCATTACACCGTTTGGGCTGTATGAATCCCTCGTCATGCCCTTTGGCATGAGGAATGCACCTGCCACTTTCCAGCGATTAGTCAACCAGCTGCTTGAGGGACTGGAGGGGTTCGCGGTTGCGTACCTGGATGATATTGCCATCTTCAGTCTCACCTGGTGCACCTGGAGCAGATGCTCAGGTGGGTCCAGGGCGCTGGGTTGACTATCAAGCCTGCGAAGTGTCAGGTAGGCATGACGGAGGTGCAGTACCTCGGACACAGAGTGAGTGGCGGAACTCTGAAGCCCGAGCCCGGGAAGGTTGATGCCATCACCTCCTGGCCCTCCCCCAAAACGAAGAAGCAGGTGATGTCCTTCTTGGGCACGTCAGGGTATTATAGTAAGTTTGTTCCCATTTATAGTGACCTTGCTAAGCCTCTGACGGACCTCACGAAAAAGAAGCTGCCACAGACAGTCGACTGGACAGCTGACTGTGAGTGGTACTTCACGGTGCTGAAAGCTGCCCTGGCCAGTTCCCCAGTTCTGCAGGCCCCGGACTTCACCGGGCGGTTTGTTTCACCAGTGCGTTTTTCCTGGGTGCTGTGCTCAGTCAGGTAAATGGGCAGGGGGAAGAGCATCCGGTGATGTTCCTCAGCCGCAAGCTCTTACCCCGGGAAGTGGCAGAAGGAGTGCCTCGCTATAGTGTGGGCCCTGCGGAAGCTGCAGCCCTATCTATTCGGGCGCAACTTCACCATAGTGACTAACCACAACCCCCTCAGCTGGCTGCACCGGGTGTCCATTGACAATGGTAAACTACTGCGGTGGAGCTTGGCTCTACAGCAGTACGATTTTACCATTCAGCACAAGAAGGGTAGTGAATATGGCAACGCCGACGGGCTTTCCCGTCAAAGAGAGACCGAGGATGTAGTCTTAAAGGGGCGATCTGTAAATCACCCCTTATGCCACCTCAAAGAGGGGGAGATGTCAGGAAAATATTAATGTCAGTAAAATGTTCTTCCATATTTGCCTGACATAGAAGTTCACCCCTCTCCCTTACTCCCCTCATCACTTGTCAGCACCTAGCTGTCCCATTTTCCTCAGCACAATTAGCACACGCCTGAGAAATAGCTTATGCAAACAATGCCAGCCAAGGAGTGTTATAACTTCGTTAGGAAGCAAGCATCTTGTCTCTGAAAGATGCAGGAGGTAATTAAAATGCTGGCTTGCACTAATTCGCGTGTAACCGTGAGGCTGCTTCCCGAGCCTCAAAGGGAAATATGCAGACGCGTTGACTCCGATATGAACTATGAAATATTATGAGTTTCATATGTCCGACAGTACCGGGACCCATATGTTTGTGTCGTGACCAAATCAGCCCAGGAATGTATATGTAGTTTTCCAGGGCTGTAGGCAAAATCAGGGAGCAGTAGCGCAAAAACACCAGGATAGCAGACTGCAGCTATGTGATGTGTGGTCTCTAAATAAAGATAAAATCATAAGGGAAAAAATGGCATATAGCTTATACAAACAATGCCAGCCAAGGAGTGTTATAACTTCGTTAGGAAGCAAGCATCTTTTCTCTGAAAGACGCAGGAGGTAATTAAAACGCTAGCTTGCACTAATTTGCGTGGTACCGTGAGGCTGCTTCCCGAGCCTCAAAGGGAAATTTTGAAACGCGCTGACTCCGATATGAACTATGAAATATTGCGAGTTCCATACGTCCGACAGTAACGGGACCCATATGTGTAGTGACCAAATCAGCCCAGGAATGTATATGTAGTTTTCCAGGGCTGTAAGCAAAATGAGGGAGCTGTAGCGCAAAACCACTAGAATAGCAGACTGCAGCTATGTGATGTGTGGCGTAGTTTGCAAGCTTCTGCGATCAACGAGCGATGAGTTATTGCAGAAGTTAGCGTTTTTAATTAAAATGTACAGGCTGGAGACCGGCCCACATGATGTCACCATGAGGGGTGTGAGGCCAGATCTCCCCTTAGGTGTAAGAGAACCCATGGAGAAGACAGGAGCACTCATTGCCAGGGGGGAATAAGAATTATAAGCAATGGGTCCTGTTCAATGACAGCATAATCCAACCCAACTGGGGAGCCCCTCCTCCACCTATATTGAATCGTCTCCGTGATCGCATAGTGTAAGTTATCTTCTTTTTACCGTTTATTTTATGTAACTGCCTATGTATTTTAATGACAATAAAAACGTTTGATTTAAACTGTGTTATTACTCAATGAACTTTACTTACAAAAATCGGAGGCTTTTTCTATGTATTTTAATGTCCCCTTTGTAACATCCTTGTATATATTTTTCCTAAACACTGCCTCCCTTTTGGATTAAATATAAAAGTTAATAGTCCTGTTTCTTTTGTGCTGTAATCGTTCCCTTCCCCGAAGCCATATACGCTACCAAAACACAGGCGTCCGGCCAGGCCTGTATTATATTTCAAACTCGGCCGGTGGTGGCAGAGAATAATAATAATTGGGCTATCGTGAAGCTGACAGTGACCGTACGGAGGGCGTTAAACACGATTTCCAGGCTGTGGAACCCCGGGTGTTGTGCCATACGCTCACTGGTCGCTTACCGATACCTACGCAGAGAGTAGTCTGGATCGCGTGCTCGCGACTCCGGACGAAATACGGACAGCGTGACGCCAAAGGCGAGATCTTGCGTGATCTCTCTGGTGTTGCCTCACCTGTATGTTGGAATTCCTGACACACATAATTTATGGATATCTATGGTGATTTCTTTGCCTCTGTGGATTGGACGGGTTGTTACCGACATCTGGGGAGAATTACATGCCAATAGCACTTTTAGAAATAGATTTACTTACACAATTGGTGACATATTCAATACTTATTTCACCCACTGTATATAGTAATATGGCTGCCCTTCTCCTCAATGACGGCCATAAGCTCCATCCATGGAGTCTCTCAGCTTCTTACACCACAGCCTCAGACACGGCTCAGAGAAGTGAGGGTTCTCCTTCACCGGAAATCTCCATGTAAGAAGGGCCACAAGTTGTCACTAGGGTTTAAGTCCGGTGAGGGTAAGTCTGGGTCATTATTCTCCATTTTTCCTGGCCCTGAGCAGTGTAGACTTTGATACTGCAATGTTGCGTTGTCCTGCAGAACAATCCTGGTTTTCTGGAGATGCAGTGTCAGGGATTTACCGTGACAGAGAGGAGCCAGAAGACAGCGCCGTTTAATTTCTCCTACATATTAAAAGGTGCAAATTTCTTCTAGCACTGCATGGGTTAATCTGCTCAGTTGAAAGCTCCTGGAAGCTTACCTGCATTAAGGCTCTCAGCTGTTCACTGTTGGCCACTTCTCTCTCCTATATATACTGGACTCTGGCAAGCAGGCATTGCCAGAGTTAGCTTCACTGCTGCATGGTTCAGGAGTTGGTGGAGAGTTGTTGTTTGAGGAGGCGTTTGGTGGATTTATCTAACTGTTGCTTGGTTTTGGTTGTGTGCAAATCCTCTCCTTCTACTCTGGTTTTCCCCCATCCTCCACTCCCCGGTGTTTTCCTTTGTTGTTTGTGAGTGCATATTTGTATGATTGGTATTTTCCTTTATCCCTGTTTGCATTACCTTGTTAGTCTGGTTGATGTATTGCCTTACACTACTACTCCCCTCTTCCCTGGATGGGGGAAGGGAACAGATTAAGGGTGGATTCAGGAGCACAGCAAGGTACATAACCCCGGCGTCTTCACCTTCATAAGTTATTCGGGGAACAAGGATAGCTAGGGTGCCCCTTAGCATTAGGGACAGGGAAGGAGCCCCAGTTCCCAGGATACCAGACAACAGAGTTGTGACATGCAGACTTTTTTCTGCTCCTCTGTTGGAAAAAAGTATCTTCTAATCACCGGCAGGAGGTTTTTTGAGAAGATTGTGAACCATCTTCAACCCGAAAAGGTCCAAAAAGCTCCTCTGTAATAATCCCACCCAAAGCAGCGCCCGCCTCCACCTCGCTGGGGTCTGAGGGGAAGTGAAGGACTATGCCCGGTATTGATCCAGCCACGGCCCATTCATCTGCTTCGTCCACACACGCTCATTACAGACATACACGTAACCTGATCTCCTTCATCCAATCAGCATTTAGGATTATACAGGTGGAGGTGGGAAATCTGCAGGAAATGATCTGGTGACCTCCGTTCTGCGGAGAACTTTGCAGTGTGTAAAACGGTATATATAGCAGTGATAAAGACAGTTTATATACACACACATATACAGTGGGGAAAATAAGCATTTGATTCTCTGCTGATTTTGCAAGTTTTCCACCTACAAAGCATGGACCGGTCTGTAATTTATATCGTCGGTCACTTCACCTGTGAGAGACATAATCTAAGAATAATCCAGAGAATCCCATTGTAGGATTTTTAATTAACCCCTTTCTGACCCAGGGCGTATTAGTACGTATCTGTGCCCTGGGCCTTATACGTATTAATACGCCCTGGCGATTTCGCCCGCACACAAGCGGTGCGGGCGAGATCGCCCCCGGGTGTCAGCTGATTGTTACAGCTGACACCGGATGCTATGTGCAGGGAGCGTTCCTGCACCGCTCCCGGCACATTAACCCCCGAAATGCGATCGAAATCGATCGCAGCATTCTGGTGGCAAGAGGAGGTAAGCGCTATACTTACCTTCTCTGCCGGCGTCCAGCGGCGTCTGAATCCGGTCCCGGATGTTGCCATGGTGACCCGACGTCATCATGACAACATCCGGGTCACCAGGTCATGCGCAGTGCACGACCAAAGTAACTTCTCCCTGTGCAGCGCTGACAGCCTGCATAGCACAGGGATGCTGCTGCTGCATCTCTATGCCATGCAGGCGATCAGGCTGCAAAAAGTGAAAGTCCCATAGTGGGACAATGTGTAAAAGTAATAAAAATGTCAGAAAGTGGAAAGAAAAAATAAAAAAAAAATTGTAAAAATATTTTTTTTTTAAATGAAAAAAATAATAATAAAAAAATATATATATTGTACCCATAAATAAATAATCTTCTGAAAAAAAAAAAAAAAAACCCAATAAAAGTACACGTATTTGGTATCACCGCGTCCGGAACGACCGGACCTATAAAACTGTCCCACTAGTTAACCCCTTTAGTGAACATGGTAAAAAACGAAACATAAAACAATGCTTTATCATCATACCGCCAAACAAAAAATGGAATAAAACGCGATCAAAAAGATGAATATAAATAAAATGGTACCGCTGAAAACGTCATCGTGTCCCACAAAAAACAAGACGCCATAGAGCTCCATCATCCGAAAAATAAAAAAGTTATAGCTCTCAGAATAAAGCGATGCAAAAAATATTCTTTTTTCTATAAAATAGCTTTTATTGTGTAAAATTGCCAAAACATAAAAAAAGATATAAATGTGGTACCGCTGTAAACGTACTGACCCGAAGAATAACGCTGCCTTATCAATTTTACCACACGCGGAACAGAATAAAAAAAAAAAGCATAAAAAAAAGTCTGGAATTTCTGGTTTTTGTTTATTCTGCCTCCCAAAAATCAGAATAGAAAGCGATCAAAAAATGTCACGTGCCTGAAAATGGCACCAATAACAACGTCAACTCATCCCGCAAAAAACAAGCTGTCACATGACTCTGTCTGCCAAAATCTGGAAAAATTATAGCTCTCAAAATATGGCGATGCAAAAACTAGTCTGCAAAAATATGTGTCTTTTAGTGTGTGACAGCTGTCAGTCAGAAAAACCCCATATGTATCTGGCATTGCTGTAATCACACCGACCCGAAGAATAAAGTAATCTCATCACTTATACCGCACGAGGAACGGCGTAAAAAATAAACTTTAGGGTTAGGGTTGTGCTAGGGCAGGGCCGGCTCCAGGTTTTTCTGGGCCCTGGGCGAAAGAGTCTCAGTGGCCCCTTTAACACATACACCATTCATGATGCACAGATACCGCAGAGAAATATATATATATTACAAGGCCAAGATTTCACTTCTTACATTACATGAGCGATATCTATAGTAAATTCTACAATAACTCAGAAACCGGCGAATAGCTCCACACAGAATACTGGCCCCCATATAAGGCTCCATACGGAATACTGGCCCCCATATAAGGCTCCATACGGAATACTGGCCCCCATATAAGGCTCCATACGGAATACTGGCCCCCATATAAGGCTCCATACGGAATACTGGCCCCCATATAAGGCTCCATACGGAATACTGGCCCCCATACGGAATACTGGCCCCCATATAAGGCTCCACACAGAATACTGGCCCCCATATAAGGCTCCATACGGAATACTGGCCCCCATACGGAATACTGGCCCCCATATAAGGCCCCATACGGAATACTGGCCCCCATATAAGGCTCCATACGGAATACTGGCCCCCATATAAGGCTCCATACAGAATACTGGCCCCCATATAACACTCCATACAGGATACTGGTCCCCTTATAAAACTCCATACAGGATACTGGCCCCCATATAATGCTGCATGCAGGCTGTTACCCCCCACATAATGCCCCATACAGGCTGTCCCCCCTTATAATGCTCCATGCAGGCTGTTACCCCCCACACAATGCCCCATACAGCCCCCCCCCTTTTAATGCTCCATGCAGGCTGTTACCCCCACATAATGCCCCATACAGGGTGCCCCCCCCCCTTATAATACCCCATGCAGGCTGTTCCCCACCTTATAATGCCCCATGCAGGATGTCACCCCCCCTCTTTATAATGCCCCATGCAGGATGTCACCCCCCCTCTTTATAATGCCCCATGCAGGATGTCACCCCCCCTCTTTATAATGCCCCATGCAGGATGTCACCCCCCCTCTTTATAATGCCCCATGCAGGATGTCACCCCCTCTCTCTATAATGCCCCATGCAGGCTGTCACCCCCTCTCTCTATAATGCCCCATGCAGGATGTCACCCCCCCTCTTTATAATGCCCCATGCAGGATGTCACCCCCCCTCTTTATAATGCCCCATGCAGGATGTCACCCCCCCTCTTTATAATGCCCCATGCAGGATGTCACCCCCCCCTCTTTATAATGCCCCATGCAGGATGTCCCCCCCTTCTCTTTATACTGCCCCATTCCTCCATACATTAAAAAAAAAAAATCAAATACTCACCTCCCTCCTCACCTGCTGCCCGCTGCTCGGGTCCGAACTCCAGCGTTGTCGGCGTCTTCCCGCTCAGTGCTCCCTGTGACGGCTCAGGGGAGGGCGCGGTGTAAAGACGTCACCGCGCCCTCTGACCTCACACGTCACAGGGAGCACTGAGCAGGAAGACAGTGGATCTGCGGAGGCACGGGGAGAGGTAAGTATCCGGCTGCCGGGGCCCTGAGCAAGCGGCGGAGAAGGGCGGGCGCTGACACCGCTCTCCTCCGCCCATAGCCCAGCGGGGTGCGCGACCGCCAGTGGGCCCCTCTGCCTGCTCAGGGCCCCGGCATTTGCCCGGGTGCGCCGGGTGCTGACGCCGGCCCTGGGCTAGGGTTAGGGTTGGGATTTTTTCAGAAGTAAAGAAAAAAAAATGACGACGATATGGCGACTAGTGAGCGCAAGTACTCGCTACTTGAGTTTCCATCGGGTGCTTGGGTATGCACCGAGTATGGCTCGAGTGACATGCTCGAGTCTCCTCCCCAAATGTTTTGCAGCTGTTATACAGCCAAAAAAAACCTCGCGGGGATGGCCTGCCATGCACGAGCAATCCCTGCATGTTTTTTTTTGGGTGTCTAATAAAAAAAACATGCGGGGCAGGGACTCGAGCATGTCACTTGAGCACCCGCGATACTTGGTGCATACCCGAGCACCCGATGCAAACTCAAGTAGCGAGCACTTGCACTCAAGACTAATGACAACTTATTCAATATGATGACCTAATGTTATCAAATTCTGTGTCGTACCTCTGGGTTCAAAATGTTCACTATACCCCTTGATAAAATCCTGGAGGTGTGTAGCTTCCAAAATGGAGTCACTGGGGGGAGGGCGGGGTGGTTTCCACTATTTAGGCACATCAGGGACTCCCCAAACGCAACCTATTACCCTTGTGAAGTTGCAAAATTGGGGGCTGAAAAACATTTTTGTTGAAAAAATGTGAAAATGTTATTTTTACGGTTCAATGTTATAAACTTCTGTGAAGCACCTGGGGGTTCAAGGTGCTCACCAGACATCTAGATAAGTTCCCTGAGGGGTCTAGTTTCCAAAATGGGGTCACTTGTGGAGGTTTCCACTGTTTAGGCACATCAGGGACTCCCCAAACGCAACATGGAAACCGCTAATTATTCAAGCAAATTTTACATTCAAAAAGTCAAATGGCGCTCCTTCCCTTCCGAACCCTGCCACGCGCCCAAACAGTGGTTTTTCCTCACATATGGGGTATCTGCGTGCTCAGGAGAAATTGCACAACAAATTCTGGGGTCCATTTTTCCTGTTACCCTTGAAAAAATAAAAAAAATTGGGTCTAAAGTAACATTTTTGTGAAAAAAGTTAAATATTCATTTTTTTCTTCCACATTCCAAAAATTCCTGTGAAGCACCTGAAGGGTTAATAAACGTCTTGAATGTGGTTTTGAGCACCTTGAGGGGTGCAGTTTTTAGAATGGTGTCACTTTTGGGTATTTTCTGTCATAAAGACCCCTCAAAGTGACTTCAAATGTGATGTGGTCCCTAAAAAAATGGTTTTGTAAATTTTGTTGTTAAAATGAGAAATCGCTGGTCAACTTTTAACCCTTATAGCTCCCTAACAAAAAAAAAATTTTGTTCCAAAATTGTGATGATATAAAGTAGACATGTGGGAAATGTTATTTATTAACTCTTTTGTGTGACATATCTCTCTGATTTAAGGGCATAAAAATGAAAAATTTGAAAATTGCAAAATTTTCGTCAAATTTCCGATTTTTTCACAAATAAACGCAAGTGATATCGAAGAAATTTTACCACAATCATGAAGTACAATATGTCACGAAAAAACAATCTCAGAATCAGGGGGATCCGTTGAAGTTCCAGAGTAATTACCTGATAAAGTGACAGTGGTCAGAATTGTAAAAATTGGCCTGGTCATTAACGTGCAAACCACCCTCGGGGGTAAAGGGGTTAAACTTCCATTTTATAGCATTAAATAAGTGTTTGACTAACTACCAACCAGCAAGAATTCTGTCTCTCACAGACCCAAGAACACCGTCCCAACCGTGAAGCATGATGGGGGAAACATCATACTTTAGGGGTGCTTTTCTGAAAAGGGGACAGGACGATTGAAGGGAGGATGGATGGGGTCATGTATCGCGAGACTTTGGCCAACAACCTCCTTCCCTCAGTAAGAGCATTGAAGATGGGTCATGGCTAGGTCTTCCAGCATGACAATGACCCGAAACACACAGCCAGGACAACTAAGGAGTGGCTCCATAAGAAGCATTTCAAGGCCCTGGAGTGGCCTAGCCAGTCTCCAGACCTGAACCCAAGAGAAAATCTTTGGAGGGAGCTGAAACTCAATGTTGCTCAGCGACAGCCCCGAAACCTGAAAGATCTGGAGAAGATCTGTATGGAGGAGGGGGCCAAAATCCCTGCTGAAGTGTGTGCAAACCTGGTGAAGATCTGTATGGAGGAGGGGGCCAAAATCCCTGCTGCAGTGTGTGCAAACCTGGTCAAGAGCTACAGGAAACGTCCGACCTCGGTAATTGTAACAAAGGTTTCTGGACCAAATATTAAGTTCTGTTGTATCAAATACTTATTTCATGCAATAAAATGCAAATTAATTCTGTAATAATCCTACAATGGGATTCTCTGGATTATTCTTAGATTCTGTCTCTTAGGTGAAGTGACCTACGAGAAAAACTACAGATCTCTCCATTCTGTGTAGGGGGGAAAACTTACAGAATCGGCAGCGTATCAAACACTGATTCTCCCCACTGTATATACGACACAGCACAATCTTTTTATGTTCATCACTTAGGGCATAGCGTGAGGTTTCCCGGTGCAGATTCATCATTTATGACCTTTAGTCACATCATCTTTGCTCCGGTATTCTCCAGAGCAGCTCAGCAGAGATTTTATGGAAGTCTGATATTTTTTTTGTGCAAATTTTGCGACATTTTGGCTTACATGAGACTTTTGGCACTAACAAGATACAAAAAAAAGTTAAAGATAAAAATAAAAAGGATTTGTGTACTTCCTAATTTCCCTTCTTGTTGTTTTCATTGGGAGACACAGGAGACCCTCGGTGTACTCTGCTGCCATCAGGAGGCTGATAATAAGTATTACAACTAAAGATAAGATCTCTGGCCCTATAGCCTATGGATTGCAGGTTGTAAACAAAAGCAAATAATATGAATTATACATATAAAAGGCAATGTATAACCTCTGTCTACTATGCTTAAAAATACATTTTCAGTTGCTGGAAGGATCAACCTTCTTAAAGTGATAATTCTTCCGAAATATCTTTATATATTGATATCTAAGGGGTAACATTTCTCCTTGTGGAGAGCGACATGTTAAGCATGTCACGGTCATGTCTTCGCAAGGAGAAACGCTACTTCTTAGATACCAAACTGACGCCTCTCGCCCAGCCAAACCAGAACTCACACTTTGCACTGACTAGGGGCAGTACCCTGAAACAAGGTGTCTGCAAATTGAGTTTCTGGCTTATATCCTAAGTCATGTGATAAGGCTCGTTAAAGGGTCTACCATTCTACTACCATTCAAATGGATGGAAGAATAGCCAGAATAGCAAAGGCTCAGCCACTGATCAGCTCCAGGATGATCACAGTCAGTCTTCAGTTACCTGTGAGGACTGTGACAGTTAGAAGACGCCTGTGTGAAGCTAATCTCTTACCAAGAAGTCCCCGCAAAGTCCCACTGTTAAAAAAAAGACATGTACTGAAGAAGATACAATTTGCCAAAGAACAAATCAACTAGCCTAAAAGAGAAATGGAGAAACATTTTGTGGACTTATGAAAGTAAAATAGTTCTTTTTGGGTCCCAGACAGATCGTCAGACGACCCCCAAACTCTGCATTCAGCCACAGTACACCCTGCAGACAGTGAAGCATGGTGGTGAAGCATTATGATATGGGCATGTTTCTCTTACTATGGTGCCGGACCTATTTACCGCACACCAGGGATCATGGACCAGTTTGCAGACATTAAAATACTTGAAGAGGTCATGTTACCTTACGCTGAAGAGGACATGCCCTTGAAATGGGTGTTTCAACAAGACAACGACCCTAAACACACCAGTAAACGAGCACAATCTTAACTGCTGTCCAACAAAATAGAGATTATGGAGCGACCAGCCCAATCCCTGGACCTTAATCCGATAGATCACTTGTGGGGTGACATCAAAAATGCCATTTCTGAGGCAAAGCCAACAAATGCCGAAATACTGTGGGATGTAGTGAAAGCCTCCTGGGCTGGAGTAACAGGTGACAGGGGCCAGAAGATGGTTGACTCTATGCAACATAGATGTGAAGCAGTTCTAAAAAACTGTGGGTAACAACTAAATATTAGGTTAGTGATTCACAGGAATGCTGATTCCTCAAAAAAAAAGAGAAGACATATTGTAAGATTATAAAGACAAATGCAGACACTGCTATTTTTTTTTAGAACAGCCCAATGTTCATTTTTTGTTATTTTCTGTAGTGATGGGCGAACCCGTAACTGTTCAGGTTAGGCTAATTGAGCCGAATGCCGAACAGTTTATTAAAAGTTCAAGTTCGGGTACCATAACAGTACCCGAACCCGGACCCCATTCATGTGAATGGGGGGAGCCGAATATACCTGGTTTCCCGCACTGTCACGCAAGTGACAGCGCAGGAAACACAGGCTCTGATCGGCGGTAATAGCATTACCGCAGTTAGAGCGCTGTGGCATCATGATGACAGGTGTCAGCATGATGCCACAGCTGTGACAGTGACCCGCGGTAAAAAGCTTACTGCGGGTCATAGGCACCGGCTGATGGTACTACTATCACCATTAGCCGGCGCCTACTGCCATAGGAAATAGCGAGCACAAGCACTGCTGGGTGGGAGCAGTAGTCTCTCACCAGCGGCGCCTGTGCTGAAAGTAAAAAAAAAATGTTAAAATTAATAAAAATTAAAAAAAAAAATTTTGCATAAAAATGCAAAAAAACTCCAAAACCACCATATACTCACCTTACAGCTAATCCCCGAAGCCATTGTCACCTGTAATAAAAGTAAAATAATAAAGCAACCTCATCCTCACCAGTCCGCCGCAGTCCAAATAGCGAGGGTCCCACGAAGATCCCATGAACAGAGCGGCCACATTGTAAAATCTGACCGCTCTGTTCATTTGCTGGCAAATACTCACCGCGCATGCGCTGATCTCATTTGCCGGAAGAAACTCAGTTGTAGGATAACCCCAGTTCCCACATCTTAGTAATTTACAACTATTTTGGAACATAACCTAATAATGCTAGATCAAATCTTAGCCAAATTGATATTACATATAATGGCCGTCATAAAGCATTTTATAGATACTGTCAATTGAGACACACAATAACGCATCAGTTTCCCCACCCAAGAGTGCGTATTTCAAGATATAGGAAAAATATATATGATGAACACATCAGACTACATGAAGGAAGCAAGCAGACATCTGATGGACACCCGCTACTACAAAAAACTGGAGTCTGACCCTACACAGGACTATTACAAGGAACTAAACAAGTTGGTATCTAGTCTGGCTGATGAATCCATAAGAGCCGATGACCTGATACCAGAGAGTCCAAGAATAGGGACATTCTATATGCTCCCCAAAATCCACAAATCTGGAAATACCAATTATTTCATGTGTGGGCTCCTTACTGAGCAGGTTTCTAGATGGGTAGAGTGTGTTCTTAAACCACTGGTAAAGAGTACACCCAGCTACATTCAGGACACGACGGACCTACAGAATAAACTATCAGCAGTAGGTCCTCTACCAGAAGGAACCATCCTGGCCACCATGGATATGGAATCGTTGTACTCTAATATCCCACACAAGGATGGATTAAAGGCCTGCAAAATCTTCATGTAAAATGCAGGAATTAATGCAAATTCTGTGGTAAAACTTACAGAATTCATCCTCACCCACAATTACTTTGAATTTGATAACACATATCTACAGGAGACTGGTACAGCGATGGGAAGTAAAATGGCTCCACAGTACGCAAATCTTTTCATGGCCAAGCTTGAAAGTGACTTTTGTCCTCATGTCCCATCAGGCCTCTGGCCTACTGTCGTTACATTGACGATATTTTAATCATCTGGACGGGGTCTGAGCAACAGCTGAAGACGTTCCATCAACACTTTAATCAATTTCATCCCACCATCAACCTAACACTCAACTACTCCTGGACTGAAATTAACTTTTTGGACACCATCATCAAGCTACAGAACAATGAAATAGAGACATCAGTGTACCGGAAACCAATCGACCGTCCTACAGTCATGGCCAAAAGTTTTGAGAATGACACCAAAATGATATTTTCCCATGATCTGCTGGCCTCTGGTTTTTATTAGTGTTTGTCTGATGTTTATATCACATACAGAAATATAATTGCAATCATATTATGAGTACCAATAGGTTATATTGACCGTTAGAATGAGTTAATGCAGCAAGTCAATATTTGCAGTGTTGCCCCTTCTTCTTCAAGACCTCTGTAATTCTCCCTGGCTGCTCTCAATCAACTTTTGGACCAAATCCTGACTGATAGCAGTCCATTCTTGCATAATCAATGCTTGCATTTTGCCAGAATTTGTTGGTTTTTGTTTGTCCACCCGTCTCTTGATGATTGACCACAAGTTCTCAATGGGATTAAGATCTGGGGAGTTTCCAGGCCATGGACCCAAAATCTCTATGTTTTGTTCCATGAGCCATTTAGTTATCACCTTTGCTTTATGGCAAGGTGCTCCATCATGCTGGAAAAGGCATTGTTGGGCGCCAAACTGCTCTTGGACGGTTGGGAGAAGTTGCTCTTGGAGGACATTCTGGTACCATTCTTTATTCATGGCTGTGTTTTTAGGCAAGACTGTGAGTGAGCCGATTCCCTTGGCTGAGAAGCAACCCCACACATGAATGGTTTCAGGATGCTTTACAGTTGGCATGAGACAAGACTGGTGGTAGCGCTCACCTCTTCTTCTCCGAATAAGCTGTTTTCCAGATGTCCCAAACAATCGAAAAGGGGATTCATCAGAGAAAATGACTTTGCCCCAGTCCTCAGCAGTCCACTCCCTTTACCTTTTGCAGAATATCAGTCGGTCCCTGATGTTTTTTCTGGAGAGAAGTGGCTTCTTTGCTGCCCTCCTTGAAACCAGCCCTTGCTCAAAGAGTCTCCGCCTCACAGTGCGTGCAGAAGCACTCACACCAGCCTGCTGCCATTCCTGAGCAAGCTCAGCACTGCTGGTAGTCCCATCCCGCAGTTGAAACAGTTTTAAGATACGGTCCTGGCACTTGCTGGTCTTTCTTGGGTGCCCTGGAGCCTTTTTGACAACAATGGAAGCTCTCTCCTTGAAGTTCTTGATGATGCGATAGATTGTTGACTGAGGTGCAATCTTTGTAGCTGCGATACTCTTCCCTGTTAGGCCATTTTTGTGCAGTGCAATGATGGCTGCACGTGTTTCTTTAGAGATAACCATGGTTAACTGAAGAGAAACAATGATACCAAGAACCGGCCTCCTTTTAAAGTGTCCAGTGATGTCATTCTTACTTAATCATGACTGATTGATCGCCAGCCCTGTCCTCATCAACACCCACACCTGTGTTAATGGATCAATCACTAAAACGATGTTAGCTGCTCCTTTTAAGGCAGGACTGCAATGATGTTGCAAAGTTAAAGTTCATTTTCTGGGCAAATACTGACTTTGCAAGTACAGTAATTGCTGTTAAGCTGATCACTCTTTGACATTCAGGAGTATATGCAAATTGCCATTACAAAAAATGAAGCAGTAAACTTTGGAAAAATTACTATTTGTCTCATTCTCAATACTTTTGGCATGACTGTACATACCTTAAATGGGACAGTTTCCATCCAAAACACATAAAAAACTCTGTTGTCTACAGCGAAGCCATCAGATACAATCGGATCTGTTCCAACCAGATGGATAGAGACAAACACCTTGGTGGCCTCAGAAAGACCTTTTTGAATCAAGGCAACCATCCAAGAACAATTGAGAACCAGATTACAAGAGCCACCAGAATATCAAGGAATCATCTCCTACATTACAAAACTAAACAACCGGGTGCCTCTAGTAGTCACCTACAATCCAAATCTGGAGGCGCTAAGAAGAGCTGCATGGAAACTACAACCCTTACTACAAAAAGATGCCCGATTACAATCCATATTTCCAGACCCCCCACTTCTGTGCTTCAGGCAGTCCCCAAATCTAAGAAGCATCATTGTCAGAAGCTCCCTGTCATCTCCACCAGCTACAGGTACCTTTCCCTGCAACCAGAAAACGTGTAAAACCTGTCCGTTTATAATGACCACGGACAAGATAAAGATCCCCAACTCACATCAGGACCACAAGATCCCAGGGACCTTCAGCTGCATCACATCTAATGGGGTGTACTTAATTATATACAAAAAGAACAGAGGGGATTATGGGCTAAAGGAATAGTTAGCTCACCAAACGCTGATCAGCAGCTTCATCTGTTAGGCAGCGCATGGAGCCGTCCCAGTCTCAGACGTGGAGACAAATAGCAGAAAAACAAGAAAACCCTCCAGTGGTAGCCATATAAAAAGTGAAAATTATTGATCACATTAAAAACTGTAGTGTCAGGTCACCAAATGAGATCCAATGGACATTTTCTCCTATGTCCATTTGGTGACCTGACACTAGTTTTTAATGTGATCAATAAACTTCACTTTTTATATGGCTACCACTGGAGGGTTTTCTTGTTTTTCTTCTACTTAAGTATACGCACCAAATGTTCAGATGGGGGTCTTTATGTAGGAGAGACAGGACAAAAACTTAGAACAAGGTTGAAATCTCATCGCCACACAATAAAAGAAAAAAGAATAGATCTGCCTGTGGCCAAAAACATTTTTTGTATCCCAGAATCATGGACATGAAATTACTGGTATTAAAAAGTAATTTCAAATCTCAGAGAAACAGGAGAGTCTGGGAGTACAAACTTATGACAACCTTTGACATCTTCAGAGCACAAATGAATGTGTCGTATGGATTTATGTCTTTCTACATCAACTAAGGAATGTGCTCCTCAGACCATGTGGGGGCTTCACAATCATGAACCAGACTTCACTCACAGGACAATAAAACTTTCACACTCCTTATCTATGATCTGTTCCAATATTTATGGCCACAACTGATTTCTTCCCTTCCGATATTGATAGTTCTGCTTCACGTCACTTTTATCATTACTGCACTATTCTGTCCTGTTATGTATAAATATGTGACTCTTCAGATTCTGTGTTATACTATGCCTGATGAAGAGACCTGCGTAGTCTTGAAAGCAGCAATTTGTTACCATCTTTTCAGTTAGCCATTAAAAGGTATCAACCACTGAGGACTCTCAAATTTTAATATATTTCAAGATACCCATTGATAGGAATACTTCTCACCCAAGGCCCCACAGGTGTTACATCTGCACACTCCACATTTCTACTAAACCCTACAACTGTCTCTACTCAACTGTCCGTCGACAATAAATAGCGACAATCCCTTCAGTAACTAATGATGCCCTGGAGGCTCAGACTGCAGTATTACCGGCTGCAGCGCTATATTTCATCAATCTGATTTACTTCCACATCAACAGATTAGTATTGGTCTTCGGATCATAGATGTGGTGATTTAAGTGCAGATTTTTGGCATCTTATCTGGGATTGTACCATGGTACGAAGATATTGGAGTGCAGTGGCCAGCACATGCGGTCAGCACGTTGGAGCTCCAGTTGACCGTATTCTGGGAATTGCGGATGAAGATTATGGCCCCATTATGATATTTCTTCGAGACACTACATTCCTTGCCAGGAAGCGATAGCACTGAGTTGGATGGTGGGAAACCTCCCACTATTGCACAATGGAAAGAATTGGTTATTGACATAATACCATATGAGAACATAGTATATAAGAAGAGCGTGTGTCCTCAAAAATTCCACTAAATTTGGGGAAAATGGAGTGATTCACCCCTAACACAACTGACAGTTAATACATTACCTTCTTCACTTTTGCGCCACTTACATAGATGTAAACCAGGAACCAAATCCGCACAATGGGAATTTTTTTACATAAACCAAATCAGAAAGCGTGTATCTTATCTGTAAGTAAAGGAACATTTAGAGGTCTGCTACATCCACATCATTCTATGGTCCAGATGTGCGGCGCTCTACATCTATATGCATGCTGATTAGTGATGAGCGAGTATGCTCGGGCCGAGCTCCGAGTAGTTACAGCTGCTCGGTGATATGGTGGAATCGCTCCCGTGTGAATGATTTGTGACTGTTTGACGGTTTTATTACATGTGATGTCTATTTCTTACACCTTCCTCACATGTAATAAAGCTGTCAAACAGTCACAAATCATGTGGAGCGATTCAACCTTATCACCGAGCAGCTGTAAATACTCGGAGCTCGGCCGAGCATACTCGCACAGAACATACTCGCTCAACACTAATGCTGATGTATTGCAGTAATTTTTGTTAATTATATGTTATAGTTTTCACAATATATTACGAAGTACATCAATGATCTGATCTTAATTACTTTTCTTTTCCGGTATGTTAAAAAAAAAATTACAGCTAATAAAAGAAAGTCGTCTCCTCCCTAGCAGGAAACACAGGCAAGATGACAACCAAGCTATTCAGTTAGTGAGCAAAGCAGAAAAGACAATTTTTTATTAATACACAAGCACACCCAATGGGGCCACAAAAACAAAGGGGTAGGTGCCGTGTCCCCCAATCAAGGCTACAAGAAAGAGAATTTACAGAAAGTACAAAAACCCTCTTTTCTCGGTCTCTTCATTGGGGGACACAGGAGACCATGGGCTGGTCCTAAGGTGGGGATTAAGTAGAAACGTGTAAAGGCAATTCGGTCAGGAAAGGACCCTGGTGACTGCCGCCTGCAGAACCTTTCTGTCCAATCTCACATGCAAAGGACCAGGTAGCAACTTTCCAAAGCTGCAAGGCCATAGCTTAATGGTGTAGAGCCCTGGAAGCCCGCACTGTCAGAGTGCAATGAGCCTTCACCTCCAGAGGGGGCATTTGTTGGCTTTATAACTCTTCAGGATGGCAGAACAAATTCAGCGGGCAATGGTCACCTATCTCTGCAAAGTGACTCTGGAATTCGGAAGAAGGAATCTGAACGTCTGAAGGAAGCAGTCATCTTCAGGCAGTGACACGCCACTCTGACCAGATCCAAACTAGTGTAGTGAAAGGATTTCTCCTCAGGATTAGGAGGAGGACAGAAAAAAGGAAAGCCAATTATTCATCAAGATGGAATGAGGAAACCACCTTGGGAAGGAATGAAGGTATCGGACGCAACACCACCTTGTCAAGATCAAGGACAAGAAAAGGGCCACTAGTTCAAATACTTGCCTGACAGAAGGGATAGCAATCAGGAAGGCCACCATTCCTAAAGCCAGTGGAAATGCTATGGATTGGTTCAAATGGAGGACCCTAAAAGTTGCAGAGAACCAGATTATGGTCCCAGGGATCCAATAGAGGCAGGTAAGGAGGAAAAGAGTGAGCCATTACCTGAAGAAAAGCCAGACTTGTGGTTTGAAAGCAAAGTCCTTCTGCAAGAGAATTGATAAAAGCAGAGACCCTTGAGGGATCTGAAGGCTAAACTGGACTCAAGACCTGACTGCAGGAAGGCTAGAAGAGAAAGAAGGGAGAAAAAACATAGGCGGGAGATCATTGGATTAACACCAGTGGAAGAAGGCCTTCCAGATACAATGATAAATGCGCAATCAGGATGGCTTCCGAGCCTTGATCATGGTTTGTACAACCTTATCAAAGAAGCCTAAAGATCTTAGAACTGCGGCTTCAACAGCTAAGCCGTTAAATTGAGCAGCCGAGAATTCGAGTGGAAGAAGGGATACTTGGGAGAAAAGGACGGAGCGGTACGGGAGCCTCCATGGAGCGTCTCCTAGAAAATTGACCACTTCCGCGTACCATGTTCTTCTGGGCCAGTTCGGATCCACAAAGATGATGGAAATGCATTCTGCCCTGATCATCATGAGAAGCACGGGCAGCAGGGGTAGTGGTGGAACAGATAAGGAAGGGAACACATACTAAAAAAAATCACCAAGGCGTCAGATGTGACTGCTGGGTGATCTTGAGTTCTGAACATAAATCTGGACACTGCGATTGTGTCTGGATACCAACAGGTTAACGTCCAGACATGCTCCACCTATGGCAGAATTAATCAACGGCAGTTGGCTGTAGCGACCACTCTCCCGCGGATAGACCTTCGAGACTTAGGAAGTTTGAGGCCAAGTTGTACACTCACAGGATGTGGATCACTGAAAGAGCTGGGATTATTTTTTTCGCCCACTCAAGAATCTGAGAGACCTCTGGCATTGCTTGGCGACTCAAAGTTCCTTCTTGATGATTGATGTAAGCCACGGGGGGGTGGTGTCGTCAGACTTGAAGACCCAATAGCTAATCCTGCCAGGGTGAAATGCAAAATAAATTGACCTGAGCTCCAGGATGTTGATGCGAAAGAGGACTTCTTGGCTCTTCCATTGATCCCACACCGTCTGAAGACTGCTCTGCAATAGAGTAATCTGGTGTCCATCACAATCTGCTAGTGCACAGGAAGGAAGGAACAACCAAGGCGATTGACAGTCGAGCCCCGTCATCACAACAGTGACTAGTGATCATCCTGTCCCCTCCCTATCTAGGGCCAAGCTCTAGGGACATTCAGGTCTTAGGTTCCTGCTCGGCGATAGGAGTGGAACCTATATAGGGACAATAGGGTAGGCAGGGTGATATATCATCCTTGATGTCTCCACTCCCCCTTTCCCTAGTGTTTGGGCTTCCTGCCCCTCTTCCCTTCGTGTAGCACTTAGTCTTTCCCTCACTTTGCGTGACATTATCACTGGATGTGCATAAATAAGAAACAAAAACTGACACGTGGTTTTATTTGTGTGTTGTTGTTTTTTTGGGTGTTTTTTTTCTCTCTTTTGGTTCATGGATCCCGCTGCAATGCTGGCAGAGCATCTGCACAAGCTGCCTCTGGAGGTGACTGACCTCCGGTCTGAGGTTCAGCGGCTGCAGGTCCCTATTGTTGGGGACTCTGCGGGTAGGCCGGTTCAGCTTGAACCCAAGTTTGCCCTCCTGGACAGGTTTTCAGGAGGTAGGGACAATTTTTTTGCGTTCAAGGAAGCTACTAAATTGTATTTTAAACTTCGACCTTACTCCACTGGAGATGAGGATAGGCGAGTGGGCGTTGTGATCTCACTGTTGCAGGGAGATCCTCAATCCTGGGCTTTCTCTTTGCCGCAGGGTTCTGTTTGTCTCCAGTCAGTGGAGGGGGTTTTCGGGGCTGTTGCCCTCATCTATGATGATCCTGACCGAATCTTCTTGGCTGAGTCCAGGCTGCGTCACCTTCAGCAGGGGAATCTGTCAGTGGAGACTTATAGCTCCGAATTCCGCAGATGAGCGACCGATACCAAATGGAAAGACCCGGCTCTCAGAAGCCAATTTTGTCGGGGGTTCTTATTGAAAGATGCCTTGGCAGCGTATGAAACCTTGGAGGCTGCCATGTCTTTGGCTATAAGTGTTGATAGACGCTTTTGGGATAGGCAGGTGAGACCACCTTCTCCAGAGCCCTCTTTTCAGGGTAATGCCCCTTTGCCGGGGGAGTGGTCTGAGGGTGAACCAGTATTGGGGGAGGTGGAAGATCCTATGCAGTTAGGGAGTGTCTCTACATCATAAGATCCCCTGAGATCTGCAAACAAAGGGTGTATGTTTTTTTTTGTGCAAAAAAGGGACATTTTATTGGGGCCTGTCCCTCGATTCCTAATCAAAATAAAAGTTGATTAACCCTTTGTAGTCTGGAGTTGGATAATCAGGAGGTGTGTTTGTCGTCAACCTGCAGTTCTAGGTTTGTCCTGACAGCAGAGGTGGTGCTAGAGAGCAAGACTGAGAAAATTTCTGTTTGTAGACAGTGGAGCCGGAGTCAGCATGGTGGATGCTGAGTTTGTGAGACCTCGGGGTCTTGCTTGCTGTACTTTGGCTAAATCCATTTATATTTTTGCCATCGACTCATTGCCACTTGCACAAAAAGCTCTGACTCAGATTGTACATAATGTAAGACTGAGGGAGGGGTCTGATTTTTCTAAATGGTTGGATGCCACCCTACAGGCTTTTTCCTCCCTAAAAAGTTGTTTCGCCACTGCACCGATACTCAGTCAACCCGATGTTTCTCAATCTTTTATCGTGGAAGTTGATGAGTTGGATGTCGGTGTTGGGACTGTGTTGTCTCATGGTCCGTCCCCTGGTAAATGGCGTCCATGCACTTTTTTTTTCCAATAAATTATCTTTGGCTGAGAGAAATTATGACGTGGATAATAGGGAACTTTTACATAGTAACATAGTTTTTAAGGTTGAAGGAAGACTAAGTCCATCTAGTCTTGAAAATTCTTGGAGAACAGGAGAAGTCCCAGAAGACTGGAGAAGAGCAAATGTTGTTCCTATCTTCAAAAAGGGGAAGAAGGTGGACCCAGGGAACTATAGGCCAGTGAGTCTGACTTCTATACCAGGAAAGATCTTTGAACAAATTATTAAACAACATGTATGTAAGTACATGGATAAGAATGAAGTGATTAACCAGAGTCAGCATGGGTTTGTAACTAACAAGTCATGTCAGACTAACTTAATTTCCTTCTATGACAGAATCACTGACTGGGTGGATCAGGGAAATGCTGTAGATATAGTATATCTTGACTTCAGCAAAGCATTTGACAAAGTATCTCACACCATCCTTATTGAAAAAATGACCAAGTATGCAATGGACCAGGCAACTGTTAGGTGGATTCATAACTGGCTTAGTGATCGGACTCAAAGGGTGGTTGTAAATGGCTTCACATCCAGCTGGATGAATGTCTCAAGTGGGGTACCACAGGGCTCTGTCCTGGGACCTGTATTGTTCAACATCTTTATCAATGATTTAGATGAGGGAATTGAGGGTAAACTGATTAAATTTGCTGATGACACAAAGCTAGGAGGGATAGCTAATACTAGAGAAGAGAGAGAGAGGATTCAAAAAGACCTAAATAAACTGGAGCAGTGGGCAGCAACCAACAGAATGGTTTATAACAGGGAAAAATGCAAAGTACTACATCTGGGCAATACAAATGAAAAAAGCATATACAGAATGGGAGGAATAGAGCTAAGCAACAGTACATGTGAAAAAGACTTAGGTATACTAATAGATCATAGACTGAACATGAGTCAACAGTGTGATGCAGCAGCAAAAAAGGCAAATACAATTCTGGGATGTATTAACAGAAGCATACAGTCTAGATCACGTGAAGTCATTATCGGTCTTTACTCCTCTTTGGTCAGACCTCATCTGGAATACTGTGTACAGTTTTGGGCACCACATTTTAAAAAAGACATAGACAAACTGGAGCAAGTTCAGAGAAGAGCGACCAGAATGGTGACCGGTCTGCAAACCATGTCCTATGAGGAACGGTTGCAGGATCTGGGAATGTTTAGCTTGCAAAAAAGAAGACTGAGAGGAGACTTAATAGCTGTCTACAAATATGTCAAGGGCTGTCACATTGTAGAAGGATCATCTTTATTCTCATTTGCACAAGGAAAGACTAGAAGCAATGGGATGAAACTGAATGGGAGGAGACAGATTAGATATTAGAAGACCCTGTATGACAGTGAGGAGATCAATGAGTGGAACAGGCGGCCACGAGAGGTGGTGAGTTCCCCTTCACTGGATGTCTTCAGAGGCTGGACAGACATCTGTCTGAGATGATCTAGTGAATCCTGCTTTGAGCAGGGGGTTGGACCAGATGACCCCGGACGTCCCCTCCAACTCTACCATTCTATGATTCTAGTTCACCCCATAGCCTAACATGTTGATCCAGAGGAAGGCAAAAAAAACTCATGTGGCAAACACTAAGCTCCACATTGGGGAAAAAAATCCCGACTCCATACGACAATCAGACTAGTTCCCTGGATCAACGCCCTATCAAGGAATCTAGTATTTATAACCTGTAATATTATACTTTTCAGGAAAGGCCTCCAGGCCCTTCTTAAATGTTAGTAGTGAATCCCTCATTACACATCATGCGGCAGAGAGCTCCATAGTCTCACTGCTCTTACAGTAAAGAATCCGCGTCTGTGATTATGATTAAACCTTCTTTCCTCCAGACGTAGAAGATGCCCCTTGTCCCCGTCTCAGGCCTCAGAGTAAAAAGATCAGTAGAAAGGTCTTTGTACTGTCCCCTCATATACTTGTACATAGTAATAAGATCCCCCCTAAGCCTTTGTTTTTCCACAGTAAATAACCCCAAGTGTAATAACCTGTCTTGGTATTGCAGACCCCCCAGTCCTCTAATAACCTGTCTTGGTATTGCAGACCCCCCAGTCCTCTAATAACCTGTCTTGGTATTGCAGACCCCCCAGTCCTCTAATAACCTGTCTTGGTATTGCAGACCCCCCAGTCCTCTAATAACCTGTCTTGGTATTGCAGACCCCCCAGTCCTCTAATAACCTTGGTCGCTCTTCTCTGCACCCGCTCTAGTTCAGCTATGTCTTTCTTATATACCGGAGACCAGAACTGTACACAGTATTCTAAGTGTGGTCGCACTAGTGACTTGTATAGAGGTAAAATTATCTTCTCCTCATCAGCATCTATGCCTCTTTTAATGCATCCCATTATTTTATTTGCCTTTGCAGCAGCTGCCTGACACTGGCCACTATACGTGAGCTTGTCGTCCACCAATACACCCAGGTCTTTTTCAGTGACCATTTTGCCCAGTGTTTTACAATTAAGCATATAATTATACATTTTATTTCCTCTGCCCAAGTGCATTACCTTACATTTATCCCCATTAAAGCTCATTTGCCGTTTATCAGCCCAAGCTTCTAGTTTACATACATCCTCCTGTAATATAAAATTGTCCTCCTCTGTATTGATTACCCTGCAGAGTTTAGTGTCATCTGCAAATATTGAAATACTACTCTGTATGCCCCCTACAAGGTCATTAATAAATATGTTAAGAAGAAGGGGGCCCAATACTGACCCCTGTGGTACCCCAATACTGACCCCTGTGGTACCCCAATACTGAGCCCTGTGGTACCCCACTGTTACCTGAGACCCAGTCTGAGTGTTTTCCATTAATAACCACCCTTTGTTTCCTATCACTGAGCCAATTCTTAACCCACATACATATATTTTCCCCTATCCTCATTGTTCTCATTTTATGTATCAACCTTTTGTGTGGAACCGGATCAAAAGCTTTTGAAAAGTCCATATACACAACATCCACTGCATTTCCTTGGTCCAGTCCAGAACTTGCCTCCTCATAAAAACTGATTAGTTTGACAGGAACGGTCCCTCGTAAACCCATGTTGATATTGGGTCATGAGGTTATTCTTCTTCAGATACTCTAGTATAGCATCTCTTAGGAAACCCTCCAGGATTTTACCCACAGTAGAGGTTAAGCTTACCGGCCTATAATTTCCAAGTTCAGTTTCTGTCCCCTTTTTGAATATTGGTACCACATTTGCTATACGCCAGTCCTGGGGTACAGACCCTGTTATTATGGAATCTTTAAAGATTAAAAATAATGGTCTATCTATGACGTTACTTAATTCCTGCAGTACTCGTGGGTGTATCCCATCCGGGCCCGGGGATTTGTCACCTTTAGTGATTTTTAGACGCCGCCGCACTTCCTGCTGGGTGAAGCAAGTGACATTTACTGGAGAATTTTTGTCATCACTGATCATGTTTTCTGTCATGCGATTTTCTTGTGTAAATACGGTTGAAAAAAAATCATTTAGCATATTGGCTTTTTCCTCATCCTCATCCACCATTTCACCCAGACTATTTTTAAGGGGGCCAACACTATCATTTTTTAGTTTTTTACTATTTATGTAGTTAAAGAATATTTTGGGATTATTTTTACTTTCTCTGGCAATGAGTCTCTCTGTCTCAATCTTTCCTGCCTTGATTTGGTTTTTACATAATTTATTTAATTTTCTATATTTATTTAATGCCTCATCACTACCTACTTGCCTTAGCTCTCTAAATGCTTTCTTTTTGTCACTTATTGCACCCCTTACAGCTCTATTTAGCCATAGTGGTTTCCTCCTATTTCTAGCATGTTTATTCCCATAGGGTATATATTGTGCACAGGTCCTATTCAGGATGCTAATAAATGTCTCCCATTTGCTTTGTGTAGTTTTATGTCTCAGGATATCGTCCCAGTTTATTGCACTAAGATCATCTCTCAACCGTTGGAAATTTGCCTTCCTGAAGTTTAGTGTCCTTGTAACCCCTCTACTACACATATTTAAGGATACATGAAAACGTATTATTTTGTGATCATTATTACCCAAGTGACCCCCAACTCGTATATTTGATATGCGGTCTGGCCTATTGGTTAATATTAGGTCTAGCACTGCCCCCCTTCTTGTTGGGTCCTGAATCAGTTGTGAAAGGTAATTGTCTCTCATAGTTGTCAGTAACCTATTGCCTATGCTGGAACTACAGGTTTCTGTCCCCCAATGTATTTCAGGGTAGTTGAAGTCCCCCATAATAATGACTTCTCCTTGAGTCGCTGCTTCATCTATTTGCGTTATGAGGATATTCACCGCTGCTTCCATTATTTTTGGAGACTTATAACAAACCCCTATCAGTAATTTATTATTTTTTCCCCCTCCCCTTATCTCCAACCACAGGGACTCTACATTTTCATTAGAATCACATATATTCTCACACAAGACAGGTTTTAAGGATGATTTTACATATAAACACCCCCCCTTGCTTGTTTGTACGGTCATTTCTGAACAGACTATAGCCCTGTAAATTACCTGCCCAGTCATGGCTCTCGTCCAGCCACGTCTCAGATATCCCCACCATGTCATAATTATTTTCCAGCAAAATTAATTCTAATTCCTCCATTTTGTTGTTGAGGCTTCTGGCATTAGTGTACATGCATTTTATATATCTCTGCACTATCTTCCCCACCTATAAAATGAATACCCTCCCCCCCAATCCCTAGTTTAAACACTCCTACAACTTTCTAGCCATTTTCTCCCCCAGCACAGCTGCACCCTCCCCATTAAGGTGCAGCCGGTCCCTAGCGTAGAATCTGTAGTTAACTGAGAAGTCGGCCCAGTTCTCCAGGAACCCAAATCCCTCCTTCCTACACCAGTTCTTGAGCCACTTATTTAGCTCCCTAATGTCCCGTTGCCTCTCTGGCGTGGCACGTGGTACCGGTAGTATTTCAGAGAATACCACCTTGGAGGTCCTTGCTTTCAGCCTAATTCCCTGAAATTATATTTAAGGACCTTCCACCTACTTCTAACTTTGTCATTTGTGCCAATGTGCACCATGTCCGCTGGGTCCTCACCAGCCCCTCCCAGTAATCTGTCTACCCAATCAGCGATGTGCCGGACTTGAGTGCCAGGTAGGCAGCACACTGTTCGGCAATCCCTGTCTTTGTCACAGATTTCCCTATCTGTTCCTCACTACCAGCACCTGCGTGGCCTGCCCTGCTCTCCTATTTCTCCCCTTACTGGAGCTGACACCCCTCCGGCTTTCAGAGGGCATGCCTTGCTGCAGCAGTGCTACCACTGTACTGACAATTTGGCGATTAAATTGGCGTTCGAAGAATGGCGACATTGGTCGGAGCGGGCTGTCCATCCTATTACTGTTATCACAGACCATAAGAACCTGATCTTCAAATCAGCTAAACGTCTCAACTCTAGGAAAGCTAGATGGTCCCTGTTTTTCACAAAGTTCAATTTTGTTGTCACTTTCCATCCAGGGGTCAAAAACATCAAGGCTGATGCTTTGTCCCGGAGCTTCCCTGGTGGTGGTGACCATGAGAACCCTGCCCCGATTCTGCAGAAGGGGGTAGTCATTTCGGCATTGTACCCTGAACTGGAGGGTGAGATGTTGGAGGCTCAGGGGGACGCCCCTGCCTCCTGCCCTTCGGGGAGGTTATTTGTACCATCTAATCTGCCCTGTAAAGTAATTAGGGAACATCACAACTCTGTGCTTGCTGGTCATCAAGGTGGTAAGGCAACTGCAGACCTCCTCTCTCGTCATTTTTGGTGGCCAGGGTTGCATCAGGATGTGGTTGAACATGTCTGCTTGTAGTATTTGCGCACATTCGAAAGTATCGCATACCCGTCTGTCTGATACTCTTCTTTCACTACCTACCCCTAGCAGGCCATGGACACACTTGTCCATGGATTTTATTACTGACCTAGCGGTTTCTGCAGGCAAGACTGTGGTTTTGGTGGTTGTAGATAGGTTCAGTAAAATGGTTCACTTCGCTGTATTACCGGCACTTCCCAATGTCAAGACACTTGCTCAGGTATTTATAAATGAGATTGTGAGGCTTCATGGGGTTTCCCTCCGATGTGGTGTCAATTAGTTTCTAAGTTCTGGAAAGCTTTCTGTTCTCGACTGGGGGTGCAGGAGGATTGGGCATCTTACTTACCATTGGTAAAATTTGCTATTAATAATCATCGCCAAGAATCTACTGGCAGGTCACCGTTCTTTGGTGCATACGGTTTCCATCCACAGTTTGGTACCTTTAGTGGGGGAGAAGCTTCAGGAGTTCCTGAGGAGGGACGTTTTGCTTTGTCGCTCTCCTCTGTGTGGCGGGGAGGAGGGTTCTGAGTAATTTGAAGATCATGGGAGACAGGTACAAAAGTATGGCTGACAGGAAACTATCGCCAGGTCCGGACCTTAGTGTGAATGACTTTGTGTGGTTGTCTACCAGGAATATCAAGTTGAAGGTTCCTTCCTGGAAATTGGGACCTAGATTTATTGGTGCCTATAAAATAACCGCCGTCATTAACTCATCAGCGATTCGTCTTGAGCTACCTCAGGCCCTCAAGATCCACAATGTGTTTCACAGGTCTCTGCTCAAGAAGTATGTAGAACCTCTTGAGTCCTCTCCCCTGCCGCCGCCGCCCCCAATCATGGTTGATGGTAATTTGGAGCTTAAGATTTTGAGGATTGTAGATTCTCGTCTCCAGCGTCGTTCCCTACAGTACTTGGTGCACTGGAAGGGTTATGGTCCAGAGGAAAGGATGTAGGTTTCGGCATCAAAGGTGAATGCCCCTAGGCTGGCTCGTTCATTCCTCTCGTAGAAGGGGGATACTGTCACAGGTGTGTCAGTCGCTCTCGAGCCGGCTGTAGGTCACTGTGCTTGGCATTGCAGACACCTTCTTGATTCCCTCATCTCTGTAGTATAGGTATATCCTTCTTCCTTTAGGACACAGCAGCAACCTCCACCTTCTGCTGCTGATTGACACACCCTTGCTGGGTAGTTAGTTTCAGTTTCTCCAGAGAGTTGCCGGTGATAGTTCTATGTAACTCTGTGTAGGCTTGGAGTACTACAAGTCGGCTAGTTTCTTCTCTGGTGCCCTTGGAGGACACTTTGCGTTATCTCTCTGGTGTTTACTCGAGGTAAGTGTATCCCCTTTGTTTGTCTACCTTGTTGTGTTTAGTTTGTAGTGGGGCTTGACTAGTGCTCACCCTGTCCCCTCCCTAGGGCCAAGCTCTAGGGACATTCAGGGCTTAGGTTCCCAATCGGCGATAGGTGTGGACCCTATATAGGGACGATAGGGTAAGCAGGGTGATATTAGATCTGCCTAGGGGTCTCCACTCCCCCTTTCCCTAGTGTTTGGGCTTCCTCCCCCTCTTCCCTTCGTGTTGCACTTAGTCCTTCCCTCACTTTGTGCTACACCCAAGGCACAGCGAAGGACGGACGCAGAGACCATCCTACAGTTTCAAAGGTGGATTTGGCAAAGGATTCCATATGCTGGTCCGTGAGATACTTTAGAGACAGTGCGTCGGAGATTGGTAGGATCGTAGTCTTTAAGAGTCTGGACACCGGTGGATCAACTGGAGGAGTGGCAACCAGATCTGTAGGAAAAGAAAATAAAGTCCCCATATGTTTTGGAGTGCTAAAACGTTTTTCAAGATGGGTGCACTCCTGGTCCAATACTTCACTAAATTAGGAGTGCTTGAAAAACATTTTGCAGGAGATGCTGGAGGGTCCGAACAATGCTGCTCTGAAAATTGTTCTACCCGAGGAGGGGGTGGGGACGCTGCCGAGGGGTAGAATTGCCTGTGCAAGAGTCTGATTAGCTGAGGGGAATAGGGGTTTGGCCAGTTGGATCAACTAGATCGCAACTGAAGCCAGGTACTATATTGGAGTCCCGATCCCAGAAGGCAGCAGATAGGACCTTGAAAGTGGGGAAAGTCTAAAAGGGTCCCTCAGAAGGGGGTAAGAAGACAGGCAGAATTAAAGGTAGGACTCTGGGCGGAGGCTAGCGAAGCAAGATGTGGGTAATTTCTACTTGCCTGTCCTGAAGAATTGGCTATGATTTTCGGATGATCCTGGTCTTTTTCTTGATCTTCGCTCCATGCACGCGCCTTCTTAGGGGAGTGAGGTGGGCAGAAGAAAAGGCAAGGACCGTTTGCATTGTCCACATTATTACATAACGCCGATTGCATTAGTAGAAAAAATGGTCCTGCCATCTCAGACAAGAGAGGATACAGACTGACCCATGTGCAGACTGTGCTGTCTGTCTTGTTGGCAAATCAGAGTGGCCCAGCCCACCCCGCTGCCCCCGAACAAGAGTATTATTATTATTATAGCGTCATTTACTCCATGGCGCTTTACATGTGAAAAGGGGTATACATAGCAAACAAGTACAATAATTTGAACAAGAAGGAGTAACCGACTGGTACAGGAGGAGAGAGGAACTTGCCCGCTAGGGCTCACAATGTACAAGAGTCTGGTATGCTGGGATAGAGAGTTCCAGAGTAAGGGGGATGCACGGGAGAAATCCTGTCTGCAATTGTGTGGGATTGTGTAAAGAGGAAATAAGAGAGGAATAGAAAAGATCTTGTGAGGATCGGAGGCTGCGTGCAGGTATGTACCGGGAGACTAGGTCACAGATGTATGGAGGAGACAGGTTGTGGATGGCTTTGTATGCCAAGGTTAGGGTTTTGAACTGGAGTCTCTTGGCAATGGAGAGCCAGTGCAGGGATTGACAGAGAGGAGAGGCCGGGGAATAGCGGGGGGACAGGTGGATTACTCGTGCATTAGAGTAGGATAGATTGGAGGGGTGAGAGAGTGCTAGAAGGGAGGCCACAGAGCAGGAGGTTGCAGTAGTCGAGGCGGGAGATGATGAGGGCATGCACCAGTGTTTTTGCCGATTCGTGGTTGAGGAATGTGCGGATCAGGGAAATATTTTTGAGTTGGAGTCGGCAGGAAGTGGAAAGGGCTTGGATATGAGGTTTGAAGGAGAGATCAGAGTCCAGGGTTACCCTGAGGCAGCGAGCTTGCGGGACTGGGGAGAGTGGGCAGCCATTGGCTTTGATGGATAGGTCAGATGGGGGGGTTGAATGAGATGGTGAAAAGATGATGAACTTTGTTTTATCCATGTTAAGTTTTAGAAATCTAGCAGAGAAGAAAGATGAGATAGCGGACAGATATTGTGGGATTCAGGTTAGTAAGGAGGTGATATCAGGTCCAGAGATGTAGATCTGTGTGTCATCAGCATAGAGGTGATACTGAAAGCTGTGTGACTATGAGCTGTCCCAGGCCGAAGGTGTAGATGGAAAAGAGCAGGGGTCCAAGAACTGAACCCTGGGGGGACATCGACAGATAGGGGGCGAAATGAGGAGGTGGTATGTGAGTGGGAGACACTGAATGTCCGGTCTGTTAGGTATGAGGAGATCAAAGATAGTAGTAAGAGGGAATGGTCCACTGTGTCGAAGGCAGATGCCAGGTCCAGGAGGAGGAGGACAGAGTAGTGTCGCTTAGATTTGGCGGTCAGTAGGTCATTGGTAACTTTAGTCAAGGCTATTTCAGTGGAATGGTGCAGTCGGAAGCCAGATTGTAAGCGGTCAAAGAGGGAGCAGGAGGAGAGGTGGGCGGACAGTTCAAAATGGTCGTGTTTCCACTAGTTTTGGGGCAAAGGGAAGTGATATGGGGTGATAAGCTAGACAGAGAGGATGGGTCAAGGGAGGGCTTTTTGAAGATGGGTGTGATCGAGGGAAGTTTGAAGCATGAGTGGAAGACACTAGTTGTTAATGACAAGTTGAAGAGGTGGGTTAGGGTTGGGATGAAGACTGTGGTAAGGTTTGGAATGAGATGGGACAGGATTGGGTCAAGTTCACAGGTGGTGAGGTGTGATATGGAGAGTAAAGAGGAAAGTTGATTTTCAGTAATAGTGGAGAAGCTGCTTTTGAAGGAGGAGCATTGAGTAGTTATGAGGAGGGGCTGTGGGGTCTATAGGCAAAAGCTTTGTCTGATTTTGTCAATCATCTGCTTGAAGAATGAGGCAAAGTCTTCAGCTGAGATGAGAGGGTGGGTGGGGGAGCTAGCGGACGGAAGAGAGCATTGAAAGTACTGAATAGTTGTTTAGGGTTGTGAGATAGGTATATGATAGATGAGAAGTAGGTTTGTTTTGCTGCAGTGAGTGTGGACTTGAAAATAGTGAGGGAGTGCTTGAATGTGATGAAGTGCTCATTGGAGTGGGACCTTTTACATCTCCGCTCAGCAACCCTGGAAACCTGTCTCAGTTCTTTAGTCAGACTGGTATGCCAGGGTTGCCTGTTGATTGTGCTAGCTTTGGTATGTGTGAGGGGGCGACCGATTCAAGAGCTGCAGCTGTTGTGGTGTTATATAAAGCGGCAGCAACATCTGCATCATGTAAGGAACTAATGTCTGTAAGAGGGAGGAGGGATTCAGAGAGTGAGTGTAGGTCAAGGAGTTTGAGATTTCTACGAGGGTGTGCAAGTATGTGGAGTGGGGATTGTGGACCTGGAGAGGAGAGAGAAGAGAATGTAAGTTGTGCTCAGAAAGAAGGAGAGGGGAGTTAGAGAAGGAACAGGTCCAGTGTGTGGCCGTCTTTGTGAGTGGCTGCGGACGACCACTGAGCGAGGCTGAAGGAGGAGGTGAGGGATAGAAGCTTAGAGACAGGTGAGTAGGAAGTGTCAATGGGGATGTTGAAGTCGCCCATGATGATAGTGGGGATGTCAGCGGAAAGGAAGTAGCCTGGTGGTGAAGTGGTCGAAGAAGGTGGTGGCTGGTCCTGGGGGGGTGGTAAATGGCTGCTGTTTGGAGGGGGAGTAGATGAGCACAAAGTGCATCTCAAAAGAGGGGAGAGTAACGGAGGGCGGCAGTGGGATATGGGAGAAGAAGTTATCTGACAAGAGAATATCAACTCCTCCGCCATGCTTGCCGCTGAGGCGGGTGGTGTGGGAAAGGTGGAATCTGCCATACGAAAGTGCAGCTGGAGAGGCCGTGTCAGACGTGGTGAGCCAGGTATTAGTAATGAAAAGATCATAAATGTAGGAAAGAGTTGAAGATTAATAAACATTTAAAATGAATAAACTTCTAATAAAAACCCATCTTTTGGCAGAAACTGGTCTGGGGCTCTACATCCGTGCCGGCCTCTTAGGGACACGAAGGTCAAGTGAATGTCTTGGTCGTCGGTGGTGGGGTGCAGCTGCCGTGGCTCTCAGTGTCAGCCTCCTGGGCGCTCTCGCACGTGGCACCCAGGTCCCCAGTGAAGCGTTTTCTACTTTGCACAAAATTCATGAACCATGTGTGATTTTGAAAAATTTGCCACAAAAAACACCAAGGAACATCATAAAAAAAGAAGCTAAACTCTCTGCAAATAACAAAAAGGCTCGTTGGCTTTATTTCCAGCAATCCGCAGACGAGACGGCCCCCTATGAAGGGCCTGCAGTCAACAATTGTTTTTCAGTCCTCCACATTTTCATGGCGTCAGTGAAGCAGAACACACAGTTTATGTTCAGATGATGAGACCCTTCTGGACCGAGTCCTACTCACACAGCTGGAGGGTGAGGAACCGAATGATGAGAGATCGCAGGGCGACTCCTGGAGGGTCTGATGGTTTAAAGGGGAATGAAGCATTTCTGCCCGACCCCTGGAGATCGCAGGACCTGGAGTGATGCCACTTCTATGGTCAAAGCAGGAACAATGGTGGCGTAAGGGTGCGGGCTGATGGCCGCCCAGGACAAGGCTGAGCGCTATTCACACCAGTCTCTCTCAGAACAGCTGCTGCTCGCTGGTATCATCGTTAGTGAGGATTATCCTGGTACAACCACCATTGCCTGCTGACCATACAAATGTCCATACAACCACCCCCATCATCTAGTGTGCAGAGACTTACTCCATGGCCCGAGTCTGCATAATATGATGGAAGGCGCACAGACACTGCGGTGACCTGCCTCTTCTCTGTATGGAGGACTGCAATGTCACATGTACGCACAGACACTGCCGTGACCTGCCTCTTCTCTGTATGGTGGACTGCAATGTCACATGTGCGCACAGACACCGCCGTGACCTACCTCTCCTCTGTATGGAGGACTGCAATGTCACATGTGCACACAGACACCGCTGTGACCTGCCTCTTCTCTGTATGGAGGACTGCAATGTCACATGTACGCACAGACACCGCCGTGACCTACCTCTCCTCTGTATGGAGGACTGCAATGTCACATGTACGCACAGACACCGCCGTGACCTGCCTCTTCTCTGTATGGAGGACTGCAATGTCACATGTGCGCACAGACACCGCTGTGACCTGCCTCTTCTCTGTATGGAGGTCTGCAATGTCACATGTACGCACAGACACCGCCGTGACCTGCCTCTTCTCTGTAGGTGGACTGCAATGTCACATGTACGCACAGACACCGCCGTGACCTGCCTCTTCTCTGTATGGTGGACTGCAATGTCACATGCACGCACAGACACCGCTGTGACCTGCCTCTTCTCTGTATGGAGGACTGCAATGTCACATGTGCGCACAGACACCGCCGTGACCTGCCTCTTCTCTGTATGGAGGACTGCAATGTCACATGTGCGCACAGACACCGCTGTGACCTGCCTCTTCTCTGTATGGAGGACTGCAATGTCACATGTGCGAACAGACACCGCCGTGACCTGCCTCTTCTCTGTATGGAGGACTGCAATGTCACATGTGCGCACAGACACCGCCGTGACCTGCCTCTTCTCTGTATGGAGGACTGCAATGTCACATGTACGCACAGACACCGCCGTGACCTGCCTCTTCTCTGTATGGAGGACTGCAATGTCACATGTGCGCACAGACACCGCCGTGACCTGCCTCTTCTCTGTATGGTGGACTGCAATGTCACATGTGCGCACAGACACCGCCGTGACCTGCCTCTTCTCTGTATGGTGGACTGCAATGTCACATGTGCGCACAGACACCGCCGTGACCTGCCTCTTCTCTGTATGGAGGACTGCAATGTCACATGTGCACACAGACACTGCCGTGACCTGCCTCTTCTCTGTATGGAGGACTGCAATGTCACATGTGAGCAAAGACACCGCCGTGACCTGCCTCTTCTCTGTATGGAGGACTGCAATGTCACATGTGCGCACAGACACCGCCGTGACCTGCCTCTTCTCTGTATGGAGGACTGCAATGTCACATGTGCGCACAGACACCGCCGTGACCTGCCTCTTCTCTGCATGTAGGACTGCAATGTCACATGTGCGCACAGACACCGCCGTGACCTGCCTCTTCTCTGTATGGAGGACTGCAATGTCACATGTGCGCACAGACACCGCCGTGACCTGCCTCTTCTCTGTATGGAGGACTGCAATGTCACATGTGCGCACAGACACCGCCGTGACCTGCCTCTTCTCTGTATGGAGGACTGCAATGTTACATGTGAGCACAGACACTGCGGTGACCTGCCTCTTCTCTGTATGGAGGACTGCAATGTTACATGTGCGCACAGACACCGCCGTGACCTGCCTCTTCTCTGTATGGAGGACTGCAATGTCACATGTGCGCACAGACACCGCCGTGACCTGCCTCTCCTCTGTATGGTGGACTGCAATGTCACATGTGCACACAGACACCGCTGTGACCTGCCTCTTCTCTGTATGGAGGACTGCAATGTCACATGTTCGCACAGACACCGCCGTGACCTGCCTCTCCTCTGTATGGTGGACTGCAATGTCACATGTGCACACAGACACCGCTGTGACCTGCCTCTTCTCTGTATGGAGGACTGCAATGTCACATGTGGACACAGACACCGCTGTGACCTGCCTCTTCTCTGTATGGTGGACTGCAATGTCACATGTGGACACAGACACCGCTGTGACCTGCCTCTTCTCTGTATGGTGGACTGCAATGTCACATGTGCGCACAGACACCGCCGTGACCTGCCTCTTCTCTGTATGGAGGACTGCAATGTCACATGTACGCACAGACACTGCTGTGACCTGCCTCTTCTCTGTATGGTGGACTGCAATGTCACATGTGCGCACAGACACCGCTGTGACCTGCCTCTTCTCTGTATGGTGGACTGCAATGTCACATGTGCGCACAGACACCGCTGTGACCTGCCTCTTCTCTGTAAGAAGGACTGCAATGTCACATGTGCGCACAGACACCGCTGTGACCTGCCTCTTCTCTGTATGGAGGACTGCAATGTCACATGTGCGCACAGACACCGCCGTGACCTGCCTCTTCTCTGCATGTAGGACTGCAATGTCACATGTGCGCACAGACACCGCCGTGACCTGCCTCTTCTCTGCATGTAGGACTGCAATGTCACATGTGCGCACAGACACCGCCGTGACCTGCCTCTTCTCTGTATGGAGGACTGCAATGTCATATGTACGCACAGACACCGCCATGACCTGCCTCTTCTCTGTATGGAGGACTGCAATGTCACATGTGCGCACAGACACCGCCGTGACCTGCCTCTTCTCTGTATGGAGGACTGCAATGTCACATGTGCGCACAGACACCGCCGTGACCTGCCTCTTCTCTGTATGGAGGACTGCAATGTCACATGTGCGCACAGACACTGCCGTGACCTGCCTCTTCTCTGTATGGAGGACTGCAATGTTACATGTGAGCACAGACACTGCGGTGACCTGCCTCTTCTCTGTATGGAGGACTGCAATGTCACATGTGCGCACAGACACCGCCGTGACCTGCCTCTTCTCTGTATGGTGGACTGCAATGTCACATGTGCGCACAGACACCGCCGTGACCTGCCTCTTCTCTGTATGGACGACTGCAATGTCACATGTACGCACAGACACCGCCGTGACCTGCCTCTTCTCTGTATGGTGGACTGCAATGTCACATGTGCGCACAGACACCGCCGTGACCTGCCTCTTCTCTGTATGGAGGACTGCAATGTCACATGTGCGCACAGACACCGCCGTGACCTGCCTCTTCTCTGTATGGAGGACTGCACTGTCACATGTGCACACAGACACCGCTGTGACCTGCCTCTTCTCTGTATGGAGGACTGCAATGTCACATGTGCGCACAGACACCGCCGTGACCTGCCTCTTCTCTGTATGGAGGACTGCAATGTCACATGTACGCACAGACACCGCCGTGACCTGCCTCTTCTCTGTATGGAGGACTGCAATGTCACATGTGCGCACAGACACCGCCGTGACCTGCCTCTTCTCTGTATGGAGGTCTGCAATGTCACATGTGCGCACAGACACCGCCGTGACCTGCCTCTTCTCTGTATGGAGGACTGCAATGTCACATGTGCGCACAGACACCGCCGTGACCTGCCTCTTCTCTGTATGGTGGACTGCAATGTCACATGTGCGCACAGACACCGCCGTGACCTGCCTCTTCTCTGTATGGAGGACTGCAATGTCACATGTGCGCACAGACACCGCCGTGACCTGCCTCTTCTCTGTATGGAGGACTGCAATGTCACATGTGCGCACAGACACCGCCGTGACCTGCCTCTCCTCTGTATGGAGGACTGCAATGTCACATGTGCGCACAGACACCGCCGTGACCTGCCTCTTCTCTGTATGGTGGACTGCAATGTCACATGTGCGCACAGACACCGCCGTGACCTGCCTCTTCTCTGTATGGTGGACTGCAATGTCACATGTGCGCACAGACACCGCAGTGACCTGCCTCTTCTCTGTATGGTGGACTGCAATGTCACATGTGCGCACAGACACCGCCGTGACCTGCCTCTTCTCTGTATGGAGGACTGCAATGTTACATGTGCGCACAGACACTGCCGTGACCTGCCTCTTCTCTGTATGGAGGACTGCAATGTCACATGTGCGCACAGACACTGCCGTGACCTGCCTCTTCTCTGTATGGAGGACTGCAATGTCACATGTGCGCACAGACACCGCCGTGACCTGCCTCTTCTCTGTATGGTGGACTGCAATGTCACATGTGCGCACAGACACCGCCGTGACCTGCCTCTTCTCTGTATGGTGGACTGCAATGTCACATGTGCGCACAGACACCGCCGTGACCTGCCTCTTCTCTGTATGGAGGACTGCAATGTTACATGTGCGCACAGACACTGCCGTGACCTGCCTCTTCTCTGTATGGTGGACTGCAATGTCACATGTGCGCACAGACACCGCCGTGACCTGCCTCTTCTCTGTATGGAGGACTGCAATGTCACATGTGCGCACAGACACCGCCGTGACCTGCCTCTTCTCTGTATGGAGGACTGCAATGTCACATGTGCGCACAGACACCGCCGTGACCTGCCTCTTCTCTGTATGGAGGACTGCAATGTTACATGTGAGCACAGACACTGCGGTGACCTGCCTCTTCTCTGTATGGAGGACTGCAATGTCACATGTGCGCACAGACACCGCCGTGACCTGCCTCTCCTCTGTATGGCGAACTGCAATGTCACATGTGCACACAGACACCGCTGTGACCTGCCTCTTCTCTGTATGGTGGACTGCAATGTCACATGTGCACACAGACACCGCTGTGACCTGCCTCTTCTCTGTATGGTGGACTGCAATGTCACATGTGCGCACAGACACCGCTGTGACCTGCCTCTTCTCTGTATGGAGGACTGCAATGTCACATGTGCGCACAGACACCGCTGTGACCTGCCTCTTCTCTGTATGGAGGACTGCAATGTCACATGTACGCACAGACACCGCTGTGACCTGCCTCTTCTCTGTATGGTGGACTGCAATGTCACATGTGCGCACAGACACCGCTGTGACCTGCCTCTTCTCTGTATGGTGGACTGCAATGTCACATGTGCGCACAGACACCGCTGTGACCTGCCTCTTCTCTGTATGGAGGACTGCAATGTCACATGTGCGCACAGACACCGCTGTGACCTGCCTCTTCTCTGTATGGAGGACTGCAATGTCACATGTGCGCACAGACACCGCCGTGACCTGCCTCTTCTCTGCATGTAGGACTGCAATGTCACATGTGCGCACAGACACCGCCGTGACCTGCCTCTTCTCTGCATGGAGGACTGCAATGTCACATGTGCGCACAGACACCGCCGTGACATGCCTCTTCTCTGCATGGAGGACTGCAATGTCACATGTGCGCACAGACACCGCCGTGACCTGCCTCTTCTCTGTATGGAGGACTGCAATGTCACATGTGCGCACAGACACCGCCGTGACCTGCCTCTCCTCTGTATGGAGGACTGCAATGTCACATGTGCGCACAGACACCGCCGTGACCTGCCTCTTCTCTGTATGGTGGACTGCAATGTCACATGTGCGCACAGACACCGCCGTGACCTGCCTCTTCTCTGTATGGTGGACTGCAATGTCACATGTGCGCACAGACACCGCCGTGACCTGCCTCTTCTCTGTATGGTGGACTGCAATGTCACATGTGCGCACAGACACCGCCGTGACCTGCCTCTTCTCTGTATGGAGGACTGCAATGTTACATGTGCGCACAGACACTGCCGTGACCTGCCTCTTCTCTGTATGGAGGACTGCAATGTCACATGTGCGCACAGACACCGCCGTGACCTGCCTCTTCTCTGTATGGAGGACTGCAATGTCACATGTGCGCACAGACACCGCCGTGACCTGCCTCTTCTCTGTATGGTGGACTGCAATGTCACATGTGCGCACAGACACCGCCGTGACCTGCCTCTTCTCTGTATGGTGGACTGCAATGTCACATGTGCGCACAGACACCGCCGTGACCTGCCTCTTCTCTGTATGGAGGACTGCAATGTTACATGTGCGCACAGACACCGCCGTGACCTGCCTCTTCTCTGTATGGTGGACTGCAATGTCACATGTGCGCACAGACACCGCCGTGACCTGCCTCTTCTCTGTATGGAGGACTGCAATGTCACATGTGCGCACAGACACCGCCGTGACCTGCCTCTTCTCTGTATGGAGGACTGCAATGTCACATGTGCGCACAGACACCGCCGTGACCTGCCTCTTCTCTGTATGGAGGACTGCAATGTTACATGTGAGCACAGACACTGCGGTGACCTGCCTCTTCTCTGTATGGAGGACTGCAATGTCACATGTGCGCACAGACACCGCCGTGACCTGCCTCTCCTCTGTATGGCGAACTGCAATGTCACATGTGCACACAGACACCGCTGTGACCTGCCTCTTCTCTGTATGGTGGACTGCAATGTCACATGTGCACACAGACACCGCTGTGACCTGCCTCTTCTCTGTATGGTGGACTGCAATGTCACATGTGCGCACAGACACCGCTGTGACCTGCCTCTTCTCTGTATGGAGGACTGCAATGTCACATGTGCGCACAGACACCGCTGTGACCTGCCTCTTCTCTGTATGGAGGACTGCAATGTCACATGTACGCACAGACACCGCTGTGACCTGCCTCTTCTCTGTATGGTGGACTGCAATGTCACATGTGCGCACAGACACCGCTGTGACCTGCCTCTTCTCTGTATGGTGGACTGCAATGTCACATGTGCGCACAGACACCGCTGTGACCTGCCTCTTCTCTGTATGGAGGACTGCAATGTCACATGTGCGCACAGACACCGCTGTGACCTGCCTCTTCTCTGTATGGAGGACTGCAATGTCACATGTGCGCACAGACACCGCCGTGACCTGCCTCTTCTATGCATGTAGGACTGCAATGTCACATGTGCGCACAGACACCGCCGTGACATGCCTCTTCTCTGCATGGAGGACTGCAATGTCACATGTGCGCACAGACACCGCCGTGACATGCCTCTTCTCTGCATGGAGGACTGCAATGTCATATGTACGCACAGACACCGCCGTGACCTGCCTCTTCTCTGTATGGAGGACTGCAATGTCACATGTGCGCACAGACACCGCCGTGACCTGCCTCTTCTCTGTATGGAGGACTGCAATGTCACATGTGCGCACAGACACCGCCGTGACCTGCCTCTTCTCTGTATGGAGGACTGCAATGTCACATGTGCGCACAGACACCGCCGTGACCTGCCTCTTCTCTGTATGGAGGACTGCAATGTCACATGTGAGCACAGACACTGCGGTGACCTGCCTCTTCTCTGTATGGAGGACTGCAATGTCACATGTGCGCACAGACACCGCCGTGACCTGCCTCTTCTCTGTATGGTGGACTGCAATGTCACATGTGCGCACAGACACCGCCGTGACCTGCCTCTTCTCTGTATGGACGACTGCAATGTCACATGTACGCACAGACACCGCCGTGACCTGCCTCTTCTCTGTATGGAGGACTGCAATGTCACATGTGCACACAGACACCGCCGTGACCTGCCTCTTCTCTGTATGGAGGACTGCAATGTCACATGTGCGCACAGACACCGCCGTGACCTGCCTCTTCTCTGTATGGAGGACTGCAATGTCACATGTGCGCACAGACACCGCCGTGACCTACCTCTCCTCTGTATGGAGGACTGCAATGTCACATGTGCGCACAGACACCGCTGTGACCTGCCTCTTCTCTGTATGGAGGACTGCAATGTCACATGTGCGCACAGACACCGCCGTGACCTGCCTCTTCTCTGTATGGAGGACTGCAATGTCACATGTGCGCACAGACACCGCCGTGACCTACCTCTCCTCTGTATGGAGGACTGCAATGTCACATGTACGCACAGACACCGCCGTGACCTGCCTCTTCTCTGTATGGAGGACTGCAATGTCACATGTGCGCACAGACACCGCCGTGACCTGCCTCTTCTCTGTATGGAGGACTGCAATGTCACATGTACGCACAGACACCGCCGTGACCTGCCTCTTCTCTGTATGGAGGACTGCAATGTCACATGTGCGCACAGACACCGCCGTGACCTGCCTCTTCTCTGTATGGTGGACTGCAATGTCACATGTGAGCACAGACACTGCCGTGACCTGCCTCTTCTCTGTATGGAGGACTGCAATGTCACATGTGAGCACAGACACCGCCGTGACCTGCCTCTTCTCTGTATGGAGGACTGCAATGTCACATGTGCGCACAGACACCGCCGTGACCTGCCTCTTCTCTGTATGGAGGACTGCAATGTCACATGTGAGCACAGACACTGCCGTGACCTGCCTCTTCTCTGTATGGAGGACTGCAATGTCACATGTGAGCACAGACACCGCCGTGACCTGCCTCTCCTCTGTATGGTGGACTGCAATGTCACATGTGAGCACAGACACCCCCGTGACCTGCCTCTTCTCTGTATGGTGGACTGCAATGTCACATGTGCGCACAGACACCGCCGTGACCTGCCTCTTCTCTGTATGGAGGACTGCAATGTCACATGTGCGCACAGACACCGCCGTGACCTGCCTCTTCTCTGTATGGAGGACTGCAATGTCACATGTGCACACAGACACCGCTGTGACCTGTCTCTTCTCTGTATGGAGGACTGCAATGTCACATGTGCACACAGACACCGCTGTGACCTGCCTCTTCTCTGTATGGAGGACTGCAATGTCACATGTACGCACAGACACCGCCGTGACCTGCCTCTTCTCTGTATGGTGGACTGCAATGTCACATGTGCGCACAGACACCGCTGTGACCTGCCTCTTCTCTGTATGGTGGACTGCAATGTCACAAGTACGCACAGACACCGCCGTGACCTGCCTCTTCTCTGTATGGAGGACTGCAATGTCACATGTGAGCAAAGACACCGCCGTGACCTGCCTCTTCTCTGTATGGAGGACTGCAATGTCACATGTACGCACAGACACCGCCGTGACTTGCCTCTTCTCTGTATGGTGGACTGCAATGTCACATGTGAGCACAGACACCGCCGTGACCTGCCTCTTCTCTGTATGGAGGACTGCAATGTCACATGTGAGCACAGACACCGCCGTGACCTGCCTCTTCTCTGTATGGTGGACTGCAATGTCACATGTGCGCACAGACACCGCTGTGACCTGCCTCTTCTCTGTATGGTGGACTGCAATGTCACATGTGCGCACAGACACCGCCGTGACCTGCCTCTCCTCTGTATGGAGGACTGCAATGTCACATGTGCGCACAGACACCGCTGTGACCTGCCTCTTCTCTGTATGGTGGACTGCAATGTCACATGTGAGCACAGACACCGCCGTGACCTGCCTCTCCTCTGTATGGAGGACTGCAATGTCACATGTGCGCACAGACACCGCTGTGACCTGCCTCTTCTCTGTATGGTGGACTGCAATGTCACATGTGCGCACAGACACTGCCGTGACCTGCCTCTTCTCTGTATGGTGGACTGCAATGTCACATGTGCGCACAGACACCGCCGTGACCTGCCTCTTCTCTGTATGGTGGACTGCAATGTCACATGTGCACACAGACACTGCCGTGACCTGCCTCTCCTCTGTATGGTGGTCTGCAATGTCACATGTGCGCACAGACACTGCCGTGACCTGCCTCTTCTCTGTATGGAGGACTGCAATGTCACATGTGTGCACTGACACCGCTGTGACCAGCCTATTCTCTGTATGGAGGACTGCAATGTCACATGTGCGCACAGACACCGCTGTGACCTGCCTCTTCTCTGTATGGTGGACTGCAATGTCACATGTGCGCACAGACACCGCTGTGACCTGCCTCTTCTCTGTATGGTGGACTGCAATGTCACATGTACGCACAGACACCGCTGTGACCAGCCTATTCTCTGTATGGAGGACTGCAATGTCATATGTGCGCACAGACACCGCTGTGACCTGCCTCTCCTCTGTATGGAGGACTGCAATGTCACATGTGCGCACAGACACCGCCGTGACCTGCCTCTTCTCTGTATGGAGGACTGCAATGTCACATGTGCGCACAGACACCGCCGTGACCTGCCTCTTCTCTGTATGGAGGACTGCAATGTCACATGTGCACACAGACACCGCTGTGACCTGCCTCTTCTCTGAAACTGAAGGTAAACTAATCACATTTGCCGATGATGGAAAGCTAGGAGGGATAGCGAACAATAGAGAAGACAGAGTAAGGCTGTGTGCACACGATGCGGATTTGGTGCGTTTTTTTCCGCGCAGCAGTAAAGCATTGCATACCTTATCCCTGACTTCCTATGACATTTTGTAAGTTCTGTGCACATGGTCAGGATTTTTTCTGCGTGGATTTTAGGTGCGGAAAAAAACGCAGCATGACAATTTCTTGTGCGTTTCCGCATGTGGATTTGACTATACAATGCATTGGAAAAACGCTTAAAATACACGTGTACAATATGCATGCTTTTTTTCTGCCAAGGACATGCAGATATGCTACGGAAAATTTCTGCTTCATTTCTGCATTGTGAGCACATAGCCAAAGGACTCAGGAGGATCTACATGAGCTTGAGCAATGGGCAGTGACTAATAAAATGGGATTTAACAGGGAGAAATGCAAGATTCTACATCTGGGTAAGAAAAACGAAAATGACATCTACAGAATGGGAGGAATAGAACAAGGCAACAGCAAGTGTGAAAAAGACTTAGCTATACTAATACATCACAGACTGCACATGAGTCAACAGTGTGATGCAGCAGCAAAAAAGGCAAATACAATTCTGGGATGTAGTAACAGAAGCATACAGTCTAGATCACGTGAAGTCATTATCCCCCTCTACTCCTCCTTGGTCAGACCTCATCTGGATACTGTGTCCAGTTCTGGGAGGTATTAGGAGAAGCATACAGTCTAGATCACGTGAAGTCATTATCCCCTCTACTCCTCCTTGGTCAGACCTCATCTGGATACTGTGTCCAGTTCTGGGAGGTATTAGGAGAAGCAGAGAGTCTAGATCACGTGAAGTAATTATCCCCTCTACTCCTCCTTGGTCAGACCTCATCTGGATACTGCGTCCAGTTCTGGGAGGTATTAGGAGAAGCAGAGAGTCTAGATCACGTGAAGTAATTATCCCTTCTACTCCTCCTTGGTCAGACCTCATCTGGATACTGCGTCCAGTTCTGGGAGGTATTAGGAGAAGCATAGAGTCTAGATCATGTGAAGTAATTACCCCCTCTACTCCTCCTTGGTCAGACCTCATCTGGATACTGGGTCCAGTTCTGGGAGGTATTAGGAGAAGCATAGAGTCTAGGTCATGTGAAGTAATTATCCCCCTCTACTCCTCCTTGGTCAGACCTCATCTGGATACTGTGTCCAGTTCTGGGAGGTATTAGGAGAAGCAGAGAGTCTAGATCACGTGAAGTAATTATCCCCTCTACTCCTCCTTGGTCAGACCTCATCTGGATACTGTGTCCAGTTCTGGGAGGTATTAGGAGAAGCATAGAGTCTAGATCACGTGAAGTAATTATCCCCCTCTACTCCTCCTTGGTCAGACCTCATCTGGATACTGTGCCCAGTTCTGGGAGGTATTAGGAGAAGCATAGAGTCTAGATCACGTGAAGTCATTATCCCCCTCTACTCCTCCTTGGTCAGACCTCATCTGGATACTGTGTCCAGTTCTGGGAGGTATTATGAGAAGCATAGAGTCTAGATCACGTGAAGTAATTATCCCCTATACTCCTCCTTGGTCAGACCTCATCTGGATACTGTGTCCAGTTCTGGGAGGTTTTAGGAGAAGCATAGAGTCTAGATCACGTGAAGTCATTATCCCCTCTACTCCTCCTTGGTCAGACCTCATCTGGATACTGTGTCCAGTTCTGGGAGGTATTAGGAGAAGCAGAGAGTCTAGATCACGTGAAGTAATTATCCCCTCTACTCCTCCTTGGTCAGACCTCATCTGGATACTGCGTCCAGTTCTGGGAGGTATTAGGAGAAGCATAGAGTCTAGGTCATGTGAAGAAATTATCCCCCTCTACTCCTCCTTGGTCAGACCTCATCTGGATACTGTGTCCAGTTCTGGGAGGTATTAGGAGAAGCAGAGAGTCTAGATCACGTGAAGTAATTATCCCCTCTACTCCTCCTTGGTCAGACCTCATCTGGATACTGTGTCCAGTTCTGGGAGGTATTAGGAGAAGCATAGAGTCTAGATCATGTGAAGTAATTACCCCCTCTACTCCTCCTTGGTCAGACCTCATCTGGATACTGTGTCCAGTTCTGGGAGGTATTAGGAGAAGCATAGAGTCTAGATCACGTGAAGTAATTATCCCCTCTACTCCTCCTTGGTCAGACCTCATCTGGATACTGTGTCCAGTTCTGGGAGGTATTAGGAGAAGCATAGAGTCTAGATCACGTGAAGTAATAATCCTCCTCTACTCCTCCTTGGTCAGACCTCATCTGGATACTGTGTCCAGTTCTGGGAGGTATTAGGAGAAGCATAGAGTCTAGATCACGTGAAGTCATTATCCCCTCTACTCCTCCTTGGTCAGACCTCATCTGGATACTGTGTCCAGTTCTGGGAGGTATTAGGAGAAGCATAGAGTCTAGATCACGTGAAGTCATTATCCCCTCTACTCCTCCTTGGTCAGACCTCATCTGGATACTGTGTCCAGTTCTGGGAGGTATTAGGAGAAGCATAGAGTCTAGATCACGTGAAGTAATTATCCCCTCTACTCCTCCTTGGTCAGACCTCATCTGGATACTGTGTCCAGTTCTGGGAGGTATTAGGAGAAGCATAGAGTCTAGATCACGTGAAGTAATTATTCTCTCTACTCCTCCTTGGTCAGACCTCATCTGGATACTGTGTCCAGTTCTGGGAGGTATTAGGAGAAGCATAGAGTCTAGATCACGTGAAGTAATTATCCCCCTCTACTCCTCCTTGGTCAGACCTCATCTGGATACTGTGTCCAGTTCTTGGAGGTATTAGGAGAAGCATAGAGTCTAGATCACGTGAAGTCATTATCCCCCTCTACTCCTCCTTGGTCAGACCTCATCTGGATACTGCGTCCAGTTCTGGGAGGTATTCGGAGAAGCATAGAGTCTAGATCACGTGAAGTAATTATCCCCCTCTACTCCTCCTTGGTCAGACCTCATCTGGATACTGTGTCCAGTTCTTGGAGGTATTAGGAGAAGCATAGAGTCTAGATCACGTGAAGTCATTATCCCCCTCTACTCCTCCTTGGTCAGACCTCATCTGGATACTGCGTCCAGTTCTGGGAGGTATTCGGAGAAGCATAGAGTCTAGATCACGTGAAGTAATTATCCCCTCTACTCCTCCTTGGTCAGACCTCATCTGGATACTGTGTCCAGTTCTGGGAGGTATTAGGAGAAGCATAGAGTCTAGATCACGTGAAGTAATTATCCCCTCTACTCCTCCTTGGTCAGATCTCATCTGGATACTGTGTCCAGTTCTGGGAGGTATTAGGAGAAGCATAGAGTCTAGATCACGTGAAGTAATTATCCCCTCTACTCCTCCTTGGTCAGACCTCATCTGGATACTGTGTCCAGTTCTGGGAGGTATTAGGAGAAGCATACAGTCTAGATCACGTGAAGTAATTATCCTCCTCTACTCCTCCTTGGTCAGATCTCATCTGGATACTGTGTCCAGTTCTGGGAGGTATTAGGAGAAGCATAGAGTCTAGATCACGTGAAGTAATTATCCTCCTCTACTCCTCCTTGGTCAGACCTCATCTGGATACTGTGTCCAGTTCTGGGAGGTATTAGGAGAAGCATACAGTCTAGATCACGTGAAGTAATTATCCTCCTCTACTCCTCCTTGGTCAGACCTCATCTGGATACTGTGTCCAGTTCTGGGAGGTATTAGGAGAAGCATAGAGTCTAGATCACGTGAAGTAATTATCCCCTCTACTCCTCCTTGGTCAGACCTCATCTGGATACTGTGTCCAGTTCTGGGAGGTATTAGGAGAAGCATAGAGTCTAGATCACGTGAAGTAATTATCCCCCTCTACTCCTCCTTGGTCAGACCTCATCTGGATACTGCATCCAGTTCTGGGAGGTATTAGGAGAAGCATAGAGTCTAGATCACGTTAAGTAATTATCCCCTCTACTCCTCCTTGGTCAGACCTCATCTGGATACGGTGTTCAGTTCTGGGAGGTATTAGGAGAAGCATAGAGTCTAGATCACGTGAATTAATTATCCTCCTCTACTCTTCCTTGGTCAGACCTCATCTGGATACTGTGTCCAGTTCTGGGAGGTATTAGGAGAAGCATAGAGTCTAGATCACGTGAAGTAATGATCCTGCTCTACTCCTCCTTGGTCAGACCTCATCTGGATACTGTGTCCAGTTCTGGGAGGTATTAGGAGAAGCATACAGACTAGATCATGTGAAGTAATTATCCCCTCTACTCCTCCTTGGTCAGACCTCATCTGGATACTGTGTCCAGTTCTGGGAGGTATTAGGAGAAGCATAGAGTCTAGATCACGTGAAGTCATTATCCCCTCTACTCCTCCTTGGTCAGACCTCATCTGGATACTGTGTCCAGTTCTGGGAGGTATTAGGAGAAGCATAGAGTCTTGATCACGTGAAGTAATTATCCCCCTCTACTCCTCCTTGGTCAGACCTCATCTGGATACTGTGCCCAGTTCTGGGAGGTATTAGGAGAAGCATACAGTCTAGATCACGTGAAGTAATTATCCCCTCTACTCCTCCTTGGTCAGACCTCATCTGGATACTGTGTCCAGTTCTGGGAGGTATTAGGAGAAGCATAGTGTCTAGATCATGTGAAGTCATTAACCCCCTCTACTCCTCCTTGGTCAGACCTCATCTGGATACTGTGTCCAGTTCTGGGAGGTATTAGGAGAAGCATAGAGTCTAGATCACATGAAGTAATTATCCCCTCTACTCCTCCTTGGTCAGATCTCATCTGGATACTGTGTCCAGTTCTGGGAGGTATTAGGAGAAGCATAGAGTCTAGATCACGTGAAGTAATTATCCCCCTCTACTCCTGCTTGGTCAGACCTCATCTGGATACTGTGCCCAGTTCTGGGAGGTATTAGGAGAAGCATAGAGTCTAGATCACGTGAAGTCATTATCCCCCTCTACTCCTCCTTGGTCAGATCTCATCTGGATACTGTGTCCAGTTCTGGGAGGTATTAGGAGAAGCACAGAGTCTAGATCACGTGAATTAATTATCCCCCTCTACTCCTCCTTGGTCAGATCTCATCTGGATACTGTGTCCAGTTCTGGGAGGTATTAGGAGAAGCACAGAGTCTAGATCACGTGAAGTAATTATCCCTTCTACTCCTCCTTGGTCAGACCTCATCTGGATACTGTGTCCAGTTCTGGGAGGTATTAGGAGAAGCATAGAGTCTAGATCACGTGAAGTAATTATCCCCCTCTACTCCTCCTTGGTCAGACCTCATCTGGATACTGCGTCCAGTTCTGGGAGGTATTAGGAGAAGCATAGAGTCTAGATCACGTGAAGTCATTACCCCCCCTCTACTCCTCCTTGGTCAGACCTCATCTGGATGCTGTGTCCAGTTCTGGGAGGTATTAGGAGAAGCATAGAGTCTTGATCACGTGAAGTAATTATCCCCCTCTACTCCTCCTTGGTCAGACCTCATCTGGATACTGTGTCCAGTTCTGGGAGGTATTAGGAGAAGCATAGAGTCTAGATCACGTGAAGTAATTATCCCCCTCTACTCCTCCTTGGTCAGATCTCATCTGGATACTGTGTCCAGTTCTGGGAGGTATTAGGAGAAGCACAGAGTCTAGATCACGTGAAGTAATTATCCCTTCTACTCCTCCTTGGTCAGACCTCATCTGGATACTGTGTCCAGTTCTGGGAGGTATTAGGAGAAGCATAGAGTCTAGATCACGTGAAGTAATTATCCCCCTCTACTCCTCCTTGGTCAGACCTCATCTGGATACTGCGTCCAGTTCTGGGAGGTATTAGGAGAAGCATACAGTCTAGATCACGTGAAGTCATTACCCCCCCTCTACTCCTCCTTGGTCAGACCTCATCTGGATGCTGTGTCCAGTTCTGGGAGGTATTAGGAGAAGCATAGAGTCTTGATCACGTGAAGTAATTATCCCCCTCTACTCCTCCTTGGTCAGACCTCATCTGGATACTGTGTCCAGTTCTGGGAGTTATTAGGAGAAGCATAGAGTCTAGATCACGTGAAGTAATTATCCCCCTCTACTCCTCCTTGGTCAGACCTCATCTGGATACTGCATCCAGTTCTGGGAGGTATTAGGAGAAGCATAGAGTCTAGATCACGTGAAGTAATTATCCCCTCTACTCCTCCTTGGTCAGACCTCATCTGGATACTGTGTTCAGTTCTGGGAGGTATTAGGAGAAGCATAGAGTCTAGATCACGTGAAGTCATTATCCCCTCTACTCCTCCTTGGTCAGACCTCATCTGGATACTGCGTCTAGTTCTGGGAGGTATTAGGAGAAGCATAGAGCCTAGATCACGTGAAGTAATTATCCCCTCTACTCCTCCTTGGTCAGACCTCATCTGGATACTGTGTCCAGTTCTGGGAGGTATTAGGAGAAGCATAGAGTCTAGATCACGTGAAGTAATTATCCTCCTCTACTCTTCCTTGGTCAGACCTCATCTGGATACTGTGTCCAGTTCTGGGAGGTATTAGGAGAAGCATAGAGTCTAGATCACGTGAAGTAATTATCCTCCTCTACTCCTCCTTGGTCAGACCTCATCTGGATACTGTGTCCAGTTCTGGGAGGTATTAGGAGAAGCATACAGTCTAGATCATGTGAAGTAATTATCCCCTCTACTCCTCCTTGGTCAGACCTCATCTGGATACTGTGTCCAGTTCTGGGAGGTATTAGGAGAAGCATAGAGTCTAGATCACGTGAAGTCATTATCCCCTCTACTCCTCCTTGGTCAGACCTCATCTGGATACTGTGTCCAGTTCTGGGAGGTATTAGGAGAAGCATAGAGTCTTGATCACGTGAAGTAATTATCCCCCTCTACTCCTCCTTGGTCAGACCTCATCTGGATACTGTGCCCAGTTCTGGGAGGTATTAGGAGAAGCATACAGTCTAGATCACGTGAAGTAATTATCCCCTCTACTCCTCCTTGGTCAGACCTCATCTGGATACTGTGTCCAGTTCTGGGAGGTATTAGGAGAAGCATAGTCTAGATCACGTGAAGTAATTATCCCCTCTACTCCTCCTTGGTCAGACCTCATCTGGATACTGTGTCCAGTTCTGGGAGGTATTAGAAGCATAGAGTCTAGATCACATGAAGTAATTATCCCCTCTACTCCTCCTTGGTCAGATCTCATCTGGATACTGTGTCCAGTTCTGGGAGGTATTAGGAGAAGCACAGAGTCTAGATCACGTGAATTAATTATCCTCCTCTACTCTTCCTTGGTCAGACCTCATCTGGATACTGTGTCCAGTTCTGGGAGGTATTAGGAGAAGCATAGAGTCTAGATCACGTGAAGTCATTATCCTCCTCTACAACTCCTTGGTCAGAACTCATCTGGATACTGTGTCCAGTTCTGGGAGGTATTAGGAGAAGCATAGAGTCTAGATCACGTGAAGTAATTATCCACTCTACTCCTCCTTGGTCAGATCTCATCTGGATACTGTGTCCAGTTCTGGGAGGTATTAGGAGAAGCATAGAGTCTAGATCACGTGAAGTCATTATCCCCTCTACTCCTCCTTGGTCAGACCTCATCTGGATACTGTGTCCAGTTCTGGGAGGTATTAGGAGAAGCATACAGTCTAGATCACGTGAAGTAATTATCCCCTCTACTCCTCCTTGGTCAGACCTCATCTGGATACTGTGTCCAGTTCTGGGAGGTATTAGGAGAAGCATAGAGTCTAGATCACGTGAAGTAATTATCCCCCTCTACTCCTCCTTGGTCAGACCTCATCTGGATACTGCATCCAGTTCTGGGAGGTATTAGGAGAAGCATAGAGTCTAGATCACGTGAAGTCATTATCCCCTCTACTCCTCCTTGGTCAGACCTCATCTGGATACTGCGTCTAGTTCTGGGAGGTATTAGGAGAAGTATAGAGCCTAGATCACGTGAAGTAATTATCCCCTCTACTCCTCCTTGGTCAGACCTCATCTGGATACTGTGTCCAGTTCTGGGAGGTATTAGGAGAAGCATAGAGTCTAGATCACGTGAATTAATTATCCTCCTCTACTCTTCCTTGGTCAGACCTCATCTGGATACTGTGTCCAGTTCTGGGAGGTATTAGGAGAAGCATAGAGTCTAGATCACGTGAAGTAATGATCCTGCTCTACTCCTCCTTGGTCAGACCTCATCTGGATACTGTGTCCAGTTCTGGGAGGTATTAGGAGAAGCATACAGTCTAGATCATGTGAAGTAATTATCCCCTCTACTCCTCCTTGGTCAGACCTCATCTGGATACTGTGTCCAGTTCTGGGAGGTATTAGGAGAAGCATAGAGTCTAGATCACGTGAAGTCATTATCCCCTCTACTCCTCCTTGGTCAGACCTCATCTGGATACTGTGTCCAGTTCTGGGAGGTATTAGGAGAAGCATAGAGTCTTGATCACGTGAAGTAATTATCCCCCTCTACTCCTCCTTGGTCAGACCTCATCTGGATACTGTGCCCAGTTCTGGGAGGTATTAGGAGAAGCATACAGTCTAGATCACGTGAAGTAATTATCCCCTCTACTCCTCCTTGGTCAGACCTCATCTGGATACTGTGTCCAGTTCTGGGAGGTATTAGGAGAAGCATAGAGTCTAGATCACGTGAAGTAATTATCCCCTCTACTCCTCCTTGGTCAGACCTCATCTGGATACTGTGTCCAGTTCTGGGAGGTATTAGGAGAAGCATAGTGTCTAGATCATGTGAAGTCATTAACCCCCTCTACTCCTCCTTGGTCTGACCTCATCTGGATACTGTGTCCAGTTCTGGGAGGTATTAGGAGAAGCATAGAGTCTAGATCACATGAAGTAATTATCCCCTCTACTCCTCCTTGGTCAGATCTCATCTGGATACTGTGTCCAGTTCTGGGAGGTATTAGGAGAAGCATAGAGTCTAGATCACGTGAAGTAATTATCCCCCTCTACTCCTGCTTGGTCAGACCTCATCTGGATACTGTGTCCAGTTCTGGGAGGTATTAGGAGAAGCACAGAGTCTAGATCACGTGAAGTAATTATCCCTTCTACTCCTCCTTGGTCAGACCTCATCTGGATACTGTGTCCAGTTCTGGGAGGTATTAGGAGTAGCATAGAGTCTAGATCACGTGAAGTAATTATCCCCCTCTACTCCTCCTTGGTCAGACCTCATCTGGATACTGCGTCCAGTTCTGGGAGGTATTAGGAGAAGCAAACAGTCTAGATCACGTGAAGTCATTACCCCCCCTCTACTCCTCCTTGGTCAGACCTCATCTGGATGCTGTGTCCAGTTCTGGGAGGTATTAGGAGAAGCATAGAGTCTTGATCACGTGAAGTAATTATCCCCCTCTACTCCTCCTTGGTCAGACCTCATCTGGATACTGTGTCCAGTTCTGGGAGGTATTAGGAGAAGCATAGAGTCTAGATCACGTGAAGTAATTATCCCCGTCTACTCCTCCTTGGTCAGACCTCATCTGGATATTGTGTCCAGTTCTGGGAGGTATTAGCAGAAGCATAGAGTCTAGATCACGTGAAGTAATTATCCCCTCTACTCCTCCTTGGTCAGACCTCATCTGGATACTGTGTCCAGTTCTGGGAGTTATTAGGAGAAGCATAGAGTCTAGATCACGTGAAGTAATTATCCCCCTCTACTCCTCCTTGGTCAGACCTCATCTGGATACTGCATCCAGTTCTGGGAGGTATTAGGAGAAGCATAGAGTCTAGATCACGTGAAGTAATTATCCCCTCTACTCCTCCTTGGTCAGACCTCATCTGGATACTGTGTTCAGTTCTGGGAGGTATTAGGAGAAGCATAGAGTCTAGATCACGTGAAGTAATTATCCCCTCTACTCCTCCTTGGTCAGACCTCATCTGGATACTGTGTTCAGTTCTGGGAGGTATTAGGAGAAGCATAGAGTCTAGATCACGTGAAGTCATTATCCCCTCTACTCCTCCTTGGTCAGACCTCATCTGGATACTGCGTCTAGTTCTGGGAGGTATTAGGAGAAGCATAGAGTCTAGATCACGTGAAGTAATTATCCTCCTCTACTCTTCCTTGGTCAGACCTCATCTGGATACTGTGTCCAGTTCTGGGAGGTATTAGGAGAAGCATAGAGTCTAGATCACGTGAAGTAATTATCCTCCTCTACTCCTCCTTGGTCAGACCTCATCTGGATACTGTGTCCAGTTCTGGGAGGTATTAGGAGAAGCATACAGTCTAGATCATGTGAAGTAATTATCCCCTCTACTCCTCCTTGGTCAGACCTCATCTGGATACTGTGTCCAGTTCTGGGAGGTATTAGGAGAAGCATAGAGTCTAGATCACGTGAAGTCATTATCCCCTCTACTCCTCCTTGGTCAGACCTCATCTGGATACTGTGTCCAGTTCTGGGAGGTATTAGGAGAAGCACAGAGTCTAGATCACGTGAATTAATTATCCTCCTCTACTCTTCCTTGGTCAGACCTCATCTGGATACTGTGTCCAGTTCTGGGAGGTATTAGGAGAAGCATAGAGTCTAGATCACGTGAAGTAATTATCCCCTCTACTCCTCCTTGGTCAGACCTCATCTGGATACTGTGTTCAGTTCTGGGAGGTATTAGGAGAAGCATAGAGTCTAGATCACGTGAAGTAATTATCCCCTCTACTCCTCCTTGGTCAGACCTCATCTGGATACTGTGTTCAGTTCTGGGAGGTATTAGGAGAAGCATAGAGTCTAGATCACGTGAAGTCATTATCCCCTCTACTCCTCCTTGGTCAGACCTCATCTGGATACTGCGTCTAGTTCTGGGAGGTATTAGGAGAAGCATAGAGCCTAGATCACGTGAAGTAATTATCCCCTCTACTCCTCCTTGGTCAGACCTCATCTGGATACTGTGTCCAGTTCTGGGAGGTATTAGGAGAAGCATAGAGTCTAGATCACGTGAAGTAATTATCCTCCTCTACTCTTCCTTGGTCAGACCTCATCTGGATACTGTGTCCAGTTCTGGGAGGTATTAGGAGAAGCATAGAGTCTAGATCACGTGAAGTAATTATCCTCCTCTACTCCTCCTTGGTCAGACCTCATCTGGATACTGTGTCCAGTTCTGGGAGGTATTAGGAGAAGCATACAGTCTAGATCATGTGAAGTAATTATCCCCTCTACTCCTCCTTGGTCAGACCTCATCTGGATACTGTGTCCAGTTCTGGGAGGTATTAGGAGAAGCATAGAGTCTAGATCACGTGAAGTCATTATCCCCTCTACTCCTCCTTGGTCAGACCTCATCTGGATACTGTGTCCAGTTCTGGGAGGTATTAGGAGAAGCATAGAGTCTAGATCACGTGAAGTAATTATCCCCTCTACTCCTCCTTGGTCAGACCTCATCTGGATACTGTGTCCAGTTCTGGGAGGTATTAGGAGAAGCATAGTGTCTAGATCATGTGAAGTCATTAACCCCCTCTACTCCTCCTTGGTCAGACCTCATCTGGATACTGTGTCCAGTTCTGGGAGGTATTAGGAGAAGTACAGAGTCTAGATCACGTGAATTAATTATCCTCCTCTACTCTTCCTTGGTCAGACCTCATCTGGATACTGTGTCCAGTTCTGGGAGGTATTAGGAGAAGCATAGAGTCTAGATCACGTGAAGTCATTATCCTCCTCTACAACTCCTTGGTCAGACCTCATCTGGATATTGTGTCCAGTTCTGGGAGGTATTAGGAGAAGCATAGAGTCTAGATCACGTGAAGTAATTATCCACTCTACTCCTCCTTGGTCAGATCTCATCTGGATACTGTGTCCAGTTCTGGGAGGTATTAGGAGAAGCATAGAGTCTAGATCACGTGAAGTCATTATCCCCTCTACTCCTCCTTGGTCAGACCTCATCTGGATACTGTGTCCAGTTCTGGGAGGTATTAGGAGAAGCATACAGTCTAGATCACGTGAAGTAATTATCCCCTCTACTCCTCCTTGGTCAGACCTCATCTGGATACTGTGTCCAGTTCTGGGAGGTATTAGGAGAAGCATAGAGTCTAGATCACGTGAAATCATTATCCCCCTCTACTCCTCCTTGGTCAGACCTCATCTGGATACTGCATCCAGTTCTGGGAGGTATTAGGAGAAGCATAGAGTCTAGATCACGTGAAGTAATTATCCCCTCTACTCCTCCTTGGTCAGACCTCATCTGGATACTGTGTTCAGTTCTGGGAGGTATTAGGAGAAGCATAGAGTCTAGATCACGTGAAGTCATTATCCCCTCTACTCCTCCTTGGTCAGACCTCATCTGGATACTGCGTCTAGTTCTGGGAGGTATTAGGAGAAGCATAGAGCCTAGATCACGTGAAGTAATTATCCCCTCTACTCCTCCTTGGTCAGACCTCATCTGGATACTGTTTCCAGTTCTGGGAGGTATTAGGAGAAGCATAGAGTCTAGATCACGTGAAGTAATTATCCTCCTCTACTCTTCCTTGGTCAGACCTCATCTGGATACTGTGTCCAGTTCTGGGAGGTATTAGGAGAAGCATAGAGTCTAGATCACGTGAAGTAATTATCCTCCTCTACTCCTCCTTGGTCAGACCTCATCTGGATACTGTGTCCAGTTCTGGGAGGTATTAGGAGAAGCATACAGTCTAGATCATGTGAAGTAATTATCCCCTCTACTCCTCCTTGGTCAGACCTCATCTGGATACTGTGTCCAGTTCTGGGAGGTATTAGGAGAAGCATAGAGTCTAGATCACGTGAAGTCATTATCCCCTCTACTCCTCCTTGGTCAGACCTCATCTGGTTACTGTGTCCAGTTCTGGGAGGTATTAGGAGAAGCATAGAGTCTTGATCACGTGAAGTAATTATCCCCCTCTACTCCTCCTTGGTCAGACCTCATCTGGATACTGTGCCCAGTTCTGGGAGGTATTAGGAGAAGCATACAGTCTAGATCACGTGAAGTAATTATCCCCTCTACTCCTCCTTGGTCAGACCTCATCTGGATACTGTGTCCAGTTCTGGGAGGTATTAGGAGAAGCATAGTGTCTAGATCATGTGAAGTCATTAACCCCCTCTACTCCTCCTTGGTCAGACCTCATCTGGATACTGTGTCCAGTTCTGGGAGGTATTAGGAGAAGCATAGAGTCTAGATCACATGAAGTAATTATCCCCTCTACTCCTCCTTGGTCAGATCTCATCTGGATACTGTGTCCAGTTCTGGGAGGTATTAGGAGAAGCACAGAGTCTAGATCACGTGAATTAATTATCCCCCTCTACTCCTCCTTGGTCAGATCTCATCTGGATACTGTGTCCAGTTCTGGGAGGTATTAGGAGAAGCATAGAGTCTAGATCATGTGAAGTAATTATCCCCTCTACTCCTCCTTGGTCAGACCTCATCTGGATACTGTGTCCAGTTCTGGGAGGTATTAGGAGAAGCATAGAGTCTAGATCACGTGAAGTAATTATCCCCCTCTACTCCTCCTTGGTCAGATCTCATCTGGATACTGTGTCCAGTTCTGGGAGGTATTAGGAGAAGCATAGAGTCTAGATCACGTGAAGTAATTATCCACTCTACTCCTCCTTGGTCAGATCTCATCTGGATACTGTGTCCAGTTCTGGGAGGTATTAGGAGAAGCATAGAGTCTAGATCACGTGAAGTCATTATCCCCTCTACTCCTCCTTGGTCAGACCTCATCTGGATACTGTGTCCAGTTCTGGGAGGTATTAGGAGAAGCATAGAGTCTTGATCACGTGAAGTAATTATCCCCCTCTACTCCTCCTTGGTCAGACCTCATCTGGATACTGTGCCCAGTTCTGGGAGGTATTAGGAGAAGCATAGAGTCTAGATCACGTTAAGTAATTATCCCCTCTACTCCTCCTTGGTCAGACCTCATCTGGATACTGTGTTCAGTTCTGGGAGGTATTAGGAGAAGCATAGAGTCTAGATCACGTGAAGTCATTATCCCCTCTACTCCTCCTTGGTCAGACCTCATCTGGATACTGCGTCTAGTTCTGGGAGGTATTAGGAGAAGCATAGAGCCTAGATCACGTGAAGAAATTATCCCCTCTACTCCTCCTTGGTCAGACCTCATCTGGATACTGTGTCCAGTTCTGGGAGGTATTAGGAGAAGCATAGAGTCTAGATCACGTGAATTAATTATCCTCCTCTACTCTTCCTTGGTCAGACCTCATCTGGATACTGTGTCCAGTTCTGGGAGGTATTAGGAGAAGCATAGAGTCTAGATCACGTGAAGTAATGATCCTGCTCTACTCCTCCTTGGTCAGACCTCATCTGGATACTGTGTCCAGTTCTGGGAGGTATTAGGAGAAGCATACAGTCTAGATCATGTGAAGTAATTATCCCCTCTACTCCTCCTTGGTCAGACCTCATCTGGATACTGTGTCCAGTTCTGGGAGGTATTAGGAGAAGCATAGAGTCTAGATCACGTGAAGTCATTATCCCCTCTACTCCTCCTTGGTCAGACCTCATCTGGATACTGTGTCCAGTTCTGGGAGGTATTAGGAGAAGCATAGAGTCTTGATCACGTGAAGTAATTATCCCCCTCTACTCCTCCTTGGTCAGACCTCATCTGGATACTGTGCCCAGTTCTGGGAGGTATTAGGAGAAGCATACAGTCTAGATCACGTGAAGTAATTATCCCCTCTACTCCTCCTTGGTCAGACCTCATCTGGATACTGTGTCCAGTTCTGGGAGGTATTAGGAGAAGCATAGAGTCTAGATCACGTGAAGTAATTATCCCCTCTACTCCTCCTTGGTCAGACCTCATCTGGATACTGTGTCCAGTTCTGGGAGGTATTAGGAGAAGCATAGTGTCTAGATCATGTGAAGTCATTAAACCCCTCTACTCCTCCTTGGTCAGACCTCATCTGGATACTGTGTCCAGTTCTGGGAGGTATTAGGAGAAGCATAGAGTCTAGATCACATGAAGTAATTATCCCCTCTACTCCTCCTTGGTCAGATCTCATCTGGATACTGTGTCCAGTTCTGGGAGGTATTAGGAGAAGCATAGAGTCTAGATCACGTGAAGTAATTATCCCCCTCTACTCCTGCTTGGTCAGACCTCATCTGGATACTGTGCCCAGTTCTGGGAGGTATTAGGAGAAGCATAGAGTCTAGATCACGTTTAGTCATTATCCCCCTCTACTCCTCCTTGGTCAGATCTCATCTGGATACTGTGTCCAGTTCTGGGAGGTATTAGGAGAAGCACAGAGTCTAGATCACGTGAATTAATTATCCCCCTCTACTCCTCCTTGGTCAGACCTCATCTGGATACTGTGTCCAGTTCTGGGAGGTATTAGGAGAAGCATAGAGTCTTGATCACGTGAAGTAATTATCCCCCTCTACTCCTCCTTGGTCAGACCTCATCTGGATACTGTGCCCAGTTCTGGGAGGTATTAGGAGAAGCATACAGTCTAGATCACGTGAAGTAATTATCCCCTCTACTCCTCCTTGGTCAGACCTCATCTGGATACTGTGTCCAGTTCTGGGAGGTATTAGGAGAAGCATAGAGTCTAGATCACGTGAAGTAATTATCCCCTCTACTCCTCCTTGGTCAGACCTCATCTGGATACTGTGTCCAGTTCTGGGAGGTATTAGGAGAAGCATAGTGTCTAGATCATGTGAAGTCATTAACCCCCTCTACTCCTCCTTGGTCAGACCTCATCTGGATACTGTGTCCAGTTCTGGGAGGTATTAGGAGAAGTACAGAGTGTAGATCACGTGAATTAATTATCCACTCTACTCCTCCTTGGTCAGATCTCATCTGGATACTGTGTCCAGTTCTGGGAGGTATTAGGAGAAGCATAGAGTCTAGATCACGTGAAGTCATTATCCCCTCTACTCCTCCTTGGTCAGACCTCATCTGGATACTGTGTCCAGTTCTGGGAGGTATTAGGAGAAGCATACAGTCTAGATCACGTGAAGTAATTATCCCCTCTACTCCTCCTTGGTCAGACCTCATCTGGATACTGTGTCCAGTTCTGGGAGGTATTAGGAGAAGCATAGAGTCTAGATCACGTGAAATCATTATCCCCCTCTACTCCTCCTTGGTCAGACCTCATCTGGATACTGCATCCAGTTCTGGGAGGTATTAGGAGAAGCATAGAGTCTAGATCACGTGAAGTAATTATCCCCTCTACTCCTCCTTGGTCAGACCTCATCTGGATACTGTGTTCAGTTCTGGGAGGTATTAGGAGAAGCATAGAGTCTAGATCACGTGAAGTCATTATCCCCTCTACTCCTCCTTGGTCAGACCTCATCTGGATACTGCGTCTAGTTCTGGGAGGTATTAGGAGAAGCATAGAGCCTAGATCACGTGAAGTAATTATCCCCTCTACTCCTCCTTGGTCAGACCTCATCTGGATACTGTTTCCAGTTCTGGGAGGTATTAGGAGAAGCATAGAGTCTAGATCACGTGAAGTAATTATCCTCCTCTACTCTTCCTTGGTCAGACCTCATCTGGATACTGTGTCCAGTTCTGGGAGGTATTAGGAGAAGCATAGAGTCTAGATCACGTGAAGTAATTATCCTCCTCTACTCCTCCTTGGTCAGACCTCATCTGGATACTGTGTCCAGTTCTGGGAGGTATTAGGAGAAGCATACAGTCTAGATCATGTGAAGTAATTATCCCCTCTACTCCTCCTTGGTCAGACCTCATCTGGATACTGTGTCCAGTTCTGGGAGGTATTAGGAGAAGCATAGAGTCTAGATCACGTGAAGTCATTATCCCCTCTACTCCTCCTTGGTCAGACCTCATCTGGTTACTGTGTCCAGTTCTGGGAGGTATTAGGAGAAGCATAGAGTCTTGATCACGTGAAGTAATTATCCCCCTCTACTCCTCCTTGGTCAGACCTCATCTGGATACTGTGCCCAGTTCTGGGAGGTATTAGGAGAAGCATACAGTCTAGATCACGTGAAGTAATTATCCCCTCTACTCCTCCTTGGTCAGACCTCATCTGGATACTGTGTCCAGTTCTGGGAGGTATTAGGAGAAGCATAGTGTCTAGATCATGTGAAGTCATTAACCCCCTCTACTCCTCCTTGGTCAGACCTCATCTGGATACTGTGTCCAGTTCTGGGAGGTATTAGGAGAAGCATAGAGTCTAGATCACATGAAGTAATTATCCCCTCTACTCCTCCTTGGTCAGACCTCATCTGGATACTGTGTCCAGTTCTGGGAGGTATTAGGAGAAGCATAGAGTCTAGATCACATGAAGTAATTATCCCCTCTACTCCTCCTTGGTCAGATCTCATCTGGATACTGTGTCCAGTTCTGGGAGGTATTAGGAGAAGCACAGAGTCTAGATCACGTGAATTAATTATCCCCCTCTACTCCTCCTTGGTCAGATCTCATCTGGATACTGTGTCCAGTTCTGGGAGGTATTAGGAGAAGCATAGAGTCTAGATCATGTGAAGTAATTATCCCCTCTACTCCTCCTTGGTCAGACCTCATCTGGATACTGTGTTCAGTTCTGGGAGGTATTAGGAGAAGCATAGAGTCTAGATCACGTGAAGTAATTATCCCCCTCTACTCCTCCTTGGTCAGATCTCATCTGGATACTGTGTCCAGTTCTGGGAGGTATTAGGAGAAGCATAGAGTCTAGATCACGTGAAGTAATTATCCACTCTACTCCTCCTTGGTCAGATCTCATCTGGATACTGTGTCCAGTTCTGGGAGGTATTAGGAGAAGCATAGAGTCTAGATCACGTGAAGTCATTATCCCCTCTACTCCTCCTTGGTCAGACCTCATCTGGATACTGTGTCCAGTTCTGGGAGGTATTAGGAGAAGCATAGAGTCTTGATCACGTGAAGTAATTATCCCCCTCTACTCCTCCTTGGTCAGACCTCATCTGGATACTGTGCCCAGTTCTGGGAGGTATTAGGAGAAGCATAGAGTCTAGATCACGTTAAGTAATTATCCCCTCTACTCCTCCTTGGTCAGACCTCATCTGGATACTGTGTTCAGTTCTGGGAGGTATTAGGAGAAGCATAGAGTCTAGATCACGTGAAGTCATTATCCCCTCTACTCCTCCTTGGTCAGACCTCATCTGGATACTGCGTCTAGTTCTGGGAGGTATTAGGAGAAGCATAGAGCCTAGATCACGTGAAGAAATTATCCCCTCTACTCCTCCTTGGTCAGACCTCATCTGGATACTGTGTCCAGTTCTGGGAGGTATTAGGAGAAGCATAGAGTCTAGATCACGTGAATTAATTATCCTCCTCTACTCTTCCTTGGTCAGACCTCATCTGGATACTGTGTCCAGTTCTGGGAGGTATTAGGAGAAGCATAGAGTCTAGATCACGTGAAGTAATGATCCTGCTCTACTCCTCCTTGGTCAGACCTCATCTGGATACTGTGTCCAGTTCTGGGAGGTATTAGGAGAAGCATACAGTCTAGATCATGTGAAGTAATTATCCCCTCTACTCCTCCTTGGTCAGACCTCATCTGGATACTGTGTCCAGTTCTGGGAGGTATTAGGAGAAGCATAGAGTCTAGATCACGTGAAGTCATTATCCCCTCTACTCCTCCTTGGTCAGACCTCATCTGGATACTGTGTCCAGTTCTGGGAGGTATTAGGAGAAGCATAGAGTCTTGATCACGTGAAGTAATTATCCCCCTCTACTCCTCCTTGGTCAGACCTCATCTGGATACTGTGCCCAGTTCTGGGAGGTATTAGGAGAAGCATACAGTCTAGATCACGTGAAGTAATTATCCCCTCTACTCCTCCTTGGTCAGACCTCATCTGGATACTGTGTCCAGTTCTGGGAGGTATTAGGAGAAGCATAGAGTCTAGATCACGTGAAGTAATTATCCCCTCTACTCCTCCTTGGTCAGACCTCATCTGGATACTGTGTCCAGTTCTGGGAGGTATTAGGAGAAGCATAGTGTCTAGATCATGTGAAGTCATTAAACCCCTCTACTCCTCCTTGGTCAGACCTCATCTGGATACTGTGTCCAGTTCTGGGAGGTATTAGGAGAAGCATAGAGTCTAGATCACATGAAGTAATTATCCCCTCTACTCCTCCTTGGTCAGATCTCATCTGGATACTGTGTCCAGTTCTGGGAGGTATTAGGAGAAGCATAGAGTCTAGATCACGTGAAGTAATTATCCCCCTCTACTCCTGCTTGGTCAGACCTCATCTGGATACTGTGCCCAGTTCTGGGAGGTATTAGGAGAAGCATAGAGTCTAGATCACGTTTAGTCATTATCCCCCTCTACTCCTCCTTGGTCAGATCTCATCTGGATACTGTGTCCAGTTCTGGGAGGTATTAGGAGAAGCACAGAGTCTAGATCACGTGAATTAATTATCCCCCTCTACTCCTCCTTGGTCAGACCTCATCTGGATACTGTGTCCAGTTCTGGGAGGTATTAGGAGAAGCATAGAGTCTAGATCACGTGAAGTCATTATCCCCCTCTACTCCTCCTTGGTCAGACCTCATCTGGATACTGCATCCAGTTCTGGGAGGTATTAGGAGAAGCATAGAGTCTAGATCACGTGAAGTAATTATCCCCTCTACTCCTCCTTGGTCAGACCTCATCTGGATACTGTGTTCAGTTCTGGGAGGTATTAGGAGAAGCATAGAGTCTAGATCACGTGAAGTCATTATCCCCTCTACTCCTCCTTGGTCAGACCTCATCTGGATACTGCGTCTAGTTCTGGGAGGTATTAGGAGAAGCATAGAGCCTAGATCACGTGAAGTAATTATCCCCTCTACTCCTCCTTGGTCAGACCTCATCTGGATACTGTGTCCAGTTCTGGGAGGTATTAGGAGAAGCATAGAGTCTAGATCACGTGAAGTAATTATCCTCCTCTACTCTTCCTTGGTCAGACCTCATCTGGATACTGTGTCCAGTTCTGGGAGGTATTAGGAGAAGCATAGAGTCTAGATCACGTGAAGTAATTATCCTCCTCTACTCCTCCTTGGTCAGACCTCATCTGGATACTGTGTCCAGTTCTGGGAGGTATTAGGAGAAGCATACAGTCTAGATCATGTGAAGTAATTATCCCCTCTACTCCTCCTTGGTCAGACCTCATCTGGATACTGTGTCCAGTTCTGGGAGGTATTAGGAGAAGCATAGAGTCTAGATCACGTGAAGTCATTATCCCCTCTACTCCTCCTTGGTGAGACCTCATCTGGTTACTGTGTCCAGTTCTGGGAGGTATTAGGAGAAGCATAGAGTCTTGATCACGTGAAGTAATTATCCCCCTCTACTCCTCCTTGGTCAGACCTCATCTGGATACTGTGCCCAGTTCTGGGAGGTATTAGGAGAAGCATACAGTCTAGATCACGTGAAGTAATTATCCCCTCTACTCCTCCTTGGTCAGACCTCATCTGGATACTGTGTCCAGTTCTGGGAGGTATTAGGAGAAGCATAGAGTCTAGATCACGTGAAGTAATTATCCCCTCTACTCCTCCTTGGTCAGACCTCATCTGGATACTGTGTCCAGTTCTGGGAGGTATTAGGAGAAGCATAGTGTCTAGATCATGTGAAGTCATTAACCCCCTCTACTCCTCCTTGGTCAGACCTCATCTGGATACTGTGTCCAGTTCTGGGAGGTATTAGGAGAAGCATAGAGTCTAGATCACATGAAGTAATTATCCCCTCTACTCCTCCTTGGTCAGATCTCATCTGGATACTGTGTCCAGTTCTGGGAGGTATTAGGAGAAGCATAGTGTCTAGATCATGTGAAGTCATTAAACCCCTCTACTCCTCCTTGGTCAGATCTCATCTGGATACTGTGTCCAGTTCTGGGAGGTATTAGGAGAAGCATAGAGTCTAGATCACGTGAAGTAATTATCCCCCTCTACTCCTGCTTGGTCAGACCTCATCTGGATACTGTGCCCAGTTCTGGGAGGTATTAGGAGAAGCATAGAGTCTAGATCACGTTTAGTCATTATCCCCCTCTACTCCTCCTTGGTCAGATCTCATCTGGATACTGTGTCCAGTTCTGGGAGGTATTAGGAGAAGCACAGAGTCTAGATCACGTGAATTAATTATCCCCCTCTACTCCTCCTTGGTCAGACCTCATCTGGATACTGTGTCCAGTTCTGGGAGGTATTAGGAGAAGCATAGAGTCTAGATCACGTGAAGTCATTATCCCCCTCTACTCCTCCTTGGTCAGACCTCATCTGGATACTGCATCCAGTTCTGGGAGGTATTAGGAGAAGCATAGAGTCTAGATCACGTGAAGTAATTATCCCCTCTACTCCTCCTTGGTCAGACCTCATCTGGATACTGTGTTCAGTTCTGGGAGGTATTAGGAGAAGCATAGAGTCTAGATCACGTGAAGTCATTATCCCCTCTACTCCTCCTTGGTCAGACCTCATCTGGATACTGCGTCTAGTTCTGGGAGGTATTAGGAGAAGCATAGAGCCTAGATCACGTGAAGTAATTATCCCCTCTACTCCTCCTTGGTCAGACCTCATCTGGATACTGTGTCCAGTTCTGGGAGGTATTAGGAGAAGCATAGAGTCTAGATCACGTGAAGTAATTATCCTCCTCTACTCTTCCTTGGTCAGACCTCATCTGGATACTGTGTCCAGTTCTGGGAGGTATTAGGAGAAGCATAGAGTCTAGATCACGTGAAGTAATTATCCTCCTCTACTCCTCCTTGGTCAGACCTCATCTGGATACTGTGTCCAGTTCTGGGAGGTATTAGGAGAAGCATACAGTCTAGATCATGTGAAGTAATTATCCCCTCTACTCCTCCTTGGTCAGACCTCATCTGGATACTGTGTCCAGTTCTGGGAGGTATTAGGAGAAGCATAGAGTCTAGATCACGTGAAGTCATTATCCCCTCTACTCCTCCTTGGTCAGACCTCATCTGGTTACTGTGTCCAGTTCTGGGAGGTATTAGGAGAAGCATAGAGTCTTGATCACGTGAAGTAATTATCCCCCTCTACTCCTCCTTGGTCAGACCTCATCTGGATACTGTGCCCAGTTCTGGGAGGTATTAGGAGAAGCATACAGTCTAGATCACATGAAGTTATTATCCCCTCTACTCCTCCTTGGTCAGACCTCATCTGGATACTGTGTCCAGTTCTGGGAGGTATTAGGAGAAGCATAGAGTCTAGATCACGTGAATTAATTATCCCCCTCTACTCCTCCTTGGTCAGATCTCATCTGGATACTGTGTCCAGTTCTGGGAGGTATTAGGAGAAGCACAGAGTCTAGATCACGTGAAGTAATTATCCCTTCTACTCCTCCTTGGTGAGACCTCATCTGGATACTGTGTCCAGTTCTGGGAGGTATTAGGAGAAGCATAGAGTCTAGATCACGTGAAGTAATTATCCTCCTCTACTCCTCCTTGGTCAGACCTCATCTGGATACTGTGTCCAGTTCTGGGAGGTATTAGGAGAAGCATACAGTCTAGATCATGTGAAGTAATTATCCCCTCTACTCCTCCTTGGTCAGACCTCATCTGGATACTGTGTCCAGTTCTGGGAGGTATTAGGAGAAGCATAGAGTCTAGATCACGTGAAGTAATTATCCCCCTCTACTCCTCCTTGGTCAGATCTCATCTGGATACTGTGTCCAGTTCTGGGAGGTATTAGGAGAAGCATAGAGTCTAGATCACGTGAAGTAATTATCCACTCTACTCCTCCTTGGTCAGATCTCATCTGGATACTGTGTCCAGTTCTGGGAGGTATTAGGAGAAGCATAGAGTCTAGATCACGTGAAGTCATTATCCCCTCTACTCCTCCTTGGTCAGACCTCATCTGGATACTGTGTCCAGTTCTGGGAGGTATTAGGAGAAGCATAGAGTCTTGATCACGTGAAGTAATTATCCCCCTCTACTCCTCCTTGGTCAGACCTCATCTGGATACTGTGCCCAGTTCTGGGAGGTATTAGGAGAAGCATAGAGTCTAGATCACGTTAAGTAATTATCCCCTCTACTCCTCCTTGGTCAGACCTCATCTGGATACTGTGTTCAGTTCTGGGAGGTATTAGGAGAAGCATAGAGTCTAGATCACGTGAAGTCATTATCCCCTCTACTCCTCCTTGGTCAGACCTCATCTGGATACTGCGTCTAGTTCTGGGAGGTATTAGGAGAAGCATAGAGCCTAGATCACGTGAAGTAATTATCCCCTCTACTCCTCCTTGGTCAGACCTCATCTGGATACTGTGTCCAGTTCTGGGAGGTATTAGGAGAAGCATAGAGTCTAGATCACGTGAATTAATTATCCTCCTCTACTCTTCCTTGGTCAGACCTCATCTGGATACTGTGTCCAGTTCTGGGAGGTATTAGGAGAAGCATAGAGTCTAGATCACGTGAAGTAATGATCCTGCTCTACTCCTCCTTGGTCAGACCTCATCTGGATACTGTGTCCAGTTCTGGGAGGTATTAGGAGAAGCATACAGTCTAGATCATGTGAAGTAATTATCCCCTCTACTCCTCCTTGGTCAGACCTCATCTGGATACTGTGTCCAGTTCTGGGAGGTATTAGGAGAAGCATAGAGTCTAGATCACGTGAAGTCATTATCCCCTCTACTCCTCCTTGGTCAGACCTCATCTGGATACTGTGTCCAGTTCTGGGAGGTATTAGGAGAAGCATAGAGTCTTGATCACGTGAAGTAATTATCCCCCTCTACTCCTCCTTGGTCAGACCTCATCTGGATACTGTGCCCAGTTCTGGGAGGTATTAGGAGAAGCATACAGTCTAGATCACGTGAAGTAATTATCCCCTCTACTCCTCCTTGGTCAGACCTCATCTGGATACTGTGTCCAGTTCTGGGAGGTATTAGGAGAAGCATAGAGTCTAGATCACGTGAAGTAATTATCCCCTCTACTCCTCCTTGGTCAGACCTCATCTGGATACTGTGTCCAGTTCTGGGAGGTATTAGGAGAAGCATAGTGTCTAGATCATGTGAAGTCATTAAACCCCTCTACTCCTCCTTGGTCAGACCTCATCTGGATACTGTGTCCAGTTCTGGGAGGTATTAGGAGAAGCATAGAGTCTAGATCACGTGAAGTAATTATCCCCCTCTACTCCTGCTTGGTCAGACCTCATCTGGATACTGTGCCCAGTTCTGGGAGGTATTAGGAGAAGCATAGAGTCTAGATCACGTTTAGTCATTATCCCCCTCTACTCCTCCTTGGTCAGATCTCATCTGGATACTGTGTCCAGTTCTGGGAGGTATTAGGAGAAGCACAGAGTCTAGATCACGTGAATTAATTATCCCCCTCTACTCCTCCTTGGTCAGATCTCATCTGGATACTGTGTCCAGTTCTGGGAGGTATTAGGAGAAGCATAGAGTCTAGATCACGTGAAGTAATTATCCCCCTCTACTCCTCCTTGGTCAGACCTCATCTGGATACTGCGTCCAGTTCTGGGAGGTATTAGGAGAAGCATACAGTCTAGATCACGTGAAGTCATTACCCCCCCTCTACTCCTCCTTGGTCAGACCTCATCTGGATACTGTGTCCAGTTCTGGGAGGTATTAGGAGAAGCATAGAGTCTTGATCACGTGAAGTATTTATCCCCCTCTACTCCTCCTTGGTCAGACCTCATCTGGATACTGTGTCCAGTTCTGGGAGGTATTAGGAGAAGCATAGAGTCTAGATCACGTGAAGTAATTATCCCCCTCTACTCCTCCTTGGTCAGACCTCATCTGGATACTGTGTCCAGTTCTGGGAGGTATTAGGAGAAGCATAGAGTCTAGATCACGTGAAGTAATTATCCCCTCTACTCCTCCTTGGTCAGACCTCATCTGGATACTGTGTCCAGTTCTGGGAGTTATTAGGAGAAGCATAGAGTCTAGATCACGTGAAGTAATTATCCCCCTCTACTCCTCCTTGGTCAGACCTCATCTGGATACTGCATCCAGTTCTGGGAGGTATTAGGAGAAGCATAGAGTCTAGATCACGTGAAGTCATTATCCCCTCTACTCCTCCTTGGTCAGACCTCATCTGGATACTGCGTCTAGTTCTGGGAGGTATTAGGAGAAGCATAGAGCCTAGATCACGTGAAGTAATTATCCCCTCTACTCCTCCTTGGTCAGACCTCATCTGGATACTGTGTCCAGTTCTGGGAGGTATTAGGAGAAGCATACAGTCTAGATCACGTGAAGTCATTACCCCCCCTCTACTCCTCCTTGGTCAGACCTCATCTGGATACTGTGTCCAGTTCTGGGAGGTATTAGGAGAAGCATAGAGTCTTGATCACGTGAAGTATTTATCCCCCTCTACTCCTCCTTGGTCAGACCTCATCTGGATACTGTGTCCAGTTCTGGGAGGTATTAGGAGAAGCATAGAGTCTAGATCACGTGAAGTAATTATCCCCCTCTACTCCTACTTGGTCAGACCTCATCTGGATACTGTGTCCAGTTCTGGGAGGTATTAGGAGAAGCATAGAGTCTAGATCACGTGAAGTAATTATCCCCTCTACTCCTCCATGGTCAGACCTCATCTGGATACTGTGTCCAGTTCTGGGAGTTATTAGGAGAAGCATAGAGTCTAGATCACGTGAAGTAATTATCCCCCTCTACTCCTCCTTGGTCAGACCTCATCTGGATACTGCATCCAGTTCTGGGAGGTATTAGGAGAAGCATAGAGTCTAGATCACGTGAAGTCATTATCCCCTCTACTCCTCCTTGGTCAGACCTCATCTGGATACTGCGTCTAGTTCTGGGAGGTATTAGGAGAAGCATAGAGCCTAGATCACGTGAAGTAATTATCCCCTCTACTCCTCCTTGGTCAGACCTCATCTGGATACTGTGTCCAGTTCTGGGAGGTATTAGGAGAAGCATAGAGTCTAGATCACGTGAAGTAATTATCCTCCTCTACTCTTCCTTGGTCAGACCTCATCTGGATACTGTGTCCAGTTCTGGGAGGTATTAGGAGAAGCATAGAGTCTAGATCACGTGAAGTAATTATCCCCTCTACTCCTCCTTGGTCAGACCTCATCTGGATACTGTGTCCAGTTCTGGGAGGTATTAGGAGAAGCATTGTGTCTAGATCATGTGAAGTCATTAACCCCCTCTACTCCTCCTTGGTCAGACCTCATCTGGATACTGTGTCCAGTTCTGGGAGGTATTAGGAGAAGCATAGTGTCTAGATCACGTGAAGTAATTATCCCCTCTACTCCTCCTTGGTCAGATCTCATCTGGATACTGTGTCCAGTTCTGGGAGGTATTAGGAGAAGCACAGAGTCTAGATCACGTGAATTAATTATCCTCCTCTACTCTTCCTTGGTCAGACCTCATCTGGATACTGTGTCCAGTTCTGGGAGGTATTAGGAGAAGCATAGAGTCTAGATCACGTATAGTCATTATCCTCCTCTACAACTCCTTGGTCAGACCTCATCTGGATACTGTGTCCAGTTCTGGGAGGTATTAGGAGAAGCATAGAGTCTAGATCACGTGAAGTAATTATCCACTCTACTCCTCCTTGGTCAGATCTCATCTGGATACTGTGTCCAGTTCTGGGAGGTATTAGGAGAAGCATAGAGTCTAGATCACGTGAAGTCATTATCCCCTCTACTCCTCCTTGGTCAGACCTCATCTGGATACTGTGTCCAGTTCTGGGAGGTATTAGGAGAAGCATACAGTCTAGATCACGTGAAGTAATTATCCCCTCTACTCCTCCTTGGTCAGACCTCATCTGGATACTGTGTCCAGTTCTAGGAGGTATTAGGAGAAGCATAGAGTCTAGATCACGTGAAGTAATTATCCCCCTCTACTCCTCCTTGGTCAGACCTCATCTGGATACTGCATCCAGTTCTGGGAGGTATTAGGAGAAGCATAGAGTCTAGATCACGTGAAGTAATTATCCCCTCTACTCCTCCTTGGTCAGACCTCATCTGGATACTGTGTTCAGTTCTGGGAGGTATTAGGAGAAGCATAGAGTCTAGATCACGTGAAGTCATTATCCCCTCTACTCCTCCTTGGTCAGACCTCATCTGGATACTGCGTCTAGTTCTGGGAGGTATTAGGAGAAGCATAGAGCCTAGATCACGTGAAGTAATTATCCCCTCTACTCCTCCTTGGTCAGACCTCATCTGGATACTGTGTCCAGTTCTGGGAGGTATTAGGAGAAGCATAGAGTCTAGATCACGTGAAGTAATTATCCTCCTCTACTCTTCCTTGGTCAGACCTCATCTGGATACTGTGTCCAGTTCTGGGAGGTATTAGGAGAAGCATAGAGTCTAGATCACGTGAAGTAATTATCCTCCTCTACTCCTCCTTGGTCAGACCTCATCTGGATACTGTGTCCAGTTCTGGGAGGTATTAGGAGAAGCATACAGTCTAGATCATGTGAAGTAATTATCCCCTCTACTCCTCCTTGGTCAGACCTCATCTGGATACTGTGTCCAGTTCTGGGAGGTATTAGCGGAAGCATAGAGTCTAGATCACGTGAAGTCATTATCCCCTCTACTCCTCCTTGGTCAGACCTCATCTGGATACTGTGTCCAGTTCTGGGAGGTATTAGGAGAAGCATAGAGTCTTGATCACGTGAAGTAATTATCCTCCTCTACTCCTCCTTGGTCAGACCTCATCTGGATACTGTGCCCAGTTCTGGGAGGTATTAGGAGAAGCATACAGTCTAGATCACGTGAAGTAATTATCCCCTCTACTCCTCCTTGGTCAGACCTCATCTGGATACTGTGTCCAGTTCTGGGAGGTATTAGGAGAAGCATAGAGTCTAGATCACGTGAAGTAATTATCCCCTCTACTCCTCCTTGGTCAGACCTCATCTGGATACTGTGTCCAGTTCTGGGAGGTATTAGGAGAAGCATAGTGTCTAGATCATGTGAAGTCATTAACCCCCTCTACTCCTCCTTGGTCAGACCTCATCTGGATACTGTGTCCAGTTCTGGGAGGTATTAGGAGAAGCATAGAGTCTAGATCACATGAAGTAATTATCCCCTCTACTCCTCCTTGGTCAGATCTCATCTGGATACTGTGTCCAGTTCTGGGAGGTATTAGGAGAAGCACAGAGTCTAGATCACGTGAATTAATTATCCCCCTCTACTCCTCCTTGGTCAGATCTCATCTGGATACTGTGTCCAGTTCTGGGAGGTATTAGGAGAAGCACAGAGTCTAGATCACGTGAAGTAATTATCCCTTCTACTCCTCCTTGGTCAGACCTCATCTGGATACTGTGTCCAGTTCTGGGAGGTATTAGGAGAAGCATAGAGTCTAGATCACGTGAAGTCATTATCCTCCTCTACAACTCCTTGGTCAGACCTCATCTGGATACTGTGTCCAGTTCTGGGAGGTATTAGGAGAAGCATAGAGTCTAGATCACGTGAAGTAATTATCCACTCTACTCCTCCTTGGTCAGATCTCATCTGGATACTGTGTCCAGTTCTGGGAGGTATTAGGAGAAGCATAGAGTCTAGATCACGTGAAGTCATTATCCCCTCTACTCCTCCTTGGTCAGACCTCATCTGGATACTGTGTCCAGTTCTGGGAGGTATTAGGAGAAGCATAGAGTCTTGATCACGTGAAGTAATTATCCCCCTCTACTCCTCCTTGGTCAGACCTCATCTGGATACTGTGCCCAGTTCTGGGAGGTATTAGGAGAAGCATACAGTCTAGATCACGTGAAGTAATTATCCTCCTCTACTCTTCCTTGGTCAGACCTCATCTGGATACTGTGTCCAGTTCTGGGAGGTATTAGGAGAAGCATAGAGTCTAGATCACGTGAAGTAATTATCCTCCTCTACTCCTCCTTGGTCAGACCTCATCTGGATACTGTGTCCAGTTCTGGGAGGTATTAGGAGAAGCATACAGTCTAGATCATGTGAAGTAATTATCCCCTCTACTCCTCCTTGGTCAGACCTCATCTGGATACTGTGTCCAGTTCTGGGAGGTATTAGGAGAAGCATAGAGTCTAGATCACGTGAAGTAATTATCCCCTCTACTCCTCCTTGGTCAGACCTCATCTGGATACTGTGTCCAGTTCTGGGAGGTATTAGGAGAAGCATAGAGTCTAGATCACATGAAGTAATTATCCCCTCTACTCCTCCTTGGTCAGATCTCATCTGGATACTGTGTCCAGTTCTGGGAGGTATTAGGAGAAGCACAGAGTCTAGATCACGTGAATTATCCCCCTCTACTCCTCCTTGGTCAGATCTCATCTGGATACTGTGTCCAGTTCTGGGAGGTATTAGGAGAAGCACAGAGTCTAGATCACGTGAAGTAATTATCCCTTCTACTCCTCCTTGGTCAGACCTCATCTGGATACTGTGTCCAGTTCTGGGAGGTATTAGGAGAAGCATAGAGTCTAGATCACGTGAAGTCATTATCCTCCTCTACAACTCCTTGGTCAGACCTCATCTGGATACTGTGTCCAGTTCTGGGAGGTATTAGGAGAAGCATAGAGTCTAGATCACGTGAAGTAATTATCCACTCTACTCCTCCTTGGTCAGATCTCATCTGGATACTGTGTCCAGTTCTGGGAGGTATTAGGAGAAGCATAGAGTCTAGATCACGTGAAGTCATTATCCCCTGTACTCCTCCTTGGTCAGACCTCATCTGGATACTGTGTCCAGTTCTGGGAGGTATTAGGAGAAGCATAGAGTCTTGATCACGTGAAGTAATTATCCCCCTCTACTCCTCCTTGGTCAGACCTCATCTGGATACTGTGCCCAGTTCTGGGAGGTATTAGGAGAAGCATACAGTCTAGATCACGTGAAGTAATTATCCCCTCTACTCCTCCTTGGTCAGACCTCATCTGGATACTGTGTCCAGTTCTGGGAGGTATTAGGAGAAGCATAGAGTCTAGATCACGTGAAGTAATTATCTCCTCTACTCCTCCTTGGTCAGACCTCATCTGGATACTGTGTCCAGTTCTGGGAGGTATTAGGAGAAGCATAGTGTCTAGATCATGTGAAGTCATTAACCCCCTCTACTCCTCCTTGGTCAGACCTCATCTGGATACTGTGTCCAGTTCTGGGAGGTATTAGGAGAAGCATAGAGTCTAGATCACATGAAGTAATTATCCCCTCTACTCCTCCTTGGTCAGATCTCATCTGGATACTGTGTCCAGTTCTGGGAGGTATTAGGAGAAGCACAGAGTCTAGATCACGTGAATTAATTATCCCCCTCTACTCCTCCTTGGTCAGATCTCATCTGGATACTGTGTCCAGTTCTGGGAGGTATTAGCAGAAGCAAAGAGTCTAGATCACGTGAAGTAATTATCCCTTCTACTCCTCCTTGGTCAGACCTCATCTGGATACTGTGTCCAGTTCTGGGAGGTATTAGGAGAAGCACAGAGTCTAGATCACGTGAATTAATTATCCTCCTCTACTCTTCCTTGGTCAGACCTCATCTGGATACTGTGTCCAGTTCTGGGAGGTATTAGGAGAAGCACAGAGTCTAGATCACGTGAATTAATTATCCTCCTCTACTCTTCCTTGGTCAGACCTCATCTGGATACTGTGTCCAGTTCTGGGAGGTATTAGGAGAAGCATAGAGTCTAGATCACGTATAGTCATTATCCTCCTCTACAACTCCTTGGTCAGACCTCATCTGGATACTGTGTCCAGTTCTGGGAGGTATTAGGAGAAGCATAGAGTCTAGATCACGTGAAGTAATTATCCACTCTACTCCTCCTTGGTCAGATCTCATCTGGATACTGTGTCCAGTTCTGGGAGGTATTAGGAGAAGCATAGAGTCTAGATCACGTGAAGTCATTATCCCCTCTACTCCTCCTTGGTCAGACCTCATCTGGATACTGTGTCCAGTTCTGGGAGGTATTAGGAGAAGCATACAGTCTAGATCACGTGAAGTAATTATCCCCTCTACTCCTCCTTGGTCAGACCTCATCTGGATACTGTGTCCAGTTCTAGGAGGTATTAGGAGAAGCATAGAGTCTAGATCACGTGAAGTAATTATCCCCCTCTACTCCTCCTTGGTCAGACCTCATCTGGATACTGCATCCAGTTCTGGGAGGTATTAGGAGAAGCATAGAGTCTAGATCACGTGAAGTAATTATCCCCTCTACTCCTCCTTGGTCAGACCTCATCTGGATACTGTGTTCAGTTCTGGGAGGTATTAGGAGAAGCATAGAGTCTAGATCACGTGAAGTCATTATCCCCTCTACTCCTCCTTGGTCAGACCTCATCTGGATACTGCGTCTAGTTCTGGGAGGTATTAGGAGAAGCATAGAGCCTAGATCACGTGAAGTAATTATCCCCTCTACTCCTCCTTGGTCAGACCTCATCTGGATACTGTGTCCAGTTCTGGGAGGTATTAGGAGAAGCATAGAGTCTAGATCACGTGAAGTAATTATCCTCCTCTACTCCTCCTTGGTCAGACCTCATCTGGATACTGTGCCCAGTTCTGGGAGGTATTAGGAGAAGCATACAGTCTAGATCACGTGAAGTAATTATCCCCTCTACTCCTCCTTGGTCAGACCTCATCTGGATACTGTGTCCAGTTCTGGGAGGTATTAGGAGAAGCATAGAGTCTAGATCACGTGAAGTAATTATCCCCTCTACTCCTCCTTGGTCAGACCTCATCTGGATACTGTGTCCAGTTCTGGGAGGTATTAGGAGAAGCATAGTGTCTAGATCATGTGAAGTCATTAACCCCCTCTACTCCTCCTTGGTCAGACCTCATCTGGATACTGTGTCCAGTTCTGGGAGGTATTAGGAGAAGCATAGAGTCTAGATCACATGAAGTAATTATCCCCTCTACTCCTCCTTGGTCAGATCTCATCTGGATACTGTGTCCAGTTCTGGGAGGTATTAGGAGAAGCACAGAGTCTAGATCACGTGAATTAATTATCCCCCTCTACTCCTCCTTGGTCAGATCTCATCTGGATACTGTGTCCAGTTCTGGGAGGTATTAGGAGAAGCACAGAGTCTAGATCACGTGAAGTAATTATCCCTTCTACTCCTCCTTGGTCAGACCTCATCTGGATACTGTGTCCAGTTCTGGGAGGTATTAGGAGAAGCATAGAGTCTAGATCACGTGAAGTCATTATCCTCCTCTACAACTCCTTGGTCAGACCTCATCTGGATACTGTGTCCAGTTCTGGGAGGTATTAGGAGAAGCATAGAGTCTAGATCACGTGAAGTAATTATCCACTCTACTCCTCCTTGGTCAGATCTCATCTGGATACTGTGTCCAGTTCTGGGAGGTATTAGGAGAAGCATAGAGTCTAGATCACGTGAAGTCATTATCCCCTCTACTCCTCCTTGGTCAGACCTCATCTGGATACTGTGTCCAGTTCTGGGAGGTATTAGGAGAAGCATAGAGTCTTGATCACGTGAAGTAATTATCCCCCTCTACTCCTCCTTGGTCAGACCTCATCTGGATACTGTGCCCAGTTCTGGGAGGTATTAGGAGAAGCATACAGTCTAGATCACGTGAAGTAATTATCCTCCTCTACTCTTCCTTGGTCAGACCTCATCTGGATACTGTGTCCAGTTCTGGGAGGTATTAGGAGAAGCATAGAGTCTAGATCACGTGAAGTAATTATCCTCCTCTACTCCTCCTTGGTCAGACCTCATCTGGATACTGTGTCCAGTTCTGGGAGGTATTAGGAGAAGCATACAGTCTAGATCATGTGAAGTAATTATCCCCTCTACTCCTCCTTGGTCAGACCTCATCTGGATACTGTGTCCAGTTCTGGGAGGTATTAGGAGAAGCATAGAGTCTAGATCACGTGAAGTAATTATCCCCTCTACTCCTCCTTGGTCAGACCTCATCTGGATACTGTGTCCAGTTCTGGGAGGTATTAGGAGAAGCATAGAGTCTAGATCACATGAAGTAATTATCCCCTCTACTCCTCCTTGGTCAGATCTCATCTGGATACTGTGTCCAGTTCTGGGAGGTTTTAGGTGAAGCACAGAGTCTAGATCACGTGAATTATCCCCCTCTACTCCTCCTTGGTCAGATCTCATCTGGATACTGTGTCCAGTTCTGGGAGGTATTAGGAGAAGCACAGAGTCTAGATCACGTGAAGTAATTATCCCTTCTACTCCTCCTTGGTCAGACCTCATCTGGATACTGTGTCCAGTTCTGGGAGGTATTAGGAGAAGCATAGAGTCTAGATCACGTGAAGTCATTATCCTCCTCTACAACTCCTTGGTCAGACCTCATCTGGATACTGTGTCCAGTTCTGGGAGGTATTAGGAGAAGCATAGAGTCTAGATCACGTGAAGTAATTATCCACTCTACTCCTCCTTGGTCAGATCTCATCTGGATACTGTGTCCAGTTCTGGGAGGTATTAGGAGAAGCATAGAGTCTAGATCACGTGAAGTCATTATCCCCTGTACTCCTCCTTGGTCAGACCTCATCTGGATACTGTGTCCAGTTCTGGGAGGTATTAGGAGAAGCATAGAGTCTTGATCACGTGAAGTAATTATCCCCCTCTACTCCTCCTTGGTCAGACCTCATCTGGATACTGTGCCCAGTTCTGGGAGGTATTAGGAGAAGCATACAGTCTAGATCACGTGAAGTAATTATCCCCTCTACTCCTCCTTGGTCAGACCTCATCTGGATACTGTGTCCAGTTCTGGGAGGTATTAGGAGAAGCATAGAGTCTAGATCACGTGAAGTAATTATCTCCTCTACTCCTCCTTGGTCAGACCTCATCTGGATACTGTGTCCAGTTCTGGGAGGTATTAGGAGAAGCATAGTGTCTAGATCATGTGAAGTCATTAACCCCCTCTACTCCTCCTTGGTCAGACCTCATCTGGATACTGTGTCCAGTTCTGGGAGGTATTAGGAGAAGCATAGAGTCTAGATCACATGAAGTAATTATCCCCTCTACTCCTCCTTGGTCAGATCTCATCTGGATACTGTGTCCAGTTCTGGGAGGTATTAGGAGAAGCACAGAGTCTAGATCACGTGAATTAATTATCCCCCTCTACTCCTCCTTGGTCAGATCTCATCTGGATACTGTGTCCAGTTCTGGGAGGTATTAGCAGAAGCAAAGAGTCTAGATCACGTGAAGTAATTATCCCTTCTACTCCTCCTTGGTCAGACCTCATCTGGATACTGTGTCCAGTTCTGGGAGGTATTAGGAGAAGCATAGAGTCTAGATCACGTGAAGTCATTATCCTCCTCTACAACTCCTTGGTCAGACCTCATCTGGATACTGTGTCCAGTTCTGGGAGGTATTAGGAGAAGCATAGAGTCTAGATCACGTGAAGTAATTATCCACTCTACTCCTCCTTGGTCAGATCTCATCTGGATACTGTGTCCAGTTCTGGGAGGTATTAGGAGAAGCATAGAGTCTAGATCACGTGAAGTCATTATCCCCTCTACTCCTCCTTGGTCAGACCTCATCTGGATACTGTGTCCAGTTCTGGGAGGTATTAGGAGAAGCATAGAGTCTAGATCACGTGAAGTAATTATCCCCTCTACTCCTCCTTGGTCAGACCTCATCTGGATACTGTGTCCAGTTCTGGGAGGTATTAGGAGAAGCATAGAGTCTAGATCACGTGAAGTAATTATCCCCTATACTCCTCCTTGGTCAGACCTCATCTGGATACTGTGTCCAGTTCTGGGAGGTATTAGGAGAAGCATAGAGTCTAGATCACGTGTAGTAATTATCCCCTCTACTCCTCCTTGGTCAGACCTCATCTGGATACTGTGTCCAGTTCTGGGAGGTATTAGGAGAAGCATACAGTCTAGATCACGTGAAGTAATTATCCCCTCTACTCCTCCTTGGTCAGACCTCATCTGGACACTGTGTCCAGTTCTGGGAGGTATTAGGAGAAGCATAGAGTCTAGATCACGTGAAGTCATTATCCCCTCTACTCCTCCTTGGTCAGACCTCATCTGGATACTGTGTCCAGTTCTGGGAGGTATTAGGAGAAGCATAGAGTCTTGATCACGTGAAGTAATTATCCCCCTCTACTCCTCCTTGGTCAGACCTCATCTGGATACTGTGCCCAGTTCTGGGAGGTATTAGGAGAAGCATACAGTCTAGATCACGTGAAGTAATTATCCCCTCTACTCCTCCTTGGTCAGACCTCATCTGGATACTGTGTCCAGTTCTGGGAGGTATTAGGAGAAGCATAGTGTCTAGATCATGTGAAGTCATTAACCCCCTCTACTCCTCCTTGGTCAGACCTCATCTGGATACTGTGTCCAGTTCTGGGAGGTATTAGGAGAAGCATAGAGTCTAGATCACATGAAGTAATTATCCCCTCTACTCCTCCTTGGTCAGATCTCATCTGGATACTGTGTCCAGTTCTGGGAGGTATTAGGAGAAGTACAGAGTCTAGATCACGTGAATTAATTATCCCCCTCTACTCCTCCTTGGTCAGATCTCATCTGGATACTGTGTCCAGTTCTGGGAGGTATTAGGAGAAGCACAGAGTCTAGATCACGTGAAGTAATTATCCCTTCTACTCCTCCTTGGTCAGACCTCATCTGGATACTGTGTCCAGTTCTGGGAGGTATTAGGAGAAGCATAGAGTCTAGATCACGTGAAGTCATTATCCTCCTCTACAACTCCTTGGTCAGACCTCATCTGGATACTGTGTCCAGTTCTGGGAGGTATTAGGAGAAGCATAGAGTCTAGATCACGTGAAGTAATTATCCACTCTACTCCTCCTTGGTCAGATCTCATCTGGATACTGTGTCCAGTTCTGGGAGGTATTAGGAGAAGCATAGAGTCTAGATCACGTGAAGTCATTATACCCTCTACTCCTCCTTGGTCAGACCTCATCTGGATACTGTGTCCAGTTCTGGGAGGTATTAGGAGAAGCATAGAGTCTTGATCACGTGAAGTAATTATCCCCCTCTACTCCTCCTTGGTCAGACCTCATCTGGATACTGTGCCCAGTTCTGGGAGGTATTAGGAGAAGCATACAGTCTAGATCACGTGAAGTAATTATCCCCTCTACTCCTCCTTGGTCAGACCTCATCTGGATACTGTGTCCAGTTCTGGGAGGTATTAGGAGAAGCATAGAGTCTAGATCACGTGAAGTAATTATCCCCTCTACTCCTCCTTGGTCAGACCTCATCTGGATACTGTGTCCAGTTCTGGGAGGTATTAGGAGAAGCATAGTGTCTAGATCATGTGAAGTCATTAACCCCCTCTACTCCTCCTTGGTCAGACCTCATCTGGATACTGTGTCCAGTTCTGGGAGGTATTAGGAGAAGCATAGAGTCTAGATCACATGAAGTAATTATCCCCTCTACTCCTCCTTGGTCAGATCTCATCTGGATACTGTGTCCAGTTCTGGGAGGTATTAGGAGAAGCACAGAGTCTAGATCACGTGAATTAATTATCCCCCTCTACTCCTCCTTGGTCAGATCTCATCTGGATACTGTGTCCAGTTCTGGGAGGTATTAGCAGAAGCACAGAGTCTAGATCACGTGAAGTAATTATCCCTTCTACTCCTCCTTGGTCAGATCTCATCTGGATACTGTGTCCAGTTCTGGGAGGTATTAGGAGAAGCATAGAGTCTAGATCACGTGAAGTCATTATCCTCCTCTACAACTCCTTGGTCAGACCTCATCTGGATACTGTGTCCAGTTCTGGGAGGTATTAGGAGAAGCATAGAGTCTAGATCACGTGAAGTAATTATCCACTCTACTCCTCCTTGGTCAGATCTCATCTGGATACTTTGTCCAGTTCTGGGAGGTATTAGGAGAAGCATAGAGTCTAGATCACGTGAAGTCATTACCCCCCTCTACTCCTCCTTGGTCAGACCTCATCTGGATGCTGTGTCCAGTTCTGGGAGGTATTAGGAGAAGCATAGAGTCTTGATCACGTGAAGTAATTATCCCCCTCTACTCCTCCTTGGTCAGACCTCATCTGGATACTGTGTCCAGTTCTGGGAGGTATTAGGAGAAGCATAGAGTCTAGATCACGTGAAGTAATTATCCCCCTCTACTCCTCCTTGGTCAGACCTCATCTGGATACTGTGTCCAGTTCTGGGAGGTATTAGGAGAAGCATAGAGTCTTGATCACGTGAAGTAATTATCCCCCTCTACTCCTCCTTGGTCAGACCTCATCTGGATACTGTGTCCAGTTCTGGGAGGTATTAGGAGAAGCATAGAGTCTAGATCACGTGAAGTAATTATCCCCCTCTACTCCTCCTTGGTCAGACCTCATCTGGATACTGTGTCCAGTTCTGGGAGGTATTAGGAGAAGCATAGAGTCTAGATCACGTGAAGTAATTATCCCTCTACTCCTCCTTGGTCAGACCTCATCTGGATGCTGTGTCCAGTTCTGGGAGGTATTAGGAGAAGCATAGAGTCTTGATCACGTGAAGTAATTATCCCCCTCTACTCCTCCTTGGTCAGACCTCATCTGGATACTGTGTCCAGTTCTGGGAGGTATTAGGAGAAGCATAGAGTCTAGATCACGTGAAGTAATTATCCCCCTCTACTCCTCCTTGGTCAGACCTCATCTGGATACTGTGTCCAGTTCTGGGAGGTATTAGGAGAAGCATAGAGTCTAGATCACGTGAAGTCATTATCCTCCTCTACTCCTCCTTGGTCAGACCTCATCTGGATACTGTGTCCAGTTCTGGGAGGTATTAGGAGAAGCATAGAGTCTTGATCACGTGAAGTAATTATCCCCTCTACTCCTCCTTGGTCAGACCTCATCTGGATACTGTGCCCAGTTCTGGGAGGTATTAGGAGAAGCATAGAGTCTAGATCACGTGAAGTAATTATCCCCCTCTACTCCTCCTTGGTCAGACCTCATCTGGATACTGTGTCCAGTTCTGGGAGGTATTAGGAGAAGCATAGAGTCTAGATCACGTGAAGTAATTATCCCCTATACTCCTCCTTGGTCAGACCTCATCTGGATACTGTGTCCAGTTCTGGGAGGTATTAGGAGAAGCATAGAGTCTAGATCACGTGAAGTAATTATCCCCTCTACTCCTCCTTGGTCAGACCTCATCTGGATACTGTGTCCAGTTCTGGGAGGTATTAGGAGAAGCATAGAGTCTAGATCACGTGAAGTAATTATCCCCTCTACTCCTCCTTGGTCAGACCTCATCTGGATACTGTGTCCAGTTCTGGGAGGTATTAGGAGAAGCATAGAGTCTAGATCACGTGAAGTAATTATCCCCTCTACTCCTCCTTGGTCAGACCTCATCTGGATACTGTGTCCAGTTCTGGGAGGTATTAGGAGAAGCATAGAGTCTAGATCACGTGTAGTAATTATCCCCTCTACTCCTCCTTGGTCAGACCTCATCTGGATACTGTGTCCAGTTCTGGGAGGTATTAGGAGAAGCATAGAGTCTTGATCACGTGAAGTAATTATCCCCCTCTACTCCTCCTTGGTCAGACCTCATCTGGATACTGTGCCCAGTTCTGGGAGGTATTAGGAGAAGCATAGAGTCTAGATCACGTGAAGTCATTATCCCCTCTACTCCTCTTTGGTCAGACCTCATCTGGATACTGTGTCCAGTTCTGGGAGGTATTAGGAGAAGCATAGAGTCTAGATCACGTGAAGTAATTATCCCCTCTACTCCTCCTCGGTCAGACCTCATCTGGATACTGTGTCCAGTTCTGGGAGGTATTAGGAGAAGCATAGAGTCTAGATCACGTGAAGTAATTATCCCCCTCTACTCCTCCTTGGTCAGACCTCATCTGGATACTGTGTCCAGTTCTGGGAAGTATTAGGAGAAGCATAGAGTCTAGATCACGTTAAGTAATTATCCCCTCTACTCCTCCTTGGTCAGACCTCATCTGGATACTGCGTCTAGTTCTGGGAGGTATTAGGAGAAGCATAGAGTCTAGATCACGTGAAGTAATTATCCCCTCTACTCCTCCTTGGTCAGACCTCATCTGGATACTGTGTCCAGTTCTGGGAGGTATTAGGAGAAGCATAGAGTCTAGATGACGTGAAGTAATTATCCCCTCTACTCCTCCTTGGTCAGACCTCATCTGGATACTGTGTCCAGTTCTGGGAGGTATTAGGAGAAGCATAGAGTCTAGATCACGTGAAGTAATTATTCTCTCTACTCCTCCTTGGTCAGACCTCATCTGGATACTGTGTCCAGTTCTGGGAGGTATTAGGAGAAGCACAGAGTCTAGATCACGTGAAGTAATTATCCCCTCTACTCCTCCTTGGTCAGACCTCATCTGGATACTGTGTCCAGTTCTGGGAGGTATTAGGAGAAGCAGAGTCTAGATCACGTGAAGTAATTATCCTCCTCTACTCCTCCTTGGTCAGACCTCATCTGGATACTGTGTCCAGTTCTGGGAGGTATTAGGAGAAGCATACAGTCTAGATCATGTGAAGTAATTATCCCCTCTACTCCTCCTTGGTCAGACCTCATCTGGATACTGTGTCCAGTTCTGGGAGGTATTAGGAGAAGCATAGAGTCTTGATCACGTGAAGTAATTATCCCCTCTACTCCTCCTTGGTCAGACCTCATCTGGATACTGTGCCCAGTTCTGGGAGGTATTAGGAGAAGCATAGAGTCTAGATCACGTGAAGTAATTATCCCCCTCTACTCCTCCTTGGTCAGACCTCATCTGGATACTGTGTCCAGTTCTGGGAGGTATTAGGAGAAGCATAGAGTCTAGATCACGTGAAGTAATTATCCCCTATACTCCTCCTTGGTCAGACCTCATCTGGATACTGTGTCCAGTTCTGGGAGGTATTAGGAGAAGCATAGAGTCTAGATCACGTGAAGTAATTATCCCCTCTACTCCTCCTTGGTCAGACCTCATCTGGATACTGTGTCCAGTTCTGGGAGGTATTAGGAGAAGCATAGAGTCTAGATCACGTGAAGTAATTATCCCCTCTACTCCTCCTTGGTCAGACCTCATCTGGATACTGTGTCCAGTTCTGGGAGGTATTAGGAGAAGCATAGAGTCTAGATCACGTGAAGTAATTATCCCCTCTACTCCTCCTTGGTCAGACCTCATCTGGATACTGTGTCCAGTTCTGGGAGGTATTAGGAGAAGCATAGAGTCTAGATCACGTGAAGTAATTATCCCCTATACTCCTCCTTGGTCAGACCTCATCTGGATACTGTGTCCAGTTCTGGGAGGTATTAGGAGAAGCATAGAGTCTAGATCACGTGTAGTAATTATCCCCTCTACTCCTCCTTGGTCAGACCTCATCTGGATACTGTGTCCAGTTCTGGGAGGTATTAGGAGAAGCATACAGTCTAGATCACGTGAAGTAATTATCCCCTCTACTCCTCCTTGGTCAGACCTCATCTGGACACTGTGTCCAGTTCTGGGAGGTATTAGGAGAAGCATAGAGTCTAGATCACGTGAAGTCATTATCCCCTCTACTCCTCCTTGGTCAGACCTCATCTGGATACTGTGTCCAGTTCTGGGAGGTATTAGGAGAAGCATAGAGTCTTGATCACGTGAAGTAATTATCCCCCTCTACTCCTCCTTGGTCAGACCTCATCTGGATACTGTGCCCAGTTCTGGGAGGTATTAGGAGAAGCATACAGTCTAGATCACGTGAAGTAATTATCCCCTCTACTCCTCCTTGGTCAGACCTCATCTGGATACTGTGTCCAGTTCTGGGAGGTATTAGGAGAAGCATAGTGTCTAGATCATGTGAAGTCATTAACCCCCTCTACTCCTCCTTGGTCAGACCTCATCTGGATACTGTGTCCAGTTCTGGGAGGTATTAGGAGAAGCATAGAGTCTAGATCACATGAAGTAATTATCCCCTCTACTCCTCCTTGGTCAGATCTCATCTGGATACTGTGTCCAGTTCTGGGAGGTATTAGGAGAAGTACAGAGTCTAGATCACGTGAATTAATTATCCCCCTCTACTCCTCTTTGGTCAGATCTCATCTGGATACTGTGTCCAGTTCTGGGAGGTATTAGGAGAAGCACAGAGTCTAGATCACGTGAAGTAATTATCCCTTCTACTCCTCCTTGGTCAGACCTCATCTGGATACTGTGTCCAGTTCTGGGAGGTATTAGGAGAAGCATAGAGTCTAGATCACGTGAAGTCATTATCCTCCTCTACAACTCCTTGGTCAGACCTCATCTGGATACTGTGTCCAGTTCTGGGAGGTATTAGGAGAAGCATAGAGTCTAGATCACGTGAAGTAATTATCCACTCTACTCCTCCTTGGTCAGATCTCATCTGGATACTGTGTCCAGTTCTGGGAGGTATTAGGAGAAGCATAGAGTCTAGATCACGTGAAGTCATTATACCCTCTACTCCTCCTTGGTCAGACCTCATCTGGATACTGTGTCCAGTTCTGGGAGGTATTAGGAGAAGCATAGAGTCTTGATCACGTGAAGTAATTATCCCCCTCTACTCCTCCTTGGTCAGACCTCATCTGGATACTGTGCCCAGTTCTGGGAGGTATTAGGAGAAGCATACAGTCTAGATCACGTGAAGTAATTATCCCCTCTACTCCTCCTTGGTCAGACCTCATCTGGATACTGTGTCCAGTTCTGGGAGGTATTAGGAGAAGCATAGAGTCTAGATCACGTGAAGTAATTATCCCCTCTACTCCTCCTTGGTCAGACCTCATCTGGATACTGTGTCCAGTTCTGGGAGGTATTAGGAGAAGCATAGTGTCTAGATCATGTGAAGTCATTAACCCCCTCTACTCCTCCTTGGTCAGACCTCATCTGGATACTGTGTCCAGTTCTGGGAGGTATTAGGAGAAGCATAGAGTCTAGATCACATGAAGTAATTATCCCCTCTACTCCTCCTTGGTCAGATCTCATCTGGATACTGTGTCCAGTTCTGGGAGGTATTAGGAGAAGCACAGAGTCTAGATCACGTGAATTAATTATCCCCCTCTACTCCTCCTTGGTCAGATCTCATCTGGATACTGTGTCCAGTTCTGGGAGGTATTAGCAGAAGCACAGAGTCTAGATCACGTGAAGTAATTATCCCTTCCACTCCTCCTTGGTCAGATCTCATCTGGATACTGTGTCCAGTTCTGGGAGGTATTAGGAGAAGCATAGAGTCTAGATCACGTGAAGTCATTATCCTCCTCTACAACTCCTTGGTCAGACCTCATCTGGATACTGTGTCCAGTTCTGGGAGGTATTAGGAGAAGCATAGAGTCTAGATCACGTGAAGTAATTATCCACTCTACTCCTCCTTGGTCAGATCTCATCTGGATACTTTGTCCAGTTCTGGGAGGTATTAGGAGAAGCATAGAGTCTAGATCACGTGAAGTCATTACCCCCCTCTACTCCTCCTTGGTCAGACCTCATCTGGATGCTGTGTCCAGTTCTGGGAGGTATTAGGAGAAGCATAGAGTCTTGATCACGTGAAGTAATTATCCCCCTCTACTCCTCCTTGGTCAGACCTCATCTGGATACTGTGTCCAGTTCTGGGAGGTATTAGGAGAAGCATAGAGTCTAGATCACGTGAAGTAATTATCCCCCTCTACTCCTCCTTGGTCAGACCTCATCTGGATACTGTGTCCAGTTCTGGGAGGTATTAGGAGAAGCATAGAGTCTTGATCACGTGAAGTAATTATCCCCCTCTACTCCTCCTTGGTCAGACCTCATCTGGATACTGTGTCCAGTTCTGGGAGGTATTAGGAGAAGCATAGAGTCTAGATCACGTGAAGTAATTATCCCCCTCTACTCCTCCTTGGTCAGACCTCATCTGGATACTGTGTCCAGTTCTGGGAGGTATTAGGAGAAGCATAGAGTCTAGATCACGTGAAGTAATTATCCCTCTACTCCTCCTTGGTCAGACCTCATCTGGATGCTGTGTCCAGTTCTGGGAGGTATTAGGAGAAGCATAGAGTCTTGATCACGTGAAGTAATTATCCCCCTCTACTCCTCCTTGGTCAGACCTCATCTGGATACTGTGTCCAGTTCTGGGAGGTATTAGGAGAAGCATAGAGTCTAGATCACGTGAAGTAATTATCCCCCTCTACTCCTCCTTGGTCAGACCTCATCTGGATACTGTGTCCAGTTCTGGGAGGTATTAGGAGAAGCATAGAGTCTAGATCACGTGAAGTCATTATCCCCTCTACTCCTCTTTGGTCATACCTCATCTGGATACTGTGTCCAGTTCTGGGAGGTATTAGGAGAAGCATAGAGTCTAGATCACGTGAAGTAATTATCCCCTCTACTCCTCCTCGGTCAGACCTCATCTGGATACTGTGTCCAGTTCTGGGAGGTATTAGGAGAAGCATAGAGTCTAGATCACGTGAAGTAATTATCCCCCTCTACTCCTCCTTGGTCAGACCTCATCTGGATACTGTGTCCAGTTCTGGGAGGTATTAGGAGAAGCATAGAGTCTAGATGACGTTAAGTAATTATCCCCTCTACTCCTCCTTGGTCAGACCTCATCTGGATACTGCGTCTACTTCTGGGAGGTATTAGGAGAAGCATAGAGTCTAGATCACGTGAAGTAATTATCCTCTTCTACTCCTCCTTGGTCAGACCTCATCTGGATACTGTGTCCAGTTCTGGGAGGTATTAGGAGAAGCACAGAGTCTAGATCACGTGAAGTAATTATCCCCTCTACTCCTCCTTGGTCAGACCTCATCTGGATACTGTGTCCAGTTCTGGGAGGTATTAGGAGAAGCAGAGTCTAGATCACGTGAAGTAATTATCCTCCTCTACTCCTCCTTGGTCAGACCTCATCTGGATACTGTGTCCAGTTCTGGGAGGTATTAGGAGAAGCATAGAGTCTAGATCACGTGAAGTAATTATCCTCCTCTACTCCTCCTTGGGTCAGATCTCATCTGGATACTGTGTCCAGTTCTGGGAGGTATTAGGAGAAGCATACAGTCTAGATCATGTGAAGTAATTATCCCCTCTACTCCTCCTTGGTCAGACCTCATCTGGATACTGTGTCCAGTTCTGGGAGGTATTAGGAGAAGCATAGAGTCTAGATCACGTGAAGTCATTATCCCCTCTACTCCTCCTTGGTCAGACCTCATCTGGATACTGTGTCCAGTTCTGGGAGGTATTAGGAGAAGCATAGAGTCTAGATCACGTGAAGTAATTATCCCCTCTACTCCTCCTTGGTCAGACCTCATCTGGATACTGTGTCCAGTTCTGGGAGGTATTAGGAGAAGCATAGAGTCTAGATCACGTGAAGTAATTATCCCCTATACTCCTCCTTGGTCAGACCTCATCTGGATACTGTGTCCAGTTCTGGGAGGTATTAGGAGAAGCATAGAGTCTAGATCACGTGAAGTAATTATCCCCTCTACTCCTCCTTGGTCAGACCTCATCTGGATACTGTGTCCAGTTCTGGGAGGTATTAGGAGAAGCACAGAGTCTAGATCACGTGTAGTATTATCCCCTCTACTCCTCCTTGGTCAGACCTCATCTGGATACTGTGTCCAGTTCTGGGAGGTATTAGGAGAAGCATAGAGTCTAGATCACGTGAAGTAATTATCCCCTCTACTCCTCCTTGGTCAGACCTCATCTGGATACTGTGTCCAGTTCTGGGAGGTATTAGGAGAAGCATAGAGTCTAGATCACGTGAAGTAATTATCCCCTCTACTCCTCCTTGGTCAGACCTCATCTGGATAATGTGTCCAGTTCTGGGAGGTATTAGGAGAAGCATAGAGTCTAGATCACGTGAAGTAATAATCCCCTCTACTCCTCCTTGGTCAGACCTCATCTGGATACTGTGTCCAGTTCTGGGAGGTATTAGGAGAAGCATAGAGTCTAGATCACGTGTAGTAATTATCCCCTCTACTCCTCCTTGGTCAGACCTCATCTGGATACTGTGTCCAGTTCTGGGAGGTATTAGGAGAAGCATACAGTCTAGATCACGTGAAGTAATTATCCCCTCTACTCCTCCTTGGTCAGACCTCATCTGGATACTGTGTCCAGTTCTGGGAGGTATTAGGAGAAGCATAGAGTCTAGATCACGTGAAGTAATTATCCCCTATACTCCTCCTTGGTCAGACATCATCTGGATGCTGTGTCCAGTTCTGGGAGGTATTAGGAGAAGCATAGAGTCTAGATCACGTGAAGTAATTATCTCCTCTACTCCTCCTTGGTCAGACCTCATCTGGATACTGTGTCCAGTTCTGGGAGGTATTAGGAGAAGCATAGAGTCTAGATCACGTGAAGTAATTATCCCCTCTACTCCTCCTTGGTCAGACCTCATCTGGATACTGTGTCCAGTTCTGGGAGGTATTAGGAGAAGCATAGTGTCTAGATCATGTGAAGTCATTAACCTCCTCTACTCCTCCTTGGTCAGACCTCATCTGGATACTGTGTCCAGTTCTGGGAGGTATTAGGAGAAGCATAGAGTCTAGATCACGTGAAGTAATTATCCTCCTCTACTCCTCCTTGGTCAGACCTCATCTGGATACTGCGTCCAGTTCTGGGAGGTATTAGGAGAAGCAGAGAGTCTAGATCACATGAAGTAATTATCCTCTCTACTCCTCCTTGGTCAGATCTCATCTGGATACTGTGTCCAGTTCTGGGAGGTATTAGGAGAAGCATAGAGTCTAGATCACGTGAAGTCATTATCCCCCTCTACTCCTCCTTGGTCAGACCTCATCTGGATACTGTGTCCAGTTCTGGGAGGTATTAGGAGAAGCATAGAGTCTAGATCACATGAAGTAATTATCCCCTCTACTCCTCCTTGGTCAGATCTCATCTGGATACTGTGTCCAGTTCTGGGAGGTATTAGGAGAAGCATAGAGTCTAGATCACGTGAAGTAATTATCCTCCTCTACTCCTCCTTGGTCAGACCTCATCTGGATACTGTGTCCAGTTCTGGGAGGTATTAGGAGAAGCATAGAGTCTAGATCACGTGAAGTCATTATCCTCCTCTACTCCTCCTTGGTCAGACCTCATCTGGATACTGTGTCCAGTTCTGGGAGGTATTAGGAGAAGCATAGAGTCTAGATCACGTGAAGTAATTATCCTCCTCTACTCCTCCTTGGTCAGACCTCATCTGGATACTGTGTCCAGTTCTGGGAGGTATTAGGAGAAGCATTGAGTCAAGATCACATGAAGTAATTATCCCCTCTACTCCTCCTTGGTCAGATCTCATCTGGATACTGTGTCCAGTTCTGGGAGGTATTAGGAGAAGCATAGAGTCTAGATCACGTGTAGTAATTATCCCCTGTACTCCTCCTTGGTCAGACCTCATCTGGATACTGTGTCCAGTTCTGGGAGGTATTAGGAGAAGCATAGAGTCTAGATCACGTGAAGTAATTATCCCCTCTACTCCTCCTTGGTCAGACCTCATCTGGATACTGTGTCCAGTTCTGGGAGGTATTAGGAGAAGCATAGAGTCTAGATCACGTGAAGTCATTATCCCCTCTACTCCTCTTTGGTCAGACCTCATCTGGATGCTGTGTCCAGTTCTGGGAGGTATTAGGAGAAGCATAGAGTCTTGATCACGTGAAGTAATTATCCCCCTCTACTCCTCCTTGGTCAGACCTCATCTGGATACTGCGTCCAGTTCTGGGAGGTATTAGGAGAAGAATAGAGTCTTGATCACGTGAAGTAATTATCCCCCTCTACTCCTCCTTGGTCAGACCTCATCTGGATACTGTGTCCAGTTCTGGGAGGTATTAGGAGAAGCATAGAGTCTAGATCACGTGAAGTCATTATCCTCCTCTACAACTCCTTGGTCAGACCTCATCTGGATACTGTGTCCAGTTCTGGGAGGTATTAGGAGAAGCATAGAGTCTAGATCACGTGAAGTAATTATCCACTCTACTCCTCCTTGGTCAGATCTCATCTGGATACTGTGTCCAGTTCTGGGAGGTATTAGGAGAAGCATAGAGTCTAGATCACGTGGAGTAATTATCCCCCTCTACTCCTCCTTGGTCAGACCTCATCTGGATACTGCGTCCAGTTCTGGGAGGTATTAGGAGAAGCATACAGTCTAGATCACGTGAAGTCATTACCCCCCTCTACTCCTCCTTGGTCAGACCTCATCTGGATGCTGTGTCCAGTTCTGGGAGGTATTAGGAGAAGCATAGAGTCTTGATCACGTGAAGTAATTATCCCCCTCTACTCCTCCTTGGTCAGACCTCATCTGGATACTGTGTCCAGTTCTGGGAGGTATTAGGAGAAGCATAGAGTCTAGATCACGTGAAGTAATTATCCACTCTACTCCTCCTTGGTCAGATCTCATCTGGATACTGTGTCCAGTTCTGGGAGGTATTAGGAGAAGCATAGAGTCTAGATCACGTGAAGTAATTATCCCCCTCTACTCCTCCTTGGTCAGACCTCATCTGGATACTGCGTCCAGTTCTGGGAGGTATTAGGAGAAGCATACAGTCTAGATCACGTGAAGTCATTACCCCCCTCTACTCCTCCTTGGTCAGACCTCATCTGGATGCTGTGTCCAGTTCTGGGAGGTATTAGGAGAAGCATAGAGTCTTGATCACGTGAAGTAATTATCCCCCTCTACTCCTCCTTGGTCAGACCTCATCTGGATACTGTGTCCAGTTCTGGGAGGTATTAGGAGAAGCATAGAGTCTAGATCACGTGAAGTAATTATCCCCTCTACTCCTCCTTGGTCAGACCTCATCTGGATACGGTGTCCAGTTCTGGGAGGTATTAGGAGAAGCATAGAGTCTAGATCACGTGAAGTAATTATCCTCCTCTACTCCTCCTTGGTCAGACCTCATCTGGATACTGCGTCCAGTTCTGGGAGGTATTAGGAGAAGCAGAGAGTCTAGATCACATGAAGTAATTATCCCCTCTACTCCTCCTTGGTCAGATCTCATCTGGATACTGTGTCCAGTTCTGGGAGGTATTAGGAGAAGCACAGAGTCTAGATCACGTGAAGTAATTATTCCTTCTACTCCTCCTTGGTCAGACCTCATCTGGATACTGTGTCCAGTTCTGGGAGGTATTAGGAGAAGCATAGAGTCTAGATCACGTGAAGTCATTATCCTCCTCTACTCCTCCTTGGTCAGACCTCATCTGGATACTGTGTCCAGTTCTGGGAGGTATTAGGAGAAGCATAGAGTCTAGATCACATGAAGTAATTATCCCCTCTACTCCTCCTTGGTCAGCCCTCATCTGGATACTGTGCCCAGTTCTGGGAGGTATTAGGAGAAGCATAGAGTCTAGATCACGTGAAGTTATTATCCCCCTCTACTCCTCCTTGGTCAGATCTCATCTGGATACTGTGTCCAGTTCTGGGAGGTATTAGGAGAAGCACAGAGTCTAGATCACGTGAAGTAATTATCCCCCTCTACTCCTCCTTGGTCAGATCTCATCTGGATACTGTGTCCAGTTCTGGGAGGTATTAGGAGAAGCACAGAGTCTAGATCACGTGAAGTAATTATTCCTTCTACTCCTCCTTGGTCAGACCTCATCTGGATACTGTGTCCAGTTCTGGGAGGTATTAGGAGAAGCATAGAGTCTAGATCACGTGAAGTCATTATCCTCCTCTACTCCTCCTTGGTCAGACCTCATCTGGATACTGTGTCCAGTTCTGGGAGGTATTAGGAGAAGCATTGAGTCTAGATCACATGAAGTAATTATCCCCTCTACTCCTCCTTGGTCAGATCTCATCTGGATACTGCGTCCAGTTCTGGGAGGTATTAGGAGAAGCATACAGTCTAGATCACGTGAAGTCATTACCCCCCTCTACTCCTCCTTGGTCAGACCTCATCTGGATGCTGTGTCTAGTTCTGGGAGGTATTAGGAGAAGCATAGAGTCTAGATCACGTGAAGTAATTATCCCCTCTACTCCTCCTTGGTCAGACCTCATCTGGATACTGTGTCCAGTTCTGGGAGGTATTAGGAGAAGCATAGAGTCTAGATCACGTGTAGTAATTATCCCCTCTACTCCTCCTTGGTCAGACCTCATCTGGATACTGTGTCCAGTTCTGGGAGGTATTAGGAGAAGCATAGAGTCTAGATCACGTGAAGTCATTATCCCCTCTACTCCTCTTTGGTCAGACCTCATCTGGATGCTGTGTCCAGTTCTGGGAGGTATTAGGAGAAGCATAGAGTCTTGATCACGTGAAGTAATTATCCCCCTCTACTCCTCCTTGGTCAGACCTCATCTGGATACTGCGTCCAGTTCTGGGAGGTATTAGGAGAAGAATAGAGTCTTGATCACGTGAAGTAATTATCCCCCTCTACTCCTCCTTGGTCAGACCTCATCTGGATACTGTGTCCAGTTCTGGGAGGTATTAGGAGAAGCATAGAGTCTAGATCACGTGAAGTCATTATCCTCCTCTACAACTCCTTGGTCAGACCTCATCTGGATACTGTGTCCAGTTCTGGGAGGTATTAGGAGAAGCATAGAGTCTAGATCACGTTAAGTAATTATCCACTCTACTCCTCCTTGGTCAGATCTCATCTGGATACTGTGTCCAGTTCTGGGAGGTATTAGGAGAAGCATAGAGTCTAATTCACGTGAAGTAATTATCCCCCTCTACTCCTCCTTGGTCAGACCTCATCTGGATACTGCGTCCAGTTCTGGGAGGTATTAGGAGAAGCATACAGTCTAGATCACGTGAAGTCATTACCCCCCTCTACTCCTCCTTGGTCAGACCTCATCTGGATGCTGTGTCCAGTTCTGGGAGGTATTAGGAGAAGCATAGAGTCTTGATCACGTGAAGTAATTATCCCCCTCTACTCCTCCTTGGTCAGACCTCATCTGGATACTGTGTCCAGTTCTGGAAGGTATTAGGAGAAGCATAGAGTCTAGATCACGTGAAGTAATTATCCCCCTCTACTCCTCCTTGGTCAGACCTCATCTGGATACTGTGTCCAGTTCTGGGAGGTATTAGGAGAAGCATAGAGTCTAGATCACGTGAAGTCATTATCCCCTCTACTCCTCTTTGGTCAGACCTCATCTGGATACTGTGTCCAGTTCTGGGAGGTATTAGGAGAAGCATAGAGTCTAGATCACGTGAAGTAATTATCCCCTCTACTCCTCCTCGGTCAGACCTCATCTGGATACTGTGTCCAGTTCTGGGAGGTATTAGGAGAAGCATAGAGTCTAGATCACGTGAAGTAATTATCCCCCTCTACTCCTCCTTGGTCAGACCTCATCTGGATACTGTGTCCAGTTCTGGGAGGTATTAGGAGAAGCATAGAGTCTAGATCACGTGAAGTCATTATCCCCTCTACTCCTCCTTGGTCAGACCTCATCTGGATACTGTGTCCAGTTCTGGGAGGTATTAGGAGAAGCATAGAGTCTAGATCACGTGTAGTAATTATCCCCTCTACTCCTCCTTGGTCAGACCTCATCTGGATACTGTGTCCAGTTCTGGGAGGTATTAGGAGAAGCATAGAGTCTAGATCACGTGAAGTCATTATGCCCTCTACTCCTCTTTGGTCAGACCTCATCTGGATGCTGTGTCCAGTTCTGGGAGGTATTAGGAGAAGCATAGAGTCTTGATCACGTGAAGTAATTATCCCCCTCTACTCCTCCTTGGTCAGACCTCATCTGGATACTGTGTCCAGTTCTGGGAGGTATTAGGAGAAGCATAGAGTCTTGATCACGTGAAGTAATTATCCCCCTCTACTCCTCCTTGGTCAGACCTCATCTGGATACTGTGTACAGTTCTGGGAGGTATTAGCAGAAGCAGAGAGTCTTGATCACGTGAAGTAATTATCACCCTCTACTCCTCCTTGGTCAGACCTCATCTGGATACTGTGTCCAGTTCTGGGAGGTATTAGGAGAAGCATAGAGTCTAGATCACGTGAAGTAATTATCCCCTCTACTCCTCCTTGGTCAGACCTCATCTGGATACTGTGTCCAGTTCTGGGAGGTATTAGGAGAAGCATAGAGTCTAGATCACGTGAAGTCATTATCCCCTCTACTCCTCCTTGGTCAGACCTCATCTGGATGCTGTGTCTAGTTCTGGGAGGTATTAGGAGAAGCATAGAGTCTAGATCACGTGAAGTAATTATCCCCTCTACTCCTCCTTGGTCAGACCTCATCTGGATACTGTGTCCAGTTCTGGGAGGTATTAGGAGAAGCATAGAGTCTAGATCACGTGTAGTAATTATCCCCTCTACTCCTCCTTGGTCAGACCTCATCTGGATACTGTGTCCAGTTCTGGGAGGTATTAGGAGAAGCATAGAGTCTAGATCACGTGAAGTCATTATCCCCTCTACTCCTCTTTGGTCAGACCTCATCTGGATGCTGTGTCCAGTTCTGGGAGGTATTAGGAGAAGCATAGAGTCTTGATCACGTGAAGTAATTATCCCCCTCTACTCCTCCTTGGTCAGACCTCATCTGGATACTGCGTCCAGTTCTGGGAGGTATTAGGAGAAGCATAGAGTCTTGATCACGTGAAGTAATTATCCCCCTCTACTCCTCCTTGGTCAGACCTCATCTGGATACTGTGTCCAGTTCTGGGAGGTATTAGGAGAAGCATAGAGTCTAGATCACGTGAATTAATTATCCCCTCTACTCCTCCTTGGTCAGACCTCATCTGGATACTGTGTCCAGTTCTGGGAGGTATTAGGAGAAGCATAGAGTCTAGATCACGTGAAGTCATTATCCCCTCTACTCCTCCTTGGTCAGACCTCATCTGGATACTGTTTCCAGTTCTGGGAGGTATTAGGAGAAGCATACAGTCTAGATCACGTGAAGTAATTATCTCTCTCTACTCCTCCTTGGTCAGACCTCATCTGGATACTGTGTCCAGTTCTGGGAGGTATTAGGAGAAGCATAGAGTCTAGATCACGTGAAGTAATTATCCCCTCTACTCCTCCTTGGTCAGACCTCATCTGGATACTGTGTCCAGTTCTGGGAGGTATTAGGAGAAGCATACAGTCTAGATCACACGTGAAGTAATTATCCCCTCTACTCCTCCTTGGTCAGACCTCATCTGGATACTGTGTCCAGTTCTGGGAGGTATTAGGAGAAGCATAGAGTCTAGATCACGTGAAGTCATTATCCCCTCTACTCCTCCTTGGTCAGACCTCATCTGGATACTGTGTCCAGTTCTGGGAGGTATTAGGAGAAGCATAGAGTCTAGATCACGTGAAGTAATCATCCCCTCTACTCCTCCTTGGTCAGACCTCATCTGGATACTGTGCCCAGTTCTGGGAGGTATTAGGAGAAGCATAGAGTCTAGATCACGTGAAGTAATTATCCCCCTCTACTCCTCCTTGGTCAGATCTCATCTGGATACTGTGTCCAGTTCTGGGAGGTATTAGGAGAAGCACAGAGTCTAGATCACGTGAAGTCATTATCCCCTCTACTCCTCCTTGGTCAGACCTCATCTGGATACTGTGTCCAGTTCTGGGAGGTATTAGGAGAAGCATACAGTCTAGATCACACGTGAAGTAATTATCCCCTCTACTCCTCCTTGGTCAGACCTTATCTGGATACTGTGTCCAGTTCTGGGAGGTATTAGGAGAAGCATAGAGTCTAGATCACGTGAAGTCATTATCCCCTCTACTCCTCCTTGGTCAGACCTCATCTGGATACTGTGTCCAGTTCTGGGAGGTATTAGGAGAAGCATAGAGTCTAGATCACGGGAAGTAATTATCCTCCTCTACTCCTCCTTGGTCAGATCTCATCTGGATACTGTGTCCAGTTCTGGGAGGTATTAGGAGAAGCACAGAGTCTAGATCACGTGAAGTCATTATCGGTCTTTACTCCTCCTTGGTCAGACCTTATCTGGATACTGTGTCCAGTTCTGGGAGGTATTAGGAGAAGCATAGAGTCTAGATCACGTGAAGTCATTATGCCCTCTACTCCTCCTTGGTCAGACCTCATCTGGATACTGTGTGCAGTTCTGGGAGGTATTAGGAGAAGCATAGAGTCTAGATCACGTGAAGTAATTATCCCCCTCTACTCCTCCTTGGTCAGACCTCATCTGGATACTGTGTCCAGTTCTGGGAGGTATTAGGAGAAGCATACAGTCTAGATCACGTGAAGTAATTATCCCCTCTACTCCTCCTTGGTCAGACCTCATCTGGATACTGTGTCCAGTTCTGGGAGGTATTAGGAGAAGCATACAGTCTAGATCACGTGAAGTAATTATCCCCTCTACTCCTCCTTGGTCAGACCTCATCTGGATACTGTGTCCAGTTCTGGGAGGTATTAGGAGAAGCATAGAGTCTAGATCACGTGAAGTAATTATCCCCTCTACTCCTCCTTGGTCAGACCTCATCTGGATACTGTGCCCAGTTCTGGGAGGTATTAACAGAAGCATACAGTCTAGATCACGTGAAGTAATTATCCCCTCTACTCCTCCTTGGTCAGACCTCATCTGGATACTGTGTCCAGTTCTGGGAGGTATTAGGAGAAGCATACAGTCTAGATCACGTGAAGTAATTATCCCCTCTACTCCTCCTTGGTCAGACCTCATCTGGATACTGTGTCCAGTTCTGGGAGGTATTAGGAGAAGCATAGAGTCTAGATCACGTGAAGTAATTATCCCCCTCTACTCCTCCTTGGTCAGACCTCATCTGGATACTGTGCCCAGTTCTGGGAGGTATTACGAGAAGCATAGAGTCTAGATCACGTGAAGTAATTATCCCCCTCTACTCCTCCTTGGTCAGACCTCATCTGGATACTGTGCCCAGTTCTGGGAGGTATTACGAGAAGCATAGAGTCTAGATCACGTGAAGTCATTATCGGTCTTTACTCCTCCTTGGTCAGACCTCATCTGGATACTGTGTACAGTTCTGGGAGGTATTAGGAGAAGCATAGAGTCTAGATCACGTGAAGTCATTATCGGTCTTTACTCCTCTTTGGTCAGACCTCATCTGGAATACTGTGTACAGTTTTGGGCACATTTTAAAAAAGACATCGACAAACTGGAGCAAGTTCAGAGAAGAGCAACCAGAATGGTGACTGGTCTGCAAACCATGTCCTACGAGGAACGGTTACAGGATCTGGGAATGTTTAGCTGCAAAAAAGAAGACTGAGAGGAGACTTAATAGCTGTCTACAAATATCTCAAGGGCTGTCACATTGTAGAAGGATCATCTTTATTCTCATTTGCACAAGGAAAGACTAGAAGCAATGGGATGAAACTGAATGGCAGGAGACACAGATTAGATATTAGAAGACCCTGTATGACAGTGAGGAAATCAATGAGTGGAACAGGCGGCCACGAGAGGTGGTGAGTTCCCCTTCAATGGACGTCTTCAGAGGCTGGACAGACATCTGTTTGAGATGGATTAGTGACTCCTGCATTGAGCCGGGGGTTGGACCAGATGACCCAGGAGGTCCCCTCCAATTCTAACATTCTAGGATTCTATGTGTGGTGGTCTGCAATGTCACATGTGCACTCAGACACTGCTGCCGTCACATGTGTGCACAGACAGCACGGACCCCATGCCCCGGACACTGCGGCCCCCACATGTGTGCACAGACACCGTGGCCCCAATGCCTCAGACACTGCTGCCGTCACGTGTGCACAGACACCGCGGCCCCCATGCCTCGGACCCCATGCCTCGGACACTGCTGCCATCACATGTGTGCACAGACACCACAGCCCCGGCACCGCCGCCCCAATGCCTCGGACACTGCTGCCGTCACATGTGTGCACAGACACCGCAGCCCCGGCACCACGGACCCCATGCCTCGGACACTGCTGCCATCACATGTGTGCACAGACAGCACGGACCCCATGCCTCGGACACTGCTGCCATCACATGTGTGCACAGACAGCACGGACCCCATGCCTCGGACACTGCTGCCGTCACATGTGTGCACAGACACCGCAGCCCCGGCACCGCGGACCCCATGCCTCGGACACTGCTGCCATCACATGTGTGCACAGACAGCACGGACCCCATGCCTCGGACACTGCTGCCGTCACATGTGTGCACAGACACCGCAGCCCCGGCACCACGGACCCCATGCCTCGGACACTGCTGCCATCACATGTGTGCACAGACAGCACGGACCCCATGCCTCGGACACTGCTGCCGTCACATGTGTGCACAGACACCACAGCCCCCATGCCCCGGACACTGCGGCCCCCACATGTGTGCACAGACACTGCGGCCCCCATGCCTCGGACCCGATGCCTCGGACACTGCTGCCGTCACATGTGTGCACAGACACCGTGGACCCCATGCCTCGGACCCTGCTAGCGTCACATATGTGCACAGACACCGCGGCCCCCATGCCTCGGACACTGCTGCCGTCACATGTGTGCACAGACACCGCGGACCCCATGCCTCGGACACTGCTGCCGTCACATGTGTGCACAGACACCGCGGACCCCATGCCTCGGACCCTGCTGCCGTCACATGTGTGCACAGACACTGCTGCCGTAACGTGTGCACAGACACCGCGGACCCCATGCCTCGGACACTGCTGCCGTCACATGTGTGCACAGACACCGCGGACCCCATGCCTCGGACACTGCTGCCGACACATATGTGCACAGACACCGCGGACCCCATGCCTCGGACACTGCTGCCGACACATATGTGCACAGACACTGCTGCCGTCACATGTGTGCACAGACACCGCGGACCCCATGCCTCGGACCCCATGCCTCGGACACTGCTGTCATCACATGTAGCCCATGTTACTCTTTGTTTCCCATCTTTTCTTGGCTTCAAATCTGAAAAAAAAAAAAAAAAACGAATAATCAGCAATTAAAGAAAAACAAGTACTGATTCTGCCTAGAACGGGGGCAGTCACTGGGGGCCACAACTCTGTCCGGGGTTTTCCACTACCCAGGTGAGTGTAGCACCCCCGGGCAGCGCTCGCTCATCAGCGCCATGTGCTCACCCCCAGGCCGGAGGTTTGGTCTTGGTGGCCGTGTCCTGTGAAGATTGTGGCTCTTCCTTGGCTTTCATGTGTTGGTGATAAGCAGCCGCCTTTGTGATCTTCACTGCAATCTGTAGAGAAAGACGCAGAATGAGAGCGCGGCTCCGTGAATGGGGATTAGCGGATTAGAGCCATGTCAGAGAGGCGGGGGCGCCATTATCACGGCCGGACATCTCTCCACAGAACTGTCAAGAGCCGAAGCAAAAGCAAAATCACTAAAGCATCAGACATCGCAGACAAGACCCTAAAGGCTCCAAGACGTTCAGTCTCCAGGTCCCCAATACTAGAGGGGTCAGAGACCCCACGTGGGGGACAAGAAGTGCATGGAGGATGGCGGAGAGTAGATAAAAGCACGGCGTGTAGAGTAGTCAGACGTATAGTAAATTCATGCAGCTAGCGTAGAGTAGTCAGACACTCCAGATGTCAGGGCTCCAGGACGCCAATACTTCTACACATCCCATCTACAAGTCTGTGCTCCTCACAGTCCTTGGGACCCTGTGAAATGTGATCACAGCTAGTGCAGCTTACTCAGAAGTCAGTCCTTACTGCCTCCTTGGAGATCTATTCCCTCCCTTTATCTTCAGATTTGTTGGGGGAAGCTCCTGAAGAAGGAACGAAAGATCCCGTCACCTGAAGCTCCTGCATGATAGGAGTACACCAGAGCCGAGCCGCGGTCCCCGAATGGCCAGATGCCCCCGCCCTGCGCTCACATTACCTCGCCCCGCCATGTCTATCTGCGCTCACATTACCTCGCCCCGCCATGTCTATCTGCGCTCACATTACCTTGCCCCCGCCATGTCTATCTGCACTCACATTACCTTGCACCCATCATGTCTATCTGTGCTCACATTACCTTGTCCCCGCCATGTCTATCTGCGCTCACATTACCTTGCCCCCGCCATGTCTATCTGCGCTCACATTACCTTGCCCCCGCCATGTCTATCTGCGCTCACATTACCTCGCCCCCGCCATGTCTATCTGCACTCACATTACCTTGCCCCCGCCATGTCTATCTGCACTCATATTACCTTGCCCCCGCCATGTCTATCTACGCTCACATTACCTCGCCCCCGCCATGTCTATCTGCGCTCACATTACCTCGCCCCCGCCATGTCTATCTGCGCTCACATTACCTTGCCCCGCCATGTCTATCTGCACTCATATTACCTTGCCCCCGCCATGTCTATCTACGCTCACATTACCTCGACCCCGCCACGTCTATCTGCGCTCACATTACCTCGCCCCCTCCACGTCTATCTGAGCTCACATTACCTCGCCCCCGCCATGTCTATCTGCGCTCACATTACCTTGCCCCCGCCATGTCTATCTGCGCTCACATTACCTTGCCACGCCATGTCTATCTGCGCTTACATTACCTCGCCCCCGCCATGTCTATCTGCGCTCACATTACCTTGCCCCCGCCATGTCTATCTGCGCTCACATTACCTTGCCCCCGCCATGTCTATCTGCGCTCACATTACCTCGCCCCCGCCATGTCTATCTGCGCTCACATTACCTTGCACCCATCATGTCTATCTGCGCTCACATTACCTTGCACCCATCATGTCTATCTGCGCTCACATTACCTTGCACCCATCATGTCTATCTGCGCTCACATTACCTCGCCCCGCCATGTCTATCTGCGCTCACATTACCTTACCCCCGCCATGTCTATCTGCGCTCACATTACCTTACCCCCGCCATGTCTATCTGCGCTCACATTACCTTGCACCCATCATGTCTATCTGCGCTCACATTACCTCGCCCCCGCCATGTCTATCTGCGCTCACATTACCTTGCCCCCGCCATGTCTATCTGTGCTCACATTACCTTGCACCCATCATGTCTATCTGCGCTCACATTACCTTACCCCCGCCATGTCTATCTGCGCTCACATTACCTTGCACCCATCATGTCTATCTGCGCTCACATTACCTTGCCCCCGCCATGTCTATCTGTGCTCACATTACCTCGCCCTGCCATGTCTATCTGCGCTCACATTACCTCGCCCTGCCATGTCTATCTGCGCTCACATTACCTCGCCCCCGCCATGTCTATCTGCGCTCACATTACCTTGCCCCGCCATGTCTATCTGCGCTCACATTACCTTGCCCCCTCCACGTCTATCTGCGCTCACATTACCTCGCCCCCGTCCTACGCTCACATTACCTTGAACCCATCATGTCTATCTGCGATCACATTACCTTGCACCCATCATGTCTATCTGCGCTCACATTACCTCGCCCCCGCCATGTCTATCTGCGCTCACATTACCTCGCCTCCGCCATGTCTATCTGCGCTCACATTACCTTGCACCCATCATGTCTATCTGCGCTCACATTACCTTGCACCCATCATGTCTATCTGTGCTCACATTACTTTGCCCCCGCCATGTCTATCTGTGCTCACATTACCTTGCACCCATCATGTCTATCTGCGCTCACATTACCTTGCCCCCGCCATGTCTATCTGCGCTCACATTACCTCGCCCCCGCCATGTCTATCTGTGCTCACATTACCTTACCCCCGCCATGTCTATCTGCGCTCACATTACCTTGCACCCATCATGTCTATCTGCGCTCACATTACCTTGCCCCGCCATGTCTATCTGCGCTCACATTACCTTGCACCCATCATGTCTATCTGCGCTCACATTACTTTGCCCCCGCCATGTCTATCTGTGCTCACATTACCTTGCACCCATCATGACTATCTGCGCTCACATTACCTCGCCCCGCCATGTCTATCTGCGCTCACATTACCTTGCCCCGGCCATGTCTATCTGCGCTCACATTACCTCACCCCCGCCATGTCTATCTGCGCTCACATTACCTCGCCCCCGCCATGTCTATCTGCGCTCACATTACCTCGCCCCCTCCACGTCTATCTGCGCTCACATTACCTCGCCCCCTCCACCTCTATCTGAGCTCACATTACCTCGCCCCCGCCCTACGCTCACATTACCTTACCCCCGCCATGTCTATCTGCGCTCACATTACCTTGCACCCATCATGTCTATCTGCGCTCACATTACCTTGCCCCGTCATGTCTATCTGCGCTCACATTACCTCGCCCCCGCCATGTCTATCTGCGCTCACATTACCTTGCACCCATCATGTCTATCTGCGCTCACATTACCTCGCCCCCGCCATGTCTATCTGCGCTCACATTACCTTGCACCCATCATGTCTATCTGCGCTCACATTACCTTGCACCCATCATGTCTATCTGCGCTCACATTACCTCGCCCCCACCATGTCTATCTGCGCTCACATTACCTTGCACCCGCCATGTCTATCTGCGCTCACATTACCTTGCACCCATCATGTCTATCTGCGCTCACATTACCTTGCACCCATCATGTCTATCTGCGCACACATTATCTTGCCCCGCCATGTCTATCTGCGCTCACATTACCTCGCCTCCGCCATGTCTATCTGCGCTCACATTACCTCGCCTCCGCCATGTCTATCTGCACTCACATTACCTCGCCCCCGCCATGTCTATCTGCGCTCACATTACCTTGCCCCCGCCATGTCTATCTGCGCTCACATTACCTCGCCCCAGCCATGTCTATCTGCACTCACATTACCTCGCCCCCGCCATGTCTATCTGCGCTCACATTACCTTGCACCCATCATGTCTATCTGCGCTCACATTACCTTGCACCCATCATGTCTATCTGCGCTCACATTACCTTGCACCCATCATGTCTATCTGCGCTCACATTACCTCGCCCCGCCATGTCTATCTGCGCTCACATTACCTTACCCCCGCCATGTCTATCTGCGCTCACATTACCTTGCACCCATCATGTCTATCTGCGCTCACATTACCTTGCACCCATCATGTCTATCTGTGCTCACATTACCTCGCCCCCGCCATGTCTATCTGCGCTCACATTACCTTGCCCCCGCCATGTCTATCTGTGCTCACATTACCTTGCACCCATCATGTCTATCTGCGCTCACATTACCTTACCCCCGCCATGTCTATCTGTGCTCACATTACCTTGCCCCCGCCATGTCTATCTGTGCTCACATTACCTTGCACCCATCATGTCTATCTGCGCTCACATTACCTTACCCCCGCCATGTCTATCTGTGCTCACATTACCTTGCACCCATCATGTCTATCTGCGCTCACATTACCTTGCACCCATCATGTCTATCTGCGCTCACATTACCTTGCCCCCGCCATGTCTATCTGTGCTCACATTACCTCGCCCTGCCATGTCTATCTGCGCTCACATTACCTCGCCCCCGCCATGTCTATCTGCGCTCACATTACCTTGCCCCCTCCACGTCTATCTGCGCTCACATTACCTCGCCCCCGTCCTATGCTCACATTACCTTGAACCCATCATGTCTATCTGCGATCACATTACCTCGCCTCCGCCATGTCTATCTGCGCTCACATTACCTTGCACCCATCATGTCTATCTGCGCTCACATTACCTTGCACCCATCATGTCTATCTGCGCTCACATTACTTTGCCCCCGCCATGTCTATCTGTGCTCACATTACCTTGCACCCATCATGTCTATCTGCGCTCACATTACCTTGCCCCCGCCATGTCTATCTGCGCTCACATTACCTTGCCCCCGCCATGTCTATCTGCGCTCACATTACCTCACCCCCGCCATGTCTATCTGCGCTCACATTATCTCGCCCCCGCCATGTCTATCTGCGCTCACATTACCTCGCCCCCTCCACGTCTATCTGCGCTCACATTACCTTGCCCCGTCATGTCTATCTGCGCTCACATTACCTCGCCCCCGCCATGTCTATCTGCGCTCACATTACCTCGCCCCGCCATGTCTATCTGCGCTCACATTACCTCGCCCTGCCATGTCTATCTGCGCTCACATTACCTTGCACCCATCATGTCTATCTGCGCACACATTACCTCGCCCCCGCCATGTCTATCTGCGCTCACATTACCTCGCCCCCGCCATGTCTATCTGCGCTCACATTACCTTGCACCCATCATGTCTATCTGCGCTCACATTACCTTGCACCCATCATGTCTATCTGCGCTCACATTACCTCGCCCCCGCCATGTCTATCTGCGCTCACATTACCTTGCACCCATCATGTCTATCTGCGCTCACATTACCTTGCACCCATCATGTCTAACTGCGCTCACATTACCTTGCCCCCGCCATGTCTATCTGTGCTCACATTACCTCGCCCTGCCATGTCTATCTGCGCTCACATTACCTCGCCCCCGCCATGTCTATCTGCGCTCACATTACCTTGCCCCCTCCACGTCTATCTGCGCTCACATTACCTCGCCCCCGTCCTACGCTCACATTACCTTGAACCCATCATGTCTATCTGCGATCACATTACCTCGCCTCCGCCATGTCTATCTGCGCTCACATTACCTTGCACCCATCATGTCTATCTGCGCTCACATTACCTTGCACCCATCATGTCTATCTGCGCTCACATTACTTTGCCCCCGCCATGTCTATCTGTGCTCACATTACCTTGCACCCATCATGTCTATCTGCGCTCACATTACCTTGCCCCCGCCATGTCTATCTGCGCTCACATTACCTTGCCCCCGCCATGTCTATCTGCGCTCACATTACCTCACCCCCGCCATGTCTATCTGCGCTCACATTATCTCGCCCCCGCCATGTCTATCTGCGCTCACATTACCTCGCCCCTTCCACGTCTATCTGCGCTCACATTACCTTGCCCCGTCATGTCTATCTGCGCTCACATTACCTCGCCCCCGCCATGTCTATCTGCGCTCACATTACCTCGCCCCATGTCTATCTGCGCTCACATTACCTCGCCCTGCCATGTCTATCTGCGCTCACATTACCTTGCACCCATCATGTCTATCTGCGCACACATTACCTCGCCCCCGCCATGTCTATCTGCGCTCACATTACCTCGCCCCCGCCATGTCTATCTGCGCTCACATTACCTTGCACCCATCATGTCTATCTGCGCTCACATTACCTTGCACCCATCATGTCTATCTGCGCTCACATTACCTCGCCCCCGCCATGTCTATCTGCGCTCACATTACCTTGCACCCATCATGTCTATCTGCGCTCACATTACCTTGCACCCATCATGTCTATCTGCGCACACATTATCTTGCCCCGCCATGTCTATCTGCGCTCACATTACCTCGCCTCCGCCATGTCTATCTGCGCTCACATTACCTCGCCTCCGCCATGTCTATCTGCACTCACATTACCTCGCCCCCGCCATGTCTATCTGCGCTCACATTACCTTGCCCCGCCATGTCTATCTGTGCTCACATTACCTCGCCCCCGCCATGTCTATCTGTGCTCACATTACCTTGCCCCCGCCATGTCTATCTGCGCTCACATTACCTTGCACCCATCATGTCTATCTGCGCTCACATTACCTTGCACCCATCATGTCTATCTGCGCTCACATTACCTCGCCCCCGTCCTACGCTCACATTACCTTGAACCCATCATGTCTATCTGCGATCACATTACCTCGCCTCCGCCATGTCTATCTGCGCTCACATTACCTTGCACCCATCATGTCTATCTGCGATCACATTACCTCGCATCCGCCATGTCTATCTGTGCTCACATTACCTTGCCCCCGCCATGTCTATCTGCGCTCACATTACCTTGCACCCATCATGTCTATCTGCGCTCACATTACCTTGCACCCATCATGTCTATCTGCGCTCACATTACCTCGCCCCCGTCCTACGCTCACATTACCTTGAACCCATCATGTCTATCTGCGATCACATTACCTCGCCTCCGCCATGTCTATCTGCGCTCACATTACCTTGCACCCATCATGTCTATCTGCGCTCACATTACCTTGCACCCATCATGTCTATCTGCGCTCACATTACTTTGCCCCCGCCATGTCTATCTGTGCTCACATTACCTTGCACCCATCATGTCTATCTGCGCTCACATTACCTTGCCCCCGCCATTTCTATCTGCGCTCACATTACCTCACCCCCGCCATGTCTATCTGCGCTCACATTATCTCGCCCCCGCCATGTCTATCTGCGCTCACATTACCTCGCCCCCTCCACGTCTATCTGCGCTCACATTACCTTGCCCCGTCATGTCTATCTGCGCTCACATTACCTCGCCCCCGCCATGTCTATCTGCGCTCACATTACCTCGCCCCGCCATGTCTATCTGCGCTCACATTACCTCGCCCTGCCATGTCTATCTGCGCTCACATTACCTTGCACCCATCATGTCTATCTGCGCACACATTACCTCGCCCCCGCCATGTCTATCTGCGCTCACATTACCTTGCACCCATCATGTCTATCTGTGCTCACATTACCTCGCCCCCGCCATGTCTATCTGCGCTCACATTACCTTGCACCCATCATGTCTATCTGTGCTCACATTACCTCGCCCCCGCCATGTCTATCTGTGCTCACATTACCTCGCCCCCGCCATGTCTATCTGCGCTCACATTACCTTGCACCCATCATGTCTATCTGCGCTCACATTACCTTGCACCCATCATGTCTATCTGCGCTCACATTACCTTGCACCCATCATGTCTATCTGCGCACACATTACCTTGCCCCGCCATGTCTATCTGCGCTCACATTACCTCGCCTCCGCCATGTCTATCTGCGCTCACATTACCTTGCACCCATCATGTCTATCTGCGCTCACATTACCTTGCACCCATCATGTCTATCTGTGCTCACATTACCTCGCCCCCGCCATGTCTATCTGCGCTCACATTACCTTGCACCCATCATGTCTATCTGCGCTCACATTACCTTACCCCCGCCATGTCTATCTGCGCTCACATTACCTTGCACCCATCATGTCTATCTGCGCTCACATTACCTTGCCCCCGCCATGTCTATCTGCGCTCACATTACCTCGCCCCCGCCATGTCTATCTGCGCTCACATTACCTTGCACCCATCATGTCTATCTGCGCTCAAATTACCTTGCACCCATCATGTCTATCTGGGCTCACATTACCTTGCCCCGCCATGTCTATCTGCGCTCACATTACCTCGCCCCCGCCATGTCTATCTGCACTCACATTACCTCGCCCCCGCCATGTCTATCTGCGCTCACATTACCTTGCACCCATCATGTCTATCTGCGCTCACATTACCTTGCACCCATCATGTCTCTCTGCGCTCACATTACCTCGCCCCAGCCATGTCTATCTGCGCTCACATTACCTTGCCCCGCCATGTCTATCTGCGCTCACATTACCTTGCACCCATCATGTCTATCTGCGCTCACATTACCTTGCACCCATCATGTCTATCTGCGCTCACATTACCTTGCACCCATCATGTCTATCTGCGCTCACATTACCTTGCCCCGCCATGTCTATCTGCGCTCACATTACCTCGCCCCCGATATGTCTATCTGCGCTGACATTACCTTGCCCCGCCATGTCTATCTGCGCTCACATTACCTTGCCCCCATCATGTCTATCTGCGCTCACATTACCTTTCCCCCGCCATGTCTATCTGCGCTCACATTACCTTGCCCCGCCATGTCTATCTGCGCTCACATTACCTTGCCCCCGCCATGTCTATCTGCGCTCACATTACCTTACCCCCGCCACGTCTATCTGCGCTCACATTACCTTACCCCCGCCACGTGTATCTGTGCTCACATTACCTTGCCCCGCCATGTCTATCTGCGCTCACATTACCTTGCCCCGCCATGTCTATCTGCGCTCACATTACCTTGCACCCATCATGTCTATCTGCGCTCACATTACCTTACCCCCGCCATGTCTATCTGCGCTCACATTACCTTGCCCCGCCATGTCTATCTGCGCTCACATTACCTTGCACCCATCATGTCTATCTGCGCTCACATTACCTTGCACCCATCATGTCTATCTGCGCTCACATTACCTTGCCCCGCCATGTCTATCTGCGCTCACATAACCTTACCCCCGTCACGTCTATCTGCACTCACATTACCTTGCCCCCGCCATGTCTATCTGCACTCACATTACCTTGCCCCCGCCACGTCTATCTGCACTCACATTACCTTGCCCACGCCATGTCTATCTGCACTCACATTACCTTGCCCCCGCCACGTCTATCTGCACTCACATTACCTCGCCCCGCCATGTCTATCTGCGCTCACATTACCTTGCACCCATCATGTCTATCTGCGCTCACATTACCTTGCCCCCGCCATGTCTATCTGCGCTCACATTACCTTGCCTCCGCCATGTCTATCTGCACTCACATTACCTTGCCCCCGCCATGTCTATCTGTGCTCACATTACCTTGCACCCATCATGTCTATCTGCGCTCACATTACCTTGCCCCCGCCATGTCTATCTGCGCTCACATTACCTTGCCCCCGCCATGTCTATCTGCGCTCACATTACCTTGCCCCCGCCATGTCTATCTGTGCTCACATTACCTTACCCCCGCCATGTCTATCTGCGCTCACATTACCTTGCACCCATCATGTCTATCTGCGCTCACATTACCTTGCACCCATCATGTCTATCCGCGCTCACATTACTTTGCCCTCGCCATGTCTATCTGCGCTCACATTACCTTGTACCCATCATGTCTATCTGCGCTCACATTACCTTGCCCCCGCCATGTCTATCTACGCTCACATTATCTCGCCCCCGCCATGTCTATCTGCGCTCACATTACCTCGCCCCCGCCATGTCTATCTGCGCTCACATTACCTCGCCCCCTCCACGTCTATCTGCGCTCACATTACCTCGCCCCCTCCACGTCTATCTGAGCTCACATTACCTCGCCCCCGCCCTACGCTCACATTACCTTGCACCCATCATGTCTATCTGCGCTCACATTACCTCGCCCCCGCCATGTCTATCTGCGATCACATTACCTTGCCCCCGCCATGTCTATCTGCGCTCACATTACCTTGCCACGCCATGTCTATCTGCGCTTACATTACCTTGCCCCCGCCATGTCTATCTGCGCTCACATTACCTTGCCCCCGCCATGTCTATCTGCGCTCACATTACCTTGCACCCATGATATCTATCTGCGCTCACATTACCTTGCACCCATGATATCTATCTGCGCTCACATTACCTCGCCCCCGCCATGTCTATCTGCGCTCACATTACCTTACCCCCGCCATGTCTATCTGCGCTCACATTACCTTGCACCCATCATGTCTATCTGCGCTCACATTACCTTGCACCCATCATGTCTATCTGTGCTCACATTACCTCGCCCCCGCCATGTCTATCTGCGCTCACATTACTTTGACCCCGCCATGTCTATCTGCGCTCACATTACCTTGCACCCATCATGTCTATCTGCGCTCACATTACCTCGCCCCCGCCATGTCTATCTGCGCTCACATTACCTTGCACCCATCATGTCTATCTGCGCTCACATTACCTTGCACCCATCATGTCTATCTGCGCTCACATTACCTCGCCCCCGCCATGTCTATCTGCGCTCACATTACTTTGACCCCGCCATGTCTATCTGCGCTCACATTACCTTGCACCCATCATGTCTATCTGCGCTCACATTACCTCGCCCCCGCCATGTCTATCTGCGCTCACATTACCTTGCACCCATCATGTCTATCTGTGCTCACATTACCTCGCCCCCTCCACGTCTATCTGCGCTCACATTACCTCGCCCCCTCCACGTCTATCTGAGCTCACATTACCTCGCCCCCGCCCTACGCTCACATTACCTTGCACCCATCATGTCTATCTGCGCTCACATTACCTCGCCCCCGCCATGTCTATCTGCGCTCACATTACCTTGCCCCCGCCATGTCTATCTGCGCTCACATTACCTTGCCACGCCATGTCTATCTGCGCTTACATTACCTTGCCCCCGCCATGTCTATCTGCGCTCACATTACCTTGCCCCCGCCATGTCTATCTGCGCTCACATTACCTTGCACCCATGATATCTATCTGCGCTCACATTACCTTGCACCCATGATATCTATCTGCGCTCACATTACCTTGCACCCATGATATCTATCTGCGCTCACATTACCTCGCCCCCGCCATGTCTATCTGCGCTCACATTACCTCGCCCCCGCCATGTCTATCTGCGCTCACATTACCTTGCACCCATCATGTCTATCTGCGCTCACATTACCTTGCACCCATCATGTCTATCTGCGCTCACATTACCTCGCCCCCGCCATGTCTATCTGCGCTCACATTACCTTACCCCCGCCATGTCTATCTGCGCTCACATTACCTTGCACCCATCATGTCTATCTGCGCTCACATTACCTTGCACCCATCATGTCTATCTGTGCTCACATTACCTCGCCCCCTCCACGTCTATCTGCGCTCACATTACCTCGCCCCCTCCACGTCTATCTGAGCTCACATTACCTCGCCCCCGCCCTACGCTCACATTACCTTGCACCCATCATGTCTATCTGCGCTCACATTACCTTGCCCCCGCCATGTCTATCTGCGATCACATTACCTTGCCCCCGCCATGTCTATCTGCGCTTACATTACCTTGCCCCCGCCATGTCTATCTGCGCTCACATTACCTTGCCCCCGCCATGTCTATCTGCGCTCACATTACCTTGCACCCATGATATCTATCTGCGCTCACATTACCTTGCCCCCGCCATGTCTATCTGCGCTCACATTACCTCGCCCCCGCCATGTCTATCTGCGCTCACATTACCTTGCACCCATCATGTCTATCTGCGCACACATTACCTTGCACCCATCATGTCTATCTGCGCTCACATTACCTTACCCCCGCCATGTCTATCTGCGCTCACATTACCTTGCACCCATCATGTCTATCTGAGCTCACATTACCTTGCACCCATCATGTCTATCTGTGCTCACATTACCTCGCCCCCGCCATGTCTATCTGCGCTCACATTACCTTGACCCCGCCATGTCTATCTGCGCTCACATTACCTTGCACCCATCATGTCTATCTGCGCTCACATTACCTCGCCCCCGCCATGTCTATCTGCGCTCACATTACCTTGCACCCATCATGTCTATCTGCGCTCACATTACCTTGCACCCATCATGTCTATCTGTGCTCACATTACCTCGCCCCCGCCATGTCTATCTGCGCTCACATTACCTTGACCCCGCCATGTCTATCTGCGCTCACATTACCTTGCACCCATCATGTCTATCTGCGCTCACATTACCTCGCCCCCGCCATGTCTATCTGCGCTCACATTACCTTGCACCCATCATGTCTATCTGCGCTCACATTACCTTGCACCCATCATGTCTATCTGCGCTCACATTACCTCGCCCCCGCCATGTCTATCTGCGCTCACATTACCTTGCACCCATCATGTCTATCTGCGCTCACATTACCTTGCCCCCGCCATGTCTATCTGCGCTCACATTACCTTGCACCCATGATATCTATCTGCGCTCACATTACCTCGCCCCCGCCATGTCTATCTGCGCTCACATTACCTCGCCCCCGACATGTCTATCTGCGCTCACATTACCTTGCACCCATCATGTCTATCTGCGCACACATTACCTTGCACCCATCATGTCTATCTGCGCTCACATTACCTTACCCCCGCCATGTCTATCTGCGCTCACATTACCTTGCACCCATCATGTCTATCTGAGCTCACATTACCTTGCACCCATCATGTCTATCTGTGCTCACATTACCTCGCCCCCGCCATGTCTATCTGCGCTCACATTACCTTGACCCCGCCATGTCTATCTGCGCTCACATTACCTTGCACCCATTATGTCTATCTGCGCTCACATTACCTCGCCCCCGCCATGTCTATCTGCGCTCACATTACCTTGCACCCATCATGTCTATCTGCGCTCACATTACCTTGCACCCATCATGTCTATCTGCGCTCACATTACCTCGCCCCCGCCATGTCTATCTGCGCTCACATTACCTTGCACCCATCATGTCTATCTGCGCACACATTACCTTGCACCCATCATGTCTATCTGCGCTCACATTACCTTGCACCCATCATGTCTATCTGTGCTCACATTACCTCGCCCCCGCCATGTCTATCTGTGCTCACATTACCTTGCCCCCGCCATGTCTATCTGTGCTCACATTACCTTGCACCCATCATGTCTATCTGCGCTCACATTACCTCGCCCCCGCCATGTCTATCTGCGCTCACATTACCTTGACCCCGCCATGTCTATCTGCGCTCACATTACCTTGCACCCATGATATCTATCTGCGCTCACATTACCTTGCCCCCGCCATGTCTATCTGCGCTCACATTACCTCGCCCCCGCCATGTCTATCTGCGCTCACATTACCTTGCACCCATCATGTCTATCTGCGCACACATTACCTTGCACCCATCATGTCTATCTGCGCTCACATTACCTTACCCCCGCCATGTCTATCTGCGCTCACATTACCTTGCACCCATCATGTCTATCTGAGCTCACATTACCTCGCACCCATCATGTCTATCTGTGCTCACATTACCTCGCCCCCGCCATGTCTATCTGCGCTCACATTACCTTGACCCCGCCATGTCTATCTGCGCTCACATTACCTTGCACCCATCATGTCTATCTGCGCTCACATTACCTCGCCCCCGCCATGTCTATCTGCGCTCACATTACCTCGCCCCCGCCATGTCTATCTGCGCTCACATTACCTTGCACCCATCATGTCTATCTGCGCTCACATTACCTCGCCCCCGCCATGTCTATCTGCGCTCACATTACCTTGTACCCATCATGTCTATCTGCGCTCACATTACCTTGCACCCATCATGTCTATCTGCGCTCACATTACCTCGCCCCCGCCATGTCTATCTGCGCTCACATTACCTCGCCCCCGCCATGTCTATCTGCGCTCACATTACCTTGCACCCATCATGTCTATCTGCGCTCACATTACCTTGCACCCATCATGTCTATCTGCGCTCACATTACCTCGCCCCCGCCATGTCTATCTGCGCTCACATTACCTTGCCCCCGCCATGTCTATCTGCGCTCACATTACCTTGCACCCATCATGTCTATCTGCGCTCACATTACCTTGCCCCCGCCATGTCTATCTGCGCTCACATTACCTTGCCACGCCATGTCTATCTGCGCTTACATTACCTCGCCCCCGCCATGTCTATCTGCGCTCACATTACCTTGCCCCCGCCATGTCTATCTGCGCTCACATTACCTTGCACCCATGATATCTATCTGCGCTCACATTACCTTGCCCCCGCCATGTCTATCTGCGCTCACATTACCTCGCCCCCGCCATGTCTATCTGCGCTCACATTACCTTGCACCCATCATGTCTATCTGCGCTCACATTACCTCGCACCCATCATGTCTATCTGCGCTCACATTACCTCGCACCCATCATGTCTATCTGCGCTCACATTACCTCGCCCCCGCCATGTCTATCTGCGCTCACATTACCTTGTACCCATCATGTCTATCTGCGCTCACATTACCTTGCACCCATCATGTCTATCTGCGCTCACATTACCTCGCCCCCGCCATGTCTATCTGCGCTCACATTACCTTGCACCCATCATGTCTATCTGCGCTCACATTACCTTGCACCCATCATGTCTATCTGCGCTCACATTACCTTGCCCCCGCCATGTCTATCTGCGCTCACATTACCTTGCACCCATCATGTCTATCTGCGCTCACATTACCTCGCCCCCGCCATGTCTATCTGCGCTCACATTACCTTGCACCCATCATGTCTATCTGCGCTCACATTACCTCGCCCCCGCCATGTCTATCTGCGCTCACATTACCTCGCCCCCGCCATGTCTATCTGCGCTCACATTACCTTGCACCCATCATGTCTATCTGCGCTCACATTACCTTGCACCCATCATGTCTATCTGCGCTCACATTACCTCGCCCCCGCCATGTCTATCTGCGCTCACATTACCTCGCCCCCGCCATGTCTATCTGCGCTCACATTACCTTGCACCCATCATGTCTATCTGCGCTCACATTACCTTGCACCCATCATGTCTATCTGCGCTCACATTACCTTGCACCCATCATGTCTATCTGCGCTCACATTACCTCGCACCCATCATGTCTATCTGCGCTCACATTACCTCGCCCCCGCCATGTCTATCTGCGCTCACATTACCTTGCACCCATCATGTCTATCTGCGCTCACATTACCTTGCACCCATCATGTCTATCTGTGCTCACATTACTTCGCCCCCGCCATGTCTATCTGCGCTCACATTACCTTGCACCCATCATGTCTATCTGCGCTCACATTACCTTACCCACGCCATGTCTATCTGCGCTCACATTACCTTGCACCCATCATGTCTATCTGCGCTCACATTACCTTGCACCCATCATGTCTATCTGCGCTCACATTACCTTGCCCCCGCCATGTCTATCTGCGCTCACATTACCTTGCACCCATCATGTCTATCTGCGCTCACATTACCTTACCCCCGCCATGTCTATCTGCGCTCACATTACCTTACCCCCGCCATGTCTATCTGCGCTCACATTACCTTGCACCCATCATGTCTATCTGCGCTCACATTACCTCGCCCCCGCCATGTCTATCTGCGCTCACATTACCTTGCCCCCGCCATGTCTATCTGCGCTCACATTACCTTGCACCCATCATGTCTATCTGCGCTCACATTACCTTACCCCCGCCATGTCTATCTGCGCTCACATTACCTTGCACCCATCATGTCTATCTGCGCTCACATTACCTTGCCCCCGCCATGTCTATCTGCGCTCACATTACCTTGCACCCATCATGTCTATCTGCGCTCACATTACCTTACCCCCGCCATGTCTATCTGCGCTCACATTACCTTGCCCCGCCATGTCTATCTGCGCTCACATTACCTTACCCCCGCCATGTCTATCTGCGCTCACATTACCTTGCACCCATCATGTCTATCTGCGCTCACATTACCTCGCCCCGCCATGTCTATCTGCGCTCACATTACCTTGCCCCGCCATGTCTATCTGCGCTCACATTACCTTACCCCCGCCACGTCTATGTGCGCTCACATTACCTTGCACCCATCATGTCTATCTGCGCTTATACAGAGACATAATACAAGCCCTGGCTTTTGTAGAAAATCCGCCGCACTTTTCACACGGAACGTCCCGCATTTTGCTGCATTTTAATTAAGGTGTCTAAACATTATCGCGGGGAAGTGGAAATTGGTCGGAGGCTGCAGAGAAGAAGACTAAGCCGTAAAGGCTTTTTATCAGTACATTTCAGGAAGCCGGGGTGTAAAATGTTCTAATTTGGGCGATATTAAAAGCCATAAAAGGTCTTTCAGGAAGATTAATGGTACTTTGCTTGGATAGCAGATAAGGGCTTTAGCTGGTTTCAGAGCCGGCCTGGCTGCTCCCTCGAGGCGATCATCTTTACAGCCACTTAGAAGATTTGTGGAGCCGCGGCGTCACCTCCAGCCAATACACGCGCAAGACGGATTTCGCCTTCTCTCCTTCTTTAAATTCCTTTCAATTTTACAGGTTTGAAGTGTGTAAATCATCTCCTCCGATGGACACAATAACTGTGCCTTGTAAAGTATCGCCCCCCTCCCCCGCCCCGGAGGACACACGGACAGAAGAGCGCAGCACAATGTTTACAAAGCAACCAAAATAGAGAGCAAGGACGGCGTTCGCACCACGAGCATCACCCGCGCACCAGGTAGTGAGCAGCCACTACGGTCGTCCCCGCTTCACCTGCCGCGTCCTTAGGACAATATTTAGAATGGCGACAATTTGCGATTGTCTTAGCTGGAGCTGAACATTAGTGTCAGAAGCGGCGTTACCGTGGAGACCGCAAAGATCAAAGCGACAAAGAAGTGAAAAAAGCCCAATTGTCTGATTAATCAAGTCAGCAAACAGCTTATTTCTTTCAGGCGGCATGCACGTATGAAAATGAGATTCCGGGAGCTCGGCTTTGTGAGATTTGCTCATTCTTATCAGAACAAAGCCAGCGGCAGACTATTTCACGGATCATTGGCACTGACAGCCCGCTGCACAGAACGGGTGACAGCCCCCCACTCTGGGGCTGAGGGAAAATTAGCAAAAAACTCCCCACAAATTACCCCTCGTCTCCACCGTAATGGCGCATTATTCACGTTTATACACTTTTCAATTTCGGTCACGCTGAATCCTGAATCTCCCGCACACCGGACGAGGTACAAGCTGCGGAAAACCGGGGCACGGGGCGGGGGAGCCGCAAGATCCAGGACCTGAGGAGCAGCGCGGCGCACCGCCACGAGAGGAGCCATAGGAGGAGCGCTGAGGAGGAGCGAGGTGCACCGCCACGAGAGGAGCCAGAGGAGGAGCGAGGTGCACCGCCACGAGAGGAGCCATAGGAGGAGCGCTGAGGAGGAGCGAGGTGCACCGCCACGAGAGGAGCCAGAGGAGGAGGGCTGAGGAGGAGCGAGGTGCACCGCCACGAGAGGAGCCAGAGGAGGAGCACTGAGGAGGAGCGAGGTGCACCGCCACGAGAGGAGCCAGAGGAGGAGCACTGAGGAGGAGTGAGGTGCACCGCCACGAGAGGAGCCAGAGGAGGAGCGCAGAGGAGGCGTGAGGTGCACCGCCACGAGAGGAGCCAGAGGAGGAGCGCAGAGGAGGCGTGAGATGCACCGCCACGAGAGGAGCCAGAGGAGGAGCGCAGAGGAGGCGCGCGGTGCACCGCCACGAGAAGAGCCAGAGGAGGAGCGCTGAGGAGGAGCGAGGTGCACCGCCACGAGAGGAGCCAGGGAGGAGCGCTGAGGAGGAGCGAGGTGCACTGCCACGAGAGGAGCCAGAGGAGGAGCGCTGAGGAGGAGCGAGGTGCACCGCCACGACAGGAGCCAGAGGAGCGCTGAGGAGGGGCGAGGTGCACCGCCACGAGAGGAGCCAGAGGAGGAGCGCTGAGGAGGAGCGAGGTGCACTGCCACGAGAGGAGCCAGGGAGGAGCGCTGAGGAGGAGCGAGGTGCACCGCCACGAGAGGAGCCAGAGGAGGAGCGCTGAGGAGGAGCGATGTGCACTGCCACGAGAGGAGCCAGAGGAGGAGCGCTGAGGAAGAGCGAGGTGCACTGCCACGAGAGGAGCCAGAGGAGGAGCACTGAGGAGGGGTGAGGTGCACTGCCACGAGAGGAGCCAGAGGAGGAGCGCTGAGGAGGAGCGAGGTGCACCGCTACGAGAGGAGCCAGAGGAGGAGCGCTGAGGAGGAGCGAGGTGCATTGCCACGAGAGGAGCCAGGGAGGAGTGCTGAGGAGGAGCGAGGTGCACCGCCACGAGAGGAGCCAGAGGAGGAGCGCTGAGGAGGAGCGAGGTGCACTGCCACGAGAGGAGCCAGAGGAGGAGCGCTGAGGTGCACCGCCACAAGAGGAGCCAGATTAGGAGAACTAAGGAGGAGCGAGGTGCACCGCCACGAGAGGAGCCAGAGGAGGAGCGCTGAGGAGGGGCGAGGTGCACCGCCATGAGAAAAGCCAGAGGAAGAGAGCTGAGGAGGGGCTAGGTGCACCGCCACGAGAAAAGCCAGAGGAAGAGAGCTGAGGAGGGGCGAGGTGCACCGCCACGAGAGGAGCCAAAGGAGAAGCGCTGAGGAGGGGCGAGGTGCACTGCCACGAGAGGAGCCAAAGGAGGAGCGCTGAGGAGGAGCGAGGTGCACCGCCACGAGAGGAGCCAGAGGAGGAGAGCTGAGGAGGGGTGAGGTGCACCGCCACGAGAGGAGCCAGAGGAGGAGCGCTGAGGAGGAGTGAGGTGCACTGCCACGAGAGGAGCCAGAGGAGGAGCGCTGAGGATGGGTGAGGTGCACCGCCACGAGAGGAGCCAGAGGAGGAGCGCTGAGGAAGAGCGAGGTGCACCGCCACGAGAGGAGCCAGAGGAGGAGCGCTGAGGAGGAGCGAGGTGCACCGCCACGAGAGGAGCCAGAGGAGGAGCGCTGAGGAAGAGCGAGGTGCACTGCCACGAGAGGAGCCAGAGGAGGAGCGCTGAGGAGGAGCGAGGTGCACCGCCACGAGAGGAGCGCTGAGGAGGAGCGAGGTGCACCGCCATGAGAGGAGCCAGAGGAGGAGCGCTGAGGAGGAGCGAGGTGCACTGCCACGAGAGGAGCCAGGGAGGAGCGCTGAGGAAGAGCGAGGTGCACCGCCACGAGAGGAGCGCTGAGGAGGGGCGAGGTGCACTGCCACGAGAGGAGCCAAAGGAGGAGCGCTGAGAAAGAGCGAGGTGCACTGCCACGAGAGGAGCCAGAGGAGGAGCACTGAGGAGGAGCGAGGTGCACTGCCACGAGAGGAGCCAGAGGAGGAGCGCTGAGGAGGAGCGAGGTGCACTGCCACGAGAGGAGCCAGAGGAGGAGCGCTGAGGTGCACCGCCACGAGAGGAGCCAGAGGAGGAGCGCTGAGGAGGAGCGAGGTGCACTGCCACGAGAGGAGCCAGAGGAGGAGCGCTGAGGAAGAGCGAGATGCACTGCCACGAGAGGAGCCAGAGGAGGAGCGCTGAGGAGGGGCGAGGTGCACTGCCACGAGAGGAGCCAAAGGAGGAGCGCTGAGGAGGAGCGAGGTGCACTGCCACGAGAGGAGCCAGAGGAGGAGCGCTGAGGTGCACCGCCACAAGAGGAGCCAGATTAGGAGAACTAAGGAGGAGCGAGGTGCACCGCCACGAGAGGAGCCAGAGGAGGAGCGCTGAGGAGGGGCGAGGTGCACCGTCATGAGAAAAGCCAGAGGAAGAGAGCTGAGGAGGGGCTAGGTGCACCGCCACGAGAAAAGCCAGAGGAAGAGAGCTGAGGAGGGGCGAGGTGCACCGCCACGAGAGGAGCCAAAGGAGAAGCGCTGAGGAGGGGCGTGGTGCACTGCCACGAGAGGAGCCAAAGGAGGAGCGCTGAGGAGGGGCGAGGTGCACCGCCACGAGAAAAGCCAGAGGAAGAGAGCTGAGGAGGGGCTAGGTGCACCGCCACGAGAAAAGCCAGAGGAAGAGAGCTGAGGAGGGGCTAGGTGCACCGCCACGAGAAAAGCCAGAGGAGGAGCGCTGATGAGGAGCGAGGTGCACCGCCACAAGAGGAGCCAAAGGAGGAGCGCTGAGGAGGGGCGAGGTGCATCACCACGAGAAAAGCCAGAGGAAGAGAGCTGAGGAGGGGCGAGGTGCACCGCCACGAGAAAAGCCAGAGGAGGAGCGCTGAGGAGGAGCGAGGTGCACTGCCACGAGAGGAGCCAGAGGAGGAGCGCTGAGGTGCACCGCCACAAGAGGAGCCAGATTAGGAGAACTAAGGAGGAGCGAGGTGCACCGCCACGAGAGGAGCCAGAGGAGGAGCGCTGAGGAGGGGCGAGGTGCACCGTCATGAGAAAAGCCAGAGGAAGAGAGCTGAGGAGGGGCTAGGTGCACCGCCACGAGAAAAGCCAGAGGAAGAGAGCTGAGGAGGGGCGAGGTGCACCGCCACGAGAGGAGCCAAAGGAGAAGCGCTGAGGAGGGGCGTGGTGCACTGCCACGAGAGGAGCCAAAGGAGGAGCGCTGAGGAGGGGCGAGGTGCACCGCCACGAGAAAAGCCAGAGGAAGAGAGCTGAGGAGGGGCTAGGTGCACCGCCACGAGAAAAGCCAGAGGAAGAGAGCTGAGGAGGGGCTAGGTGCACCGCCACGAGAAAAGCCAGAGGAGGAGCGCTGATGAGGAGCGAGGTGCACCGCCAAGAGAGGAGCCAAAGGAGGAGCGCTGAGGAGGGGCGAGGTGCACCGCCACAAGAGGAGCCAAAGGAGGAGCGCTGAGGAGGGGCGAGGTGCATCACCACGAGAAAAGCCAGAGGAAGAGAGCTGAGGAGGGGCGAGTTGCACCGCCACGAGAAAAGCCAGAGGAGGAGCGCTGATGAGGAGCGAGGTGCACCGCCAAGAGAGGAGCCAAAGGAGGAGCGCTGAGGAGGGGCGAGGTGCACCGCCACGAGAGGAGCCAGAGGAAGAGAGCTGAGGAGGGGCTAGGTGCATCGCCACGAGAAAAGCCAGAGGAAGAGAGCTGAGGAGGGGCTAGGTGCACCGCCACGAGAAAAGCCAGAGGAAGAGAGCTGAGGAGGGGCTAGGTGCACCGCCACGAGAGGAGCCAAAGGAGGAGCGCTGAGGAGGGGCGAGGTGCACCGCCACGAGAGGAGCCAAAGGAGAAGCGCTGAGGAGGGGCGTGGTGCACTGCCACGAGAGGAGCCAAAGGAGGAGCGCTGAGGAGGGGCGAGGTGCACCACCACGTGAAAAGCCAGAGGAAGAGAGCTGAGGAGGGGCGAGGTGCACCGCCACGAGAAAAGCCAGAGGAAGAGAGCTGAGGAGGGGCTAGGTGCACCGCCACGAGAAAAGCCAGAGGAGGAGCGAAGTGCACCGCCACGAGAAAAGCCCGAGGAAGAGAGCTGAGAAGCGGCTAGGTGCACCGCCACGAGAAAAGCCAGAGGAGGAGTGCTGAGGAGGGGCGAGGTGCACCGCCACGAGAAAAGCCAGAGGAGGAGCGCTGAGGAGGGGCGAGGTGCACCGCCATGAGATGAGCCAGAGGAAGAGAGCTGAGGAGGGGCTAGGTGCACCGCCACGAGAAAAGCCAGAGGAAGAGAGCTGAGGAGGGGCTAGGTGCACCGCCACGAGAAAAGCCAGAGGAGGAGCGCTGATGAGGAGCGAGGTGCACCGCCAAGAGAGGAGCCAAAGGAGGAGCGCTGAGGAGGGGCGAGGTGCACCGCCACAAGAGGAGCCAAAGGAGGAGCGCTGAGGAGGGGCGAGGTGCATCACCACGAGAAAAGCCAGAGGAAGAGAGCTGAGGAGGGGCGAGTTGCACCGCCACGAGAAAAGCCAGAGGAGGAGCGCTGATGAGGAGCGAGGTGCACCGCCAAGAGAGGAGCCAAAGGAGGAGCGCTGAGGAGGGGCGAGGTGCACCGCCACGAGAGGAGCCAGAGGAAGAGAGCTGAGGAGGGGCTAGGTGCATCGCCACGAGAAAAGCCAGAGGAAGAGAGCTGAGGAGGGGCTAGGTGCACCGCCACGAGAAAAGCCAGAGGAAGAGAGCTGAGGAGGGGCTAGGTGCACCGCCACGAGAGGAGCCAAAGGAGGAGCGCTGAGGAGGGGCGAGGTGCACCGCCACGAGAGGAGCCAAAGGAGAAGCGCTGAGGAGGGGCGTGGTGCACTGCCACGAGAGGAGCCAAAGGAGGAGCGCTGAGGAGGGGCGAGGTGCACCACCACGTGAAAAGCCAGAGGAAGAGAGCTGAGGAGGGGCGAGGTGCACCGCCACGAGAAAAGCCAGAGGAAGAGAGCTGAGGAGGGGCTAGGTGCACCGCCACGAGAAAAGCCAGAGGAGGAGCGAAGTGCACCGCCACGAGAAAAGCCCGAGGAAGAGAGCTGAGAAGCGGCTAGGTGCACCGCCACGAGAAAAGCCAGAGGAGGAGTGCTGAGGAGGGGCGAGGTGCACCGCCACGAGAAAAGCCAGAGGAGGAGCGCTGAGGAGGGGCGAGGTGCACCGCCATGAGATGAGCCAGAGGAGGAGCGAGGTGCAACGCCACGAGAGGAGCCAGAGGAAGAGCGCAGAGGAGGAGTGAGGTGCACTGCCACGAGAGGAGCCAGAGGAGGAGCGCCGCCACGAGAGCAGCCAGAGGAGGAGCGCTGAGGAGGAGCACCGCCATGAGAGAAGCCAGAGGAGGAGCGCTGAGGGGTGTGGTGCACCGCCATGAGAGGAGCCAGAGGAGGAGCGCTGAGGAGGGGCGTGGTGCACCGCCACGAGAGGAGCCAGAGGAGGAGCGCAGAGGAGGGGCGTGGTGCACCGCCACGAGAGGATCAAGAGGAGGAGCGCAGAGGAGGGGCGTGGTGCACCGCCACGAGAGGAGCAAGAGGAGGAGCGCAGAGGAGGGGTGTGGTGGACCGCCATGAGGAAGAGCGCAGAGGAGTAGCGAGGTGCACCGCCATGAGAGGAGCCAGAGGAGGAGCGCTAAGGAGGGGCGTGGTGCACCGCCACGAGAGGAGCGCAGAGGAGGGGTGTGGTGTACCGCCACGAGAGGAGCCAGAGGAAGAGCGCAGAGGAGGAGCGAGGTGTACCGCCACGAGAGGAGCCAGAGGAGGAGCGCTGAGGAGGAGCGAGGTGCACCGCCACGAGAGGAGCCAGAGGAGGAGCGCTGAGGAGGGGCGTGGTGCACCGCCACGAGAGGAACCAGAGGAGGAGCGCTGAGGAGGGGCGTGGTGCACCGCCACGAGAGGAGCGCTGAGGAGGCGCGTGGTGCACCGCCACTAGAGGAGCCAGAGGAAGAGCGCTGAGGAGGGGCGAGGTGCACCGCCACGAGAGGAGCCAGAGGAGGAGCGCTGAGGAGGAGCGCAGCGCACCGCCACAAGAGGAGTCAGAGGAGGGGTGCTGAGGAGGAGCGTGGTGCACCGCCACGAGAGGAGCCAGAGGAGGAGTGCTGAGGAGGGGCGTGGTGCACCGCCACGAGAGGAGCCAGAGGAGGAGTGCTGAGGAGGGGCGTGGTGCCCTGCCACGAGAGAAGCCAGAGGAGGAGCACTGAGGAGAGGCGTAGTGCACAGCCACGAGAGGAGCCAGAGGAGGGGCATGGCGTACCGTCACGAGAGGAGCCAGAGGAGGGGCGTGGCGTACCGCCACGAGAGGAGCCAGAGGAGGGGCGTGGCGTACCGCCACGAGAGGAGCCAGAGGAGGGGCACGGCTCACCGCCACGAGAGGAGCCAGAGGAGAGGAGAGGCACACCGCCACGAGAGGAGCCAGAGGAGGGGCTGAAGAGGCACGCGGCGCACCACCACAAGAGGAGCCAGGAGAAGTGAGTGGAACGCCGCCACAAGAGGAGCGGCACTGAGGAGGGGCGCGGCACACAGCCACGAGAGGAGCCAGAAGAGGAGCACTGAGGAGGGGCGCGGCGTCACGAGGAACCATAGGAGGTACGCGGAAAGGCGCCATGAGAGGAGCCAGAGGAGGGGCAAGGAGCACCGCCACGTGAGGAGCAAGAGGAGGGGCGTGGCGAACAACCACAAAGGAGCGGTGCGCCGCCACGAGAGGAGCCAGAGGAAGTGAGCGGAACGCCGCCACGAGAGGAGGGGCGTGGAGCACCGCCACGTGAGGAGTCAGAGGAAGGGCGCGCCGCCACGAAAGGACCCAGAAGAGGGGCGCGGCGCATCGCCACAAGACGAGCCAAAGGAGGGGTATGTCGCACAACCACAGAGGAGCAGCGCACCGCACCGCCATGAGGAGCCAGGGGAGGTACGCGGAATGCCACTACGAGAGGAGCCAGAGGAAGGGCGCGAAGCGCCTCCATGAGAGAAGACAGAATAGGTGCGAGGAACGACGCTACAAGAGCCAGAGGAGGGGCACTAAGCACCACCACGAGATGAGCCAGGGGAGGGGTGCGTCACACCGCCACGTGAGGAGTCAGGGGAGGGGTGCAGCACACAGCCACGTGAGGAGTCAGGGGAGGGGCGCAGCACACCGCCACGTGAGGAGTCAGGGGAGGGGCGCGGCACACCGCTACGTGAGGAGTCAGGGGAGGGGCGCGGCACACCGCCACGTGAGGAGTCAGGGGAGGGGCGCGGCACACCGCCACGTGAGGAGTCAGGGGAAGGGCCACGGCACACCGCCACGTGAGGAGTCAGGGAAGGGCCACGGCATACCGCCACGTGAGGAGCCAGCTGAGGGACACAGAACACTGCCACGAGAGAAGCCAGGGGAGGGGAGCGGCACACCGCCACGTCAGGAGCCAGGGGAGGGCGCGGCACACCTCCACAAGAGGAGCCAGGGGAGGGGTGTGGAACATAGCCACGTGAAAACCCAGGGGAGGGCACGGCACACCGCCATGTGAAGAGCCAGAGAAGGGGCGCGGCACAGTGCCACGTGAGGAGCCAGGGGTGGGGCGCGGCTCAGCGCTACGAGAGGAGCCAGAAGAAGGGCGCTGAGTAGGGGCGTGGCACACCGCCACAAGAGGAGCCAGAGGAGAAGCGCGGAACACCGCCACAAGAGGAGCCAGAGGAGGGACGCGGCACAAGGTCACTTGAGGAGTCACAGGACTCACACCGCACCTACTCTTCCATAATTGTGCCCTCCTCCCCGTAGGCCCCTCTGCCTACATCATCCTCCTCAAAGACCCCACTGTTGTTGACAACCCCTTAGACCAGTCATCCTCCTCCTCCCTGCAGGCACAACCTCTGCCGCCCTCCTCCTCAAATGCGCCCGCCTCTGCCGCTCTCTTACCTGCAGGCCCCCCCCCCCCCCTCTGCCGTCTTCCTCCCTGCAGGCCCCCCCCCCTGCCACCCTCCTTCTCTCCGCAGGCGCCCCCCTCTGCCGCCCTTCTCTCCGCAAGTGCCCCCCTACCACTCGCAATCGCCCCCCTCGGCCTCAAAGGCACCCCCCTCTGCCGCCCTCCTCCCTGCAGGCGCCCCCCCCCTGACTCCCTCCTCTCCGCAAGTGCCCCCCTACCCCTCACAGGCGCCCCCCTCGGCCTCCCTCCTCTCCGCAGGTACCCCCCTCTGCCGCCCTCCCCCTCGCAAGCACCCCCCTGTCACTCTCTCCCTCGCAGGCACCCCCTTCTGTCGCCCTCCCCCCGTAGGCGCCCACCTCTGTCACCCTCCTCCCGCAGGAACCCCTGACGCCCTCCTCCTCGCAGGCGCCCCCTACCCCTCGCAGGAGCCCCCCTCGGCCTCAAAGGCACCCCCCTCCTCAGGTGCCCCCCCTCTGTCGCCCCTCTCCCCGCAGGCGCCCCCCTCTGTCACCCTCCTCCCCGCAGGCGCCCCCCTCTGTCACCCTCCTCCCCGCAGGCGCCCCCCTCTGCCACCCTCCTCCCCGCAGGTACCCCCCTCTGCCGCCCTCCCCCTCGCAAGCACCCCCCTGTCACTCTCTCCCTCGCAGGCACCCCCTTCTGTCGCCCTCCCCCCGTAGGCGCCCACCTCTGTCACCCTCCTCCCGCAGGAACCCCTTACGCCCTCCTCCTCGCAGGCGCCCCCTACCCCTCGCAGGAGCCCCCCTCGGCCTCAAAGGCACCCCCCTCCTCAGGTGCCCCCCCTCTGTCGCCCCTCTCCCCGCAGGCGCCCCCCTCTGTCACCCTCCTCCCCGCAGGCGCCCCCCTCTGTCACCCTCCTCCCCGCAGGCGCCCCCCTCTGCCGCCCTCCTCCCCGCAGGCGCCCCCCTATGCCGCCCCCTCCTCCCCGCAGGCACCCTTCTCGACCGCCCTACCCCTCTGCCGCCCTCCTCCCCGCAGGCGCCCCCCTCTGCCGCCCTCCTCATCAAAGCCACCCCACTACCCCTCACAGGAGCCCCCCTCGGCCTCAAAGGCACCCCCCTATCCAGAGGTGCTCCTCCCCGCAGGAACCCCCCTCTGCTGCCCTCCTCCCCGCAGGCATCCCCCTCTGCCGCCATCTTCCACCCTGCAGGTCCCCCCCTCCGCCATCTTCCACCCTGCAGGTCCCCCCCTCTGCCATCTTCCACCCTGCAGGTCCCCCCCTCCGCCGCCCTCCTCTCCGCAGGCACCCCCTCTGCTGCCCCCTCCTCCCCGCAGGCACCCCTCTCGACCGTCCTCCTCAAAGGTCCCCCTCCCCGCAGGCGCCCCCCTCTGCCGCCCCCCTCCTCCCCGCAGGCACCCCTCTCGACCGCCCTAGCCCTCTGCTGTCCTCCTCCCCGCAGGCGCCCCCCTCTGCTGCCCTCCTCCTCAAAGGCCCCCCTCTGCCGCCCTCCTCATCAAAGCCACCCCACTATCCCTCGCAGGAGCCCCCCTCAGCCTCAAAGGCACCCCCCTATCCAGAGGTGCTCCTCCCCGCAGGAACCCCACTCTGCTGCCCTCCTCCCCGCAGATCCCCCCCTCCGCCATCTTCCACCCTGCAGGTCCCCCCCTCCGCCATCTTCCACCCTGCAGGTCCCCCCCCTCCGCCGCCCTCCTCTCCGCAGGCACCCCCCTCTGCCGCCCTCCTCCCCGCAGGCGCCCCCTCTGCCGCCCCCTTCTCCCCGCAGGCACCAGTCTCGACCGCCCTACCCCTCTGCCGCCCTTTTCCTCAAAGGCCCCCCTCTGCCGCCCTCCTCCTCAAAGCCACCCCACTACCCCTCGCAGGAGCCCCCCTCGGCTTCAAAGGCACCCCCCTATCCAGCCCTCCTCCCCGCAGGAACCCCCCTCCGCCATCTTCCACCCTGCAGGTCCCCCCCTCCGCCATCTTCCACCCTGCAGGTCCCCCCCTCTGCCGCCCGCTTCCTCAAAGGCACCCCCCTCTGACTCCCTCCTCTCCGCAAGTGCCCCCTTACCCCTCGCAGGTGCCCCCCTCTGCCGCCCTCCCCCTCGCAGACGCCACCTCTGCCGCCCTCCTCCTCGCAGGCAACCCCCCTCTGATGCTCTCCTTCCTGCAGGCACCCCCTCTGTCACCCTCCTCCCGCAAGCGCCCCCCTCTGCTGCCCTCCTCCCCGCAGGCGCCCCTCTCGACCGCCCTCCTCCTCAAAGGCCCTCCCCCCTCTCACGCCCTCCCATCCGCAGGTACCCCCTCTGCCGCTCTCCTACCCGTAGGTACCCCCTCTGCCGTCTTCCTCCCTGCAGGTCCCCCCCCTCTGCCAACCCCTCCTCCCCGCAAGCGCCCCCCCTCTGCCATCTTCCTCCCTGCAGGTTCCCCCCTCTGCCGCTCTCCTACCCGCAGTTACCCCCTCTGCCGTCTTCCTCCCTGCAGGTCCCCCCTTCTGCCGCCCTCCTCCCTGCAGTAGCCCCCCTCTGCCAACCCCTTCTCCCCGCAAGCGCCCCCCTCTGCCGCCCTCCTCCTCACAGGCGCCCCCCTATGTCACCATGCTCCCAGCAGGCGCCCCCCTCTGCTGCCCTCCTCCTCGCAGGCGCCCCCCTCCCCACACAGGTAACCCCCTCTGCAGCCCTCCCCATCGCAAGCACCCCCCTGTCACTCTCTCCCTCGCAGGCACCCCCCTCTGCCGCCCTCCTCCCCGCAGGCGGCCCCCCTCTGTCGCCCTCCTCCCTGCATACGCGCCCCTCTTGACTCCCTCCTCTCCACAAGTGCCCCCCTACCCCTCACAGGTGCCCCCTTCGGCCTCCCTCCTCTCCGCAAGTGCCCCCCTCTGCCGCCCTCCCCATCGCAAGCAACCCCGACACTCTCTCCCTCGCAGGCACCCCCTTCTGTCGCTCTCCTTCTTTGCATGCGCCGCCCTCTGCCGCCCTCCTCCCCGCAGCTCCCCCTCTCTGCCGCCCTCCTACCCGCAGGCGCCCCCCTACCCCTCGCAGGTGCCCCCCTCGGCCTCAAAAGCACCCCCCTCTGCCTCCGCCCCTCTCTAGCCCTCCCACTCACAGGCACCCGCTTCTGTCGCTCTCCTTACTGCAGACGCCCCCCTGTCGCCCTCCTCCCAACAGGCGCCCCCCTCTGTCGCCCTCCTCCCCGCAGGCGTCCCCCTCTGCCGCCCTCCTCCCCGCAGGCGCGCCCCCTCTGCCGCCCTCCTCCCCGCAGGCGCGCCCCCTCTGCCGCCCTCCTCCCCGCAGGCGCGCCCCCTCTGCCGCCCTCCTCCCCGCAGGCGCGCCCCCTCTGCCGCCCTCCTCCCCGCAGGCGCCCCCCTCTGCCGCCCTCCTCCCCGCAGGCGCCCCCCTCTTCCGCCCCCTCCTCCCCGCAGGCGCCCCCTCTTGCCGCGCCCTCCTTCCCGCAGGCGCCCCCCTCTGCCGCCCTCCTCCCCACAGGCGCCCCCCTCTGCCGCCCTCCTCCCCACGGGCGCCCCCCTCTGCCGCCCTCCTCCCCACGGGCGCCCCCCTCCTCTCCGCAAGTGCCCCCCTTCTCCCCGCAGGTCCCCCCCTCTGCCGCCCTCTTACCCGCAGGCGCCCCCCTCCTCCTCAAAGGCGTCCCCCTTTGACTCCCTCCTCTCCGCAGGTGCCCCCCTCCCCCTCGCAAGCAACCCCGACACTCTCTCCCTCGCAAGCACCCCTTCTGTCTCTCTCCTATGCAGGCGCCGCCCTCCCCCCATAGGCGCCCCTCTCTGCTGCCCTCCTCCCCGTAGGCGCCCCACTCTACCGCCCCCCTCCCCGCAGGCCCCCCCCTCTACCGCCCTCCTCCCCGCAGGCGCCCCCCCTCTACCGCCCTCCTCCCCGCAGGCGCCCCCCTACCCCTCAAAGGCATCCCCCTCTGCCTCATTCCTCAGGTGCCTCCCTTTGCCGCCCTTCCTCTCGCAGGCACCCCCCTCTGTCGCCCTCCTTCCCGCAGGAGCCCCCTCTGTCGCCCTCCTCCCCGCAGGCGCCCCCCTCTGTCGCCCTCCTCACCGCAGGCGCCCCCTCTGCTGCCGTCCTCTCTGCAGGCGCCCCCCTTTATCGCCCTCCTCTGCTGCCATCCTCTCCGCAGGCGCCCCCCTCTGCTGCCCTCCTCCCCGCAGGTCCCCACCTCCGCCATCCTCTTACCTCGTGGACAGGGATCCTGGTCTCCTCTCACATCATTAGTCAGGGCAGAGTCTGCAGCCCCCGATACACAGTCCAGCGATCCTGCCGATATCTGCGGCATTGGCTGCCATCTATGTAGCAGAAGTGACTGCTCTGCCACTGCCAAGATGATGGGAGTAGTGATACATTGTGTGATAGGAGATTAGATTGTGAGCTCTGGGGTCAGGGATGATGGGAGTAGTGATACATTGTGTGATAGGAGATTAGATTGTGAGCTCTGGGGTCAGGGATGATGGGAGTAGTGATACATTGTGTGATAGGAGATTAGATTGTGAGCTCTGGGGTCAGGGATGATGGGAGTAGTGATACATTGTGTGATAGGAGATTAGATTGTGAGCTCCGGGGTCAGGGATGATGGGAGTAGTGATACACTGTGTGATAGGAGATTAGATTGTGAGCTCTGGGGTCAGGGATGATGGGAGTAGTGATACACTGTGTGATAGGAGATTAGATTGTGAGCTCCGGGGTCAGGGATGATGGGAGTAGTGATACATTGTGTGATAGGAGATTAGATTGTGAGCTCTGGGGTCAGGGATGATGGGAGTAGTGATACATTGTGTGATAGGAGATTAGATTGTGAGCTCTGGGGTCAGGGATGATGGGAGTAGTGATACATTGTGTGATAGGAGATTAGATTGTGAGCTCCGGGGTCAGGGATGATGGGAGTAGTGATACATTGTGTGATAGGAGATTAGATTGTGAGCTCTGGGGTCAGGGATGATGGGAGTAGTGATACATTGTGTGATAGGAGATTAGATTGTGAGCTCCGGGGTCAGGGATGATGGGAGTAGTGATACATTGTGTGATAGGAGATTAGATTGTGAGCTCTGGGGTCAGGGATGATGGGAGTAGTGATACATTGTGTGAGCCGGGTGTAGCCCTTCTCCGCCCAGGCGGGCAGCAGTCCCATGCAAGGATGTCCTATGAGGAGTGCCCATGAGGGGGCGTCACAGAGGCGGCAGTGAGGGGTGTGGCGGCGGTCCCACAATCGCTGGCGCTGTCGGCGGCGGTCCCACAATCGCTCTTGCTGTCGGCGGTGGTCCCACAATCGCTGGCGCTGTCGGCGGTGGTCCCACAATCGCTGGCACTGTCGGCGGCGGTCCCACAATCGCTGGCGCTGTCGGCGGCGGTCCCACAATCGCTGGCGCTGTCGGCGGCGGTCCCACAATCGCTGGCACTGTCGGCGGCGGTCCCACAATCGCTGGCGCTGTCGGCGGCGGTCCCACAATCGCTGGCGCTGTCGGCGGCGGTCCCACAATCGCTGGCGCTGTCGGCGGCGGTCCCACAATCGCTGGCGCTGTCGGCGGCGGTCCCACAATCGCTGGCGCTGTCGGCGGCGGTCCCACAATCGCTGGCGCTGTCGGCGGTGGTCCCACAATCGCTGGCGCTGTCGGCGGCGGTCCCACAATCGCTGGCGCTGTCGGTGCGCCTTTATCTCGTGCTGGAGCAGCTTATTAACACGCTTTGAACTTAGAATCACATTTACAATGCGCCATCAACAGTTTTATAAGCTAATTAGAAAAAAAGATTAATTAATGACGAGGCCGCTAATAAAATGGCAATCAGGAAGAAAGAATCCGAGGGAGCTAAGCCGCCGCTACCAGCAATTAGCAGCTAATTACAAACAAATTACCCCGTGTTTTGCTGTGGGCTTTCATTTACTAAAATGCTTTAATTAAAAGAGACAACATGGCGATTAATGTGGCGGCAGCAGACGCCGCCATTGTCTGCGGTACCTGCACCCGGCCGCTCACCTTCCAGCACGCTGTGATGGCGTCATGGCCGCCGCTCGCCCCTGAACCGGCAGCGTGGTGTAATCACTGTGTAATTATCCGGCTTTACCGCCATAAATAAACAAACATTGGGCGTCAATCACTGATCCGAGCGGCGCGGTCAGCGGGGAGCGCGGCTTTGTGTGGCAGATTTAGCGTTAATCAGGACCCTAGGCAAACACGGCCCTGCTGCGCGAGCTCTGATAACATGGCCGCCAAGTCTGCACACAAGGTGACAGTCAGCATGGAGAAGTCCGGGGGCCCGGCCCAGGTAGCGGTGAGTCCGGGGGGCCACGGCCAACATCCCGGGCACGGCCTGTCATTCCCCGGCTGCCAGCTGAGCCGGGGTTACTTGTGTCGCTGGCACGGGGCCACCTCCATCACAGCTGCCGCGGCCAACAAGCCATTACCGGCTTAGGAATGTTATACATCAGAAATTAGCTTCACCCATTAGGACAGGAGCAGGATTAACGCTCCGCAGGACGCGCCCCGAGCACAGCGTTATCTGACTGCACCAGCATCTGCCTGGGATTACTGGGGAAAGAGGCGCCGCAGCGACCAGGGACGCCGACCCCAGACAGGGGGAGAGGGACCGCCGACCTCAAACAGGGGGGGAGAGGGACCGCCGACTCCAGACGGGGGGAGAGGGACCGCCGACCTCAGACAAGGGGAGAGGGACCGCCGACCTCAAACAGGGGGGAGAGGGACCGCCGACCCCAGACAAGGGGAGAGGGACCGCCGACCTCAGACAAGGGGAGAGGGACCGCCGACCTCAAACAGGGGGGAGAGGGACCGCCGACCCCAGACAAGGGGAGAGGGACCGCCGACCTCAGACAAGGGGAGAGGGACCGCCGACCCCAGACAAGGGGAGAGGGACCGCCGACCCCAGACAAGGGGAGAGGGACCGCCGACCCCAGACAAGGGGAGAGGGACCGCCGACCCCAGACAAGGGGAGAGGGACCGCCGACCCCAGACAAGGGGAGAGGGACCGCCGACCCCAGACAAGGGGAGAGGGACCGCCGACCCCAGACAAGGGGAGAGGGACCGCCGACCCCAGACAAGGGGAGAGGGACCGCCGACCCCAGACAAGGGGAGTGGGACCGCCGACCCCAGACAAGGAGAGAGGGACGGCCGACCTCAGACAAGGGGAGAGGGACCGCCGACCTCAAACAGGGGGGGGAGAGGGACAGCCGACCCCAGACAAGGGGAGAGGGACCGCCGACCTCAAACAGGGGGGGAGAGGGACAGCCGACCCCAGACAAGGGGAGAGGGACCGCCGACCCCAGGCGGGGGGAGAGGGACGGCCGACCCCAGACAGGGGGAGAGGGACGGCCGACCCCAGACAGGGGGAGAGGGACGGCCGACCCCAGACAGGGGGAGAGGGACGGCCGACCCCAGACAGGGGGAGAGGGACCGCCGACCCCAGACAGGGGGAGAGGGACCGCCGACCCCAGACAAGGAGAGAGGGACGGCCGACCCCAGACAAGGAGAGAGGGACGGCCGACCCCAGACAAGGAGAGAGGGACGGCCGACCCCAGACAAGGGGAGAGGGACCGCCGACCCCAGACAAGGGGAGAGGGACCGCCGACCCCAGACAAGGGGAGAGGGACCGCCGACCCCAGACAAGGGGAGAGGGACCGCCGACCCCAGACAAGGGGAGAGAGACCGCCGACCCCAGACAAGGGGAGAGGGACCGCCGACCCCAGACAAGGGGAGAGGGACCGCCGACCCCAGACAAGGGGAGTGGGACCGCCGACCCCAGACAAGGGGAGTGGGACCGCCGACCCCAGACAAGGGGAGAGGGACCGCCGACCCCAGGCGGGGGGAGAGGGACCGCCGACCCCAGACAAGGGGAGAGGGACCGCCGACCCCAGACAAGGGGAGAGGGACCGCCGACCCCAGACAAGGGGAGAGGGACCGCCGACCCCAGGCGGGGGGGAGAGGGACCGCCGACCCCACTCAGGGGGAGAGGGACCGCCGACCCCACGCAGGGGGAGAGGGACCGCCGACCCCACGCAGGGGGAGAGGGACCGCCGACCCCACGCAGGGGGAGAGGGACCGCCGACCCCACGCAGGGGGAGAGGGACCGCCGACCCCACGCAGGGGGAGAGGGACCGCCGACACCACGCAAGGGGAGAGGGACCGCCGACCCCAGACATGGCTGACAGCGGAGAGACGCCGACTCCGAACATGGCTGAAAGCGGAGGGACGACGACCCCAAAAATAAGAGGGACGCCAACCCCAAACATGGCTGAGACCGGAGGAAGACACTCAGGAAACCAGATATCAGTTATATCATACAGCAGTGACATCACCGCTCTCCAGATATCAGTTATATTATACAGCAGTGACATCACCGCTCTCCAGATATCAGTTATATTATACAGCAGTGACATCAGCGCTCTCCAGATATCAGTTATATTATACAGCAGTGACATCACCGCTCTCCAGATATCAGTTATATTATACAGCAGTGACAGATTGTGTCTGTATGAGAAGATGCGTCATGCTGCAATATCTCTGCAGAGCATCTCTTTATGACACACGGTGCAGTATACTGCAGTCTGCGGACATAACGCTGGGTCTCTCGCGCAGTCTCTTGCCCCCGGCACTCACCTCTCGGGTGGCCAGGCTGTCACTCAGCTCTTCCGCTCTCTGAATGTCTCCTTTATTCAGCGCTTCATCCAAATTCTGTTCTAGACGTGACTGCAAAGAGAAGAAGAGATGACCGTACTATGGGGTGTCATGTACCCGGATCTATAGGTGGAGGCACCAGACCGTACTATGGGGTATCATGTACCCGGATCTATAGGTGGAGGCACCAGACAGTACTATGGGGTGTCATGCACCCGGATCTATAGGTGGAGGCACCAGACAGTACTATGGGGTGTCATGCACCCGGATCTATAGGTGGAGGTACCAGACCGTACTATGGGGTATCAAGCACCCGGATCTATAGGTGGAGGTACCAGACCGTACTATGGGGTATCATGCACCCGGATCTATAGGTGGAGGCACCAGACAGTACTATGGGGTGTCATGTACCCGGATCTATAGGTGGAGGCACCAGACCGTACTATGGGGTGTCATGTACCCGGATCTATAGGTGGAGGCACCAGACCGTACTATGGGGTATCATGTACCCGGATCTATAGGTGGAGGCACCAGACAGTACTATGGGGTGTCATGCACCCGGATCTATAGGTGGAGGCACCAGACAGTACTATGGGGTGTCATGCACCCGGATCTATAGGTGGAGGTACCAGACCGTACTATGGGGTATCAAGCACCCGGATCTATAGGTGGAGGTACCAGACCGTACTATGGGGTATCATGCACCCGGATCTATAGGTGGAGGCACCAGACCGTACTATGGGGTGTCATGTACCCGGATCTATAGGTGGAGGTACCAGACCGTACTATGGGGTATCAAGCACCCGGATCTATAGGTGGAGGTACCAGACCGTACTATGGGGTATCATGCACCCGGATCTATAGGTGGAGGCACCAGACAGTACTATGGGGTGTCATGTACCCGGATCTATAGGTGGAGGCACCAGACCGTACTATGGGGTGTCATGTACCCGGATCTATAGGTGGAGGCACCAGACCGTACTATGGGGTATCATGTACCCGGATCTATAGGTGGAGGCACCAGACAGTACTATGGGGTGTCATGCACCCGGATCTATAGGTGGAGGCACCAGACAGTACTATGGGGTGTCATGCACCCGGATCTATAGGTGGAGGTACCAGACCGTACTATGGGGTATCAAGCACCCGGATCTATAGGTGGAGGTACCAGACCGTACTATGGGGTATCATGCACCCGGATCTATAGGTGGAGGCACCAGACCGTACTATGGGGTGTCATGTACCCGGATCTATAGGTGGAGGCACCAGACCGTACTATGGGGTGTCATGTACCCAGATCTATAGGTGGAGGCACCAGACAGTACTATGGGGTGTCATGTACCCAGATCTATAGGTGGAGGCACCAGACCGTACTATGGGGTATCATGTACCCAGATCTATAGGTGGAGGCACCAGACAGTACTATGGGGTGTCATACACCCGGATCTATAGGTGGAGGTACCAGACCGTACTATGGGGTGTCATGCACCCGGATCTATAGGTGGAGGCACCAGACCGTACTATGGGGTGTCATGTACCCGGATCTATAGGTGGAGGCACCAGACCGTACCATGGGGTGTCATGTACCCGGATCTATAGGTGGAGGCACCAGACCGTACTATGGGGTGTCATGTACCCAGATCTATAGGTGGAGGCACCAGACCGTACTATGGGGTGTCATGTACCCGGATCTATAGGTGGAGGCACCAGACCGTACTATGGGGTGTCATGTACCCAGATCTATAGGTGGAGGCACCAGACAGTACTATGGGGTGTCATGTACCCAGATCTATAGGTGGAGGCACCAGACAGTACTATGGGGTGTCATGTACCCAGATCTATAGGTGGAGGCACCAGACCGTACTATGGGGTGTCATGTACCCAGATCTATAGGTGGAGGCACCAGACAGTACTATGGGGTGTCATGCACCCGGATCTATAGGTGGAGGTACCAGACCGTACTATGGGGTATCATGCACCCGGATCTATAGGTGGAGGTACCAGACCGTACTATGGGGTGTCATGTACCCAGATCTATAGGTGGAGGCACCAGACCGTACTATGGGGTATCATGTACCCAGATCTATAGGTGGAGGCACCAGACCGTACTATGGGGTATCATGTACCCAGATCTATAGGTGGAGGCACCAGACCGTACTATGGGGTATCATGTACCCAGATCTATAGGTGGAGGCACCAGACCGTACTATGGGGTATCATGCACCCAGATCTATAGGTGGAGGCACCAGACAGTACTATGGGGTGTCATGCACCCGGATCTATAGGTGGAGGTACCAGACCGTACTATGGGGTATCATGCACCCGGATCTATAGGTGGAGGCACCAGACCGTACTATGTGGTGTCATGTACCCAGATCTATAGGTGGAGGCACCAGACCGTACTATGGGGTATCATGTACCCGGATCTATAGGTGGAGGCACCAGACCGTACTATGGGGTATCATGTATCCAGATCTATAGGTGGAGGCACCAGACCGTACTATGGGGTGTTATGTACCCAGATCTATAGGTGGAGGCACCAGACCGTACTATGGGGTATCATGCACCCGGATCTATAGGTGGAGGCACCAGACCGTACTATGGGGTGTCATGTACCCAGATCTATAGGTGGAGGCACCAGACCGTACTATGGGGTGTCATGCACCCGGATCTATAGGTGGAGGCACCAGACCGTACTATGGGTGTCATGCACCCAGATCTATAGGTGGAGGCACCAGACCGTACTATGGGATGTCATGTACCCGGATCTATAGGTGGAGGCACCAGACCGTACTATGGGGTGTCATGCACCCGGATCTATAGGTGGAGGCACCAGACAGTACTATGGGGTGTCATGTACCCGGATCTATAGGTGGAGGCACCAGACCGTACTATGGGGTGTCATGTACCCGGATCTATAGGTGGAGGCACCAGACCGTACTATGGGGTGTCATGCACCCGGATCAATAGGTGGAGGCACCAGACCGTACTATGGGGTATCATGAACCCGGATCTATAGGTGGAGGCACCAGACCGTACTATGGGGTGTCATGTACCCAGATCTATAGGTGGAGGCACCAGACCGTACTATGGGGTGTCATGTACCCGGATCTATAGGTGGAAGCACCAGACCGTACTATGGGGTGTCATGTACCCAGATCTATAGGTGGAGGCACCAGACCGTACTATGGGGTGTCATGTACCCAGATCTATAGGTGGAGGCACCAGACCGTACTATGGGGTATCATGTACCCGGATCTATAGGTGGAAGCACCAGACCGTACTATGGGGTGTCATGTACCCAGATCTATAGGTGGAGGCACCAGACAGTACTATGGGGTGTCATGTACCCAGATCTATAGGTGGAGGCACCAGACAGTACTATGGGGTGTCATGTACCCAGATCTATAGGTGGAAGCACCAGACCGTACTATGGGGTGTCATGTACCCAGATCTATAGGTGGAGGCACCAGACAGTACTATGGGGTATCATGTACCCGGATCTATAGGTGGAGGCACCAGACAGTACTATGGGGTGTCATGTACCCAGATCTATAGGTGGAGGCACCAGACCGTACTATGGGGTGTCATGTACCCAGATCTATAGGTGGAGGCACCAGACCGTACTATGGGGTGTCATGTACCCGGATCTATAGGTGGAGGCACCAGACCGTCCTATGGGGTATCATGTACCCGGATCTATAGGTGGAGGCACCAGACCGTACTATGGGTTGTCATGTACCCGGATCTATAGGTGGAGGCACCAGACCGTACTATGGGGTGTCATGTACCCAGATCTATAGGTGGAGGCACCAGACCGTACTATGGGGTGTCATGTACCCGGATCTATAGGTGGAGGCACCAGACCGTACTATGGGGTGTCATGTACCCAGATGTATAGGTGGAGGCACCAGACCGTACTATGGGGTGTCATGTACCCAGATCTATAGGTGGAGGCACCAGACCGTACTATGGGGTGTCATGCACCCAGATGTATAGGTGGAGGCACCAGACCGTACTATGGGTTGTCATGCACCCAGATCTATAGGTGGAGGCACCAGACCGTACTATGGGGTGTTATGTACCCAGATCTATAGGTGGAGGCACCAGACCGTACTATGGGGTGTCATGTACCCAGATCTATAGGTGGAGGCACCAGACCGTACTATGGGGTGTCATGTACCCGGATCTATAGGTGGAGGCACCAGACCGTACTATGGGGTGTCATGCACCCAGATGTATAGGTGGAGGCACCAGACCGTACTATGGGTTGTCATGCACCCAGATCTATAGGTGGAGGCACCAGACCGTACTATGGGGTGTTATGTACCCAGATCTATAGGTGGAGGCACCAGACCGTACTATGGGGTGTCATGTACCCAGATCTATAGGTGGAGGCACCAGACCGTACTATGGGGTGTCATGTACCCGGATCTATAGGTGGAGGCACCAGACCGTACTATGGGGTGTCATGTACCCGGATCTATAGGTGGAGGCACCAGACCGTACTATGGGGTGTCATGTACCCGGATCTATAGGTGGAGGCACCAGACCGTACTATGGGGTATCATGCACCCGGATCTATAGGTGGAGGCACCAGACCGTACTATGGGGTATCATGCACCCGGATCTATAGGTGGAGGCACCAGACCGTACTATGGGGTGTCATGCACCCGGATCTATAGGTGGAGGCACCAGACTGTACTATGGGGTGTCATGTACCCGGATCTATAGGTGGAGGCACCAGACCGCACTATGGGGTATCATGCACCCGGATCTATAGGTGGAGGCACCAGACCGTACTATGGGGTGTCATGCACCCGGATCTATAGGTGGAGGCACCAGACCGTACTATGGGGTGTCATGCACCCGGATCTATAGGTGGAGGCACCAGACCGTACTATGGGGTGTCATGCACCCGGATCTATAGGTGGAGGCACCAGACCGTACTATGGGGTGTCATGCACCCAGATCTATAGGTGGAGGCACCAGACCGTACTATGGGGTGTCATGCACCCGGATCTATAGGTGGAGGCACCAGACCGTACTATGGGGTGTCATGTACCCGGATCTATAGGTGGAGGCACCAGACCGTACTATGGGGTGTCATGCACCCGGATCTATAGGTGGAGGCACCAGACCGTACTATGGGGTGTCATGCACCCGGATCTATAGGTGGAGGCACCAGACCGTACTATGGGGTGTCATGCACCCGGATCTATAGGTGGAGGCACCAGACCGTACTATGGGGTGTCATGCACCCGGATCTATAGGTGGAGGCACCAGACCATACTATGGGGTGTCATGTACCCGGATCTATAGGTGGAGGCACCAGACCGTACTATGGAGTGTCATGTACCCAGATCTATAGGTGGAGGCACCAGACCGTACTATGGGGTGTAATGTACCCAGATCTATAGGTGGAGGCACCAGACCGTACTATGGGGTGTAATGTACCCGGATCTATAGGTGGAGGCACCAGACCGTACTATGGGGTGTAATGTACCCGGATCTATAGGTGGAGGCACCAGACCGTACTATGGGGTGTCATGTACCCAGATCTATAGGTGGAGGCACCAGACCGTACTATGGAGTGTCATGTACCCAGATCTATAGGTGGAGGCACCAGACCGTACTATGGAGTGTCATGTACCCAGATCTATAGGTGGAGGCACCAGACCGTACTATGGGGTGTCATGTACCCGGATCTATAGGTGGAGGCACCAGACCGTACTATGGGGTGTCATGTACCCGGATCTATAGGTGGAGGCACCAGACCGTACTATGGGGTGTCATGCACCCGGATCTATAGGTGGAGGCACCAGACCGTACTATGGGGTGTCATGTACCCGGATCTATAGGTGGAGGCACCAGACCGTACTATGGGGTGTCATGTACCCGGATCTATAGGTGGAGGCACCAGACCGTACTATGGGGTGTCATGTACCCGGATCTATAGGTGGAGGCACCAGACAGTACTATGGGGTGTCATGTACCCGGATCTATAGGTGGAGGTACCAGACCGTACTATGGGGTGTCATGTACCCAGATCTATAGGTGGAGGCACCAGACCGTACTATGGGGTGTCATGTACCCGGATCTATACGTGGAGGCACCAGACCGTACTATGGGGTGTCATGTACCCGGATCTATAGGTGGAAGCACCAGACCGTACTATGGGGTGTCATGTACCCAGATCTATAGGTGGAGGCACCAGACCGTACTATGGGGTGTCATGTACCCAGATCTATAGGTGGAGGCACCAGACCGTACTATGGGGTATCATGTACCCGGATCTATAGGTGGAAGCACCAGACCGTACTATGGGGTGTCATGTACCCGGATCTATAGGTGGAGGCACCAGACAGTACTATGGGGTGTCATGTACCCAGATCTATAGGTGGAGGGACCAGACCGTACTATGGGGTGTCATGTACCCAGATCTATAGGTGGAAGCACCAGACCGTACTATGGGGTGTCATGTACCCAGATCTATAGGTGGAGGCACCAGACAGTACTATGGGGTGTCATGTACCCGGATCTATAGGTGGAGGCACCAGACCGTACTATGGGGTGTCATGTACCCAGATCTATAGGTGGAGGCACCAGACCGTACTATGGGGTGTCATGTACCCAGATCTATAGGTGGAGGCACCAGACCGTACTATGGGGTGTCATGTACCCGGATCTATAGGTGGAAGCACCAGACCGTACTATGGGGTGTCATGTACCCGGATCTATAGGTGGAGGCACCAGACAGTACTATGGGGTGTCATGTACCCAGATCTATAGGTGGAGGGACCAGACCGTACTATGGGGTGTCATGTACCCAGATCTATAGGTGGAAGCACCAGACCGTACTATGGGGTGTCATGTACCCAGATCTATAGGTGGAGGCACCAGACAGTACTATGGGGTGTCATGTACCCGGATCTATAGGTGGAGGCACCAGACCGTACTATGGGGTGTCATGTACCCAGATCTATAGGTGGAGGCACCAGACCGTACTATGGGGTGTCATGTACCCAGATCTATAGGTGGAGGCACCAGACCGTACAGTCATGGCCAAAAGTTTTGAGAATGACACCAAAATGATATTTTCACATGATCTGCTGGCCTCTGGTTTTTATTAGTGTTTGTCTGATGTTTATATCACATACAGAAATATAATTGCAATCATATTATGAGTACCAATAGGTTATATTGACAGTTAGAATGAGTCAATATTTGCAGTGTTGCCCCTTCTTCTTCAAGACCTCTGTAATTCTCCCTGGCTGCTCTCAATCAACTTTTGGACCAAATCCTGACTGATAGCAGTCCATTCTTGCATAATCAATGCTTGCATTTTGACAGAATTTGTTGGTTTTTGTTTGTCCACCCGTCTCTTGATGATTGACCACAAGTTCTCAATGAGATTAAGATCTGGGGAGTTTCCAGGCCATGGACCCAAAATCTCTATGTTTTGTTCCATGAGCCATTTAGTTATCATCTTTGCTTTATGGCAAGGTGCTCCATCATGCTGGAAAAGGCATTGTTGGGCGCCAAACTGCTCTTGGACGGTTGGGAGAAGTTGCTCTTGGAGGACATTCTGGTACCATTCTTTATTCATGGCTGTGTTTTTAGGCAAGACTGTGAGTGAGCCGATTCCCTTGGCTGAGAAGCAACCCCACACATGAATGGTTTCAGGATGCTTTACAGTTGGCATGAGACAAGACTGGTGGTAGCGCTCACCTCTTCTTCTCCGAATAAGCTGTTTTCCAGATGTCCCAAACAATCGAAAAGGGGATTCATCAGAGAAAATGACTTTGCCCCAGTCCTCAGCAGTCCACTCCCTGTACCTTTTGCAGAATATCAGTCGGTCCCTGATGTTTTTTCTGGAGAGAAATGGCTTCTTTGCTGCCCTCCTTGAAACCAGCCCTTGCTCAAAGAGTCTCCGCCTCACAGTGCGTGCAGAAGCACTCACACCAGCCTGCTGCCATTCCTGAGCAAGCTCGGCACTGCTGGTAGTCCGATCCCGCAGCTGAAACAGTTTTAAGATACGGTCCTGGCGCTTGCTGGTCTTTCTTGGGCGCCCTGGAGCCTTTTTGACAACAATGGAAGCTCTCTCCTTGAAGTTCTTGATGATGCGATAGATTGTTGACTGAGGTGCAATCTTTGTAGCTGCGATACTCTTCCCTGTTAGGCCATTTTTGTGCAGTGCAATGATGGCTGCACGTGTTTCTTTAGAGATAACCATGGTTAACTGAAGAGAAACAATGATACCAAGAACCAGCCTCCTTTTAAAGTGTCCAGTGATGTCATTCTTACTTAATCATGACTGATTGATCGCCAGCCCTGTCCTCATCAACACCCACACCTGTGTTAATGGATCAATCACTAAAACGATGTTAGCTGCTCCTTTTAAGGCAGGACTGCAATGATGTTGAAATGTGTTTTGGGGGTTAAAGTTCATTTTCTGGGCAAATATTGACTTTGCAAGTACAGTAATTGCTGTTAAGCTGATCACTCTTTGACATTCAGGAGTATATGCAAATTGCCATTACAAAAAATGAAGCAGTAAACTTTGGAAAAATTACTATTTGTCTCATTCTCAATACTTTTGGCCATGACTGTACTATGGGGTGTCATGTACCCGGATCTATAGGTGGAGGCACCAGACCGTACTATGGGGTATCATGCACCCAGATGTATAGGTGGAGGCACCAGACCGTACTATGGGGTGTCATGCACCCAGATCTATAGGTGGAGGCACCAGACCGTACTATGGGGTGTCATGTACCCGGATCTATAGGTGGAGGCACCAGACCGTACTATGGGGTGTCATGCACCCAGATCTATAGGTGGAGGCACCAGACCGTACTATGGGGTGTCATGCACCCAGATCTATAGGTGGAGGCACCAGACCGTACTATGGGGTGTCATGCACCCAGATCTATAGGTGGAGGCACCAGACCGTACTATGGGGTGTCATGTACCCGGTTCTATAGGTGGAGGCACCAGACCGTACTATGGGGTATCATGCACCCAGATGTATAGGTGGAAGCACCAGACCGTACTATGGGGTGTCATGCACCCAGATCTATAGGTGGAGGCACCAGACCGTACTATGAGGTGTCATGTACCCGGATCTATAGGTGGAGGCACCAGACCGTACTATGGGGTGTCATGCACCCAGATCTATAGGTGGAGGCACCAGACCGTACTATGGGGTGTCATGCACCCAGATCTATAGGTGGAGGCACCAGACCGTACTATGGGGTGTCATGCACCCAGATCTATAGGTGGAGGCACCAGACCGTACTATGGGCTGTCATGTACCCGGATCTATAGGTGGAGGCACCAGACCGTACTATGGGGTATGATGCACCCAGATGTATAGGTGGAGGCACCAGACCGTACTATGGGGTGGCATGCACCCAGATCTATAGGTGGAGGCACCAGACCGTACTATGGGGTGTCATGTACCCAGATCTATAGGTGGAGGCACCAGACCGTACTATGGGGTGTCATGTACCCGGATCTATAGGTGGAGGCACCAGACAGTACTATGGGGTGTCATGTACCCGGATCTATAGGTGGAGGCACCAGACCGTACTATGGGATGTCATGTACCCGGATCTATAGGTGGAGGCACCAGACCGTACTATGGGGTGTCATGTACCTGGATCTATAGGTGGAGGCACCAGACCGTACTATGGGGTGTCATGTACCCGGATCTATAGGTGGAGGCACCAGACAGTACTATGGGGTGTCATGTACCCGGATCTATAGGTGGAGGCACCAGACCGTACTATGGGGTATCATGTACCCGGATCTATAGGTGGAGGCACCAGACCGTACTATGGGGTATCATGTACCCGGATCTATAGGTGGAGGCACCAGACCGTACTATGGGGTATCATGCACCCAGATCTATAGGTGGAGGCACCAGACCGTACTATGGGGTGTCATGTACCCGGATCTATAGGTGGAGGCACCAGACAGTACTATGGGGTGTCATGTACCCGGATCTATAGGTGGAGGCACCAGACCGTACTATGGGGTGTCATGTACCTGGATCTATAGGTGGAGGCACCAGACCGTACTATGGGGTGTCATGTACCCGGATCTATAGGTGGAGGCACCAGACAGTACTATGGGGTGTCATGTACCCGGATCTATAGGTGGAGGCACCAGACCGTACTATGGGGTATCATGTACCCGGATCTATAGGTGGAGGCACCAGACCGTACTATGGGGTATCATGCACCCAGATCTATAGGTGGAGGCACCAGACCGTACTATGGGGTGTCATGTACCCGGATCTATAGGTGGAGGCACCAGACAGTACTATGGGGTGTCATGTACCCGGATCTATAGGTGGAGGCACCAGACCGTACTATGGGGTGTCATGTACCTGGATCTATAGGTGGAGGCACCAGACCGTACTATGGGGTGTCATGTACCCGGATCTATAGGTGGAGGCACCAGACAGTACTATGGGGTGTCATGTACCCGGATCTATAGGTGGAGGCACCAGACCGTACTATGGGGTATCATGTACCCGGATCTATAGGTGGAGGCACCAGACCGTACTATGGGGTATCATGCACCCAGATCTATAGGTGGAGGCACCAGACCGTACTATGGGGTGTCATGTACCCGGATCTATAGGTGGAGGCACCAGACCGTACTATGGGGTGTCATGCACCCAGATCTATAGGTGGAGGTACGTGGCTGTCGGACCCCTGCTTCGTTTCCCGGTCGCTCACCTTCCTCATCACCTTGTTGGACACAGGCGGATTCAGACGCTCATCGACCCCGAAGTATTCCTGGAGGGTTTCCAGGGCGGCCATCCTGCCGCTTCTCGTGCTGTGACAGAACATACAGACATGGTTTCTTGTAGGCCGCTGCCCCCACCCTCGCACATGGCGCCCCTCTCACCTCTCACCGTCCTTCTGCTCCTCCGGATGACGCCGTTTCCGTTTTCCTGATTATGAAAAAACTTGTATTAGGGTAAAGAGCCGGATAAGCGAGCAGCAGACGAGAACGGCGGGCGCGTAATGGTGAGCCGCCATCGCACCGATCTGACGACCACTGGCAGAAACACGTGTCCGATGGAGGTCTAGTACACGACCTGTAATAACCCCGGAGCACAGAGGAGGGAGGAGCCTGCAGAATGATGTCACTACGACATCACAGGGGCTATGCCCGGTAAGCTCCTCCCCTCAGGCAGGGTGATGGCGTCCTGTGCTGGCAGTAGAAGGCCATGAGAGGAGGACAATCTGCAGAGCCAAGGTCATGGGAGGACTTCTCAGCTTATGTCATCTGTGCAGGGAGGGGGAGGAGGTGAGCTGCGATATCACCTGTAGTCTTCTATGTGAGTGCTGTGAGCATGCTGCGGTCTGTCCAGGGGTCACTGTGCGGGGAGGGGGAGGAGGTGAGTTGTGTTATCACCTGTAGTTTTCTATGTCAGAGCTGTGAGCATGCTGCAGTCTGAGCAGGACTCACTGTGCGGGGAGGGGGAAGAGGTGAGCTGCGATGTCTTCTGTAGTCTTCTATGTGAGTGCTGTGAGCATGCTGCGGTCTGTGCAGGTGACACTGTACGGGGAGGGGGAGGAGGTGAGCTGCAATATCACCTGTAGTCTTCTATGTGAGTGCTGTGAGCATGCTGCGGTCTGTCCAGGGGTCACTGTGTGTGGAGGGGGAGGAGGTGAGCTGCAATATCACCTGCAGTCTTCTATGTGAGTGCTGTGAGCATGCTGCAGTCTGTGCAGGGGTCACTGTGCGGGGAGGGGGAGGAGGTGAGCTGCAATATCACCTGCAGTCTTCTATGTGTGTGCTGTGAGCATGCTGCGGTCTGTGCAGGGGTCACTGTACGGGGAGGGGGAGGAGGTGAGCTGCGATATCACCTGTAGTTTTCTATGTCAGAGCTGTGAGCATGCTGCGGTCTGTGCAGGAGTCACTGTGCGGGGAGGGGGAGGAGGTGAGCTGCAATATCACCTGTAGTCTTCTATGTGAGTGCTGTGAGCATGCTGCGGTCTGTGCAAGGGTCACTGTGCGGGGAGGGGGAGGAGGTGAGCTGCAATATCACCTGCAGTCTTCTATGTGTGTGCTGTGAGCATGCTGCGGTCTGTGCAGGGGTCACTGTACGGGGAGGGGGAGGAGGTGAGCTGCGATATCACCTGTAGTTTTCTATGTCAGAGCTGTGAGCATGCTGCGGTCTGTGCAGGAGTCACTGTGCGGGGAGGGGGAGGAGGTGAGCTGCAATATCACCTGTAGTCTTCTATGTGAGTGCTGTGAGCATGCTGCGGTCTGTGCAGGAGTCACTGTGCGGGGAGGGGGAGGAGGGGAGTTGTGATATCACCTGTAGTTTTCTATGTGACTGCTGTGAGCATGCTGCGCTAAGTGCAGGAATCACTGTGCGGGGAGTGGGAGGAGGTGAGCTGCGATATCATCTGTTGTCTTCTATGTGAGTGCTGTGAGCATGCTGCGGTCTGTGCAGGAGTCACAGTGCAGGGAGGAGGAGGAGGTGAGCTGCGATATCACCTGTAGTCTTCTATGTGAGTGCTGTGAGCATGCTGTGGTCTGTGCAGGAGTCACTGTGCAGGAGGAGGAGGTGAGCTGCGATGACACCTGTAGTCTTCTATGTGAGTGCTGTGAGCATGCTGCGGTCTGTGCAGGAGTCACTGTGCGGGGAGGGGGAGGAGGTGAGTTGTGATATCACCTGTAGTTTTCTATGTCAGCGCTGTGAGCATGCTGCACTCTGTGAAGGAGTCACTGTGTGTGGAGGGGGAGGAGGTGAGCTGCGATGTCACCTGTAGTCTTCTATGTGAGTGCTGTGAGCATGCTGCGGTCTTTGCAGGAGTCACTGTGCAGGGAGGGGGAGGAGGTGAGCTGCGATGTCACCTGTAGTCTTCTATGTGAGTGCTGTGAGCATGCTGCGGTCTGTGCAGGAGTCACTGTGTAGGGAAGGGGAGGAGGTGAGCTACGATATCACCAGTATCCTGACCGATTATTTATAGCACTTTGGATAGACAGAGCAATGTGATAGAGCAAATGATTCAAGGGTAATTTCTCCATTTTTCTTTCAATGTTGTTAAACCTGCAGTTGTCTGATCACTTATTCACGGTCTAACATTCAAAGTCATCTGTGAGTGCGAGCGAGGGGCGGCACAGCAGAGCTGCCGAGGGGCGGCACAGCCGAGCTGCCGAGGGGCGGCACAGCCGAGCGGAAAAGGGGCGGCACAGCCGAGCGGAAAAGGGGCGGCACAGCAGAGAGGCCGAGGGGCGGCACAGCAGAGAGGCCGAGGGGCGGCACAGCAGAGCTGGAAGAGCGGGTGGGGGCAGTACACACAATGCATTGCATCACCATCATCTACTTCTAACAGCAGTGAGAGGAGAGGAGCCTCCATCATACCCGGCAGACACTGTGTTACATCATCATCATCTACATCTAACAGCAGTGAGAGGAGAGGAGCCTCCATCATACCCGGCAGACACTGTGTTACATCACCATCATCTACATCTAACAGCAGTGAGAGGAGAGGAGCCTCCATCATACCCGGCAGACACTGTGTTACATCATCATCATCATCTACATCTAACAGCAGTGAGAGGAGAGGAGCCTCCATCATACCCGGCAGACACTGTGTTACATCATCATCATCATCTACATCTAACAGCAGTGAGAGGAGAGGAGCCTCCATCATACCCGGCAGACACTGTGTTACATCACCATCATCTACATCTAACAGCAGTGAGAGGAGAGGAGCCTCCATCATACCCGGCAAACACTGTGTTACATCATCATCATCTACATCTAACAGCAGTGAGAGGAGAGGAGCCTCCATCATACCCGGCAGACACTGTGTTACATCACCATCATCATCTACATCTAACAGCAGTGAGAGGAGAGGAGCCTCCATCATACCCGGCAGACACTGTGTTACATCACCATCATCTACATCTAACAGGAGTGAGAGGAGAGGAGCCTCCATCATACCCGGCAGACACTGTGTTACATCACCATCATCTACATCTAACAGCAGTGAGAGAAGAGGAGCCTCCATCATACCCGGCAGACACTGTGTTACATCACCATCATCTACATCTAACAGCAGTGAGAGGAGAGGAGCCTCCATCATACCTGGCAGACACTGTGTTACATCATCATCATCATCTACATCTAACAGCAGTGAGAGGAGAGGAGCCTCCATCATACCCGGCAGACACTGTGTTACATCATCATCATCATCTACATCTAACAGCAGTGAGAGGAGAGGAGCCTCCATCATACCCGGCAGACACTGTGTTACATCATCATCATCATCATCTACATCTAACAGCAGTGAGAGGAGAGGAGCCTCCATCATACCCAGCAGACACTGTGTTACATCACCATCATCATCATCTACATCTAACAGCAGTGAGAGGAGAGGAGCCTCCATCATACCCGGCAGACACTGTGTTACATCATCACCATAATCTACATCTAACAGCAGTGAGAGGAGAGGAGCCTCCATCATACCCGGCAGACACTGTGTTACATCACCATCATCATCTACATCTAACAGCAGTGAGAGGAGAGGAGCCTCCATCATACCCGGCAGACACTGTGTTACATCATCACCATCTACATCTAACAGCAGTGAGAGGAGAGGAGCCTCCATCATACCCAGCAGACACTGTGTTACATCATCACCATCTACATCTAACAGCAGTGAGAGGAGAGGAGCCTCCATCATACCCGGCAGACACTGTGTTACATCACCATCATCTACATCTAACAGCAGTGAGAGGAGAGGAGCCTCCATCATACCCGGCAGACACTGTGTTACATCACCATCATCATCTACATCTAACAGCAGTGAGAGGAGAGGAGCCTCCATCATACCCGGCAGACACTGTGTTACATCATCATCATCATCTACATCTAACAGCAGTGAGAGGAGAGGAGCCTCCATCACACCCGGCAGACACTGTGTTACATCACCATCATCTACATCTAACAGCAGTGAGAGGAGAGGAGCCTCCATCATACCCGGCAGACACTGTGTTACATCATCATCATCATCTACATCTAACAGCAGTGAGAGGAGAGGAGCCTCCATCATACCCGGCAGACACTGTGTTACATCACCATCATCTACATCTAACAGCAGTGAGAGGAGAGGAGCCTCCATCATACCCGGCAGACACTGTGTTACATCATCATCATCATCTACATCTAACAGCAGTGAAAGGAGAGGAGCCTCCATCATACCCGGCAGACACGGTGTTACATCACCATCATCATCATCTACATCTAACAGCAGTGAGAGGAGAGGAGCCTCCATCATACCCGGCAGACACTGTGTTACATCATCACCATCATCTACATCTAACAGCAGTGAGAGGAGAGGAGCCTCCATCATACCCAGCAGACACTGTGTTACATCATCATCATCATCTACATCTAACAGCAGTGAAAGGAGAGGAGCCTCCATCATACCCGGCAGACACTGTGTTACATCACCATCATCATCATCATCTACATCTAACAGCAGTGAGAGGAGAGGAGCCTCCATCATACCCGGCAGACACTGTGTTACATCACCATCATCTACATCTAACAGCAGTGAGAGGAGAGGAGCCTCCATCATACCCGGCAGACACTGTGTTACATCATCATCATCTACATCTAACAGCAGTGAGAGGAGAGGAGCCTCCATCATACCCGGCAGACACTGTGTTACATCATCATCATCTACATCTAACAGCAGTGAGAGGAGAGGAGCCTCCATCATACCCGGCAGACACTGTGTTACATCATCATCATCTACATCTAACAGCAGTGAGAGGAGAGGAGCCTCCATCATACCCGGCAGACACTGTGTTACATCACCATCATCTACATCTAACAGCAGTGAGAGGAGAGGAGCCTCCATCATACCCGGCAGACACTGTGTTACATCACCATCATCTACATCTAACAGCAGTGAGAGGAGAGGAGCCTCCATCATACCCGGCAGACACTGTGTTACATCACCATCATCATCTACATCTAACAGCAGTGAGAGGAGAGGAGCCTCCATCATACCCAGCAGACACTGTGTTACATCATCATCATCATCTACATCTAACAGCAGTGAGAGGAGAGGAGCCTCCATCATACCCGGCAGACACTGTGTTACATCACCATCATCATCTACATCTAACAGCAGTGAGAGGAGAGGAGCCTCCATCATACCCGGCAGACACTGTGTTACATCATCATCATCATCTACATCTAACAGCAGTGAGAGGAGAGGAGCCTCCATCATACCCGGCAGACACTGTGTTACACCATCATCATCATCTATATCTAACAGCAGTGAGAGGAGAGGAGCCTCCATCATACCCGGCAGACACTGTGTTACATCATCATCATCATCTACATCTAACAGCAGTGAGAGGAGAGGAGCCTCCATCATACCCGGCATATACTGTGTTACATCATCATCATCATCTACATCTAACAGCAGTGAGAGGAGAGGACCCTCCATCATACCCGGCAGACACTGTGTTACATCACCATCATCTACATCTAACAGCAGTGAGAGGAGAGGAGCCTCCATCATACCCGGCAGACACTGTGTTACATCATCATCATCTACATCTAACAGCAGTGAGAGGAGAGGAGCCTCCATCATACCCGGCAGACACTGTGTTACATCACCATCATCTACATCTAACAGGAGTGAGAGGAGAGGAGCCTCCATCATACCCGGCAGACACTGTGTTACATCATCATCATCATCTACAACTAACAGCAGTGAGAGGAGAGGAGCCTCCATCATACCCGGCAGACACTGTGTTACATCATCATCATCATCTACATCTAACAGCAGTGAGAGGAGAGGAGCCTCCATCATACCCGGCAGACACTGTGTTACATCATCACCATCATCTACATCTAACAGCAGTGAGAGGAGAGGAGCCTCCATCATACCCGGCAGACACTGTGTTACATCACCATCATCTACATCTAACAGCAGTGAGAGGAGAGGAGCCTCCATCATACCCGGCAGACACTGTATTACATCATCATCATCTACATCTAACAGCAGTGAGAGGAGAGGAGCCTCCATCATACCCGGCAGACACTGTGTTACATCACCATCATCTACATCTAACAGGAGTGAGAGGAGAGGAGCCTCCATCATACCCAGCAGACACTGTGTTACATCATCATCTACATCTAACAGCAGTGAGAGGAGAGGAGCCTCCATCATACCCGGCAGACACTGCGTTACATCATCATCATCTACATCTAACAGCAGTGAGAGGAGAGGAGCCTCCATCATACCCGGCAGACACTGTGTTACATCATCATCATCATCTACATCTAACAGCAGTGAGAGGAGAGGAGCCTCCATCATACCCGGCAGACACTGCGTTACATCATCATCATCTACATCTAACAGCAGTGAGAGGAGAGGAGCCTCCATCATACCCGGCAGACACTGTGTTACATCATCATCATCATCTACATCTAACAGCAGTGAGAGGAGAGGAGCCTCCATCATACCCGGCAGACACTGTGTTACATCACCATCATCTACATCTAACAGCAGTGAGAGGAGAGGAGCCTCCATCATACCCGGCAGACACTGTGTTACATCATCATCTCATCTACATCTAACAGCAGTGAGAGGAGAGGAGCCTCCATCATACCCGGCAGACACTGTGTTACATCATCATCATCTACATCTAACAGCAGTGAGAGGAGAGGAGCCTCCATCATACCCGGCAGACACTGTGTTACATCACCATCATCTACATCTAACAGGAGTGAGAGGAGAGGAGCCTCCATCATACCCAGCAGACACTGTGTTACATCCACCATCATCTACATCTAACAGCAGTGAGAGGAGAGGAGCCTCCATCATACCCGGCAGACACTGTGTTACATCATCATCATCTACATCTAACAGCAGTGAGAGGAGAGGAGCCTCCATCATACCCAGCAGACACTGTGTTACATCATCATCATCATCTACATCTAACAGCAGTGAGAGGAGAGGAGCCTCCATCATACCCGGCAGACACTGTGTTACATCATCATCATCTACATCTAACAGCAGTGAGAGGAGAGGAGCCTCCATCATACCCAGCAGACACTGTGTTACATCACCATCATCTACATCTAACAGCAGTGAGAGGAGAGGAGCCTCCATCATACCCGGCAGACACTGTGTTACATCACCATCATCATCTACATCTAACAGCAGTGAGAGGAGAGGAGCCTCCATCATACCCGGCAGACACTGTGTTACACCATCATCATCTACATCTAACAGCAGTGAGAGGAGAGGAGCCTCCATCATACCCGGCAGACACTGTGTTACATCATCATCATCTACATCTAACAGCAGTGAGAGGAGAGGAGCCTCCATCATACCCGGCAGACACTGTGTTACATCACCATCATCTACATCTAACAGCAGTGAGAGGAGAGGAGCCTCGATCATACCCGGCAGACACTGTGTTACACATCATCATCTACATCTAACAGCAGTGAGAGGAGAGGAGCCTCCATCATACCCGGCAGACACTGTGTTACATCATCATCATCTACATCTAACAGCAGTGAGAGGAGAGGAGCCTCCATCATACCCGGCAGACACTGTGTTACATCATCATCATCTACATCTAACAGCAGTGAGAGGAGAGGAGCCTCCATCATACCCGGCAGACACTGTGTTACATCATCATCATCTACATCTAACAGCAGTGAGAGGAGAGGAGCCTCCATCATACCCGGCAGACACTGTGTTACATCACCATCATCATCTACATCTAACAGCAGTGAGAGGAGAGGAGCCTCCATCATACCCGGCAGACACTGTGTTACATCATCATCATCATCTACATCTAACAGCAGTGAGAGGAGAGGAGCCTCCATCATACCCGGCAGACACTGTGTTACATCATCATCATCTACATCTAACAGCAGTGAGAGGAGAGGAGCCTCCATCATACCCGGCAGACACTGTGTTACATCACCATCATCTACATCTAACAGCAGTGAGAGGAGAGGAGCCTCCATCATACCCGGCAGACACTGTGTTACATCATCATCATCTACATCTAACAGCAGTGAGAGGAGAGGAGCCTCCATCATACCCGGCAGACACTGTGTTACATCATCATCATCATCTACATCTAACAGCAGTGAGAGGAGAGGAGCCTCCATCATACCCGGCAGACACTGTGTTACATCATCATCATCTACATCTAACAGCAGTGAGAGGAGAGGAGCCTCCATCATACCCGGCAGACACTGTGTTACATCATCATCATCTACATCTAACAGGAGTGAGAGGAGAGGAGCCTCCATCATACCCAGCAGACACTGTGTTACATCATCATCATCTACATCTAACAGCAGTGAGAGGAGAGGAGCCTCCATCATACCCGGCAGACACTGTGTTACATCACCATCATCTACATCTAACGCAGTGAGAGGAGAGGAGCCTCCATCATACCCGGCAGACACTGTGTTACATCACCATCATCTACACCTAACAGCAGTGAGAGGAGAGGAGCCTCCATCATACCAGCAGACACTGTGTTACATCATCATCATCTACATCTAACAGCAGTGAGAGGAGAGGAGCCTCCATCATACCCGGCAGACACTGTGTTACATCATCATCATCATCTACATCTAACAGCAGTGAGAGGAGAGGAGCCTCCATCATACCCTGGCAGACACTGTGTTACATCATCATCATCTACATCTAACAGCAGTGAGAGGAGAGGAGCCTCCATCATACCCGGCAGACACTGTGTTACATCATCATCATCATCTACATCTAACAGCAGTGGAGAGGAGAGGAGCCTCCATCATAC